>NC_138031.1:69654258-70268875 GCF_964106645.2 Podarcis pityusensis
CTCAGTTGCATGACTCATATCCACAAGGAACCATGTGTTCAGCACTGCAGGTCCAATTTTGCAGAACTCTCTGCCAGTTGATGCAGTCCCTGCCAGTCACACAGAACCCCTCCCTGTTGAACTATATATAAACCTCCAGTGGGCTTCTTAACCCAGTTTATAGTTTTAAGTCATGTTCCGTCTTATAGCATTGGGTCTGCTTAGAGGCAACTGTAATTGAGGGGTAGACAAATTGCTGAAATAAAAAAAAAAAAATTAAAATGCATAGGAAGCTGGAGGCATTACTCTGTTGACCAGGCAAAAGCAAACAACAAGTCTCTTAATGTTTATATGAGATCTGGCCAATCCAGAGGAGTCATGATGATTGCCAGCTACTGAGTCCCTCTTCCCTTCTATGCCTGAAGAGGGCTAAAGCATGGTTTGGATGGGCCAGAATAACTTAACTACACAGGTCTGCATGCACCCAGGATTAATCTACACCGGTGAGTTATAACATTAAAAATGCATTATAAAAATGTGACATCAGAGGGCACTCTAGAGCGGCGATGGGAAATTGCATTGGGAGCTAGATATATATATAGAGAGAGAGAGAGAGAGAGAGAGAGAGATTTTTAAATTAAAAAATAGTGTTTTCCAGATCAGTGTAGATCCAACCCCAGTTTTTTGTTTAACTTTGTCCCTCAGCTGCTACTATGCGCACCATGTTAGCACACTAGTGCTAACATCTTTGTAAACAGCTCTGAGCTTGTTTCTTTTCTTTTCTTATAATCAAGCAAATGTTTTTATTAATTTTATGAAATAAATACAGTAGTACAATGTCTGTCCACACTAATGATTCTTGATGTGCTGAGTGTAGCGTGCAGAGTGCTTGAGGATGCAATTTCAGCAAGACACCAAGTACAGGTAAATGCATCTTGAACGCCTGAATCCCATTTAAATTGAGTCTGAGGCCTAAGCCCACACAGTGCACAGTGCATGGCAGATCACGAAGCTAGCCTGCTCTCCTCGTGAGTCCCTTGTGCCAGTAGTCTACTGGCATCCAAGAGTAAAGGTCTAACACAATTGAAAAGATTGGGAAAAGAAGCCACGCATGTGTTCCCTGCTACCCTACACCCCCATTATATTGTCAGAACTTTAACAGTTTATCTGCTTGTTAAAAGGCAGGTTCAAACATTTGGCTTGATTTGGTATACGTCCCAATTATAGTAGTCACACTGCTGAATATATACTTCCAGTGTTGTGAAGAAAAGCACGTCAGTCCAATCTGTTCCTTACTCATTTCTAACTTGTCAGTGTTTTTCTGCTCGTAATTATTTTGGTTCTCAGCTTGTGTTTTCTTTTCAGCGCAGGTTTCCACCCTCTCCTTCCCTTCCCTTACACTTGTTCTACTTGAAAATGTTCATATTAGCATGCAGATGGTTTTTTGATCACAGATTTTTTTTTTCCATCCTTCCCATGTCGAACAGCATATTTTGTTCTTCCGTTTCCTTTATCTTTGGGTTTTCTATTTTGGATTCAGTGTATTGCCACAGTTCTGCATTGTGGACGTAAACACCTCCTGCTTCTTCTCATTTTTCTAGTGTAGCAGAAGAGGGAGGGGAAGAGGGAGAGAGGGGGGGAGAGAGAGAGAGAGAGAGAGAGAGAGAGAGAGGAGAACACATGCTATAAAGGAGGTGCTCAAACACTTTTCATTGCACATCTTTCCAGGGCTAGAACAATACAACCTCCAAACGTCCCAAGGTCAAAAAGACAAGGATCAGCTGATGACCCTTGCTCCTCTCTTTGCATTTATGCTAACAAATTAATTGTTATGAATAATGTTACTGATGCTTTATTATTTTATATTATTCACTATTCATATTGTCCTATCGTATGCATGACAATTGCACACATCACTACTGTGATCCCAGGCCGTTCACAAAGGAGGGACGTTCCCCCTGCGCCTTGCTCACTGCATGTAGTGTTTGCTCATCTCCAGGTCCTCAGCTCACAAGTACTTCATTTTCCTGTTGTAAGCAGTCCATGCAGCGACTTACAAATGAGTGGCCCACTAGCTGTAGAGTGGCCCACTAGAGTTCTTGGCACATGGCAAATCACCTAGCAGTACAGCGAGCCATGAACACCTAGGTGGCTTGGCAGGGAAGGTGTTCTAATGCACAGTTACAGGATGTCCCACTAGCAGGATGGAAGGGGAAGAATCATACCCTTTGTTTTTTAAATGTCCATCACCAGTTTAAACATGAAACAGAAAGAACTTGTCTTTCTTCTTTAATCCTATTGGGACAATGCACTGGTGGCAATGAGAATTCTTTAAGCTAGGACAGTAATGCAAAAGATCTTGCTCCTAACCCTCACCAAATGACCCCATCACTTTAACAGAGGGCTTTCCTTTCTGCTCTTAACAGCCGGGATCATGTGGCATCCTATGTAGTCTAATACTTTCAAAACAAAATAATTTTAAAAGGAATCTGAACACGGAAGGCTCTTAAGTATTTGTGGATGCCACCTTGAGCACTTTCAAAAGTAGTAGAGTCAGCTCAGAAGAAGGTCCTTTCAACACTGATCCCAAGGAAGGAAGGAAGGAGGGGTGTCATCCTGCTTTTAGTATCAAAAAACCAATATCCCGCTTGTAATACTCAGTCTATTCACCCATAACTGGAAGATGTTAATTAATGTTATGTCACTTTGCTCTGTGAATTACAGCTACACATATTTCGCACAATATTAAGTGCAGTCTGACCCTCAAAATGCCATCGTTTATATGTGAATGAGGACTCTTGCCAGCACACCAGACTGAACGTTAAAAACAGATTAAAGAAGGATTGGCCCATGAAGGTCTATTAAGTTACTTGGTCTGTAAATGCATTCTTGTTTATCAAGGTGTCCCTAACCTGTGATTGCCAGACGTTGGCAGGGAGTAACTTCACCGAATGATTGGGTGAACTGCCAGCTTTGCTCTGGCTGTGTCCTGCGATCAGATACTTGGCTGGATACAATATCAGTCGCACCTCCGCTTTTCTTCTTTGGCTATCAAGTCGGATATTGGGATCACAGCCTAAATTGCTTTTATGAATTTAGATACAACCAGAGCTGCTTCTGGTGTCAAAGAAGAGTCAGGCAGCTAGCAAAAGATCACAGACACAGGGGACAGAAATATAATACAGTGGTACCTCGGGTTACACACGCTTCAGGTTACATACGCTTCAGGTTACAGACTCTGCTAACCCAAAAATAGTACCTCGGGTTAAGAACTTTGCTTCAGGGAGAGAACAGAAATCGTGCTCCGGCGGCGTGGCAGCAGCAGGAGGTCCCATTAGCTAAAGTGGTGCTTCAGGTTAAGAACAGTTTCAGGTTAAGAACGGACCTCCGGAATGAGTTAAGTACTTAACCCGCGGTACCACTGTAAAAAAATGCTCCCGGAACCAGGCAGAGGGACTTCTCGGTAGTGGCGCCCTCCCTGAGGAACACCCTCCCTTCAGATGTCAAGGCAATAAAGAACTACCGTATTTTTCGCTCTATAAGACATACCAGACCACAAGACGCACCTAGTTTTTGGAGGAGGAAAACAAGAAAAAAAATATTCTGAATCTCAGAAGCCAGAACAGCAAGAGGGATCGCTACGCAGTGAAAGCAGCAATCCCTCTTGCTGTTCTGGCTACTGGGATAGCTGTGCAGCCTGCATTTGCTCCATATGACGCACACACATTTCCCCTTACTTTTTAGGAGGGAAAAAGTGAGTCTTATAGAGCAAAAAATACGGTATATAATGTTTAGAAGTCATCTGAAGGCAGCCCTGTATCGGGAGGTTTTAAAACACTTGACGTTTTTATTATGTTTCTAGATATGCTGTAAGCTGCCCAGAGTGGCAAGGTAAAAATGATCATCATCATGATCATCATTATTGGTACACCTTGTAGAACTGAGGTAAGACAATGGATATGATGACATTCTCAGAACTCAGGACAAACACTATGTTTTAGTATCAAGATTTTGCTTTGATTCCCTCGGAGTCTCCTTTCTTCCTGCTATGAATCATACACCAGAGGAAGACTCTGTGTACCTAGTGAAGATTTCAAAGAGGTGGTTGATGTAACCTTTCTACCTTCTTCCCCCTGGAACTATCCTCGAGAGAATTCTCTGCATTTGATCCCAGAGAGGTGTCTTGTTCAGCATCCTCAGAGACAGCTCCACACAGCCAAGTCACAAAATCAAAAAGAACTGTAGCGTTGGAAGGGACCCTGAGGATGCTCTTAGTCCAACCCACTGCAATGCAGGAATATGCAGCTGTCCCATACAGGGACCGAACCTGCAACCTTGGTATTATCAGCACCATGCTCTAACTGAGCTACCCAGGTGCGCAGAAACTGGACTTGCAACAGCCTGCCACTCCTGCTGCAACTGTGGAAGAATCATATATACACCGTATTTTTTGCTCTATAAGACTCACTTTTTCCCTCCTAAAAAGTAAGGGGAAATATGTGTGCGTCTTATGGAGCGAATGCAGGCTGTGCAGCTATCTCAGAAGCCAGAACAGCAAGAGGGATCGCTGCTTTTGCTGCACAGCAATCCCTCTTGTTGTTCTGGCTTCTGATATTCAGAATATATTTTTTCTTGTTTTCCTCCTCCAAAAACTAGGTGAGTCTTGTGGTCTGGTGCGTCTTATAGAGCGAAAAATATGGTTATATGATTAAATCATGCAATGTGGTTTCACACCTAGCCTGGAGCACTCACATAATTAGCAGGCCTTAATTTCCCAGCAGTAACAAAATGATGCTATGTAAAAATCCAAGACCGTTTCAGCTTGGCATGAACCCAGTGATCTGTGTTTCCATGAAAATACTGTGGCATTTTAGAAACAAAGCAAAGCAAAGCTGGCTCTACACCAGTGGATGGAAACACTCACTTGAAAGTGGAGGGTGGGTGGGGGATAAATAAATAAAACTAGGTATGCTGCAACCAGCCCCTTTAGCTACACGGGCCAAGGTGGCCTCAGCCGCTTTTAATGTTGTAAATGCCAGCCAACTTAGCAGGTGTTTTCAGCTGCAGAAGGGTACAAAAAGGTGGGGAGGGGGAGGGGCGATGGAGATGGGCACAGTTGCATATGTGAGCGAGGAGAACAGTATGGGGTAAGCCCCCCAAGAAACACTATTTAAACGGCATTTTAAAAAATGCTGCTGTAATTCTTAACAGCGTTGTTAAAGAGACTTTTAAAAAGTAATAGTCCTTCTTTCCCTCTCCCAGAGGCAGCTTCCAACTGACAGCTCTGTGGGGAATGCAGGAGGCGCTTTCTAAAAACCTTTCAAAAGAAGATTTTAGAGGCTATTAAAAAAGATATATAACATTCTTCATAAACCATCTTAAACAGTTTACTCCTTGGCTGAGCAGTTTACTCCTCAGCTAGCCTCCGCCTAGGCTATAAAGTTAAGAAGAATAGCATTTTTACCTTGACATATTTGCCTCCCACCTTTCCCTCAAAGGGCTCAGAATGATGTAGGGTTGATTGGCCATTTGACATGTCAACTGACCAATTTGTCTTTTTGTGGGGGTGACTGGTTAAATACTGGTCAAATTGAAGTCACGTTTTAATATAAATATATTTTTTTAAAAGCATTAAAATTATTGGAACAACAGAAAGGTTATCTTAAAGTGCCAACCTAAACACTAAGCTTATTTGCAGGATTGCAGCCTAGCCAAGCAAACTTAAATGTGTGCATGGGTTATATAGGTGGTATATAACTCCCAGCAAATTATCCAAAATGTATAAATTGAGATCTAACACTTGCTGGAGATGTAAACAGGCAGAAAGGACAGTGTTTCACATGTGGTGGGGTTGCAAAAAAAAAAATAAGAATTTTTGGGATATTATATACGAGGAGTTGAAGAAAATGTTTAGGCAAACCTTTATTAAAAAAAACCAAAAACCCAGAAGCTTTCTTGTTGGGATCTTAGACTCGGATATACCAAACGGAAAAAAGTGCATATTTTTATACACCACAACGGCAGCTAGAATATGAATAGCTAAGAAGTGGAAAAGTGAAATAGTACCAACAAAAAAGGAATAGCAGGGTGAGCTATTTGAATATCTTGAGCAAAAATGACAGATGCGATTAGGAGACAACCTAACCAAAAATTCCAAAAGGAATGGGGAATCCCTATTTTCATCTGAGAAATGCTGGAGGGGACGCAGGTGGCGCTGTGGTCTAAAGCACTGAGCCTCTTGGGCTTGCCGATCAAATGGTCGGTGGTTCGAATCCCTGCGATGGGGTGAGCTCACGGTGCTCGGTCCAAGCTCCTGCCAACCTAGCAGTTCGAAAGCACGGCAGAAAAAAGTGCAAGTAGATTAATAGGTACCGCTCTGGTGGGAAGGTAAATGGCGTTTCCATGTGCTGCTCTGCTGTCTGTGTTCCACTGCGCCAGAAGCGGCTTAGTCATGCTGGCCACATTACCCGGAAAAACTGCCTGCGGAGTAGACAAACGCTGGCTCCCTCAGCCTGTAAAGCGAGATGAGCGCCGCAACCCGAATCATCCGCGGCTGGACTTAACTGTCAGGGGTCCTTTACCTTTACCTTTTATGCACGTGGGGAATTCTAAGATTCCATGAATGCATTATTTCACTTAAAACTGGATTTAAAATGGCATATACCTTGTTTGGGACGCAGGTGGCGCTGTGGGTTAAACCACAGAGCCTAGGGCTTGCCGATCAGAAGGTCGGCGGTTCGAATCCCCACAATGGGGTGAGCTCCCGTTGCTCGGTCCCTGCTCCTGCCAACCTAGCAGTTCGAAAGCACATCAAAGTGCAAGCAGATAAATAGGTACCGCTCCGGCGGGAAGGTAAACGGCGTTTCCATGCGCTGCTCTGATTCATCAGAAGCGGCTTAGTCATGCTGGCCACATGACCCGGAAGCTGTACGCCGGCTCCCTCGGCCAATAAAGCGAGATGAGCGCCGCAACCCCAGAGTCGGCCACGACTGGGCCTAACGATCAGGGGTCCCTTTACCTTTATACCTTGTTTATAAAACCATAGCTAGAGAATTTGGACAGATTCAGTCGCATAATTCAAAGCATAAAAGGTCTGACAAAAGCAAAACTCTTCTCATTTCTCTAACTAGCTGGTTTTGATTCTGCAAGGGAGAGATGATGTGACTCAAGTGTGGCGGGGGGGCATGTCAAATGCAGGGCGGGGGGGGGGGGATGGTCCCCAAATTGTCTTTAGCCTTGCTGCAGACTGTACAGCGAGAGTGGTGGAGTGCCAGGGGAGCTGAATTTGTGCAGCTTACTGTCCAGTTCAGAATGTGCTGCAGTGAGAGAAAAATGCAGCGCAGCTCCAAACGCTCTGGAGCCTTGTGGATTTGGAGACAACGACCCAGTTTCTGCCCTCCGTTCCATCCATGCAATCCTATGAAGAAAATGGGATCGTACATGTGCAGCTGAGGGCAGAATTTAGCCCGAAGACACCTGCAGGCACAATTCTTGACCTCCACACTCTTTCCCCAAGGCTCTTTTTATGTGGCTGCTTTGCTCTTGCTCTCTCTAATTCCGTTTGCTTCTCTTTGCAAATTCGGGCTTTGGCTTTCATTCCACGAGCCAAACTGGGATGCATTTTTGTAAGACGGAAATGGCAGGAAACTGTCTTTCTTCCTTGGACTCCCACTTGGGCTATCAGTACAGCCCTTGGGTAGGCACAAAAGAAAAGTGGACTGTCCCCTTAGAGCAGCCATGTGGGGAGCAGCCCTCTTTTTGAAAAGGGTGTCTGGTTTAGGTTTGGCTTAAAGATAAATACAGTAACTCTAAGAAGGGAGAGCAGGGGAGATCTAGGTTACAGCACGAACCTGCATACAGTCTTATCCTCCAGTGTGGTGAGGTTGTATAGTGTTTCTCTTTAAATTATTGCTATTATTTCTAAATCTGCATCTATACATGTACATTACTAATGAATAACTACTAGTTCTAAATTTACATATAGTAGCATATGTGTATTCTGTGCAACTCTTCTGTTCGCTTTTCTGATTATGCCTTTCCTTTTTTTGACTATGAGCAGCAGCAGTAATAATAATAATAATAATAATAATAATAATAATAATAATTGTATTACCCGCCCATTTGTCTGGGTTTCCCAGCCACTCTGGGCGGCTTCCAACAGAATATTAAAAACACGATAAAACATCAAATGTTAAAAACTTCCCTAAACAGGGCTGCCTTCAGATGTCTTCTAAAAGTCAGGTAGTTGTTTATTTCCTTGACATCTGATCCAGGGAGGGTGTTCCACAGGGCGGGAGCCACTACCGAAAAGGCCCTCTGCCTGGTTCCCTGTAACCTCACTTCTCGCAGTGAGGGAACCGCCAGAAGGCCCTCAGTGCTGGACTTCAGTGTCCGTGCAGAATTATGGGGGTGGAGACGCTCCTTCAGGTATAACATTAAACACACACACACAAACCATCACTACAGTGGTACCTCAGGTTAAGTACTTAATTCATTCCGGAGGTCCGTTCTTAACCTGAAACTGTTCTTAACCTGAAGTACCACTTTAGCTAATGGGGCCTCCCGCTGCCACCATGCCGCCGGAGCACGATTTCTGTTCTCATCCTGAAGCAAAGTTCTTAACATGAAGCACTATTTCTGGGTTAGCGGAGTGTGTAACCTGAAGAATATGTAAGCTGAAGCGTATGTAACCCGAGGTACCACTGTATACCCAAGTCAGGTAGTCAGCACCAGTCGTATGTTTACCCAGAAGGACATGTAAAGAGTTGATCCTATGTTTGAAAAAGTCCTCAGCAAAGTCCTGCCTGATACCCGCCCGCCTCCATATGCCAGTGGCCCTCTTGGGTTCAGCTGGGAAAATTCCCCTTAGATTTCCCCACAGTCCTCCAGGAATGCTAGGCCAGGGCTCTGCTGCTGACACAGGAAGCCTTCGGCAGACTTCAGCATTGGCAGGCTATGCAAGCGCATTGGGATCCTGACCCCTGCCCTAGGGTGTTGTGGGTCCCCGAGAGAGCAAAAGACTGCACGGTTTGGGGCGACTAAATTCAGCCCTTCCTTACTCAATCCCACCCATCTTCCATGCAGAGCTCCATAAAAGTTCAGCATTAAACTGGTGAAAAGGGTAAGCATTTTGGGAGCTATTTAGGAATACTCCCCCCCTTTTCCCTACCTCTCCCCTCTGCACCCTTTTCGCACACTGGAAATGCTTGCTGGAGAATATTTAACTCGAGCATAGTGCCGTTCAGAAAACCACAATGGTTTGGTCCTCCATCTGTTCTTGTATTGGCCCTCCTGTAAAACTGGTCACTAAAAAGGGGCAGAGGTAATTCTGATAACCTCTTCAGGTGAGGGAAGAGGCTAACCCAAAGCAGGAGAAGGAGCTAAAACATGCCCAACTTTAAATTATGAGATTCTCTCTCACTCACTCACTTCTAGATGTGTGTTTCTTCCTTCCTGCTTTGAAGACAGCTCAGCCACTCACAGGGCATGGATCTAGCGTTTAAAATGTAAAGCCCTCAAGCTCATGACAATGGTAAGCTGTTGATTAAAAGGGAAGCCACGGAGTGAAATCAAAAAGTTAAGAGTTCAAGCAGGGCCACAGAAAGAAATGCCAGCACTTAAATATCGGCATATCCTTTGATATTTTTTTTCGACGTGTGTGTTTTACTTACTAAAGATAGTGAGACCCCAGAGGACAAAAAGGAAAAGAAAGAAATATTTTGAACTGAAAACCAACCCTAGCTAGAAAGCGTGTCGCCTTATGACTTTAGGGTATAGCCATCCATTGTAACCCTTAAAATAAACACTGGATCCTCTGAATATTATATTAAAACGTGAGAAAAGTGCAGGATGCGTATATCGGCTGATATTTAACAAGTAATTTCATATCTGGGAAAAGAATTGCCTTTTGCAATGAATGCAAACCTGGAGATATCTTTGCAAGTTTGAACTAGTTTCCCGTGTTGATCGCCATGGGTTGGTAGCCTCCAAAATGGACTACAGTGGTACCTTGGGTTAAAGACGCTTCAGGTTACAGGCTCTGCTAACCCAGAAATACAGTGGCACCTCAGGTTACATACGCTTCAGGTTACAGACTCCGCTAACCCATAAAGAGTACCTCAGGTTAAGAACTTTGCTTCAGGATGAGAACAAAAATCGTGCTCCAGCGGTGCGGCAGCAGCGGGAGGCCCCATTAGCTAAAGTGGTACCTCAGGATTAAGAACAGTTTCAGGTTAAGAACGGACCTCCAGAACAAATTAAGTTCTTAACCCAAGTTACCACTGTATTCCAATACACCGGGGCTACCTTGCAAGATTGTTTGGAAAGTTCTATTCATCTGAAGTGCCACAGCCTGTTTATTGGGGGTTGAGACGATGGGACTACATACAACGCCACTGTATATAGCATATATTTAAAAAATCTTACAGCAGACCTCAATTCATTTCCATGCACCATTCAAAGATTTGTTACCAAAGCCCTAAAATGCATTTGGACCTGGAGGCATTATGGAGCATTTCCTCCCACGTGGGCCCTTCTCCACTCTCCCATACATGGAGATACTTTCCTGAGTCCTGTTTCTTCTTCATCTAAAGTTACATTGGTGAGGATGAGGTGCAGGGTATTCACAGCAGTGGTGTGATGGACCTCAATCTTCATTGATGGGCTAGCTTGCTCATGGTTGCTGCCAGAATGCTGACTGGGAGTGGCCACCAGGACCCAGGGGCAGAGCTACCTGCCCCGGCACCCTGAGCAGGGGTGGGGCTAGCCTCCCACACAGTGAGCGTGCCTGGCCGCCTGCCACCCGCACAGCGAACGTCAGGAGGGGCGCCGCTAGCCACCCGCGTGACGAGCGTTGGGGGGTGCTGCTAGCTGACTGCGGCAGCATCGTCCCTAGCGGCCTGCCGCCCATGCAGCCAGCGTCCAGGGGGCTGGCACGGCGATGCCACCCGCCCTCACGGCTGACACCCAGGTCACACCGCACCCCCCAAACCTGCCTTCCTCCGCCAGTGCCAGGACCATATAACATCTAAAGAATCTACACTGACTCCCAGTGTTTTTCAAAGTTTTGGTGTTGACCTTTAAAGCCCTAAACAGCTTTGGACCTGCATACCTGAAAGAGCATCTCCACCCCCATTATTCAGCCCAGACACTGAGATCCAGCTCTGAGGGCCTTCTGGCGGTTCCCTCATTGCGAGGTTACAGGGAACCAGGAAGAGGGCCTTCTTGGTAGTGGCGCCCACCCTGTGGAATGCCCTCCCATCAGTTGTCAAGGAAATAAAGAACTATCTGACTTTTAGAAGGACATCTGAAGACAGCTCTGTATAGGAAAGTTTTTAATGCTTGATGTCTTCCTCTTTTAATGTGTTGGAAGCCACCCAGAGTGGCTGGGGCAACCTAGTCAGATAGGCGGCATATAAATAATAATAAATCACTACTACTACTACTAAAAAGGAGCAGATGGCGCCATGGTCTACACCACTGAACCTCTTGGGCTTGCTGATCGGAAGGTCAGCGGTTCGAATCCGCGTGACAGGGTGAGTTCCCGTTGCTCTGTCCCAGCTTCTGCCAACTTAGAAAGATAGCCCTGCCTACCACTGTGTGGCAATGTTAAGGATAGTAGGAAAGGATATATTGAATAAGTATTATCCTTCCTTCACCTATGCTACTAAGTGATGTAGCAGAGCAGATTCCCTTGGAAGCTAGTTTGCAGATCAGTTTGAATCTCTTAGTTAAGATTATTTCCTGGTGTCCCCTTTAATCCCTCTTAAATAAAGAATAAAGACACAAGAGTCTAAGTAACAAAAAGTTTACTCACATTTCAGTTCACGATATGATCCCTGAAAGGCAGGCTTTACTTGGTAGTTACATAAACAAAGCGTGAGTTAATCTCATATGGAGCCTGAACTCATGTGCTGCTGGCTGAGAGCCAGCAGACAGCAAAATTACATTAATAGAACAAAATGGCTGCAGGAGAGCAGCATGGCAGCAAAAGAACAACAAGACAAGACAACACAAAGACAAAACTAGACTGAGAAAATGGCTGCATGACTCGGCTCTTTTATGGAGTCAGCCAGAGCCATGCCCATCTCCCAGGTCATATGCAGGAGCAGGAAGCTCCAGACCCGTGGAACAGGAAGTTACACTGACTGGATGTCCCCTTGCCTGTGCCCACTCTAGGGAAATAAGGAATGTTGCATTTGAGTGCTCCAATGGATTACATCCCAAACACTGATATCAAGAAAATGTTATTTAAACAATAGGACTAACAATAACGAACATAATAAAATATCAGAAATGAAAAGCCAGCTACCTATTTTATAGTCTACTGTGTATCCAAGTATCTTCGGCGGGGATTAATGTTTAATTGCCCTTGCTTGTGTTGTGCCATGCTGCTCTGAACTTGAAAGGTCTATCCCCTGTTGATTTTCCCCAACACCTGGTAAACAGAGATATAGTGCTTTACAGGATGGTGGTTTCATTTGGCTGCCATGGCCTTTGTTTGACCTTTGCTTGAAATATCCATACAGATCACTATCTCAAAAAGCCCTCCCCTAAAAATATAAAATAACGATAATCTTTGATTAAGATCTCGGGTTTCTTTTAAGAGCACCCTCCCAAATGCAAATTAATATTTGAATATCAAAATGATAGACTTCTGCTAATCTTCCTTCTTATGCAGGCATAAATTGTTAATCACATCCCATGCACTGTGGTTTAATACCAACTTTAATAAAAATTGTTGCCTAGAGCCAAAAGACAGTTGAGATTCTGTCTCTTAAAAGTTTGGTTGCCCCATTCACATTTTCATAGCCGGGGGGCTCTTGGGCTGCCATTGATATCTACCCCTTTGAAATGTGCTCATTTTGAAGCTATTCTTAAATTATTAAACACCTTATTAGGGAAAAGATTAGCTTGGGGGAGGAGAGAGAGAGAGAGAGAGAGAGAGAGAGAGAGAGAGATTGAGTTGTATTTAGACAAAGGGGGGGGAAATGATGGGAACAATAAGGGGGAGAACGGAAGGGAAATTATTGATATGAAATGCTACAGCTGCACTGTTGATATAAAAGTGGTAATCCATAATCCATAATTCATTTTAAGAAATGAACCCACTGTATTACATCACAATGTGTGACAAATTGCTACTGTCGAACTATCCAGCAATAAATTACACAGAATCATTCCTGTCATCGTTGAAACTTCAAAAAGCAATGCCACTACAAGGTTACCCTCCCATTGTTGCATGTGACTTCCCTATCATGCAAACACACTCTCTCAGGTCTATCAGATATTTCAGTGGGGACAAAAGGGAAGTTTCATCATGTGACAAAAATCATGTGCATTATTTATGAAGGGGTGGGAAGAAGAGAGCTCTTCTGAATATTGAAGGGGGGGTAGGGTGTCACTTCTCTTTTATTCCTTAATAATACTTGTCAGTCAGGTGATCTTTGTATTCTTATTATTCTTATTATTCTTATTTTAAAAAAAAACACTGAAGAGATACAATTTCTCTCAAGTACAATGTCTTATTGCTGTCTGCCTAGAACGGCTAGTTAGCGTGTTAATTGTGCAGTTTAATATGCAAGACAAAGCCTGCTCATTTGCTTTGAAGTACTTATTCATGATGTCATGGGTATTAGCATATTTTCCTTAATTCTAAAACAGAACAATCTCCTTTTCCCCCACCCCCTCCACCAGCTCTTCTTACAGTGGCTGTGATGGGGCTTTCTCAGGCCAGTCAAGATAATCATTTTGCCGCACAGAAGCAGATAAGCTTTTTAAAAAAAAGAAGAGGGGGGAAGGGGGGGAGAGAGAGAATGGACATTTTAAAGGTTTTTTTGTTTTACATTTAATAACAAATGGGAGCTCCAATCTGTGTTAAAATAGCAAGGCAAGTCAGTGTGAGGCAAAGCTATTTTGCTTCCGCCTAATTAATCAGTCATGTTTCCCGTGAAAACGGGAAAAAAGTTTTCAATCACTCGCTTATCTCCTGTAATATCTCGCCACAAGCTCCGCACCGAGTTAATCTAGCTTGCTTCGGAAACTGACGTCGGGCTGGGGCTCTGCTGTTTGTTATAACTCATCGAGCCCTGGCTTTGGAGTCGAGTCGTGACTCATTCATTCATTCACTCGGGCTACCTTCCAGATGAGCATATGTTGGCAAGCACGGTTGTCGCTAAGTTATTACGAGGAGTCCTGTTATGTACTGAGTTGAATAGGATCCAAACTGTAGCAGTCTGATTGGTCCTAGAACAATAGGATCCAAAAGGCAGCAGTCTGATTGGTCCTAGAACAATAGGATTCAGAATGCAGCAGTCTGATTGGTCCTAGAACAATGCAGCAGTATGATTGGTTGGCAGGAACCACCCAATCCTGCTCCAGATAGAAGTGAATCCACAACCTGATTGGCTTACAGTAGAATTCCAGAATTAGCCAATCATGTGCAGCCCATTGTGTAAATAATGTATATAAAGCAGATACTGTGAGGGGACATTTATTCATTCCTCCTCACCACTATGAGCTGAATAAAGAGCATGAAATCACTTTGCGACTCTGAGTATATTTCACTGGCGACGAAGGTGGGATCCCGCTGAGCTGACTGCCACACACAGCACCGCAGCACCGCCAACTGCCGCACCGCTGCCTCGCACCGTGTATCCAGGCTTCAGCTCCGGGGCACAAGGAACTCAGAATGGCAGCCAACAGCAGCTTCTCGCCATTCAACCCAGCATCTGGAGACTGGGAAGCGTACGCCTCCCGTTTCACCTTCCTCCTAGAAGCCAAAGGGGTCACCGACGAAGAAGACGCCAAGAAGAGGGCGATATTCTTCAGCGTCTGCGAAGAGGAGACGTTTGAAATCGCCCGGGCTCTCCTTGCGCCTGAAGACGTCGCTACTGTTCCATACAAAACAATAATGGAACAGCTGAAGGGGCACTTTTCGCCGCAGCCCTCAGTGGTGGCTCGTCGAAATGCCTTCTATGCAAAGCGGCAAGCCCCTGGGGAAACCATAACTGGGTTTGTGACCTCTCTCCGCCAAGCCGCCCGGTTCTGCAACTTCTCAGAGCTGGAGAACATGCTTCGTGACCGCCTCGTCGGTGGCCTGAAGGATGAGAAGCTGCAACGACGCCTCTACGCTAAGAAGGACCTAACGTTCCAGGTCGCTCTGGAGGAGGCCCTGGCAACAGAAGCTGCCGAGAGGTCGACCCAAGAGGCACGGCCGAGCCTGCCATCCCAACCGAGGGTCCACCATGAAGACCTCACCGACGACTCAGGATCCGACAGGGAGGAGGTGCACCGAGTACAGCAGCGCACTCAAGCAGCGCACAGACCACAGCTGCCTCGACGAGAAGGAGGGAACTGCGCAAGCTGCGGGGAGAGTCACGAGAGGAGGACCTGCCGTTTCCGCAACGCAGAGTGCAGGCAGTGCAGAAAATCGGGACACATCGCCCGGGTGTGTCGGGCTCGGCCCACCCGACACCAGGCATCAGATGACCATTCCAAGAGCCCCAGGTCCCGGGGCCCAACGCACCAAGGCAACTCGACGGAGCTCACGGACTTCCAGGTATACCAGTTGCCCCACCCCAACGTAGAGAAAATTTATGTAGAGGTACAGATAGAGGGGGCCCCATGCCGCATGGAGCTTGACACGGGTTCAACTCTATCCATAATCTCGGCAAGGACCTTAAGGAAACTGTGTCCCACTGGGGGTCCCAAACTCAGGCCGGCCCCATTCACCCTCCGGGACTTCCAGAAACGTAAGGTCCCCACAATGGGGGTGGGGACCTTCAGGGTGCAATACCGAGGGCGGACGCGGCAACTGGACTTGCTTGTGGTCAAGGGCCCCTACATTAGCTTACTGGGATTGGCATGGTTTGGACCACTGGGGCTAGCTGTCACCGGGGTGAACCACACTAGCTTACAAGTGGACGTGGACGCCATATGCAAGGAATTTCCAGGGGTTTTCGATGGGAAATTGGGACAGTATACGGGCCCCCCCATTGCGCTACAGCTTGACCCCGCAGTACGACCGGTCAGGCTCAAGGCCCGCCGGGTCCCGTTCGCCTTGAAACCCCGTATAGACGAGGAATTGGACCGACTCGTAGAGCAAGGAGTGCTGGAGCCGGTGCCTAATGCTCCCTGGGAAACCCCAATCGTCACACCCGTCAAGCCTAATGGTTCGGTCCGCATCTGCGCAGACTACAAATGTACCATAAACAAGGCCCTCACGGCCCACGCATACCCAGTGCCAGTGGTCAGCCATGTCCTTGCCACCCTGGCTGGGTCGAAAATTTTTGGCAAGCTGGACTTGGCCCAAGCATATCAACAGCTGCCAGTAGATGAGGCCACAGCAGAGGCACAGACGATTGTGACGCACAGAGGAGCGTTCAGGGTAAAGCGGCTGCAATTCGGTGTCAGCGTGGCACCAGGCATATTCCAGAATATAATGGACTCTCTCCTTAAAGGGATTCCTGGCGTCACCCCCTTCTTCGATGATGTGTTGATTGCCGGCCCCACACCAGAGGAGTTTGAGGACCGCCTCCGCACCGTTCTGCACCGTTTCCAGACGGCGGGTCTCAAGGTGAAGCGGGAAAAATGTCTACTAGGAGTGCCTCAGGTGGACTTTCTGGGATTTAGGGTGGACGCAGAAGGGGTCCACCCGACTGGGGACAAGGTACGGGCCATTTGTGATGCCCCAGCGCCCAAGAGCAAGACTGAACTTCAGGCCTTCTTGGGACTATTGAACTTTTACCATTCCTTCCTTCCCCACAAGGCGGCGGTAGCGGAGCCCCTACACAGACTCCTGGACAAGCGGGCCCCTTGGGTGTGGGGCCAGCGCCAGGAGGCCGCATTCCAGGCAGTCAAGGACTTGCTTGTCTCAAACTCGGTCTTGGCACACTTCGACGAGAGGCTGCCGGTGGTGCTAGCATGCGACGCCTCACCCTATGGCATTGGAGCTGTCCTGGGGCACCAACTCCCGGATGGAAGAGAGGTACCGGTGGCGTACTTTTCCCAGACACTCAACACAACCGAGCGGAACTACTCGCAAATCGACAAGGAGGGTCTGGCAATCGTAAAGGGAGTAAAAAAATTCCATGATTTCTTGTACGGGCGGCCCTTCACCGTGGTGACTGACCACAAGCCGTTGCTTGGCTTGTTTGCCCCCGAAAAGCAGACCCCCCAAGTGCTGTCTCCTCGCGTCCTCAGGTGGTCAATTTTCCTTGCCAGCTACCAGTATGCACTGATTCACCGACCTGGGAAGGCGATGGGCCATGCGGACGCCCTCAGCAGGCTACCACTACCGGAAACAGGCCCTGACCCAGCACCTGCACAAGAGGTTATGAGCCTGGAGCTGCTTCCCGACCGCCCCATTCAGGCACAAGAAGTTGCACACCATTCCAAGAAAGATAGGGTCATCTCCCGGGTCCTGGACTGGGTGTGGAGGGGATGGCCCAGCAGCAGCCCCGGGCCAGAATTCGCCGGCTACACAACCCGCAAACATGAACTGTCGGCCCACAAGGGGTGCCTGTTATGGGGAAGCAGAGTCGTTGTTCCCCAGCCCCTCTGCAAAAGGGTCCTCACAGCCCTACACGAGACACATCCAGGGGTAGTAAGAATGAAGGCCCTTGCCAGGAGTTATGTGTGGTGGCCGGGGATCGATGGAGAGATAGAGGCCTGGGTCAAACACTGCCAGGCCTGCCAAGAATCCCGCCCAGACCCCCCAAGGGCCCCAGTCCAGTCCTGGGAGTCCGCCCGAGCACCATGGTCACGCCTGCATGTGGATTTCGCTGGCCCCTTTCAGGGGAAAACATTCTTCATAGTGGTGGACTCCTACACCAAATGGCTGGAAGTCGCACTGGTACCGTCCACTTCCACGTCCGCAGCCATCCGGGTACTACGCAGGCTGTTTGCAACCCACGGGCTCCCTGACACTCTCGTCTCAGACAACGGGACTGCATTTACGTCAGGAGAATTCCAAACCTTCACAGCGCAGAACGCCATCCGCCACATCCGTTCGGCGCCGTTCCACCCTGCCACCAATGGCCAAGCAGAACGCATGGTGCGGACCACCAAGGACACCCTTCGCCGCATGACGCAAGGGGACTGGGAGTACCGCCTTGCCACATTCCTTCTAGCACAGCACAGCACCCCCAGCTCAACGACTGGCCGGAGCCCCGCTGAACTACTAATGGGTCGGCGCCTTGCAATCAGATTGGACCGCCTTCACCCCGATAGAGCTCAGGATGAGGTAGTGGTGGGGGAAGGCAGGAACCCCCGGACCTTCGAGGCCCAGGACCCAGTGTACGCAAAGAATTTTGGGGCAGGCCCAGCATGGGTACCCGCCACAATCACCAGGGTCACTGGCCCCGTGTCGTACGAGGTGCTAACGGATGGGGGGCAATGCTGGCGCCGCCACTGCGACCAGATACGGCGACGATTCCCGGGAGAAAACCAGGAGGAGGACAGGTCAGAGGAGTCCCAAGGGAACAGCGGGGCAGTGAGGCCCATAGAGCAGGAGGGGCCAGCAGGAGAGGCAGAATCAGTAAATACAGAGAGGACCCGTGAGGCCGAAAGGACACCGGAACCAGAACCACGACTGAGCGAGCCGGTTGCACCAGACCAAACAGCCGCATCACAGCCAGCATCCTTGGAACACGAGCCAGAACCCGGAGCCCGGACCAGGGAACACCCCAGGCCACAACGCACACGTAGGCCGCCGGCATACCTTGAGGACTATGAATGCGACCTCCCGGGCAGGACTGGAACTTAGAGGGGAGGGGTGTTATGTACTGAGTTGAATAGGATCCAAACTGTAGCAGTCTGATTGGTCCTAGAACAATAGGATCCAAAAGGCAGCAGTCTGATTGGTCCTAGAACAATAGGATTCAGAATGCAGCAGTCTGATTGGTCCTAGAACAATGCAGCAGTATGATTGGTTGGCAGGAACCACCCAATCCTGCTCCAGATAGAAGTGAATCCACAACCTGATTGGCTTACAGTAGAATTCCAGAATTAGCCAATCATGTGCAGCCCATTGTGTAAATAATGTATATAAAGCAGATACTGTGAGGGGACATTTATTCATTCCTCCTCACCACTATGAGCTGAATAAAGAGCATGAAATCACTTTGCGACTCTGAGTATATTTCAAGTCCAGACAGTTTAAATAAGAGTGCCTCTGTTCTTGCAGAGGGATTGTTTTTGCAAGCAGAAAGCCGCAGTATTTAGTTGCTTGGGAAACGCAACTTTCTCCCTGCAGTTGTGCTTATGTTTCAGGCAGGGCAGATTCTGCCTTCTTCAGTAAGAGCAAGGGCATCTTTTAAGCTGATCCTTACAATGTCACTGGGACGCGGGTGGCACTGTGGGTTAAACTACAGAGCCTAGGACTTGCCGATCAGAAGGTCGGCGGTTCGAATCCCGTGATGGGGTGAGCTCCCACTGCTCGGTCCCTGCTCCTGCCAACCTAGCAGTTCGAAAGCACGTCAAAGTGCAAGTAGATAAATAGGTACCACTCCGGCGGGAAGGCAAACGGCGTTTCCGTGCGCTGCTCTGGTTCGCCAGAAGCGGCTTAGTCATGCTGGCCACATGACCCGGAAGCTGTACGCCGACTCCCTCAGCCAATAAAGCGAGATGAGCGCCGCAACCCCAGAGTCCACCACGACTGGACCTAATGGTCAGGGGTCCCTTTACCTTTGCAATGTTACTAATGATGAGCTCATATCCATCACCCGCAACGCCCCTAGTTTTATGTTGTTTTCCTTTGAAATATAATACAGATACTGTTCTTTCACCTTGCTTCAGTGCAGAAACGTGTGCCCTTTTTTGTGTGGTGGTGGGGAGGAGAATCCGCCTTTAGCTACAAAGGGCAAGCAAACCAACAGCTTCCCTAGAAATATTCTGCCCCATTGCTTTGGGGCTCTTGCGTGGACAGAGGCAGCATCAGCATCTATTCCACCCCCACCCCCCTGATTGTATGCTATCCATGTGTGCAAATCAGGGTTAGCACGAATCTAACATTGTCAGAAACGCTTTCCATTTGTGTTGCTGTCTGGGAGCAGCAGCGCCTTCAGTCAATTGACCTACAGTGATGGAAGCCTTCCTTCTTTGACCTGTTATTCGGTGATTACGAGAAAGCTTGCATGAGGTCACTTTGATACAGTAAGAGTATTTTATATTCTGCTCGTTTCATTAGTTTTCTCTTTCTCTCCTTCCTCCTCCCCCTCTTTTAGTGGTTGGGAAGAAGGAGCCCATGGTAACGGCCACAAACCTCAGGGATATGTGGATTAGCAAACAACTAAATAGGTTTAACCAGTGCTGTTTTTTTTCTGGAGTGGTGCAGAGGTACGTATACCTACTAAATATTTTGTGAATCTAAGTTTGGCCTCACTGAGGGGCAGCATTTCAATATGAGTAGGAAAATGAGAGTAACCCTAAACATTTTTTTTAGGGGGGGGGGGAAAGCACTGGATTTAAATATTAATAGGCGACAGAAACTGACTCATTGCACTTTTGTGGTGGGGAGCAGAGAGTAAGGGGGGTAATTTATATAGCCATTTCCCAGGACTTAAAAGCTGAACCTGAAATGTCTTCTCATAGGCTGGATTGAAGAAATCTATGGGTGAAGTTCTTGCTCTTAGCTTTTGCAAACAGACTGGTGGGTTGCAAACAGATTCAGAGGGTTAGGGGTCCATCTGCAACAGTGTGGGAGGTGGTATGGTGAGCTCCAGGGTGGGGGGGGGGAGCCGGTATTGAGAGAAATCTCTCAATTGAAAGATTGCTGGATCAAAATCACCCTTTCATGAATGGAAGGACCCTTTCTGTTCACTGAAGGACACCTTTGGAACCAAGCCAAGTTTTCCAGGGGGAAATGGAAAATTTTAGGGTGAGGAGCTAGGATCAAAGGGATAATTTTTGCTTAGCTAAAGAGGTTACATCCCTTATCTTCCTGTTCTTTCTCCCTCATGTCTTGCATGTTCCCTGCTTCTTATTGCTTCTCTCCCCCAGACCTACTCTAGTGCTCTACTTTCACTATATCATATGGAAATCTCTACAAACACTCTATAAACTCCTTAGAGCAGAGTCCTGGCCTCTTATATTCTGTTAAGAGCCATGCACACTGATATTGCTATTATTATTATTGTTATCATCATCATCATCATCAACAACAACAACAACAACATGCATGCACCTCCACACTCAGTTATTAGGGGCATCATAATATGTATGCCGGGGACGCGGGTGGCGCTGTGGGTTAAACCATAGAGCCTAGGGCTTGCCGATCAGCAGGTTGGCGGTTCAAATCCCTGCCACGGGGTGAGCTCCCATTGCTCGGTCCCTGCTCCTGCCAACATAGCAGTTCAAAAGCACGTCAAAGTGCAAGTAGATAAATAGGTACCGCTCTGGCGGGAAGGTAAACAGTGTGCTTAGTCATGCTGGCCACATGACCTGGAAGCTGTATGCCGGCTCCCTCGGCCAATAAAGCGAGATGAGCGCCGCAACCCCAGAGTCGGTCATGACTGGACCTAATGGTCAGGGGTCCCTTTACCTTTACATATATATATATATATATATATACTGTGACTTAGTGAGACATGAATGAGCATAGCCACCTTCTTACTCACATGCTCCCCCCCCCCACAGCCACAAGGAATGTGGAGACATTTGGTTAACCAGGGTTTGTCGTGTCATCTGCACCAACCCACTGTGGTTTATATTAACCATGGTAAGTTTAAAGCAAGCAGACTTCAAAAATGTATTTTCTGAAGCTGGTTTGCTTAAACTAGACATCGCAAATGTCAACCACATATCCAGATGACACAGAAAGCTGTGGTCAAATAAAAGGGTAAAGCTTCTTAACTCCTCACAACCATGCAGGAGGAAGGAAGAGGAGACAAGAATATGTGAGCCCAGAAGGAATTATATAATTTTACAGTTGGAAGGCACCACAGAGGTCATCTAGTCCCAACAACCTGTAATGTAGGGATCACAGCAAAAGAATTCCTGACCTCTGATTAAAAACCTCCAATGAAGGAGAGTCAATCATCTTCCAAAGTAATCAATTCCGCTGCCAAACAGCTGTTACCGTCAGAAAGTTCTTCCTGGTGTTTAGTTGGAATCTCCTTTCTTGTGATTTTGAGTCCTGCCTTCTGGAGGCTAGGCTCCTGCCCATTTGGCTAACCCATAGCTTAGTCCTAACATCTGAACACAGCCAAAAGGTGTGCCAAGGCCTATGTGCCTAAGCAGAGAGGAATTTGCTGAGTATGGTGCCTTCAGTCATAGGGCAACAGTGAGGAGAGCAGACCCTCTTCCTGCATTTTTCTATGTGCCAAACTTGAAGATACCAAAAGGCACAGAAGCACCTTCTGGGGCAAGTATAAAGAACCCCTAACTTATACACAAGGAAAAAATGCATGAAGGTGAAGCTACCAAGGCAGTATATGAAGAAATACAGTCACTGAAAATCTAGGAAGAAGCCTGAAACACTGCTCTCTGAGTTAGTAGCCTGCGTTTCTTTTTATACCTCCTTCGTTAGCTCAGGAGAAATGCTGTGCTCCATTCAGAGACGCCTGAGATGTAAAAGTCCCACTAGGTCATCAATTCCAAATAGTCTGTTGAACCATAATGGCCAGGCTCCCAGCTACGCCGTGTTTCCTGCTGCCCTTTCTGAAGCAGCGGCTCCTGATAGGGATGTACATTAAGTGCTCTACATTTATGAGCTGAAACTCAGGGGAGGCTGTTTTGAAATAATATTGCGGCACAGAAATCCCTTCATGCAACCTGCAGCCTGTTAGCTGTTTCTGCTCCCTAGGTGGCACCACAGATTAAGTGGACCATTTCTGTTCTGGCCAAAAAGGAGGTGTCCTAAAGCCTTTGCGGGTGGGGTTGGAGATGAGGGTAGGAAAGACGACATGTAGCTTGAAATACCGAACGCGCCCAAGTTTGCCTTGCTAAATCTGAATACTCCCCCAGCAGTCCTGTTAAATATAAATTCGCTACAACCTACACGCTTCCCTGAGTTGTCAACAATAAATGAGCTGTCATTATGAATAACACCCGTTGTGTATTAAATGCGTTTGGTGAAAAGTTCAGGGTAATAGATCACCAGGAAATTAGGGTGAAGGCTGTACTTTAACTCTACTTGTTTGTGACAGTCGGCACACCGACAGCGACCTCGTGGTAACCAGACTGATGAAATTACAACCAGGGGGAGGCAGGCAGGGTGTGTGTGAGAATCTTTGATATCCTTAAAGTGTATGCAACATGGCAAAAATTTCTAACAAATTTGGCAGTGCCAGCTCAAGCTTTTGTGGAGCTCTTGGGCAGGGGTGAAGGTGAGACCCTCTCTATCACTGCTTGCCAGTTGACTCAACCTCTCCCTCTGGGCCCAATCCACAAGAAGATAAGTTGAGCAGAGACTGCTGTTCCTATTCCTTGCTTTTGTCACTGCTTACATTGCATGCAGATAGTATGCCCTTGTGATGTATAAACTAGGTTTTTGTATAACAACAACAACTTTTATATACCCCACCCATCTGGTTGAATTGCTTCTAATACATACAAAAACATAATACAGTGGTACCTCAGGTTACATACGCTTCAGGTTACATATGCTTCAGGTTACAGACTCCGCTAACCCAGAAATAGTGCTTCAGGCTAAGAACTTTGCTTCAGGATGAGAACAGAAATTGTGCTCCAGCGGCACGGCAGCAGCAGGAGGCCCCATTAGCTAAAGTGGTGCTTCAGGTTAAGAACAGTTTCAGGTTAAGTACGGACCTTCAGAACAAATTAAGTACTTAACCCGAGGTACCACTGTATAACATCAAACAATAAAAACTTCCCAATACAGGGCTGCCTTCAGATGTCTTTGAAAAGTTGTGTTTCTCTCCTTGACATCTGATGGGATGGCGTTCCACAGGGAGGGTGCCACTACCAAGAAGGCCATCTGCCTTGTTCCCTTTAACTTCACTTCTTGCAGTGAGGGAAGCACCTAAAGGTCCCCTGGAAACTACAGACTCACATTCCATCCCTTGTTACCCACACCTCACTTTTACTCAGTTGTCTCTCTTGCTGGAGAGCCAGTATAGCGGTTAGACTGCTAGACTAATAACTGGGAGATAGGGGGTTCTAGTTACCACTTGACCACAAAGCTCACTGGGTGACCTGCCTAACCTACCTCACAGGGTTATTGTGAGGATAAAATGGAGGGGGGGAGAGAGAAATATGTGTTCCTCCCCTTGGATAAAAGGAGGAATATAAATTTAATAATAATTAAAAAATGATAAAATTCAGATTGCATTATTATTAATTGTTACTCTTTTATTTATTTATTTATTGGTGTGTGTTTTCAGTGTCGTTCCAAATGTTGGGTGAGTGTGTGGTAATGGGTGGTTATGGCATGTACAGGGGGCAGCTGAGAATCTCATCACCACATAGGACCTTTTATTTAATACAGGTCACTTCCAGGAATCAAAAGCAAGTGTTTTACTTTCTGATCAAAGAACGGCACAGTGATGGGAGGCGAGAGTCATTTGCAAAATGGTGCTTCTGCTTGTGAAACATTAATTAAGCGTATACTGGAACCATATCGTGCGACCTCAGATAACAGATCCTGTGGAAAATTAAGTGCACAACCAATTTCATGGGGCTTAGGGGAGACATGCTTATCTCTACATGAAAACGGGCTGGAATTCTGAAAATATGATGTGGGATACAGCAGGCAAGGGCTTCTGAGCCTGTGGCTACCAAGCAAGGTTGTGCTCCAGCATCTCTCTAGCTTTTCTTTTCTTTTTTACAAATTAAGCACCAGAGAAAAGCAAGTTGCTTGCAAGGAGAAGCATTACAGGGGAACACAGCACAACACGACTGGAAATGTATTCCTCTGGGCAGCGGAAAGGAGAGAATGTCACGATGCAAAATGAGAAAGGCCCCGAAAGAGCGGGTAAAAAGATATCTTTCAAGGGATCAGCTAGAGTTGCTTACAATCTGCTGCAAGCCTTATTGTATTTTGTTCCTGCGCTGTAGGCCTCGTGAAGTTTGGAAACTTGCAATAAATGTTCCCCCCCGCTGGAGCAGATTAATAAACGATAGTGCATTTATCAATTCAGCACACCTCACGTTATGAGGCCAGCATTAAAAAAAATGCTTCCAGTCCTGTGGGGCAGGGTTGCATTTCAGATTTCAGTAAGGGGAAGGAGGAAGAGATTTCTGGGAAAGGAGGAGAGAGAGAGAGAGAGATTTTCAGCAAGTTTTGAAGGCCTGTTCTTGGACAAATGGATGCTGGGTTTGGAAGCAAATACAGTGGTACCTCGGGTTACATATGCTTCAGGTTACATACGCTTCAGGTTGCAGACTCCGCTAACCCAGAAATAGTACCTCGGGTTAAGAACTTTGCTTCAGGATGAGAACAGAAATTGCGCAGCAGCGGCGTGGCAGCAGCAGGAGGCTCCATTAGCTTAAGTGGTGCTTCAGGTTAAGAACAGTTTCAGGTTAAGAACGGACCTCCAGAACGAATTAAGTTCTTAACCCGAGGTACCACTGTAGTAAAATCCAGAGTTTCAAAAGATGGTTGCAGAACTTCAGTGCTACTGCAGTTAAAATCCCAATGTCACACAGTTTAGGTTAACTACTCTTGCTGCTTGATGCTTTATAGAAGGTCAGCTCAAAGGCTGTGGTATGGAAAAACAGCTGGCAGCTGATGTTCAAAAAGCAGTACCTGATCCCAGCCGCATTTCTAATTCTTGTTTCCTCGCAAAACGTAACATGCTAAATATGCCTCCTTGCCTGGACTCCTGCCCCTGTTACGTCTTCCAGAAGCCTGGTTTTCTATGTTGCAATTCTCTTGAAGGCATGCCTATTTAATACAATTACAAACTAAAAAGCAAACATATTTAACATTATTGTAATCATAAATACATATAGCATTTGCCGCCCATTTTGCACTTGCGTCTTGGTTGTGCCTGAAGCTGGTACACTTTCACCCTATTTATACTTTGGGACTTAAATGGTTCAATCCTGTGCATGGTCACTAAGAAAATGAGAAGTGCACAGGATTGTAGCCTCAAACCACCCGTAAAAACAACCATTCACTCTTGCCTTTTGAATGGCTCTATGGGAAAGAAGTTCACAAAGACGTTTCTCCTGCCCTGCATGCATCTATACTTTGAATTAGGAAGCTCCAAAAATCTAATTCACATCTGCTGAATTGTACAGTTGGAAGGGACCACAAGGGTCATCTAGTCCAACTCCCTGCAATGCAGGAACCTTTTGCCCAATGTGGGGCTCAAACCCACGACCCTGAGGTTAAGCATTTCATGCTCTTCCAAGTGAGCTCTCCCATGTATTCCCTTCTGCCTTTAGTGAACAGTTTCAGCAAAGGGCTCCCTCTTATTTCTGAAAACTTTTTGTTAATGCTTCAGTTGAATACGACTTTCACGCCACAACTGAAGTTTCTTCTCTTAAAAAGCAGAGTACTGGTAGGAAGACATCCACACAGCTTGTTAACCATTATCTGCAGCCTTGCAGTTTGTTCCTGACCTGGTTAATTGGAAGCATTATAAAGTGTTATTTCTTCTTCACTGGGTCGTCTTCTGCAATGCTGTCGGAAACAAGAGCACGATCAACTCTGCAAGAGAGCTGAGCTGTGCCATCAAAGACGATCTCCCCGCAAGTTAATTGTAATCAGCTAAGATTTGCAAGAGCTCAGCCAGGATTAGGATTGATAAGCGAGGTAAAAAATTGCCTTCCCCAAGTCATCACCCAATTCAGCATTCAAGTAGGGAGGTAAGCCTTGAGTGTCAAAAAAAAAATTCCCACTGAGTTTGTGCACATTACAGATGCTAGCTAGATGATCGGGATCTACCAGTTAACATCAAAAAGTGGATTGCAGTGATTTACCTTCTTATTCCAGATGGAGATTTCTGTTTTAATTCTGGTAGCTAAGGCTGCAAGCTCAAGTGCACTTGCTTTAGAGTGAATCCCATTGAACTGTGTGCCATTTACTTCTGAGTAAGCAAAGCTGTTGGCATGTTTCAGATGAAAACAGGGGCACTGTTGTGTACTTTGTACCACCACCACTTCTCCCATCAAGGATCGGGGCCTGATTACAGTGCATTTACGTCTGAGTAAGCATGCATAACACGTGCTATATGTTTTGCTGTACTTTAGTTTTCTCTAGATTGGACATTTACAATTGGAGGTTACAATTTGTGATGCTTGATGATTCTGGGCTGTTGTTTCTTGAAATATATATAAATGTATAGAGGGTTTTTTAATTCAAAACAAAACAAAACCTAAATTGGGGAAATTAAGTTACAAAAGAAACACTACTATTTTCACCTTTAGGAAACATGCAAAGTTGTGATTTAATTGCATGTAAACATGAAAATATCCAGCCTAGCTGTTTTGTTTTCATTTTCAGCTTGGATCAGGGGTAACAAGTTACGATGGCAGTTTGCAAAAAAATATCTTCTTGAAGCCTAAACATACGCATGTTTATTCAAAAAATAAGTCCCACTGAGTTCAGTGGTGTCTGTTTCCCAGTAAGGGTGCTTCGAATTACAGGCTCAGTACGACTTTCTTCCACTGCTTTGGCTAGAACTGCAAATTGCCTTCCTCATTCCATCATAGAAGACATTGAGACATGATGGAAAGATGCCCTGATTCTTTTGAAGAGCTAAGCAAGAACAGAATATCCTTCTCTGGGTATTGCTGCTCTGCGGTGCAGGGCGATCATCTATGAATCCCAGCTGGCATCATCTTGATCAGAGCGCAGCATGCGGAACATAACCACCACCAACTTTTAGCTTTAATACCGAGCAGATTTTTATTCCGGGCTGTGCTTGGAATTGCCAAGTGAAAGACAGTGCTTTTGTTGTCGTTTGTCAATAGCAAATCTGTATCCTGGAGTTTCCCTTCCCAAACCACTATACCAGGCTTTCTCAACCTTGGCCCTCCTCCAGACTACAATTCCCATCATCATTGACCACTGGTCCTGCTAGCTAGGGATCATGGGAGTTGTAGGCCAAAAACACCTGGAGGGCCAAGGGAAGTTAGCAGCCCTCACTTGGCCTCTCACACATGTGGGATGGAGAAGGGTGGGATGATTGTATCCACTGATGGCTTTAGCTTAGTGGAAAGATCATGTTTTTTACTCATTCTCCTTTCTACTTCATAGCATATCCCATTCTGTTCCTGAAGGTCGGGAGCAGCTTTTAAGGAAAAAGGGGAGGAGCTTAAGAGTTCTGAGAGCTTGAAAGGAATGGAGTCAGGTTCCACAACTTGCAGGTGCCACAGGTGAGCAAGTGGATAGGGTTGGCATACATCTGGAATTTCCCGGACATGTCCGGGATACGAATGACAAAATTGGCAAAATGTCTGGGTTTTTGTCGACAGGGCCAGGAAGCTGAACAACTTTCAGGTTCATTCCCCCCCCCCAAAGCTCAACAACTTTGAGGTTCATCTCCCCTACAAGTCCTTTCCACCAGACAAAAGCTACCACTGGACACAACTCATTCTATAGCACCTATTAAAAAAAGTGGGTGGAGAGTTTTAATTTGCAGCCTCCAACGCAAGGAGTCAGTTTTAACAGAGAGAAATTTAAGGTATCAAAACAGGTGCAGTGATAGCTTATTCAGAAAGTCTGAATATGTGTGTGTGCGCGCGCACTACACGGCATAAAGGAACATTGGAAAAGATACAGCACATATTTTATATTGCGAATGAAATCTAATAGCCACTTTCTGACTATAATTAAATATTTCTGCATCTCTCTCTCTCTCTTGCACACACACATTCTGGCAATGAAGTCTAATTAATCCACAAAATTCCTCCCCGCATTGCCAAGGCAAAGGCATTATGAAATGGATTGTTTTGAAACATAGCAAGGCTGGCAAACTTCTGAGCTTGAACAGATGGAAGATGTATATGCTATCAGTGTTTTTGGGGATCGGACAGCAGTCTGCATGAGGCAGTCAGTGTGGTATTGTTGCATTTTTCACACTGATGTTTGGGGTAGCATTCTCATTTATGAACAGCTGGAGTCAGACAACAGTTCTCAAACAGGTTCTCTGATTCCCCATCATGTACACACTCATTTCTCTTGTTCTATGCTTATTGTTTGATTTTTAAATGTTTTTTTTCCTCCATTGCAAATTTATTAGAGAAAAGGAAAAAGAAGCAAGAAACCTATCAGCTCACGTTAACAATACAATCAACACCAAAACATCAATTTAATTTACACATACAGATTCATATATGCCATCCAAATGTCCAAAGAGATATCCAAATTAATTTGGTGTTTATAAAGAAAGTACAGTACAGTGGTACCTCGGGTTAAGTACTTAATTCGTTCCGGAGGTCCGTACTTAACCTGAAACTGTTCTTAACCTGAAGCATCACTTTAGCTAATGGGGCCTCCTGCTGCCGCCGCACCACCGGAGCCCAATTTCTGTTCTTATCCTGAAGCAAAGTTCTTAACCTGAAGCACTATTTCTGGCTTAGTGGAGTGTGTAACCTGAAGCATATGTAACCTGAAGTGTATGTAACCCGAGGTACCACTGTATGCTCAAATGTAATAACAGATGTGTACTAGATGCTGAGCATTTGTCCTTCCAGGCTCCAAGTATGTCTCTAAGTGACCACAAGGACTTGTAAAATCCCATGGGCACCTTAGTCAAACAAGTTTGAGAGAGGTTTAAAAGGCTACCAGTTACAGGTTAAATTCCCCACCCTGATTCGTAACTGGCTCATCCTTTCCAAGCTTCCTAGAAGAACTTTTAGAGAACATTTGTGATTTCTCCTAAACTTAGAAAAACCCAGCTAGGCCTCCTGGGAACACTGCGGGTGTATTTCCACATGCTTGCAACTTGGTACATTTGGGAAAGTGTCTGGTTGAAGGAGGGAGGAAATTGTCAGCAGAAAAGACTCATGAGAGCTGAGGTCTCCTCTTAAATTCCCACCGTTCATATCAGCAACAGAGGCTTTAATCATTCAGAGGAATCCTCCCAAGGACTTTGATTTAAATATGGTAATTGGCAAGACTGCGAGAAGGAAATTTCTTGGAAGAAATAAAGCTCTGGGACTCCCTTTGACATTGCAGGTTCTGAGCAGGCGCAGAAGTCTTCATTGCAGATAAGAACCCTGGGCTTTCAGAGGTCATCTCTGATGCTTGCTCTCCCCCACCCGTTCCCAGTCTTACCAGCTAGTTTGGGGGCTTGAGAAGGGAACTTTTTAAGCAGGCTGGGCTGACAGTGAGCCAAGGTCAGGAGGTTTGATGGATGCTTAGCTTAATGCTTCAGAGGGTAGGGATTCCAGATTGGGAAGTTCATATCCTGAACAAATCATTCTCCATATCTGCTGCAATCACTGTGTGCTACAAAGCCTGTGGGGAAAATCAGAGGTGATAATGGGATGAGAGTGCACACCATGTGGACCTTTATGGTACACCATGCCTCTTTCAAATCAACCTTCAACTCTCAGAAAATCCAACTAATTATTCCATAGAAGGAACATCAGAGTGTTTGCAGTGAAGGCCCTGATACACCACACACTCACACCTTTCATTTTATTCTTAAGAGATCATCCCTATAGTATGCCATGCTCCAAAGTTGGGGAAAGTTGTGACAAGAGAAGTACTGGTCAAACTGTACTTCATGGTAATTCCTTCTTGCTCCTGCGGGCCTGAGGATCTCCCGAAAGAGAAGAAGGAAACGATTCCTTCTTCAGACAGGAAACAAAAATGGTTTCCAAGGGAAGCTCTCTGGAGGAGGGGAAAATCAGTTGTGTAGGATGATCTCAGGGACAAAAAGAAATCTGCAGCAAAGCACACTGAGATGCAGTCAGCCAGTATGGCTATATGAAAGAACACCCACCTGCATTAATCTATTTGCCATGAAGCAAAAAATGCTTTCTAAAATAAACTACTGGTCTGATTTAGACTTGGGCAGGTGGTGTGTGTGTGTGTGTGTGTGTGTGTGTGTTTAATACCTACTGCTTAGAAAGGTCAAGGCCATGCATTACTGGACAAAGGTGATTTTAACAACCAGTAGTCAAGTGAGCAGGATGGGCCTGTCTATGTCACTCTATGTTAAGATTTCGTCCCCTGAACTCAAAGAGTTTTCTGGAGTGGGAGTTGATAGGGTCACAATGGAAGGGCTGAATTATGGAAGCTCAAAAACATGGAACAATCTGACTGTACTGTGTACTACCTTAGATTGCCACCTCTTCGTAATTTATATTCACATTTCATGTAGAGGAATTATGAACTGAGTTTGGCCATATATATTTGTAAAAATAAAATCGTCCAGACCAACTTTTATCAACCCAGTTTGTTTGTTTTTAAGTGCACTATCCAGCTGCTTTTAACGCCTAGTGTTTCTATTCTGATGTGTTTGCTTACTTTCCCTGCTGAAACCTCTGGGTCAGAGAAAAACTCCGTAATTTGTATTTTACAAATGTATGGACTGCTTAAACACAAGACTCCCTAAGGCGTATATGAAATAAAATCACCAATAAAACACAGCTCAAATCCACGAAACTGTTAAAATATACCTGCATAATTATCAATGCAGATAAAAATCAGTAAAACTTTTAAAAACAAATATTGGATAACTGAATTATGCAGCCTGGTAAGCTTGCTGAAAATAAATAATAAAGCAGTTTAATTTTGGCTGAATCTTGTCCTATTATGCTCGATGAAGAAAAAACACTTCTCGGATCAACAAGCAGTAATGCTTATTTTATTTATTTATTTTATTAAAATTTCTGCACCACTTGATTGCAAAAACAATCAAACCAACAAACCCCTGACAGTGGCTTATTACTGTGCTTTGGAAGTCTTCCTCTGCAAACAAGTATACTTTATATTAAAACTGCATTTCCATACTTAGTCAATTAATTGGTTAGATCAATCGATTTTTTAAAAAAAACTTTTATTTGACATACAAGCTGCCCCTGATTAATTTGGCAACATTATAAAATAATAGTAATTATTATTTGTAATAGCAACACTTATGAACATCACAGAAGGGAAGCAAAACCCACAGGAGGATGTGTCTCCTCTAAGCTGGTTGTTGATGCACAACATGAAACATGGTTTTTGTTTCAAAAAACACCTTACTCTCTTCTTCAAAATGACTGATTTATTCATCAGGAAATTCGTGCAAATTTGATCAACTAAAAATGGATATAATCGGACAGCTACGAATTCTTTAACCAAGTGTCAACTCCAAACAAGAGAGACAGAGGGAAAACTCTTGATCCTAATAAGGATAAGTTGTTTTGTGGAAATGCAATGCGTTATGTTATACGCACTTCTGAAGACTGAAATAGCTGCTTGGACAAATAATAATTTCTGAATGACTAAAAATTGCTGTGTGGTGAAACGATGAGCTGACTAATCTTCCAAACCTGCATTGAACAACTAGGATGATGTGACTATGTAGCTGCCACAAGTCATGATAAATGTCGTTTTGGTGTCCTCATCGTTTTGCTCTACTGATGCAAGGAAGACCCAGGATGTCCTCAATTTGCCAGGTGGAGCGATAGCAACACAGTATCACTATCTATGGAGTGTTAAGAAACTGCTGGAATAGTTTTTGCTACTTTGCAGGAGTTGTGATGCTATAGATTCAATGTTCCCTTATTCTAGGGAACCAAATAAATATAAAAGAATCTGTGAATGCTGTCATTGTCTACAGCAAGGCATGGTGCCCGAGGAGTAGATGGGACGGCTATGTTGAAAGCAAAGTTTTATCAACCTCCAGCATGACCTCATGGTCCCACCATTCAATATTGTCTATCAATGCACAACATTTCCCCCCACATTCTCTGTGTGTGTCAATTTTAAAAAGTACACTGGCAAACAAAATTGATTTCAGATGGGCTAATAGGTAGTATTTCAGTCAAAAATTCATGGGGTGGGGGTGTTATTGGGGGGAGGAGGTTGCAACAAAGACATAGACTAGAAAAAGGCCATGATTCAGCAGAATTCAAACCACTGTTAAGTCTCACCGATTTTTCCATTGAACACTATATTCTTAACATTTGCTGAACTGTGCTTGATTAAATCAGCAACAAATCAAAACCAATGCTTACAATTTTACTGAAGCCTTTTTAGGAGTTTTAGGAGTTATGAAACCTGCTGTCCTATACGATCAAATGTGGCGTTACAGGAGCTGACCTGATAAACATTTTCTCTCTGAAGAATACCCGTGTGTGTGTGTGTGTGTGTGTGTGTGTGTGATGGGGATGGGGGAGGTCCAAATGTCTTTTAGGGAAGCGAAGCTAAATCCCTTGGCCAGGGCCATATAGGAAGACTATACCAAGAGCAAATGATTGCCTCCCAGATGTCCTGTTTCAAATCAAAAGCCCAACTTTTACTTCCCTTCTTTACAGGTACAGAAATACACACTTCTCAATGAGAGCGAGGGAATGCCTTGATAAAAAAAAAGCTTTTAAAAACCAAACATTACTGTAATTTACCAAATAACAATGCACATTTCTTCCCCTCCAGTCTGCTTATTTGAATCACAATTATGATACTTTCCAGTGTGCTATTCAGTATTCAAAGGGGAAGGGGTTTCTAAAATGGACTGGTAATCTGCTTAAACCTATTTGTTAGGTAAATGAGGTAGACAGCCGCTGAGTTAAAAACTGTATTTTTGAAACAACCATACATTTCAGAGTGAGTCACTTCTCTGTCCTTCGGGACCATACCCCGACTTCATTCAGATTGGGATACCAAGGCCAAAACCAATGATGCAAGGAACATTGCTTATGCCAGTTTTCCTTCTCCCCCCCCCAAAAAAAACACCATCCAAACTTGATAACCAATGTCTATAAAGCGAAAGACAACTACCACACTCACTCAACAGAAAAGACTGATTTGCTAGGACATAGTTTATGAAATGAGTCGGGTGAATTGATATGCACACTCAACGTATACACAGTGACAGATAAGCAATAGGAATGGTAGCTACAGCAAAAGGAATTACAATCCCATCCAAAACTGTATGTCCAATTCTGGAGCATTCTGACCAAATGATTATTGAAACCAAAATCGTTTCGAAACATCAGGAGAAGCACAGCAGCTTAATAAGGCACATGGAGAAAACTTCTGTAAACTAACAGTAACCATAAGACAACATGCAAAGGAAATCAGCATTTTTCTTCCTTGCACAATTTCAGAGCAGGCCAAGGAGTAAACTGCATTACTGATGCAAACATAAATTAAGCAACTGAACCCATAGTTTGGATGAATTCATAAATTTATGCTTTCATCTTGGAGGTACTCCTTCTTGACCTGTGTTTATTGAGTGCTTCCCTCTTGATGTACTATATATAATTTCAGGAGATCAATATAGGAATTACAGCAATCCTTATGCAATGTGAAGAAGATCCATAGCTGGGCCTGATACCATTTCTCTATATAGCACCAACTTGATTTATACTGCCCCTCTCTCAAGACTTACTGGAAGGTGGAATGAAAGTGCCTGAGATTTGTGTATTACAAATGAGCTTGAAGTGTTAACATGATGCCATAGGCATTGGAAATGTTTTCAGTTTTGTTAATTTCACACATTTCTAGCTGAAATGCAGAAATAATGCTGTACTCATAATAATCTTTAATTTGGGAGTTGAGTTTCCCCCCAAAAAAGCACAACGTATCAATGTCAGACAGTCATTGCAAAATAGCAAAAGAGTAAAATATTCCAGCAAAGGATGAATCACAATAGTTAAATGTAACAACTGTACAAGATCTCCACGCATAAAAGCGGCCCATTTATCATGTCACATAGAGAGCTGGACTTTATTATCTTTTCAAATCCCAGATCAAACAAGTTAACTGGAGTGCGGGTGGCGAGGAAGAGAATCTTCCCTGAAAAGAGTTTCCACTCCAAAAATATATATAAAAAGAATATGATGAAGCAAAACACATGTCTCAAAAGAAGGAAACACTTTGGGGGGAATCACTAATCTCATTGAGACATTATGAGAAGAAGAATCTGGTTAACAGAACTTGTCTGTGAAAAGCTTCCAGCAAGTTTCAAAAAGTAGAGGGAGATGGAGAGAGAGATCCATTTTATTCAGTGCAAGTTACCAAATGCATTATTCTTTATTTTCAAAGCCTGCAGAAATACTAAACATCTTTTTCACTGGTGACGACTTTCACTGGGAATCTGACATAGGAGTGAGGAGGTGGATGCTGAGAAGTGCAGATTTTTAACAGAGAACATGCGGGTTTAAACTTCTCCATTGCTCTCACTTTTTAATGGCAAGCTATAGATATAATCTTTGATGGCTAGCCTTGAGATACGAGATAACAGAAAACTGGTGTGAAAACCGCTATAACAAAAAAAACCACTAGCAAGTCCCTAGAGGGGGCACCAGCTTTCAAGAGCCTCAAATGGCTGCACAGGATAACTGCAGGGAGCCACCATCAGACTGAATCATTTCCACTTGCCTTTAAGACATTCTTTCCCCACTGCCTCTGACTGTTATTTCTGAGTAACCAGTTAGTTTTGGGTCGCAAATCACTTGAAATTTGGGCCAAAGGACTCTCAGCGCAATTGAAAACCAAGAAGCAGATAAGTGCTAGAGCCTGCCTGATGATATCAGAATAAAGAGACTTGGTCCTGCAGTTATTTATTAGGACACTGGACTGGAGTTGATTATAGGAGCCAATTCAATCAGATGCTCTCACTGTGGCAGCCCGATGGAAATCTATGTTTGTATCAGGGGTGAAGGAATCTGTTTGATCTCATCCCACCAGACTCATCTGGACTTAGCCCACCCTCCTTCCCAACTGAACGTTATCGACTCATTCAACCCCCTCCCCTCTTAAGAAAGGTGGGGGGGAGAGAAAGAGTGATCTGTAAAACATCACTCTTTTAGGGAGGGGCTGCTAATCGAATGTATGGAGCCCTTAAAGTTCCATGCAAACACTTTCTGGCAGAAACCATGTACGCTGTTGAAATTCTATCCCACGAATCAAGCCTTTGTCATGACCGGAGGAAGACTATGTATATATGTCTCTGGTGAACCCAGAAATGTACATTTCAGCCAATCCTTGTCTCATATGCCTCTAAGAAAAGAAAGCAGAAGCAATGCCAAGACTCCGTATGTACACACACACACAGAGCGCATAAATACTTAACTATGAGAGTATCCCTAATGTGGTCCTGCATCAACATCTGGTATCCCTTGTGCGCACACAAGATCTCCGTATAAAAACTGAACACACAGCTCTGCACACAACTTCCAAAGCAGTAATCTTGAACGGCATAGTTACTCATGTGCACAGTTTCGTCTGAGTACGCAGTGAATGGAGCACACACGCATAGCAGTTTCCGTTAAGGGTGCGCTATTCGCACAAGAACTGCACTAAGACTTTCCCCCATCAAACAAATGAATTGCCCTTACTCTCTTGGATCAGGCTGAAGAGCACACACCCCCCCCCCGTCCCTCGCTCCATTAAGATCTTGTGATAAGAAAACTTTAAATCATAGGTGTCATAAAGAGACATCTCTTGTTCTCTTGTTGGTTAAAGGTAACAGATGTGCTGCTGGGATGAGTGCAATTTAAGCCATTAAACTTCTTGATCCCTGAATGTCACCAGGGGGGACCATATAGATGAACATCCAGTTGCACTTACAAAGCACTGCATTTAACTCGCCATAAAATATGGATTTTATTGCAGCACTGTCAAGACCTCATTCCACAACCGCTGACCTCTATGCCCAGATGCAAACCTTTAAATCAAAAACGCTACATGCAGGAATGCTTGGGGTGAGGTTATGCACACACACACACACGCACATGCACAATGTATACATGCAACGTGTTTCAATACATATAGTTTTGCCAGGAACGTGTTTCACCCTGTGATTGAATTTTCTATAGCTGCTCAACTTCAGCATCCCACATTCATTCACCTTGCACACTGCCTCTTCTTCAGGCGCAAAGCATTCCATGCTTTACCAGGTTTCTGTGTCATCTCCAGCAACTCTTCCTGCTCTCCCGACTTTTCCTCAAGGAAAGACCTCGTTCCAACTGTGTACGTTCTCTAGATCAGTTTTCCGACCCCCCTCCCACTCCTCGAGGCTTTCCTTCTGCCTTATGAGATCCATATCAAATCCAAAGAGAAGGCTATCATTATTATTCTTGGGATTTCTCTGCTTTGTAGCGAGAGGCGCGTGTGATTTTGTGTATGTCGGGGGGGAGGTGTTTCAGGGTGTCCAAAGGGCTTCCTAGTGGCATCAACAGAAGGCGCCCCACTCTTTACCTTGCCTAAACGAGCAGCAAAGATGCTGCTCCTATCAAGCACTTCAATTGCTCGCATCCACTTAGCATCCCATCCATGCGCAAAAAAAGAGGAAGAGAAATGACAAGAACTCCCATCCCCAGCTTAAAAGAGCGCATCGCCGTCCATGTGCCGCCACACTGGCATGATGCTCCCATAGTAACGGACCTGCCAACTTTTCGTGTGTGTGTGTGCAAATAACAGGGTTTCATTAGCATTTGCAGCAGACCAAACAAGAAGAGAGGTGGGGGGGTATTGGGGGGGGGGAGAGAAGCGGCAAACCAACCGACCCACCGATCCAAGAAAAACACGGGAAGCGTAGAAGCCAACTCCTAGGAGCCGAGGTCCCTTCAATAAAATATTTGACCCCCCAACCCCCCCCCAAAAAAGTTGATGGGCAAAAAGATGGGTGCCCCATCTTGTGATCGATTATGCAGTAAGGTCTTACCTTCCCCGCCCGCCCCCCGCGATGTTTTATTCAAGTTGGCACCGCTTGCCTAGAACGTAGAGTCGGAAGGATCATCTAGTCTAACCCTCCCCGCAATGCAGGGACCTTTGGCCCCCGCGCGGGACTCGAACCCTCGACCCTGAAGAGTCTCACGCTCTGAGCTCTCCCGAACCGGCGACGGAAGAAGAGGAAGAAGAAGACAGAAGAAGAAGAAGAAACCATCGGTTCCTTACCGGCTCAGTAGAGAAGGCGAAAGGGATGCGCCAAGTTGCTCGCCGGCGCCGAGTCGAGTCGGGAAGCGACGCAGCGGGCGGCTTCGGGGGCCACGGCGCCGCTTCTCCGTCCGCCTTCCGCCGCCGAAGCTACTTGCGCGGCACCGAAGCTCCCTCTCATCACTTCCAAACTCCGGCGTGGAGGAAGGCGAGGCAGCCGGAGGGCAGCTCTCCCTCGGCGGACTCGGTCCCTAAGGCAGCGTCCCGGAGTCCTTGGAGGGAATGGAAACTCGCCAGGAAAGATGTAGAAACAGAAACACACACAACACACAAACACACACAGCCCTGCCGGCTTTTCTTTCTTTTAACCTCGCAGAACACACGCGCGCGCACGCCAACGGTGCGCCCTGCTCTTAATGCGGCGCCTCGGGAGCCGGAGCCGCAGCTCTGCGGACGGGGAGGTGAAGGGCTGAGGAGCAGCGAAGGCGCCTCTTGCAGGCATCCAGCGATTCGCGAGTGAATGGGGTGGGAGGTGCGAGGAGGAGAAGGAGGAGGCCTTTCTGGAAGACGCCCGCCTCCCCTCCTTTGCCGCCGCCGCCGCCTCCTCGCGTGGCAGAGAAAAGCGCGCTCTTCTTGGGAAGTCTTGCGGCCAAGCCCTCAGGAGTTTGAGGAATGAAAGGCAACGAGCCGGTGAGAGGGTGAGACGGTGGGGTGAGGTAGTTTCATGACCTGCAAGGGGGAGGGTGAATCTCTAATGCGGGACGCCACTCTTGCAGAAGGTGGGGTCTCCAGGTGAAAGGGGGTGGGGGGTGGACAAGGGCCCTGCCTGAGACCGAGGATAGCAGATGCTGCCCAGTCAGTGCTGGCTGTGCTGAAGCAGATGCACCAGTGGTGTGGCTTGGTAGAAGCCCATCAGATGGACCAATGGCATGGCTCAGTAGAAGCCCATCAGATGGACCAAGGGTGTGGCTCAGTAGAAGCCCATCAGATGGACCAATGGCGTGGCTCAGTAGAAGCCCATCAGATGGACCAATGGCATGGCTCTGTAGAAGCCCATCAGATGGACCAATGGCATGGCTCTGTAGAAGCCCATCAGATGGACCAATGGCATGGCTCTGTAGAAGCCCATCAGATGGACCAATGGTGTGGCTCTGTAGAAGCCCATCGGATGAACCAATGGTGTGGCCCAGTATAAGCCAATTGCTGCGGGCTGTGCTGACGTAGGTGGACCAATGGTGTAGCTTAATAGAAGCCCATCAGCATGGGAGATGGACTAATGTGGCTCAGTATAAAGAATAGGAGCCAACTCCTAGGGGCTGAGGGGGGCTTTGAACCTCCCCATAAAATATTTGAGGGAGCTGCCCCTCCCATGTTGATGGGCATTGCCATTCTAATGGTGAGTGTGCACGGCGCCATGTGATCAATTATGCAGGGCGGGGCTTGCTTGTCCCTTCCCCCAAGAAATATTTTATTGAAGTCGGCACCCCTGGTATAAAGCAGCTGCCTCTGTTCTGTTCATCGACTGTGATCGGCTTCAAAATGGTTCTGCTGGTCCAGATAAGGCCGGCCCTACCATTAGGTGGCATGATGATGCTGCTTCGGGCAGGAGATTTTGGGTGTCAGGAAAAGGCAGCAGGTGGTTATGGTTTTTTTGCTGTCAGGGAGGGAGCTGTTCCTCGGATTTTCTGCCTCAGGTGCCTAAAGAACTTAGCTGGCCTTGTATATCATGCACCTACTTAACTTTGAGGCTGAGAGCATGGGGCCATTTGCTGCCCTGCTGCAGGAAGTAATGTGTGTTGGGCCAGCCTTGGACTCAGAATGCTGTTGATCAAGCAATGATGGGACCCAGGTGGTCATATCATAGAACTGTCGAGTTGGAAGGGACCCTGAGGAACATCTAGTCCCACCCGCTGCAATGCAGGAATATGCAGCTGTCCCTTAGGGGGATTGAACCTGCAACCTTGGAGATATCAGCAACACACTCTAACCAACTGAGCTATCCATATCATGTGATGCCCATATCAGCTGCTTCTGGGGCACTTCTGAGCCCAATTTTAAGTGTTGGCTATGACTTTTAAAGCCTCAAAGCAGTTTGGATCCAGGTTATTTGAAGGCCTGCTACACTTACTTATGGTGGCGCTGTGGGTTAAGCCACAGAGCCTAGGACTTGCCGATAAGAAGGTCGGTGGTTCAAATCCCCATGACGGGGTGAGCTCCCGTTGTTCGGTCCCTGCTCCTGCCAACCTAGCAGTTCGAAAGCACGTCAAAGTGCAAGTAGATAAATAGGTACCGCTCCAGCGGGAAGGTAAACGGCGTTTCCGTGTGCTGCTCTGGTTTGCCAGAAGTGGCTTAGTCATGCTGGCCACATGACCCGGAAGCTGTACGCTGGCTCCCTCGGCCAATAAAGCGAGATGAGCGCCGCAACCCCAGAGTCGGTCACAACTGGACCTATTGGTCAGGGGTCCCTTTACCTTTACTTTTTGCACTTACTTATCATTAAGTTTATCTACCGCCCTTTATCCAAAGATCACAGAGCAGATCACTTTCACCAGGCTGCCCACCCTCTGAGGTCAACAACTGAGGCTTTTCTCATTTGCCTCCTGCCAGGAGCCGTTCAGCTGTTGGGAACAAGGCAGAGGGCATTCTCCAAGGCTTGGGATTTCATTCCCCTTTGGGCTGTGCCAGACTACAACAGTGTATACCTTTTGGAAAGACCCTATTACTCACATTTTTCCTATTGGCTTTTCCCTGAAAGGTTCTTATTATTGGTTTTCGTTTATGGTTTATTAAATTTTACATCACTTTCCACTTTAAAAAAAATAAAAATAAATAAATCACCAAGTGATTTACAGCCGAGTAAAAAACAATAATAAAACCACATAAGCATTATCAAAAAGAAATTTAACACTATAAAGGATGCCTCCCAAATGACCAGAAAAACGGGAACATTTGCCTGGCAACAAAATGATAACAAGGTTGGAGACAGGTAGTCCTCCCTGGAGAGAGCCTTCCATATTTTGGGGGGTAGGGGAACTACCACAGAAAAGATCCCTTCCCTTGCTTCTGTCCTGTGGATGGCACACAGAAGACCACAGATAATGATCTCAGGGCAGGGAAAGGTGGTCCGTTAGGTATTGTGGTCCCGTACTTTAAAGGTCCGTAAAGTAAAAGCTATGGTTTTCCCAGTAGTGATGTATGGAAGTGAAAGCTGGACCATAAAGAAGGCTGATCGCAGAAGAATTGATGCTTTTGAATTATGGTGCTGGAGGAGACTCTTGAGAGTCCCATGGACTGCAAGAAGATCAAACCTATCCACTCTGAAGGAAATCAGCCCTGAGTGCTCACTGGAAGGACAGATCGTGAAGCTGAGGCTCCAGTACTTTGGCCACCTCATGAGAAGAGCAGACTCCCCGGAAAAGACCTTGATGTTGGGAAAGATGGAGGGCACAAGGAGAAGGGGACGACAGAGGACGAGATGGTGGGACAGTGTTCTCAAAGCTACCAGCATGAGTTTGACCAAACTGCAGGAGGCAGTGGAAGACAGAAGTGCCTGGCGTGCTCTGGTCCATGGGGTCACGAAGAGTCGGACACGATTAAACGACTAAACAACAACAACAACAACTTTAAAGGTGAAAACTAGAAGGCATTTGGCAGCCAGGAAAAAGGCAGCATTCATGCCTTCTTGTACCTGTTTGTTTATTTGCTTGTTTGTTGGCTTTTAGATTGCATTTTAGTCCTTTCAGGTGGGCTGCCATATGTTTGTTGGGGTTTGTGTTGCTGGTCTGCTAGTATATTATTTTGTTCTATACTATATTTGCACTTGTCCGGTGTCATGCTGACGAACGTTCACGGTGAAGCAAGTGAGCAGGCAGGCAGGACCCCAGGCAGGCATTCTCACATTCTCGCTGCTGCCATCGAAAGCAGGCCTCTGGTCCAGGCAGGCGGTATGACTGGCAGAGAGCACAGTTGGTATAGCCCAGGCAGGCCTTGCTGTGCTTCCTCTTTCACCACTACTGGCAGGAGTGAGGGGAATGGAGGGGAATCTTCCCTCACCCTGCTGCTGCCGGCAGGAAGCCTGCAAATGCGGGCAGCAGGGGTGTGTGTGTGTGAAAAGAAATACATCCTTTCTCTCCTGCGTTTCCCTCTGCCTCCCCCCCCCCAACCAGTGGCAGCAGTAACAGGGAGGTGGGCAAGCTATGGGGTAAGGTTTTTTGGGAGGGCAAGATCTGGGAGCAGGTGGCATTGGACGAGCTGTGAGGGGACAGGATTTTGGGTGAGGTCTAAAGGAACAGGGCTGGCAACGAGCTGGAAGTCTGACAAGTAAGTGAGGTTGGCTAGCAATGCGGGCATGAGTGGCAGCCCTCCCCCTGGTGTGTATTTTTCTATTGTATTTTTGTGTTTTCTTGAAAGCAGCCTTGAAAGCGTTTATTCTCAAAGGCAGCATATGATAACTTCTTTGAATAAATGAATGGATCAAATTCTTGACCCATTGCTCCCGTAATTTCCAGCAACAATGACGGCTGTTGTTATATTTCCTATAAGCTGTAGTAGGTGGCACAGTGGGGTGGAGGCGCTCACCTGAACTTCTGTCAGGTGTGTTACTGCTTGCCATATCGGGAGGGAGAGGGGATATGTGCTGGGGAAGGCAACGCTGTGCAAACACATTGACAGGAGTGTCAGATTGACTCCGCTGGTGCATTGGCGGCATCCCGAACACACCCATCCCTGTAAGCATGCTGGCTCCTTTTAGTATAGCAATAACTCTTTTTGGTACTGTTGCAGTTTGACTAACAAGGTTACTATGTGTTGTTAATTCAGTTAGTCATAATGCATAGTGTTTATATGGTGCTTTACAGTGCAATCCTATATATCTTTACTCAGAAGTAAGCCTCATTGGGGCTTATTCCACAGCAGCAAGTGGTGTAGCATGGGTTGCCAGCACCCGGGAAACAGATGCATGCACATTCAGCTGCCTAACAGTGTCCGTGTCTCCCAGGAGATTGCAGCCGCGGAGATAAGAAGTGTCATTTCGTTGTCTGGAGAGGTTGCTTCCTGGTTTGCATGGAGAAGCCAGTTTCAATGGAGCCCAGTGACGGAAGTGTACAGCTGTATGGAGGCAGTACCGGGTGTTGACATTTTGCGCCCCTAACAATTGTGTGCCCGGAGCAACCGCCCCATTGGCTGTACACCCCCCCCCCCCAATGCTATGTCATAACCAGTAGCTATGTTTAGGGTTGCAGCTTTGGAGTGTTCCAAGAGCATTCCGTGCATTATTGCAGGAATCCTTAAAACACATTTGTAATGGCTAGCACAATTAGTCAGAGTTTGCAGATAGGGCCTGCCCAGGAGTTGTGGTGACCTAAGGCTACCTAGTGAGTGATGGGCAGAGATGCAATTTGAGCTTGGTTCAGAACTTTCTTTCTTAGCTGTTAAACAATGTGAGTTGGAAGACAATATTTAGATCTATAACTCCCAATTACAGTGCTACCTCAGGTTACAGATGCTTCAGGTTACAGACGCTTCAGGTTACAGACTCCGCTAACCCAGAAATAGTGCCTCGGGTTAAGAACTTTGCTTCAGGATGAGAACAGAAATTGCGCCGTGTTGGCGCGGCAGCAGCGGAAGGCCCTATTACCTCAGGTTAAGAACAGTTTCAGGTTAAGAATGAATTAAGTTCTTAACCCAAGGTACCACTGTACTACAAGTTTGCATATGCAGGCTGCCTCAAAAGCTGAAAAAAACAGGAAATACAAGGAAAAAACAGGAAAAAACAAGAAAGAGAAAATTAGTGCAGTGTACAATAGGCAGAAAAAGCAAAGGAGTAGAGATTTCAAGTGGATAGCCTTGGCATGTTCCTATTTTCATATGTGGAATGCTGGAGAGGCTGGTTTGTTAGAATCCAAAGAACAATTTAACCTTGGAATTGATCATTCCAAGGTTCCTCGAATCACAGATAGACTTAAGCACCACTTAGAATCAAAGCTGTAATCCATTGCTTTGGTTGAATTGATGACATTTCCTTTTGCCTAACTAACAATGGCTGACAGTCCTCCACAGATCAACATATTAAATTAAAAGCTGGTAAAGTCCATGGTGAGCCTGAGTGGGAAGATGAAAATTGTTTGTTGTAGGACATAGTGGGGTTTGCATGACCAAATGTGCTGTACTTGGCTTGGAATGGAATGGTGGGAGGAGGAGGGTTAAGATGGTGCTTGGAATATTTTCATTGGGATTTGGAAAGGGGGAAGCAGAAATGAGAATAAACTGGAAAAGGAAGCAGCAAATACTGGGTCAGATTCAGCACTCATGATTAACACTTATAGGAATGCAGATACCAGTGCACCCAGACAACAGAAGTGTAGTTTGGAATTATAGAGATAAATATTGTATCTAGTTATTATGAGCTAGAGCTAATTCTCCGCCCTTTAGCTTGTTCTTGTAGTTACTTTCATGTTGCAGATACTGTTTATCCATAAGTAGCCTAGTGTTCTGCGCCTACGAACTGAGTAACCTTGCTTTATATTAAATAGATAAGAACTTAGCAATGACGATTCAGGGTTTAGTCAAGTTCGTGGAGGAAAACCTATGAATTTCTACAAATTATGATGGGGTGCATGATATCTTCGGTTACCAGTTGCTGGAGAAATAGTTTTGCAGGTAGTATGATTTAAAGAGCATCTTTAAAAATCTGGAACTGCAATGATAATCTTTTTTTATGGTGACTGAGAGACCTGAAAACATTTGTCAGAGCCACTTGGGTATGGGCAAAACTCAATCCAAGTTCAGAGTAGGGCAATTGAGCTTTGTTGCTGGAGTTGTCGGAATCAGGCATGTATTATTGCGTTGACCAGACAAGGACAACATTCCCAGCAGCTAGCAGTAAAACAAAAGACTCAGCTCCCGAATCTGGCCAATCCAAAGACTTGATGCTGACTGCCAATTACTATAAGGTGTGTGGGTGCTCCCTGGTTCAACAAACTTCTGAGCAAACACAGTCCACAGCAGCATATGGGCTTGTGAGGTTCTTGGTTTGAACCTTCAAGCAAAGGCAGATCTATAAGAGTGTGACTGGTGTGGTTGCACCAGACACAGAGCTTCTGGGGCACCGGGGGGGGGGGGGCACCGCAGCTATGACATCCAAGCCAGATTTTGGCATCACACAGGACGCCACTGAAATTTGAGGCGCCAAGGTCCACCACTGCTTCGATGCTCTGACAAGAACACAGTTTACAGCCCAGACTAATGTATCTTAATGCATACTACATTTAATGAGATTGTGCAGCTTTGGTGATCGAATAAGCTGCATTCCTGGTAATAATTCCTCCAATTATTCAGAGGAGGCAGCAAACATCAGGCCAGCTTGTGCAATGCCATGCCGAAGAGGCAAAAGTTTCCCGACCAACCTCTGTGAACAATCAACTGACACCGTGAATTATGAGGCTAGAATAATATTATCTTTGCCTGGATAGCTACTGATGTTATTGATGACCACAGCTCTCTCCAGATCTTTGAAAATCCAGATGCACTGTTTGACTCCTTGACCTTCTGCAGTAATGAGTTCCACAGGTGGGTTATACATAGCATAAATATTTCCCTTTGCTTTGTTTTACATGTACTGCCTTGTACATTCAAAGAGTGCCTTGTTGTTCTCGCCTCGTGGGGTCAGGCCAATCAGAGGGTCTTTCTCTTCTGTGGGGCAGGCTGTCACAGTACTTGGAGGACCAGCCTCCCTCTGTTAGGTTTCATGGATATTCTTAGATTCTCAGGTCAAAAACTTCTCTTGGTTTCTTCTTCCCAGAAGAGTGCTGTACGGTCTTTTAAAGCTTAATATTCTAACAGCACTTGTCCATGTATTCTTGAGAAGTCACTTTGGATTGTATGTGGAATAAATTCTTTGCATAATCATGGTTTGGGTTACATGTAAAACCTACTCAGAAAATTCACAATTCCTGTTGTTGTCCTCTATTTTTTCCCTTCTGCCTTTTGGACAAAGTGAATTTGCACATGTGTGCTAATACCTTGATGATAACAACACCACATTATAACTTTCATATCACCTCATCTCAAATGCATTGGTTTTTTCCAAGGAATTACAGGTTCAGCTGTGAGGTATTTTATTTTGTGGTAAGTAGTGAGACCCAATACTGCATTGGGCTAGACTTACCATTTTTCTCCACTCATATAGTGGTAACATTAGTGGACTACTTCAGTATTTGGTCTGCAAGTTAGCTTGCCCTTTTGGGGAGCATATTGGAAAAAAAGCAAAAGCAAAATTGGAGTGTTTATGAGACACAGATGCAAATGCACAAAAAATCAATTTTTTTGAAGCCTGTAGTTCTTCGGGAGTGTAGGAGAGAAAGATCCCACCTTAGCCAGGCTATCTTCATTTAGCCATCCTAAACTCCATTCAGGAGTTTATGCATGTGTGATTCCAGGGAATCATCAATGACTGATGGAAACTGCTTTGTGAGGTTCCGTCTCCCAGGGAGGAGCCATCTGCAGAAGCATTCAACTCTGCAAGATCCTGACCACACAGGAAGCCTGCTGTGACCAAAAGACATTAAGTGGCAAATTGTCTATTGCAGGTAGGTTAGCCAAAGAGGTGCCCTCCAGCCCTCTAGATATTGCTGAAATCCAGCTACCATAATTTCACAGCCAGCATGGCCAACAATCAGTTGATGGAATTTGTAGTCCAACCACATGTGGACAGCTACTTTTTTCTTGCCCCTGGCTCATTGGATACATGAAAACTGCTAAAATTAATTGTTGTTTTTCTCAGTACAGCTGCCAGTACAATTCATTAAAAACACTCTGAAAGTAGATTTTCGAAGTAAGTCCATTTGTTCTTTAATACTTTTTCTAGCAGCATGATCAACACATCTGGAATTAACCCTACCCATTGCTTTAGATCTGCACCAAAATGTCAGCATCGCCCTAGAGCCAGTGCACCAACTGGACTCTTGCACCTCAACCCCGACTGGGCTAGGCGAGCTGGGTAGCACCGCCAGAGACCTCCTTCTCACAGGAAACGGTCACAGTGCTGTGGACTCACAGCTCAGAGCTGAGAGCACCGGATTCACTGTCTCAATAATACAGTCGTTGCGCAGCAGAGTTTTGCAGAGTCTTGCAGAGTATAAACCACTCGGAGAGCAGCTCTGTAGAATATCTTCCTTTTATTCTATAACTACAACTATGATACAAAACTATATACAGAGCTGAATATTCTAAGCATAAATCAATGCTACACTGAGAGTCTGCAGCTGCTCTAACAGCAATCTTATCTCTAGGATCTCCAACACTCTCACTCTCTCCGATACACTGACTGACTGACTCTCTCTCACACACACACACAGATATGTTGCTGGGCAGAATAAGTAGATAGGCAGGACACGCCTCCTTCTCTCTGGAGAGTCAGCAGAGACCATCAGGAGATGATCAGGAGATTCTTGTGTATGGGAGGGGTGAAATCTCCTCATCCTCCCCCATTTCATCCGACCATTTCAAGAATCTTTAACATAACTGCAATTTGCACATACACTCCAGAAGTTGTTCTCTGCTTACAACCTTGGTTAACATATCTGCAGGTATCTCTCTCCCGGCATATAAAACACTTTTACAATACCATTGAATAAGCAGCTTCTGGAAAAATCTTCACACACATTTCTTCCTTTCAAATACAAATTGACATTTCTAATTAGGCAGATTTGAACAAACCATTTTTCAGAACTCAAATACACGCTTTCCTTCAAATATCAGGTAAGGAAATAAATAAAGCGTTTTGTGCTACTACTCTCAGCACACTTCATGCTAGGTTTGAAAACCCCACCAGAGTTGCTTGTGACCGCAGTCTTTGCAAACTCTTCAGAAAACCTTTTCGGTGGTACACCCTTGGTTGTTCTCTCGGACCTGCGCAGAACTCTTTGATCCTCTTGTTCTGGTGCTTCCTCCTCTTTGGGAGAATGGGGAGCTAAAGTATATGAAGCTGCTAAGTCTGAGTCAGCGTCAGACTCACCTGAGGCTTTTGGGCTCTGATAATCTGTGCCATCATCTGGAACTACATTGGCATCAGGATTATCATCACCAACAACACTTGCCTCCCTCTTAACTTTCTTTGCCCCTTTTGCACCATCATCACAAATGGGATGGCACTGAAAAACGCCAACTCTGTCCCATTGTGGATTGTCATCAATACTCCTGGTGAGCCTTATGGTTTTCGTGTCTGTGATCAGAACACGATAAGACCCTTTCTCATATCCTAGGAAAACACCATGTTCTCCACGCTTGCTCAGTTTGTCACCCTGCGAGGTGTGCACCCAAACCTCCGAACCAAAAATTTTAAAATGCTTTACACATGGCTTTCTTCCGTGAAGCATCTCATATGGGGTGCAATTTACACTAGACTGGTATCTCCTGTTATACACGTGACAGAAAAACGAAAGAGCTTCAGCCCAAAAAGGATTGGGCAGCCCTGAATCATGTAACAGCGTTCTGATTCCTTGCTGCAGAGTCTGGTTTACTCTCTCACATAAACCATTCTGCCAGGGTGATCTGGGCGTGGCTGTCCTATGCTCAATGCCCTGTTCAGAAAGAAAACTCTCAAACTCTTCTGAACAAAACTCTCCACCCTTGTCTGTGAAAAGAAAACGTACATTCTCATTATGTACATTTCTGAGCCATTTACAAAACTGGCGAAACTTGGTAAAGGCTTCAGCCTTTTTCTGCAGCATATAGACCCAAACATATTTTGAATAGGAGTCTATCAGAACCATGAAAAACCTTGAATTGCCTCCAGAGAGCGCTAGGGGCCCCACTAAGTCTGCATGAATGACTTCATATGGTTTCTTGGCCTCTCTCCCAGACTCTGTACCTTTGGGAGCTTGCCTTGCCTTACTCTCTGCACAAGAAACACATTTCATGTGGTAGGGACATTCTTTCAACTTCATACCCTGAACCATATCAGGCATTTTTGCCACAGCCTGGAAATTCAAATGACCATAAACACGATGGTAATAATGAATACATTGGTCATGCAACTTCTCATTCTTATCTACAGTTAAATTGCAACACTTTTTCTCAGTAGCTTCTGCAGTGCCTGTACCTGAAACAAAAGGCAATTGGTACAATCCATTTACACATTTTGCATACAGAATGAGCTTGCCATCTCTAAGAATTTCACAGCGAGATTTAGCAAACACCACCTTAAACCCTTGACGATCAAGCTGGGAAACACTCAACAAATTGTCCTGAATATCAGGCGCATACAGGACATTCTTAATAGTTGCATTCAGGCTCTTTAAGAACACAGTTCCCTGAGCCATACTCGTGAGAACTGTCCCATCTGCTTGATGAATTTCTTTCTCTTGCTTCTCAAGCTGAACAAAGAGATTCTTATCTTTGGCCACGTGGTTTGAACAGCCAGAGTCGACCACGAAGAAACTCCGCCCACGTTGACTGGAACAGCGAGAGATCAAGGCCTTTGAAGTAGCAGGTGCTTGGGGATTTCTTCCTCCTCCCCCTCTGCCTCTGAAGTTTCCCTTCTTCTTTGAAGACTTCTTACACTGGAAACTCAAATGGCCTTGTGCTCCACACGAAAAGCACCGCTTCAATTTCAAAGCTTTAACAGCAGCAGTTTCACTTTCACTTTCCCCTGCTGAAGACTCAGGCACATTTTCAAGCATATTTTTAACAGCACAGTCCCGGCTTTCTTTAACAGCCTGTCTGCGATCCCACTCATTCAAGAGCACGCTAGACACATAATCTTCTGTTAGCCGGTCAGAAGGCATTGTGGAAATCTGGGCAGCCACTCCATCATAAGACTCATCTAGGCTATTGATCATCAGCATTGCAAACACAGCCTCTGAAATAGCCAGGTCTCGCTGAACAAGGTCCTGTCTGAGACGCTTTAATTGAGATAGATGGCTAGGCAAATCACCACCTTTCTCCAACTGCAGCCTGCACAGCTTCTTAAAGAAAATCACACTGGAACCAGCATTTTGTCTAAGATGCATATCTCTCAACTTATGCCAAACAGCTTGTGCAGTCTCTTGATCCTCTAAGTTCACCAGCAAGTGGTCTGAAACACTCAAAATAATTGTCCCTCGGGCTTTCATATCTGCAGCATGCCACTCAGCCCAATCATCATCATCCTTATCTGGAGGGTCATCTTCTATCGTGTGAAATAGCTTTTCCCTCTGTAAAAGCGCTTTCATCTTTACTTGCCAAACTGCATAGGTTTCAGGCGTGAGGAGAGGAAAGGACAGAGCCATCTGGCCAGAATGTGCACAGGCCATGTCTGCTATTACTTAGAGCAAGACACTTCCCTCGTGCAACACAGATAAAGCCTTGACTCCTTCAGCCACTCTCTCTCCCACTCAGAGCGCAATTAACAGGCAAACAGGGATGCTATCTTCTTCCTTTGGCAGTCAGCAACATACCTCCATAAATCAAGCAGCAGCAACAGCAACAGCAGCAGCTTGAACACTCTGCTCCAAAACAGCTCTGCTTCTGGGCACCGCAAATCAGTCCAGCATGCAGCGTCCGTTCCACCGTCCGGCAATCAGCAACAGAAACCTCTGGCGACTGGGACGACTGGGACGCCTGGGATGACTGGAACAACGCCAGGTCAGACGACTGGAACAACGACTGGGCCCATAACCGATGTCAGCATCGCCCTAGAGCCAGTGCACCAACTGGACTCTTGCACCTCAACCCCGACTGGGCTAGGCGAGCTGGGTAGCACCGCCAGAGACCTCCTTCTCACAGGAAACGGTCACAGTGCTGTGGACTCACAGCTCAGAGCTGAGAGCACCGGATTCACTGTCTCAATAATACAGTCGTTGCGCAGCAGAGTTTTGCAGAGTCTTGCAGAGTATAAACCACTCGGAGAGCAGCTCTGTAGAATATCTTCCTTTTATTCTATAACTACAACTATGATACAAAACTATATACAGAGCTGAATATTCTAAGCATAAATCAATGCTACACTGAGAGTCTGCAGCTGCTCTAACAGCAATCTTATCTCTAGGATCTCCAACACTCTCACTCTCTCCGATACACTGACTGACTGACTCTCTCTCACACACACACACAGATATGTTGCTGGGCAGAATAAGTAGATAGGCAGGACACGCCTCCTTCTCTCTGGAGAGTCAGCAGAGACCATCAGGAGATGATCAGGAGATTCTTGTGTATGGGAGGGGTGAAATCTCCTCAAGAAACAAGATTTGTTTCTGCGATCGCTTTCCCACTTCCTTAACCAGTAAGGAACTATCCTTTCTTGTATCTGCCCACATTTTCTGGCTTTTCTTTGCAGCCCCTGGATAAGTTTTTAAAAGGAAAGCAGAGATTTGCTGTATTGTGTGTCATACCGAATGCAGCCTTCTGGATTTCCAAGACGCTTTTAGCAATACCTTACCAAGCACAGGCCAACTGGAGAATTGTTAAGGTCACAGGCTGCTAAAAAATCCTTTGTTCTGGAAAAATACATATATATCATCAAAATATCAAAGAAAAGAGTGTCAAATGCAAGCAAGAGGACACCAGACTAAAGAGATAAAGAATGGCCTATACAGTGGTACCTCGGGTTAAGATCTTAATTTGTTCCAAAGGTCTGCTCTTAACCTGAGGTACCACTTTAGCTAATGGGGCCTCCCGCTGCTGCCGCGCCACCACCGCGTGATTTCTGTTCTCATCCTGAAGCAAAGTTCTTAACCCGAGGTACTATTTCTGGGTTAGCGGAGTCTGTAACCTGGCGTGTTTGTAACCTGAAGCGTCTGTAACCTGAGGTACCACTGTACGTATAATCAACTGCTGCTTGCCCTGACTGGAAGTAGCTGTGCAATACTGCCAGCGGAGATTTTACCTTGCTGTTGTACAGGAGTTTATTTTAACCAGACTCTGAACATGCTCTCTGCAACTAAGCTATGGCATTTAATAAAGTTGGGAGCTTCCGCCTGCTTTGATCCACCTGGACTGAAACTTTTAATTAGAACCTCTTGAACCCAGTCCTCTCTGATATTTTATATGATATGAAAATTGCAATGTTAAGATCCACCTCGGCAGTGTAATGACTTCCCGACTGATGCCTCTTCAAAGCCTTCCATGGCGCATTGGTAAGTTTTTCCTCTTTCACACATGCAAACGGGAGCGCAGAAAACCAGGAGTGCCAAAGCATAGGAGTTTTTGGTGTGTTTGTTTAAACTGCCAACACAGGTCAATGAAATTATAATGACTTTAATCAGATTCCCACAAAGCTGTTCCCACAAAGCTGTTAACATTTGCATCTCCTTTGCTTCTAAGGAAAAAGGGTCTTGCCCCTGAACAGTGACTCTCTTCTACTCCACCTTCCTTACTTTCATGGCAAGCCCACCTGCTCTAACCCAGTTTTGCTGGGCATTTTGATCCTCTCGTTTGATCTCACTCCCTTTTAAAACTAAGCCTATATTTTATAAGGCAGTTACTTCTATGTGGCATCCTGGGAGGAGATCAAGCAGCTCCTCTAGTTTCACACAAGGAGTGGAATTTGATTATGGCTCCCACTGGGTAGGGAGCAGTGGTGTGCGGTCAGTAGACGGGTCTAGGCTACGTAGTCCCCTAAATGTTCCCGGTAAATTAGAGTGTTAAAATATTGAAACCTGGTGCCTCCTTCCTAAAGCCTGGGAAGCTTCTGCCCGGTTTAGGGAGGGAGGCGTGATGTATTCTTGGGGTCCAAGACCCTTCCCACCACCTTCCCAAAGCCGGGTGGGCTCTGAGAAGGTGGCAGCATGGCTCCAGCATTCTGTCAGAGGCCTAGTGCCTCCATCCCAAAACCCAGGAAGCTTCTACCCTGTTTAGAGAAGAAGGCATGATGCTCACACATGTGACATCGGGATGTTACGAAGTCACGTGCACGATATCAGCCCCCCAGTCGCTCTCCACAAGCAGCAGCAGAAGAGTTTGGATTTGACATCCCACTTTATCACTACCCTAAGGAGTCTCAAAGCGGCTAGCAATCTCCTTTCCCTTCCTCCCCCACAACAAACACTCTGTGAGGTGAGTGGGGCTGAGAGACTTCAGAGAAGTGTGACTAGCCCAAGGTCACCCAGCAGCTGCATGTGGAGGAGCAGGGAAGTGAACCCGGTTCACCAGTTTATTCCACTGGTCTTAACCACTACACCACACTGGCTCTCACAGCTGGCACCTCTGGCCCTAACTGTTCGCCTACAACAACAACAAAATCACTGCATGCCACTGGTAGGGAGCAGAAGCGAATAAAAAGATGAGGCAACCTTTGATGATTGAAATGAGGCCACTACTTTGTTGATTACAGAAGAATAGGTTTGGCATGGCATTGGACTTGTATCCAAACAATCAGCCAGCCGACTACCAGAGTGGTGCGTGCTCTAGTTATCTCCTGCTTAGACTACTGCAACACGCTCTACATGGGGCTACCTTTGAAGGTGACCCGGAAACTACAACTAAACCAGAACGCGGCAGCTAGACGTGGCTGGGAGCAGCCGCCGAGACCACATAACACCGGTCTTGAAAGACCTACATTGGCTCCCAGTATGTTTCCGAGCACAATTCAAAGTGTTGGTGCTGACCTTGAAAGCCCTAAAGGGCCTCAAAGACCCAGTATACCTGAAGTTTAGAACTCCACCCCCATCGTTCAACCCAGACACTGAAGTCCAACGCCAAGGGCCTTCTGGCAGTTCCCTCCCTGTGAGAAGTGAGATTACAGGGAACCAGGCAGAGGGCCTTCTCAGTATTGGCACCCACCCTGTGGAACACCCTCTCACCAGTTGTCAAAGAAATAAACAACTATCTGACATTTAGAAGACATCTGAAAGCAGCCCTGCTTAGAGCAGTTTTTAATGACTGATGTTTCAATCTTTTGTTGGAAGCCACCCAGCCAGATGGGCGGAGTATAAATAATAAATTGTTGTTGTTGTTGTTGTTATAACAGTTGACAGATTTTTTTAAAGCAATGAATTTATTTATTTATTTTTTAAAATAAGCAAACTAACTTCCCATCAGTTCTGAGCTCTGATGCTGAACTGCTTGTTGTGACCCCCTCCTTGCCAAATGATTTCAGGTGGCCTACAAAAATATCTCGGTGTAATATAAGCTGTGTTCAACTTTATATGGACCATTGGTAGGATAGTCTGTAGCACCTTTTCCTCAAATAGTTTGCGTTTAGCAACCGAGATGTATATTCCCTCTAAACTGGTGATTATTCTCTTTCCTACTGTATTAGAGAAAACAAAAGATGGTGTGACACAATGTGACTCATGGAACGGTCCTAAGGGAGAGGCAGGCAGCTTTCCACAGCCATCAGTTCACACTAAAGATAAAAGCAGAGACACCGGCTAATGTTGTTTTGCTGTTTGAAATCTGAAACACACACACGCACACACAATCTGAGTAATAGAAGTGGGGTTTTTTTTGGGGGGGGGGACACAGGACAGCAATAAAGGTTATTAGAAGCCCGCTTAAAATTACTTTCGTAATTAATAGCAACCTGCGTGAGGCTAACTCCATGGAGAATTAGCACTCATATTTTCGTCATTTCGCTGCCTTTCCTCTCTGTACCTATTTTAAGAACTGCAAGAAGCTGGATTAAACCTTGTTCACGTTAAGCAGGGATTGTGCTGAATATAGGCGTGCCACTTGTACAACTGTGGTTGTTTTCCTCAAAACTCCATGGCCCAATTTTGAATTTGGGTTTTCCCAAAATTTGAAATTTCTCTGTCTGTGCAATCTTAATTGTAGCCAGCTCAAAAGCTACAAGACCTTTTGCTGTCCTCATCTTCTGGAGCGAGAGTGGAGCGGGAAGGTGGGGGGGGGGCTTCTTCCTGGAATCCATCCTCCATCGCTTCATTCATTAATTGGCCGAAAACATCTTGGTGGCCTCAGGTCTGCTGAGTACAAGATGCAGTTCTGCCAATAGCAGCTACTGTTGACTTTTCACTGTGTAGTATATATCTTTGGTTATTGTATCACGCCCGCCCCCCCCGCTACTTCCTCAAAGCTCAGCATTTAAAAGTGCCTGCAAATAAGATACATGTTGATCTACAAATTTGCGGCCAGCATTGCGAGTCTTGAAACAACATTAGTCCCTGCAGAACAACAGCATGACCTTACAGATCCCCCCCAAGACTGCTTTTTGCAACTCAGCTGCAAAAAGCTCAGCCAACCTCCTTTTTTTCTCTTCCACTTGCAAAACATGTTTAATTTAAGCAGCTGGGGTGCATCGCCCAAATGCCATCCTTCTGGAGTAGCCACTTGCCATCAGAGGCCTATAACCATAAAGCCATATAAAATAATAATTTTGTAACTTTGCATGACTAAATAGTGTGTCCCATGTCAGTAAAAAAAAAAAAGAGAGTTATAAAATGAGTGTCAGGAATGAGCTAGCTCCTAGTGTAACTTTACAGCCTGCTGCAGAAGAGAGAGAGTTAGATCTGACACAGGCTGAACAGTGGTCAGTGCACAATGCAACTCCCCCACCCCTTGGAATTCTGGTTGCAGAGGGAACGACTGAGAGTGGGCTGGAACCCAGCCAAAGCTCTCAGGAGTTTCCTACAGGTGCAAACAAGAAAGGAGACAGTTTGTCAGAGCAAGAAGAGGCGGGAGCTAAGCCAATCAGTCTGAGGAGTTGACGAATGGGAGGGCTTCTAGATAGGAAGCAAAACAAAAGACGTAAGGGGCGAAAGTTCTGTCAACATAGGAAGGAATCTTCAAAAGGGTCATCTTGAGTAATGATGCTGGGGGCTTTGTCAGAGCCATCCGGAGCTATCTGTTTGTTTTTGCAATAAATCCTCCTTTTTAATTACCTACGCTTACTATGTTATCAAGCTGGGAACCTGGACTCCTGAAAATGAGTGATGGGACAATGGCACAAATTGGCCTGCCTCTTTGGTTTTTCATCATGACAGGCCTGCCATTTGGGGAACCAAGTCTGGATGGACCTGTGCTTATAAGTTATTCCTGTCTGGCCTTACGAATTCATCCATACGACTCTGTCCATCGTCACCTTGGCAGAAAGTCTCCCTCTTTCTCATTTCAAGCAAGCAAACAAAAAAACACCATGTCCAGAGAGCTGTAATTTCATGGATGTTTCTGATTTCTGCAATTCAGATGCGTGAGTGCTTTGACACACACCGAAGCTCAACCAATCTGAATGGATGCTATGGACTCCTGCAGGATGAGCCCTCGCGGCTCGCTTCCTGTGATGAGCATGGCAGTGACCCTGTGGGGAAAGGGACTTACTGTTCCTTGGAACATACTACAAAAAACACCAGTCTCTAGCCATGCCTTAACTCACTCATCATTGCAGCAGTAGATCACTCATTAGGACTCCAGAGAAAGCTGGTACAAATAACAGAAACACGAAGTTTTAAGCTGCAGGTCATGTAAGCAGAACATGATTCAGGGAGCAGAAGGGGGCAGCCTGGTGATGAATACAAAGCTGTTTAAATACTCGAAGCTGCTCATTGTGAAAATCAGGAAGCCCTTCCTCAGCCCAGTTCTCCACTGCAAATGTTAAACGTTGAATAATTCAAGAACATCCTGAATTTTCTACATTAAACATCACAATCTGATACTTGATTTCAGACGACACTGACAACTGTATATGTTTGGCAGCATTTGGTGGTGGTTATGCAATGGCATTTAGCATTTATTTGATGGCTGACATGCAAGAGCACCTTGTAGTTGGTAAATCCCCCCCCCCCAAAAAAAGTGATGCAGAAGAGAATCCTAAACTCACACAGAGGGGTGGCAGGGCAGAAAGAGGGAGAGAGGGAAAAATCTGAACCAATTAAATATAAAATGTGTGATATACAGTGGCGGAGCTTCAAGCTCTGGCGGGGGGCGGGGCGGAAAGCAGGCGGGGACATGGCTGGCGCACATCCCGGGGTGTGTGGCCCGTGTCCCGGGGGCATGGCACGCTGCCCACAGGGGCGTGGCACATGTCCCGGGGGTGTGGCGTGCCACCTGGGGGGTGTGGTGCCCAGCACGGGGGGGGGGCAACCGTGATGGCACCCCACTGGGATCGTGCCGCCGGGGGCAGTGCGCTCCCACTGCACCCCTGTTCCTCCGCCAGTGGTGATAGATAAGATAAACTTTATTCGCATTAGCCAATGGCCATGGCAACATAAAAGAAGCAATATATACAAATAAAAAGACAACTACAGTGGTACCTCAGGTTAAGTACTTAATTCGTTCTGGAGGTCCGTACTTAACCGGAAACTGTTCTTAACCTGAAGCACCACTTTAGCTAATGGGGCCTCCTGCTGCTGCAGCGCCACCGGAGCATGATTTCTGTTCTCATCCTGAAGCAAATTTCTTAACCCGAGGTAATATTTCTGTGTTAGCGGAGTCTGTAACCTGAAGCGTATGTAAACCTGAAGCGTATGTAACCCGAGGTACTACTGTATGGGTAAAAAGGGCAATCAAATGACCAAGATTATCATTCAGATAGTGGCCCTTAATCTCATTGCACCCTCGATAAACCTAGCAACCTCTACTGTTGTCTGATCATTTTGATGTATGTATCAGGTGTGCGCACAAAAAATGTCAAAGAATGTAAGTAATTATTATAGCCCTACAAAGACCTTGCCAGCTTCTGCAGAACAATAATATACAATGAATAACAATACAGAAACTGAGCATGTGCTGCAGGGGTGGTGGACATTTTTGTTCAGTGATTGACAGGTGGGTGGTCCTGCCCAACCGTGAAAGTGGATGTGTGTGGATACCGACCCAGCAGGGCTGAGCTCAGGGAAAGATGTGGCACATCCAAATAAAGCAAAATCAAGCTCTCCGCCCATCAGCTAGGCAGAGGCGCCACCTTGGACCAAAGATTGGGGGGTGATCAACGAGTGTTGCAGGTGGCATTGAATGCCTGTGATGTCACATGTGCAATGCGCATTATGCATGCGTTGTCAGGAGGAGGCCTTGCCCAGAACCTTGCAGCTTCAATGGCTGTGGCTCCTCCTCTCTTGTGTTCAGGAGGAGCCTGCCTTTGACTCTGCACCCCGCTCGGCCAAGCAGTTCAGCCTCCTCTGCCCCCTCAATATGGGGGGAGGGCTGAGCTCCCTGCTAAGGAATATTGAGGGGGCTGATGACATCTCCGCCCCCTAGAGTTGGTGCGCCTGCAGCTAGGGAACACCGAGCTCAATCCTGGTTTCTGCAAGGTAAAGGTAAAGGGACCCCTGACCATTAGGTCCAGTCGTGACCAACTCTGGGGTTGCGGTGCTTATCTCGCTTTATTGGCCAAGGGAGCCGGCGTGCAGCTTCCGGGTCATGTGGCCAGCATGACTAAGCCGCTTCTGGCGAACCAGAGCAGCGCATGGAAATGCCGTTTACCTTCCCGCCAGAGCGGTACCTATTTATCTACTTGCATTTTGACGTGCTTTTGAACTGCTAGGTGGGCAGGAGCAGGGACTGAGCAACGGGAGCTCAGCCCGTCGCGGGGATTCAAACCGCCGACCTTCTGATCAGCAAGTCCTAGGCTCTGTGGTTTAACCCACAGCGCCACCCGCATCCCTCTGCAAGGTAAGGGAAGGTTTAAAAAATTTCAAGTCACAATGCTGCAACAGTCGCCAGCAAATGGAAGTAGAATGGTGTGTGCCCCAACCCAAGATGAAAAGGGGGAGATAACAGACCAGAGAGGCATAGACAGTGGATTTTTATATGTACTTCCATGATGAACCAGTCCTACCAAACATTGTGATCCAAATAGCAGCATCGGAACCAACAACCTCTTCATAAAAGCAGTTCGAAATTCATCTTTTTGGATGACCCAGGGAATGGAAGAGTACAGAATGCTTCAAGTTTGGGACAGCAGCATGGGTGACAAGGATGCCATATGAACAACTGTTAAAAACCTTCAAATCTACATTTCACCTCAGTGTGGATGAGGCCTTCTGCTGAAATCCTATACTTACTTCCCTGAAAGTTAGTCCCGCTGAACTCAAAGACGCTTACTTCAGAGAAGAAACATCGAGGACCGCACTGTTAAGTCTCTGCATGTTATTTCACTTGGCACCCTGAAGCAAAAGCAGCTTTCACGTACTGTTTTGACTTTGACAAAATAATATTTGGGAGGCTGCGTTTCTTTGCTTTCATCATAAACACTCCCTCTTTTGGGTTTCTCTGCCTGGTAGCTCAGTCTCTGATAAACCGCATGCCACAGAAAACACTCACCGGCTTTGACTCAGACATCTGCTGATAGGGAACCTGGCAAAACCCAGAAATTCACTCCCTAGCAAGTTGTGCGCTGATGGTTACTGCTGAGAAAGAGTATCAAAAGACTCCTCTATTGCTCTATTTTATAATCATCCGCTGTTTGTAATGCAGAGAGAGAGAGAGAGAGATTCAGAGTTCAAAGAGGACTTCAAAATGTGAACTTGTCAGAGCTTCTGCATTCGATCAGCTTTCGAAGGCACATTAGCATCTCCAGTGCAGCATCTTAAATTATTTTGAGTGAGGTGGTTCTTCAGCCACATGCGAGGGGGAACAAGGTAAAAAATGAAGGGGGAGGGAGTTCCATATAACTAAGCATGTGACTCAAGGAAAGCAATTATCTCTTTCTTGAAAGGCTGCGAAACTATAGCGGCTGAAGCTTCTGACAAGGGTAAACTTGGAAGACACAGGGCTCGGAGGCAAACAGAGGCCAAATTGATGAAAAGTTCACACACACAACTTCATTTCCCCTCTCCCCCACCTCATGATTTCCCAGCTATAGTTTGGGGGGAAAGAAAAGAAATCTGGGACAGTTGTGCCTTCACACTCCCCCCCCACCTTTTAAAAGATGTTCCCCTCCTTTGATTTCAGGGGAATAGTAACGATGTGGGTATTCCTCAGGGATATCCTCAAAAAGACATCCCAGCAAGGTCTTATTTCCTAAATCACAGCATGAAATCTGAGAAACACATCTATTGCCAATGGTAATCAGCTCCTGCTAGTGGTCAGGTTTCAATTATTATTTTTTCATCTTTCTGGTGCACTCTTTCAGTCTGTTTCCATGCAGACACATGTGCTGCATCCACAGTTAATAATCACAGTGAATCCCTTGCCATAGATAGGTATCAAAAGAAAGGTTGAGGTGGAATAGCCCACTCTGCTTTGGCATCCTGTTTTCAAGTTCTGAACAGAGACCACCGTTTTGTGACTTATTTTTAAGGGGGTGTTGGCTCCATTCACCACTGCTGGCAATTGCTCCCTGCTCCTGGTTCATGCCATATTTTTACACCTACTAGGTACCAGACTAAGGACAAGGTGTTGTCTTCCCTCTGGTTTGGCTTAATGGCAATGCAATGTAGCCAATGAGATTTGACTACATGGTGATATCTGAAGCCAAATCAGAGCCAGGGCAGAGCTTCTTGCCCTCACTCTTGCATCTTGCGGATTAAAAAAGAAACATTTCCCCAGTTTTGAAACTAAACCACACTGCCTGTCTTTTCTTGCTGCTGTATGGAAAAACACATGAATCTGACCTTTGAAGAGTTTGTAAGTAAACTATTTTTAACTGAAGAAATGGGTGGTTTCTTTCTATGCTAAGGGGAAGTAGGAAATTTTGGAAGTGACTTAGAAGGGGGTATGTTAAAGGTCTAGCAGCCTATATTTAGTTTGCTTAGTTTGCTGCATGTTTTGTGATTTTAAATCTCTACTGGGGGGGCACTCTCTCTCACACGCACACACAAAATACTTGCCCCAAACCTGTACCTATGCTAAAAAAATGCAACCTGTGCGGCTGATAGAAGTAGTGTGACTCATGTAACATGTTGGCGATTAATATACACAGAACAATAATTATACATACTTAATCAGCCTTCTGAGAAAAATATAAAACATTAAACAAAGCCACAAAGACTTGCGAACTACCCAGCCTAAAATGAACTTATAATGTCTGGTTTCAATAGATTTTTCAAATGCTTAACTCAGTCTTTTAGATAAGTTCATGAAGATACCAACAATAGGTACGTTCGGTGCTATTCACAATACCGAGAGATGCTAGTAGAGTTGTAGATAGATGTTAATAAAGTTGTAGACAATGAAATTGTAGACGACAGGATGCCGGCATTTTGCACCGGTTTAACCCTGGCAGTCCAAGTAATCAAAAGGCCGCTGTTCGCCCCTGATGGGGCCCTTTAACTAGGGCTTGCACGTAACACACTCCCAAGATAGTTTTCCTGGCTTCTTCAGTGGTCTAATCTCAAAGTCTTGAAACGTATATTGATATTCAATCTTATAGAGAATACTCTTTCTTGGCTTAAGCTTAAGAGACTGATTTGCTTAACCTAGGCATCCTGGGAAGTCTCCTTTTATTTTACTGTATCTATCTATTTCCCCCTTTAACCAAAATACAAAACCCAACAATTTTCACTTGCAGATGCAGATGATCACCTGACGTCAGGGGTGAATAAAATATGGGGGTGGGGGGAAGGTAAGCCCTGCCCCACATAATGTGGCACATGCACACCACTTGAATGGCAATGCCCAACAACTTGGGGGGGGGGCAGCAGGCCCCTCAGATATTTTGTTGAGGGGCTGAAGGGACCTCGACCCCTAGGAATTGCCTTCTATGCTTGACATTGAATTTACCAGGTGCTGAACAATGCATCTGTAAACTGATTCAAAGGTACTATTGTATTAAGAAGTGTGCCGGCCTGAAACGTGGCGCAACACAAAGCTGTTTTGATGTCTTTGAAGCCGTTCCATACCAGCAATACACATCTGCCTGTCCCAAATTCTTACTGGCTACCCATTTAAACTGAGCATGTTTGCAGGCAGATCTCCTACCATCAAAGTAATCTCTCTGTGTGTTTTGTTAGAGGAGAAATAGTGAAGATGGCATTGCATTACTCCCTGCTGTGGATTCCTTCTCTCATGCCTCTGGCTTAGGGACAGACAGTCTGCGAATCAGATGCTCAGAGCTGAAAGACACTAGCTGCAAGTAATAACAAAATAAAAATAAAAATGCAGCAGTCTCTGCTTGCTCTGATCACCACCATTGTTGGAAATCCTTTGAAGGGGATGTTCTTTCTTCCTTCCTCCATAGGCTATAAGCAGTCAAAAGCTGGGGCAGAAGAAAGAAGTTTACACTGTATACATTTACAAACTATAAAATATGGATGGCATTGTGTCCTGTGTGCTTTGTTTTACACATTGCCTTGGATGCCATTTGGCAGGGGCAGAGATGGGGGATCCATTTGTTTAGGGAGAGAAACAAATAAAACATTTTATTTCCTTTTTTTCCATAAAATTCATATGCTGCTTGGTTGTAAAAAATACAAACCTCAAAGCAGTTAACAAAAAGAATAAAACAATAAGATTATCAGTAAAAACCAGTTGGAAACAGCTATTTAAACATTATAAAAATATTCAGAATGGATGATAAGCTAAAACCAGATTAAAGCACATGTCAACATCTGCATAGAACATCATTTCAGTTTGCTATACATCTCAAAATATTAGTCTCATTGCCTCATTGTCATCAGGATTCTTTGTTTTGCCTTCACTTTCTACCTGACAGAAAAGTTTGGGTTAGTGATCAGGCTAAATAACCCTACACATTTGCTTTGATAATTCATTGAGATTAATCTGCTTTAAAAAGAAATGCAAAGTTTTTCCCTTCCTTGACCGTTTCCCAGTTTGCAAATATGAAGACCATTGAAAATGGCACTTCATAAATTAGATGGTCGGTCTTTGTTCTATTATATTGTGAAACCAGTTTAGAAATGGGTGCTAATTCTCATTCACAAATGGATGCATTTAAGAACCTAGGATATGGCTCTAGATGGAAAGTTGGTCCATGTAGCTCAGCACTGATTACACTGACTGTGGCTCTGATGAGTTATTCTCATCCCTATCTAGGGGTATCAAGGACCTTCTGCATGCAAAACCTTCCTAGCTGCAGAGCCTCCTTCATAGGAGAACTGAAAAGTGAAGGAAATATTCTTGAAGAATCAAGTTCTCCATAAAAATTGATGCAGAAATTGCTCTGACTTGCTGGGTCCCCTCCTCATGTACATTAGATAACTGTTATCCTAGAGACTGAACCGTCTGGCACATTGGGGCATATTAGGCCTAGGGCTGTTGTATTATTGCAGGGTTATCAACCCCAAAACTTGCTTTGGTGCAAATTTTGAGAGCCCAGAATGGGAAATAAGCATCCCAGGCTTTCTCCAGTCCTAAAATGAATCCCATCCAGTTCCTCTCAAGAGTCCTCCTCCATATCCACAAGGGCAGATCTCAGAATTCGCTGCCAAATTATAGATATTTTTAGAAATCTGTGGCAACTCTCAAGGCAGATTGCAGTGAGCTGGGAATCTTTTGTATTTGGCTTTCTGGAGAATGCCTGTTAACCTTTCTCAAGGCATTTCTGCCTTTGCTCACCCTGATAATATTTAGTGCCTGAGAAAAGCCTTGGGCACCTCTTTCATACCTGCTATGTGTGACTCATGTTTCCTTAATGAATTCATGAGCGACCTAAGTGAAGGAAACTTTTTTTTATGAGAATCTGTATTTTCTGATAAAATATTATTTGGGGGAGGTGGGAAGAAGGCAACAGACCAGGGAATCTAGAAGATATTGCAGTAAAGTATATGCATAACTGTTTGACAGTATACCTGAAGGAACGTCTCCATCCCCATCGTTCAGCCTGGACACTGAGGTCCAGCTCTGAGGGCCTTCTGGTGGTTCCCTCACTGTGAGAAGTGAGGTTACAGGGAACCAGGCAGAGGGCCTTCTGGGTAGTGGTGCCTGCCTTGTGAAACACCATCCCATCAGATGTCAAGGAAATAAACAACTATCTGACTTTTAGAAGACATCTGAAGGCAGCTCTGTTTAAGGAAGTTTGATCTTTTATCACAGGCATAGCGAAACTCAGCCCTCCAGATGTTTTGGGACTACGACTCCCATCATCCCTGGCTAACAAGACCAGTGGTCAGGGATGATGGGAGTCAAAGCACTCATCTCACTTTCGGGCCAAGGGAGCCGGTGTTTGTCCACAGAAAGCTTTCTGGGTCATGTGGCCAGAATGACTAAACCGCTTCTGGTGCAACAGGACACCGGGACGGAAACCAGAGTGCACAGAAATGCCATTTACCTTCCCACTGCAGTGGTATCTATTTATCTACTCGCGCTGGTATGCTTTCTAACTGCTAGGTTGGCAGGAGCGGGGATGGAGCAATAGGAGCTCACTCTGTTGCGCGGATTTGAGCTGCCAACCTTACACTTCGCAAGCTCAAGAGGTTTGGTGGTTTAGACCACTGTGCCACCAATGTCCCAGCCAATTACTATATCTCAATGCAGCCCTGCATCAGAATTTTGAGGATAAAATGGGACAGCATTCACTCATGTGATCCTTGTTGGAATAATGTAAAATTTGATAAATAATTGTTAGATCAGCAATGGGTGATGCAGCCTGCATAACAGGATTCTTCTTTCTAACTGGAAGGTGATAATGAACCTTCCATTTTCTGGGTACTTGCTTCACTTTTTTAAAACTAAGATATTTCCTGATAGTATATGGGGCAAAGCCATGAATGTTTAAAAGATATTGGCCTTGATGCAGCCAAAGTTAAATTTGACTAAGTACCATTTAAAGCAACTAATTTGGTCTGTTGATTTCAGCATCCACTTCATCTCAATCATTTATGGGTGTGAACGTCAAAAACAAGCCACCCTAAAACAAGATTTCCTGCTGGGCATCTTAAAATCTTACCAGTGAATGTCAACATTCACCAAATTTTGGACATTTAGAGTAACAAGGACATGACATGACTCATTGGAAGGTTGCCTTAGGAAACAAATTTCAATTTTCAACAACAATATAGTTCAGGGCATTGTACTCACGGCATGTTGCTCAGTGTGCACTCAGTTCAAGGATGGCACAAAATAACAAATTGTGGGATTGAGGACTGGAGTGATCATTCAGTGATTTTATGGCAGCGGACAAAGCCGTATTGTAATTTTGAATAAACACTTTAAAAAAAAACAACCCAGTTATGTGTTATTCCATTAGTAATTTTTAAAAATGATAACTTCACATCTTTAATCCTCTAATCCTGATGCTTAATGTCTTGATGTGCAGGGGCAGAAAAAGAGCATTGCACTAAGAACATATTGTTCCTAAGGTGCATTTAGATGATGAACATATAGTTGTACCTTGTTTGTTGAACAGAATCCATTCTGGAAGTCCGTTCGACTTCCGAAAATGTTCATCAACGTGGCTTCTGATTGGCTGCAGGACCTTCCTGCACTCCATCGGAAGCCGCAGAAGCCATGTCAGATGTCCGGGTTCCAAAGAACGTTTGCAAACCGGAACACTCACTTCCGGGTTTGCGGTGTTCAGGAGCCAAAACGTTTGAGTCGCAAGGTGTTTGGGATCCAAGGTACTACTGTACACTAAAATCTGACCGTGACTCAAAAGCTTGGGATATAGGAAAGCTTTGGTTCAAGTTTTTGCTGCTAGTCTTGTAAATCAGCTACCGGATCTCATTACAGTGGTACCTCGGGTTACAGACGCGTCAGGTTACAGACTCCTCTAATCCAGAAATAGTACCTCGGGTTAAGAACTTTGCTTCAGGATGAGAACAGAAATCGTGTGGCAGCAGTGGGAGGCCCCATTAGCTAAAGTGGTACTTTAGGTTAAGAACAGTTTCAGATTAAGAACGGACCTCTAGAACAAATTAAGTTCTTAACCCGAGGCACCACTGTATTACAATGGGCTCATTTTCCCCATCTCTTATGGTAACGTGTTAATGGACCAACACACTTAATGCTTGAAGTGAAACATAACCAGATGCATGTGCAGGCAGGCACAAATTTCCCCATGGCCCATGTCCTGGATAAAACAGGGAAGGCGAGATGCTTAAATTTGAAGTCTCTCTTCTCATGGTGAAAAGGAATCAAGCAAGTGATCCACCTCAGGCCTTGTTGGTTGTAAACATTTCTTGCTACCTTCAAAAGGCGTGATCTCGGAACAGCCTGCTCGTAGCTCATGTTCCTGTGGGAAGCAGTGCATAGGAGCTTTACATTTTACAAATGTATTAACTGGTGTCATTCATGTCATAATACACTCCTCTGGCATGCGCTTCAGAGCTGTGCCACTGCGCCTTCTGTCAAACAATTCTCCCAAATGTCATACATCTGCACATTTGAATTCGAGGAACGCGGGGCTGCGGAGTCAAATTAAGTAATAATTGAAAATGGATACTTGCTGCTTCAGCACAAAACACTCTTATTTGGGTATATTTTTAGAAGTTAGTAGGCCACATTGATTCCATAATGTTAAATCACTGGAGGAAAAGCAGCCTTGTGGCAGGGGGATGTGGGAAGGTGGGGGAGAAAGGAAAGAAACAAAAAGAACAAAGGGTGCTTTGCTCCAGTCGCATGCAAATGGAAATGACCCTGAAGATTTCAGGAATGCTGCCTTTCACCTGACAATGAACATTTTCATGCGGTGAAATCCATTTTTGAGACTCATTAGCAAACGCTGTGATCTTGCTTATTTTCTCAAGCAGCGCCTGGTTTATTCCAAATTGATTAGGAAGCCTCTGATGTGAGAGAAGTGAATCGCTGAGCTTCGCCAGGTATTTCTGTAATTGGTTATCATGCTTAATTACAAATGTTTCAGCACAGCCAATTTATTCTGAACTAGATTTTTCACAGCCTCTCTCGGTTGTTACTTTTAGGGTATACTGAGGCTGTTTGTGGTGGTTGCCTTTTTTTTAAAAAAAAAAAGGGAAATTGAGCAAAGGGAAATTTGCCTTTTAGAGATACAGGCTCCTGGCTCTGAAAGTGTAGAGGATTTACAGACTGATGGATTAATTTCAAATGCACTGCCAATAACGATAAAAACAAAAGGGGCAGACTATCTGTTGATCATCTATCTATTTGAAGGTAATTCACTTCTGATGTTACCTCTCTGTTCTGGGTCTAATTAAGGCTGTGATTCTAATTCCACTTAAGCGAAGGAAGTCTGTTCATTGGAAAGAAAGCAGCAATTATTGGCTTTGGCCACAAGTAGTGTGTGCATTCATACTCCTAACTCTTCCTTGTTTCTATCTGTATCTCTCCAGGTGATTGCTAAGATCTTCCCCCCCCCACACACCAGTGTATTTGTGTGGGATTATTCTGCTACATATCATTGATGCAACAATAGTCATTAGTATTAGTGATGAATTTATACTGGTCCGTCTACACCTCATTCCCCTATATTAGTTGTTCTGCAATGCCTTCCCAATGTTGCCACATTATGGCCATCTGGAGGGACATTCTTGCACTATAGCGCAATGAAAGTGGGACAAAAAGGCAAATATCCCCACTACAATTGTAGCACAAAGAGTTGCAAAATTTCACCAGGAAGGGGGGAGACATGCACTAATCAGAAAAAGGTGTATGCCCACCTCCCAAAATTTGCAGGTGCAAACAGTCTCCTTCCCTCCCTCCCTCTTCCTTTATATTGCTTTTTTGAGTTTACATGTAAAGTACAAAAAAATGTAATAACAGTGACATCAAAATCACTGCAACAGAAATATAAAAGGTAAGTCATAACAATGGCAAAAGAACAATAAGAGAGAAACTAACAGGGGTCAGCAAACTTTTCCAGCAGGGGGACGGTCCACTGTCCCTCAGACCTTGTGGGGGGCTGGACTATATTTTGAAAAAAAAAAATAATGAACAAATTCCTATGCCCCACAAATAACCCAGAGATGCATTTTAAATAAAAGGACACATTCTACTCATGTAAAAACATGCTGATTCCCAGACCGCGGGCCAGATTAAGAAGGTGATTGGGTTGGATCCGGCCCCCAGCCCTTAGTTTGCCTACCCATGAACTAGATGGTTACACTTGATTTTCCAGCATAGGCTCTTTTCCGGTTTGTAGTTTTATGCATGTTCCTTTTAATTTCTTCACCCTAAAGGTGCATTCCTCCATTATTTCCCAGGACAGATGGGTGCCAACAAGAAGGAAGCCAGAGTTTCCAGCCTCAGCTGACCATTCATATGTCACCTTTTCCTGGTGTTTCCCTAACTGTTAATTCCCACATGTATTTTAAACGTTAAGAGCCACTTCCAGAAATAGAGTTCAATATAGCTCAGGGCTGTATTGTGCTTTAGAGCACATTTCTGCATTAATCTCAAACAGATTTTTTTCCACAAGCAAATAGCACGGAAATGAGTGCTACACATCAGGAAAATGGAATAAACTGACTTGTGAATGCAGCCTATATGTAGGAAATGGAATTGTGTATAACTGCCCTGATACCATCATGAGCACAAATCATCATGAATGCATGATATAAAGGATGGTGTGTGTGTGTGTGTGAGAGAGAGAGAGAGAGAGAAAGAGAAAGAGAAAGAGAAAGAGAAAAAGAAAGAGAGAGAACTGCAAATACAATGCATTTTGAAACCAGTGTCAAACTTGTTTAACTGCTACACACTTCTCCCCCAAATCTAGATCACTGGCTCTGTGAGGTTGCAAAGAATTCGCTTCTCCAGCAATGTCCACAGTTCCCATATACTTGTGTCATCCCTTGCTCAGAGTTCTATAGCCTCCAAAAACTAGGTTTACATCTATGAGCAGCCAAGCTTTTTCGGTGGTGGCTCCAGTGCTTTTGAGCTTCATTTTTGAGGGAATTTAGGCAGTCACTAATGAGATTTTTTTATCTATTGCAAGCCATCTGATTTCATGGTACTTTTAACACATGTCTGTTCCTGGTGGGATGATGATGATGATGCCATTTCATAGATTTATAACCTATTTTATATTTTGCTTTTGTAGATTATGTAGCTGGGCTTTTTATTGTGTTGCAAGCTACCTCTCGGGCCTATGTTTCATCATATGGGTGGGATATAAGCTTAATAATTAAATAATGAGATAAATAAACGATAGCTGTTGGACTGGATCCAGTCCCCAATGCAATCTGATTAGGGGTCAACCTGCCCTATCAATTTTTTATCACAATATGGTAAAACGCTTGCTCACAGTTTCGCTAGGAAAGAAAAGGGCCTTGAAGAGGTAAGAAGCAGAGTTATTCAACCTTTCAAACAATGCACCACTCTTTTGCATGTGCATGTATGTGCCATAGGTAAACATTGGTATGTGCTGCTAGGCTTGATTGCATGTGTTTCATAACTATGAAAGTATTGCTTCTTACTAATCTTATAACAGGGCCTGAAGATTTGTATGGCAAAATAGACCTCTGGGTATGGGGCGCTACCGTATATAAATTCTAATTCTAATTCTAATTCTAATTCTAATTCTAATTATTATTATTATTATTTTCCAAGCCTAAGGATCTTTTTCCGAAGAAAATGGCATCTCTCTTCTTGGTTTTTCATAGGAATACACTTTCTAGAGCAGGGGAACACAGGGGTGTTCATCATTGACCAATTATACTGCACCAATATTAGAATCTGTTTAAAGGGGGTAATAATAATAATAATAATAATAATAATAATACCCTGCCCATCTGACTGGATTTCCCCAGCCACTCTAGGTGGCTTCCAGCATATATAAAAACATAATAAAACATTAAAGGTTAAAAACTTCCCAATACAGGGCTAATTTCAGATGTCTTTTAAAAGTTGTGTAGTACTTTATCTCCTTGACATCTGATGGGAGGGTGTTCCACAGGGAGAGCATGACTATCAAGTAGGCCCTCTGCCTACTTCCCTGTAACTTCACTTCTAGCAGCGAGGGAACCACCAGAAGGCCCTCGGAGCTGGACCTCAGAATCCGGGCTGAACGATGGGGGTGGAGACGCTCCTTCAGGTCTACTGGGCCGAGGCCATTTAGGGTTTTAAAGGTCGGCACCAACACTTTGAATTGTGCTCAGAAACATACTGGGAGCTAGTGAAGATCCTTTAGATCACAGGGCAGGGGTGGGGACTGGAAACAGGTAATCAAGACACAACATGCAACATGTTACTGTATGAGCAACAGAAGCTAATTATGGCATCCAGGGCAATTAATGGTATGTACTGGAAAACAGCCAGTGCAAACACATTCCAGGTGGGAATATTTGAGCCTGGCAGAATTCCAGGTGGGTCTAAAGGACTTTCACCATTGCACAGGCATTTCTAACCATGGGCAGATCTACTATGAGGCTTAAGCTTCAGGCCCCCTAATTCCAGAGGGGTCCCAGAAGCAACTTTAGTCTACAATGCTATTTTTTAAAAAAAATGGGTCTAGTAGAACCAGTGCTTTTTGGGGGGAGTACTCAAAGGTACACAGTAACAGTACCTCCCCCCATGTTAAAACTGTGGTGCTTACTGTAACAGCTTCATGGTAAGCATCAGCACGGCTCAAATCGATTAATTTTTTGTTGTTTAGCCAACTCCTTGGAGCCAAGGTCCCTTTAGCTCCTCCAATGTTGGAGGGGCACGCCGCCCCCAAGTTGAAGGACATTGCCATTCAAATGGTGTATGTGTGTCTCATCATATGATCAGCTATGCAGGGCTTGTCTGGGACCCCCCCCCATATTTTATTCAAGTTGGCACCCTTGGTCAATAACACAGATACGGTAAAGGTTGTTGTAAACAACCCCATTGAAGAAGACAACAGTGGTTACCCAGGCCTTGTTCCTGGTTGCAAATGGGCCACCATGGCAGTTCAAATGTCAGGGCCCCCCAAAATGTTTGTCCGCCACTGTTTCTACCTCACCTGGCTATCAATCTCCTTCCTCTACCTGAGTTTTCCTATTTAGTAGCAGGAAAAGACACTCCACAAAACTGTTGCAACAGAAGATTCCACCTTGGGTAGAAAGCAGCCCCTCAGCCCTCCCTATTTGTGAGAGCTTTTGAGAACTTGACAGCACGCGTAGTCCTCCTTGCAAGCAGCAGCAGATGCCGCTGAGGGAAAATATTCAGCAACTTCCCAGAATGCACTAATGGGAACACAGTTATGAAGGGCAATAAAGTGTTGACATGAAAACAGCGTTACAAAACCAGAGTTCCAGCTGGCTTCTAATTAGAGAGCAGTGCAGGTGGGAACGATCATGCTGGAGCTCAGCTATACTGAAGCGCTGAGAGTTTAATCGCGCAATCCTGAGATGTCGGCTTGGAATCTGAGTGCCGCAATATTCAAGAGGGCCTCCTCTCAGGTAAGCATGCATAGGGTTGCAGCACAAGTTCTCCTTGAATTATATCCCCATGACTAGCTGGCCCTGGGGTTCCCTTCCAACTCTACAGCTCTATAATTCTACCAGACTGTCTCACCATGGAGTCCTGCACACACAAAAAGGTAAACATTTGAAGTTTTGGGGGAGCCTCCATACCCCACTCTTGCAAATAAAAGTTTTGCCAATGAACAATGAACAACCGCACTTAACACCAGAACACGGATTCTTTGCAAACACATTACTGCTTAGTTTACCTGTAGGCTAACAAAACTAGCTGTTCCTTGCTGGGATAACTCTGCATGGAAAAGGAAAGCAATTGGAGAAGAAAATCGAAGCATGACTGGCCCTACCATTAGGTAGAGTGTAGAAGGTAAAGGACCCCTGGACGGTTAAGTCCAGTCAAAGGTGACCATGGGGTGCGTCGCTCATCTTGCTTTTCAGGCAGAGGAAGCCAGCATTTGTCCACAGACAGCTTTCTGGGTCATGTGGCCAGCATGATTAAACTGCTTCTGGTGCAACGGGACACCATGATGGAAACCAGAGCGCATGGAAATGCTGTTTACCTTCCTGCTGCAGCAGTACCTATTTATCTACTTGCTCTGGTATGCTTTTGAACTGCTAGATTTGCAGAAGCTGGGACAGAGCAACGGGAGCTCACCCCATCGTGGGGATTTGAACCGCTGACCTTCCAATCGAGAAGCCCGAAGGGCTCAGTGGTTTAGACCGCAGCACCTCCCATGCTTTAGCATTTACCACAGTTCTATCATTAGGTAGAGTGTAGAAGCAGATTCTGGGAGGTGGGCAAGGAGCGGTGGTGAGATGTTGGAGGACAAGTTCTGGAGGACAGAGCACTGTGTGCCACCCATCACTACCTAAGCTAACCTGCCACCCTTGGATTCTGTGGAGGAGGACTCTCAGCTGCCAGTGTTGAAATGAGTTTCAGCTGCCTATCCAACTGGCTTCTGAATGCACAACTGAGAGGGGGTACAATCTTGTCCTTTGTCTCAGGTGGTGAAACCCCTTAGGGCAGTTCAGCATTTCAGAAAGGACTTTTTATCCAGCCCATCATAAGAACAAATTCTGAACTCCCATAGTCACTACAAATAGGGAAGGAGCTATGGGGATCAGGATCCCAGGTATGCAAGGCAGTGACATTCACTCAGCATAAGGTTTATCATTTGCACATGGGATAAGTAGGTGTCCTGAGTGAGGCACAGCAGAGTATTTTAGCCCCTATGGTGCAAAAAAAACCCTCAGATTTTCTAAGAGCAAATACAGAGAATAAATACAGAAAATAAAGCCGAGGCAGATTTAGAGCAACATGACTACAGCAGTGGGTGTCACAACTATGACATAGTGAATTGAGCAGAAAGGAAGGCGAGAGGTGGGGGCACCAAATTTTGGCCTTGCACAGGGCGTCACTGAAATTGGAAAGACCAAAGTCCACCTCCAAATAAAGCCTTGTTTATAGTTACATCTCAGTCTGATGTGTGATCTTCATGGGGGAGACATCAGATGGACCTGGGTGCTACACAGCTGGATGGAAGAAGAAGAGTTTGGATTTGATGTCCCACTGAAGGAGTCTCAAAGTGGCTAACATTCTCCTTTCCCTTCCTCCCCCACAACAAACACTCTGTGAGGTGAGTGGGGCTGAGAGACTTCAAAGAAGTGTGACTAGCCCAAGGTCACGCAGCAGCTGCATGTGACCCACTGGAGACGCAAACCCGGTTCACCAGATTACAAGTCTACCACTCCTAACCAGTACACCACACTGGCCTTGAATCTCAAGATGTTAAGCAAGATCAGAGAAGTGCCTAACTCATCTCCAGAAGCACAGAGTGGCTTTCATAAGTTTCTTTTCTGGAACAATGTATGTATGAAATGATTCATGTTGTGGAATGATGTATCTGATAAACGTCAGAGCATCTAATGGAGTTGGTGGGCAGGAGGTTTGGAACAAAAAGAAAACTATTCCACGTAGCAGATAATGAATGGTCAAGGTCATCACCACAGGGTGCGGTGATGACTACTAGCTTTACCAAGTCATGGAGAATCCTGGGAAGTGTAGCTTGTTAAGGGTGCTGTGAGACAGTTCCTTGGATTGAAGTGGTATAATGCTGCCTTAAATGCATAGGACTTCAGGTGTCTTTAGAAGAGTATTAGATAAATCCATGGAAGTGATTATGGTTGTATGGAGCTGTGATCCCACTGGATACCAACTGCTAAGGCAGAACAATGAGTAATAATTATAATTATTTAATTTAATTTATTATTTATACCACACCCATCTGGCTGGGTTTCCCCAGCCACTCTGGGCGGCTCCCAACAGAATATTAAAAACAGGGCTGACTTCAGATGTCTTCTAAAAGTTAGGTACAGTGGGCTTCCGGGTTGGCGCCATCGCCGAATGGCGGACTCCCTCCGAGCTCCGGAGGGAGCCTGCTCGGCAGGGGCTGGGTCCTACCGCACCGGCGATGCGGGGACCCTTAAAAACCACGGCCACGAGGGTCGTGGACATGGAGACTCGGCTGGCACCGCTAGCGCCCTCCCGACTCGTGAAGGAGCCTTTTTAAAGGCTAAGGATCGGGTGCCGGGGAGAAGCGTGGTGCTTTGAGTCCTCTGCTATCCCTGCCGAGCGCAGCCGCATGCCATCCGGCGGAGAGCGCTGACTTCTTCTATTGAAAATTCGGACTTTTAGACAACAACCCGTGAGTAATTTGGAAACTGGGTTTAAAAGGAGGAAAAAAAGAATTTCTTTTTGAATTGGATACGAGCGGGGGGGGATCCAAAAAGGAAGTCAGTCCCCCCCCCTATTGTAAACCTTTCAAGACAAGGACGGGGCAACCAAGGTCCAAAAAGATTTGTATTGCTGATAAAAACTAAGAATTCCACGATGGGGAATTATAAGAACTGTGCTGGAGGATGAACTGAGGGAGAAGAAACGTAACCCCCCCCCCCTGGGAACCGGGGTGATTGAAGAGAGAGCCTGGTGAAAAGAGTCGGAGATTTTGACAGCTGTCAAAGTAGCTGTCAAAGTCGGAAAGTAGAGAGGATTTTATTATGAGAACTTTGCTGGCTAAATTTGTTACAATCTGCTACAACTTGTTAAAACTTGGATACAAAATGGCGAAAACATGGATAACAATCGGACTTTTGGACTAGAGAAGACAAAGTTATAACAATCCCCCTAGAGGAGTTTCGGGACATTACAAAGATGGTCGTAAGTGAAAAAAACACCATTGGAATTTTACAGGACTGGTTATCTTCTGGGAAAGCTGCGAAACGGAAATAATATTTTGTCTACAGGGTGTTCAGCTAAAGGAGACAATAGAATTTTCTATTGAAGAAAGGAAGGGACTGAACGCAAGTTTTTGTTCCTGAATAATAATAATCCCTGCAGACTTACTAAGCTTCTGAATTAGAACGTTTCAGCAGCGGAACAAGAGGAAACTGGACTACAATTTGGAAAGAACAATGGGGGGAGCTTTATTAAAGATCTGAAGTTAAGTGTTCTAAAAATGATTATGAAAGGGAAAAAAAAAAAAAAGAAAAAACCAGCAAGGAGTTGGGGGAAATAGGTGATTTATGGATTGTAAGAATCCCAGGCGGATAACATGGTTTGGTGGTCAGGGGGAAATTAAACCGGGGACAGGGGGGGAGACCTAAAATCCAAAGGCTTGTTAACTTCTTTTTTTTGAACTGGCTTTGTCTCATCTATTATACTCTTTATTTCTTATTTCTGATACTTTTATTATGTGGGGTGTTTTTATTATTAAAAAAAGGGACATTGTGGAATGAAAATGGGGTGGGCCCTGGGAAAGAAATTTTTTGCGTTTTATTAAGGGTATTGATGTGGAGTGTAGAAATTTTAAATTCGAATAATGGTTTAAACAAATTAAGTTTTTAATTAGAACTGAGAGCTTGTGGAGCCAACAATATGAAAAAGGAATATGGTAGGGGTGGGGGAAGGGGGGAGTCCCAGAAAGTGGATATATGAAAATAAGGCTATGAACGTATTTTAATTCTTGCTGTCTGTATTTTCTTTTTTTTTGAAACTCTTAATAAATATTATTTAAAAAAATAAAATAAAAGTTAGGTACAGTGGTACCTCGGGTTAAGTACTTAATTCGTTCCAGAGGTCCGTTCTTAATCTGAAACTGTTCTTAACCTGAAGCACCACTTTAGCTAATGGGGCCTCCTGCTGCCGCTGCACCGCCAGAGCACGATTTCTGTTCTCATCCTGAAGCAAAGTTCTTAACCTGAAGCACTATTTCTGTGTTAGCGGAGTCTATAACCTGAAGCGTATGTAACCTGAAGCGTATGTAACCCGAGGTACCACTGTAGTTGTTTATTTCCTTGACATCTGATGGGAGGACATTCCACAGGGTGGACGCCACTACTGAGAAGGCCCTCTGCCTGGTTCCCTGTAACTTCAGTTCTCGCAGGGAGGGAACCGCCAGAAGGCCATCGGTGCTGGACCTCAGTGTCTGGGCTGAAGGATGGGGGTGGAGACGCTCCTTCAGATATACTGGGCCGAGGCCATTTATGGCTTTAAAGGTCAGCACCAACACTTTGACTTGTGCTTGGTGTGTCTTCATGCCCTGCTTGCATCTTTCCCTGGGGACCTTTGATTGGCTCCTGTGGGTACCAGGATTAGATCGTCTTTTGGTCTGATCCAGCAGGGTTCTTCTTATGTGTTAATGCAGTTCTTAAAAGTGTATGGGTTGGTCCCCTTTTCAAAGGGGTTCAACCATCTCAGCGTTTGCTCGCCCAGATGGTTCTGCTTTGGTGTGGGTAAGAAGCAGCACACCACTACAAGGAGCATTTGCAGCTTTCCAGGCTCTAGAGAGGCGCATATCTTTAAAAATGAATCAAAACAATGTGCGTCAGCCTAATAAAGGCTTTGAAGAATAAAGGCAAGCTCAGAAGTCCTTTCCCCCTTTCGCATGGATATCTGCTCTCCTCGTCTGGGAATACCCCCTATCAGCACTTTCGGTTAAAGTCACTGTGTGCGGAATTTAGGTGTGTGGCGAGTTAAAACCGCCCACCAAAGAGCACGTGTCTGCGCGAGAAAACATGCAGGCCCGAGATAAGTCTCGATCCAGACTCCCAACTGGTGCAATTTGGATCAAATTCAACAATAATAATTAAAGTGGCAGGGGTAAAGGGAATCAATTGAGTCACGGAAGATTTTACACCGAAAGTGATTTTGGCTCAGTTACAATTGCTAACTCAAAACAGAGCTTAATATTCACGGGGAATTAGCATTCACTCCTGTGCTCCAGACTAATAATAATTTGCAAAAATAGTGGTTTTCAAACTTTCCGCACTCAAGGAAACTTTCTCACGTACTTTGTTTTCTGAACGAAGCTCTGTCCGTTTGCCATAGAATTCTCTTTTGGGGAGGGGGTGCTTTCAGCATAAATAATTGAGCCTCGGCACTGCTCCAAATGAACAGAGTGTACCCCAAGATACAAAACCCTCTCTCTGTGGCTGCAGAAAATAGCATGGTAGGCACCATGTGTTTCAGAGAATATCCACCAGAGCTTGCCCGACTCTGACATTAGGTAGAGAGGTCAGTGTGGTGATCACACAGGGTCCCCGGACCTTTCACCATCTATTGATCCCTGTGCCACCACCCAGGCCCTACCTGGTACAATACTGAGCCCAGTCAGGGTTAAATTGGAACATAAGCTTTTGTTTATTTATTGCAGTTTAACAAGCATGTGGTTTCATAAATGGTATCGGTCAATTACAATCATGGGGTGCCTATCCAGACCTATAACTTCCACTACCTGCTCTCCCTCACTAAACCACCTCTCAGATATTTACATGTCTTCCTAGCCCCTAACTATTCCTGACTCAGCTTATTTCGCTACACTAACCTACCCACAAACTCTATCACCAATTCACTCCCACTTCAACCAACCACCCAACTCCCAACGAACTCCCCCCTTTGCCCTCCCTCAGAGCTGGTTTTATAGTCCATCTGACTCCACCCCCTGGGTTCTGATTGGGTAACCTGTTTAACTATTTCCCCTCCAGCACTCTCATATGTTAACGTCACAGTCAGCTGCCTCAGGTGGTTGGTGCTGAGGGGCAGGGAGCTATGCGGGGTGTTGGGGGACAGAGCTGTGTGTGGCAGGCAGCTTGCTCCCTTCAGTGACTACCCTATTTACAGTATTGAAGTACAACAGAACTGTCAGTCTTGTCGGCTTTTATAAATGGAGGTCCATGGAGGGGAGAGGTACCATTGTATCTTTTGACTCAGCTGGGGAAATGATTTCTTCCAGTCTGCATGAGGAAACATGCAGGGCTGAGATAGGTCTTGATCCAGACTCCACCATTACTCAACATCTCACTGAGAAGTCCCAAGTGAGGTCCCTCGAAACAAAACTCAAAAACCATGGCTTTAAAAAGATCCCCTCTTAAATCAAAGAAAGACCAACCACTTGCCCAGGACTTTTATTACAGCTGTTAGCATCTCTGGGAGAAAAGAATTTGCTGTAACACGAACAGACCCCCTTTGGTTTGTTGTGCCTTAATATGCGTAACTCCCATAAATGTTAATGGAAGTGTGGAGGACAGCAGTGGGCCCTGACATATGCCATTGTGATTCATGTTAAACAAAGAGCTAAACTTTGGTTGAATGAAGCCTTTTGTAAGACAGGCTGTTTCGAAGCCCCAGCAGATCCTGGCGACATGGGTAGCATGCTTGATTTTCTCAGAAAACGAAGGATTGAATTGAATGGGTGACATGGTGGTGACATTGTTGGAGGGCGTAATTGTTAATGGGTAACAAGGCCATTGTGCCGAGTAAGAGCTTCTCCATTTGCCAAAGGATCAAGTCGGTTGTGTCTCATGTCCCCGCAATGTCCGCTTCAGAGAAGGACGCCACGGGATTGAGTGCATTTAACAATGCATGGGATCAGGGCCATCAATGTCTTTGGGTATGTTTGCTTTTTAAAAAAAACCCGAAACAGTGCCCTGTTTTAGATATTAATGCTGGCAGACAGGGCAGAATACGGGAAGGCAAATGTAATTAATAACATGCGCAATATTGTCCCGGTTACCAAATTATCAGCAGCATAAATTTTTAATTAATAGGAGCATAAGCAACAATTTGGCTGTCAACAGCCATCAGTATTGATGTAAGTGAGCGAAGCACTGCAACACAGCGAAGATCAAAGGGGTAGCATGACTGAAACACAACAAACATCCAGGGATGACGACTCAGCGCTTTCTGAACATTTTTTTTTAAAAAAAGCATCAAGTCCTTCGCTCCAGGCAGCTGAAATGCGAAGGAAGGGGAAGATGGAGAAAAGCAAGAGTGTGTTGTTTTTTTTCCAAAAAGAAAAAGAAACTGGAGAGCAATAAATTTTGAATAGGATAGCCAGGGCTCGTCCTTCCTTGTTTTTAACTCTTATTTACATATGTTGAGAGAACTGGAGAGAAAACTTAAAAGAGAGACGTGGGGATAAGAGGGTGCAAAGGAGCCATAGATGTGCACATTCCCTCTCAAATACCTCTCACAGAATTGGGCAGTTGGGAGAGATCCGGATCGTGGCAATTTTGGGGGGGCCAGTCAACTCTATCAAAGAAGCAGGAATGATTGTGTTGGAGCATCTTCCTTCAAATTCAGCGAAAGTAATGGCTTTACAAACCTCCAAGCAGCCTCGGATCCAGCATTGCTGACCGCTCCCACGATAGCCGAGGTGTACAAGTCAGCAAGCTCACAAACACATGCCCGTGAGCAAATGCAGCTTGTAGCTGCATTCGGCGTAACGTGCGAACGAGGCTGCAGTGACTGAAGCCAGTCTGGCCAGGCTCATTGTAGCATCTGGGTAACTGAGTGTGGCTGTCTGAAGTCTCTACAAGTGAGCAGCCCCTCACACCCAGGGGTGCAACACATCAGCTCACGTAATTGAACACAGGAACATGATTTTCAGTATTGTGCCACGAATAATTTCTAGCTCTGCTGTCAAGAACTTGAATCCAGAACAAATGCTCATTGTGTTTTGAAATGATGTATTGTATGCATCCCTATGGCTAGATGTATTCTGTATTGGGTGTCTCTAGGATGTGGGTGGCACTGTGGGTTAAACCGCAGAGCCTAGGGCTTGCCGATCAGAAGGTCGGCGGTTCGAATCCCCATGACGGGGTGAGCTCCCGTTGCTCAGTCCCTGCTCCTGCCAACCTAGCAGTTTGAAAGCATGTCAAAGTGCAAGTAGACAAATAGGTACTGCTCCGGTGGGAAGGTAAATGGCATTTCTGCGCACTGCTCTGGTTCACCAGAAGCGGCTTAGTCATGCTGGCCACATGACCCAGAAGCTCCCTTGGCCAATAAAGCGAGATGAGCGCCGCAACCCCAGAGTCGTCCGCGACTGGACCTAATGGTCAGGGGTCCCTTTACCTTTACCTTTAGGTCAATGATATGTGCAAGTCTATCCTAACATACTATGTTGCCCATTGTTGCAAGTCCACCCCACCTCCCATATTAGCAATTGTTTCAAGTCCACTGTCACTCCCATATTAGCAATTGTTGCAAGTTGCTTCCTACGATGCTATATTAGCAATTCTTGCAATCTCATTTGAAAGAAATATTGCCCTGCTTCAAATGTACTGATGCAGCAGTCCCTGCCACTGAGCCTGTTGTTATGGGAATCTTGCTGTGCTGCATCAAGTGCATAGATTATTATCTTTTATACATCTTGGCCTTCTAATGGTAACAGACGATGAGCTGATGTTTCTAGAGCTAGCAATACAGATCACACCTGTCTGTAGGCTGCGGGATGGGAAAGCTGCATGTTCTCCGAGGGTAGGAGTTGCTGACATGGTGCCTACAGGTGATAATAATAATAATAATAATAATAATAATAATAATAATAATACTTTGGCCACCTCATGAGAAGACTCCCTGGAAAAGACCCTGATGTTGGGAAAGATGGAGGGCACAAGGAGAAGGGGACGAAAGAGGACGAGATGGTTGGAGAGTGTTCTCGAAGCTATCAGCATGAGTTTGACCAAACTGCGGGAGGCAGTGGAAGACAGGAGTGCCTGGCGTGCTCTGGTCCATGGGGTCACGAAGAGTCGGACACAACTAAACGACTAAACAACAACAACAAATAATAAATTATTTTATTATTTATATCCCACCCATCTGGCTGGATTTCCCCAGCCACTCTGGGCAGCTTACAGCAATAAAAAATGGCAAAACATTAGACATTAACAATTTCCCAAAAGAGGGTTGCCTTCAGATGTCTTCTAAAAGTCAGATAGTTGTTTATTTCCTTGACATCTGATGGGAGGACGTTCGACAGGGCAGGCACCACTACCGAGAAGGCCCTCTGCCTGGTTCCCTGCAACCTCACTTCTCACAGTGAGGGAACCACCAAGAAGGCCCTCGGAGCTGGACCTCAGCATCCCGGCAGAACGATGGGGGTGGAGATGCTCCTTCAGGTACACTGGGCCCACAGGTAGACATAAGCCCACAGAGGCCTCCCCTGCACCCAGATTGTCCCTCCCCGCACCCACTAAAATTAGCCTTAAAAGAAGCACTCTGTTTTAGCTGATAGAAGAGGTTGCGGCCTGTGCTTCTTTGTAATGTGTATGTGGTGATGATCTTGACAGTTTGTAAATGGGCCCTTGGTCCTAGGGTTTGCCCACACCAGAGCAAAATGTGGCCCCCATCCCAGTGTTATCACACACATTTCCCTCATTGAATGGGTTGTATGCATTCACTCCTGGCCTTATTGTACTTCCCAAGGATCGAGAAACCCTATATTTGAAGGGGGGAATGTACATGGCAACAATGGACAGCATCAGTGTCGCTGGAGTGAGAGAGTGTTTGATGGGATGTATTTGCATTGTGTGGTGTCGTCCACTCCCCTAAGTTAATGCTCCACCACCCTCCCTGAGTTCTGGAAAGCCAAGGCCCATTTGGGCATTTGAGCAGGTCTTTGTTTACCTATGCACGCAAACCTGTTCTTTTGGATTACACTTTTCCGATATACCAGATTTGCACAAAAATGTGGTGGCACCACCAGTGGCCCAAACTCCCAGAAACCTGGAGATGATTGTGGGCACGCATTGCTTACCATGTGTGCAGCCAATTTTAAAACAGTAGTTCCACGATTCCAGTTTTCTGATACACCAGACCCACACAACAGTTAGTTGGGTTTTTGTTTTTAAGCATGTCACATCCAGCCCCATCAGCATCCCAGTGAGGAGTGGGCTGTGGGGTGATAGACAGCAGCCAGCAAAACATCACCACACATGTAAAAACACACACACCCTAACCCACTGCCCCCAGTATGTCCACAGCTGGGTTGCATTATTTGCACATTATCTGCAGGTTAAGCAAATCCACATCAAGTAAGGGGAAAGTGTGGGCTTGGGTGAGGGCAATATTGTGCGCATGACACAAAACGTTTGCACATGGGATGTATCAAATCCACTTTAAACTGGCAGGTACAGTGGTACCTCAGGTTACAGACGCTTCAGGTTACAGATACTTTAGGTTACAGACTCCGCTAACCCAGAAATAGTACCTTGAAAAAGTACCTAAGAAAAAGTACCTAAGAACTTTGCTTCAGGATGAGAACAGAAATTGTGTGGCAGCAGCGCAGCGGCAGCAGGAGGCCCCATTAGCTAAAGTGGTACCTCAGGTTAAGAACAGTTTCAGGCTAAGAACGGACCTCCAGAACGAATTAAGTTCTTAACCCAAGGTACCACTGTATATGCAGTCAGGGTGTCAAACCAACTTTCCATTTTTGTCTGAACAGGGAATCTGTCTTACCGCTTGCATGCAAACCAGAATTACAACCAATTTTTAAAAATTTATGCATTGCATTCATTTTCCATCTTTTTCTCCGAGGAGCTCAAGTGCATGGGTTCACCCCTCCATATTTAATCCCCACAATGACCCTGTGAGGTAGGTTGGATGGAGAGGCAGTGACTGGCCCAAGATCATAGAATCATAGGATCTTAAGAGTTGGAAGGTACCCAAGGGTCATCTAGTCCAACCCGCAATCTCGGCTAAAGCATCCCTGACAGATGGCCATCCAAGCTCTGCTTAAAAACCTCCCAGGCTGTCATTTTTATATTGCGTCTGAATAATAATAATAATAAATTTTATTTATATCCCGCCCTCCCCAGCCGAAGCCGGGCTCAGGGCGGCTAACAACACTAAAATAGTGCAACATTATAAAAACATTATAAAAATTAATTAAAATAAAAATTGATGGCAACCATAAACTAAAGTTTTGTAAAGATTGCCAAAGGAGGGAGTCAGGCTGCGCCCTGACCAAAGGCCTGGTGGAACAGCTCTGTCTTGCAGGCCCTGCGGAAAGATGTCAAGTCCTGATATTATCAAGTCCTGATTTTAGATCTAAGTGCTACCTTTATCATAAATAGCTTGTTCAATTCAGATCACAGAACTGCTCAATGGCAGAATCATGTTCTAGCTCCTTCTCTCCAATTTTGATTTTCACATAGCCCCTTTGGGCTCTCCCCGCTTCCCCTGTAATACACAATAGAAGATACATTGTAATCTTCCTTGTTGCTATTTATAATAACAAATATCAACAGTATTTCTATTTAGAAATAATGCTAATGAGTTTGTTTTCATTGCAGCCTCCATGACAGGGCAATCAGGATATTCAAAAGCCCATTAAAATGCAATTACGAGAACAAATAATCAACAATAATTAAAACATCATAAAATACAGCAAAGGCAAACGAGAGTTTTAAAAAAGTGACACTGTTAATAATAGATCTAAGTGAATAGTTTGCAATGAACAACTTCTCTCATTTTCTTTCACCTTTCGTTCTATTTCTGGAATGTATTTGCTATTCGAATTGCAGCAATTGGGGGGCACAACTTGATTCAAGTACTGTATATAAATGTATATTGGTAAGTCCCATCAGTTTCAACTGGAACAAGCTGAACAGTCAAATTTCTCCCATTTGATGACAACAGGGAAGAGTAATAATAATAATAATAATAATAATAATAATAATTTATACCCCACCCATCTGGCTGAGTTTCCTCAGCCTTTCTGGATGGCTCCCAATCGAGTATTAAAAACAATACAGCATTAAATATTAAAAACTGCCCTAAACATGCCTTCAGATGTCTTTTAAAAATAGGATAGTTGCTTATTTCCTTGACATCTGATGGGAGGGTGTTCCACAGGGCGGGCGCCACTACCAAGAAGGCCCTCTGTTGAATAGTCCTTTTTGCTGGCTGGGTCATGCTTCTTTTGAATCTTCCTCTATATGCCATACAGTAAGCATTTCCCTGCTTTCAGGAAAAGGCAAGATGATTTTTTATTATGCAAACGTCATGCCACCAAAGCATGGCAACAACCTTGCTCAGGTCACAATGGCAGAAACAATAGAATTTGCGGTAGCAGAGGCCACTGATTCCTACATTCACCTCATTCCTACACCCCTTGCATCATCGCCATTTTGGGGAGAGAAGGGGAGGCCATTTTGCCACTCATTTCACCACCACCACTCATTTCTGTACCTAAGGAATGTACACGCACCATAGGTCAGTAATGGTCACTTGCCACCCTTCTCGGTGAGCGGTGGTTGCAACCCAACATGGCACCTCCTGTCCTCTCAAGTGTGTCGTGCCATCTTTGCCATCCCCCTTGGCTGCCGTGGAGGCTCATGAGTTCCTGCCAAACCCATCCGTTCAAATGGGTCTACCTGCGGCGGGGCATAGCAAGTGGACCTGAGGGAGGCAGGCTTCCCACAGATCCTCCCGCCATCTACTTGGCCCGGCTGACGGCCAAGCACAGCACTCAGTCAGCCAGGAGCGTCACCCATCCTTTCCCTCCCTTTATTAATAGCTTGTTACTGCTCTAACCATTTCCTCTTCAGCTAGGAGGGCTTTGCTGTGGTTTTTTGACGGTGGCCATATTTGGGTACGGGAAGGAATTTCCCCTGCACTGCAGGTTTCTCCTTCCCCATAGCACTGGTCACAACTTTGGCGATTTAGGTCTTGGGTGGAATCCTATTGTCTTTCATCCATTCAGGGTGCGGGGAAGTGGTGATTCGCCCAACCCCTGTTCTCTGCGGCGGTGATAACAGGGTACCCCATTAGAGGAGTCTGGAGGGAAGTCGAAGAAGCCAGTTGTGTAGAGCTAGTAGGCCATAGAGCTTCCCTCAGTGTTTGGGGGCCATCTGTGTTAACCTGTGTTTTGCGATGGATCCACTCCCTGAATAGGCCCTGTCATGCCTCAGTCCCCCAGCATGGGAGCTGAGAGGGACACACGCCCAATGTCTATGCCAGGGGTCAGCAAACTTTTTCAACCATGAAATGATGAAAATGATGAAATGAAATGAAAATGATGAAATGAAAAAAATTGATGGGGGAAAAAAAGAAACATGAAATCCTTCAGACCATGTGGTGGGCTGGACTATATTTCTTTTGGGGAAATGAACGAATTCCTATGCCCCACAAATAACTCAGAGATGCATTTTAAATAAAAGCACACATTCTACTCATGTAAAAACACCAGGCAGGCCCCACAAATATCCCAGATATACATTTTAAATAAAAGGACACATTCTACTCATGTAAAAACCCGAACCGTCTGCGGGCCGGACTGAAAAGATAATTTGGCCATATCCGGCCCACGGGCCTTAGCTTGCCTACCCCTGGTCTATGCCAAAGCTTACTACACCTGAAATCAATAAAATTGTGGCCATTTCAAGTCCCAGACAGTTGTTGTGTCCATTCATTTATCACTCAGTACTTGGATGCATCAGAGTCTGTGGCTGGGCACACAACTGGGTACAGTGGTATCTCAGGTTACAGACTCTTCAGGTTACAGATACTTCAGGTTACAGACTCTGCTAACCCAGAAATAGTACCTCAGGTTAAGAACTTTGGTTCAGGATGAGAACAGAAATCATGCGGTGGCAGCGTGGCGGCAGCGGGAGGCCCCATTAGCTAAAGTGGTGCTTCAGGTTAAGAACAGTTTCAGGTTAAGAACAGACCTCCAGAACGAATTAAGTTCTTAACCAGAGGTACCACTGTATTGTCCTTCAAAGTAAGGTCTGCTCCCTGATTACATTCTTCCCTATCAGCATCTTATTTCCTGTACCCATTTTTATTTCATTTGGAATTTGTCCCTCCCTCCCTCTTCCCTCCCTCATAAAAGAGTGTGTTCAGTCTGGTGAAGGTAAAAGCCTTTCAGTGGACACGACAGGATGCTTTTAGCATCCCAACCATCTTGCGCCATTTCCTCATTTCTCTGCTGGCACTCTGCATCCCTGTAAGGTCTAGCAAGAAGCCCAGGGGGATTTGCTTCAGGACAGCTTGAAATGCATGCATCTTTCATTGGACGAAGACTGTCTACATGTGGCATTTTCAAATGGGAAATGGGAGGTGGAGAAAAAAATAACCAATTCCACCACCCCGTCCTTAAATCTATGCATATTTGAATCTCCTTACCCTTTTACACTGAAACATTCATCTACTTTTCTTTTGTATTTAATAATAATATTAGCTTCTTTCTTTTCTTCTTCTTTTTATTTAGAAAAACCAAATCCCTTTCAAGGAGCAATAGAGAAAAACTCTTCTATTTGATCCTGAGGATGTTCACTTCCTGACACCTGACACCAGCACTGCATGGTCACATCCTTTTTATTTACTATTCCCTTTTAAGTGTATAGCAGTCTTTGATATATTTCTGTTTCTCTCCCTGTAATGGCAATGGGCTAGCGTGTTATGTTCCACCTGGGCCTGGTGTGATGTGCCTTTTATTCCACTGAAGTCACATTACCCTTGAAATGCTATAGCCCTCCATTCAGCTGGGCTGCTTGGATTGAAGGATGAGCTAGCAAACTGAATTAAGGCAGCAGTCCGGAGCGCACCATTGAGGCGAGGCTTCCTTCTGAATAAACAGATTTGCAACCACAGTCTAATAGACTTGTACATTTTGGGGTTTCTTTCTCGTTTTAATGCAGCATTTGCTTCCAAAGCGGGGGGGGGGGGGGCATTTTCAACAGTATTCGAAAGTGTGTTTGAAGTATTTGAGAGCTGGACCATAAAGAAGGCTGATCGCCGAAGAATTGATGCTTTTGAATTATGGTGCTGGAGGAAACTCTTGAGAGTCCCATGGACTGCAAGAAGATCAAATGCATCTGTTCTTAAGGAAATCAGCCCTGAGTGGTCACTGGAAGGACAGATCATGAAGCTGAGGCTCCAATACTTTGGCCACCTCATGAGAAGAGAAGACTCCCTGGAAAAGACCCTGATGTTGGGAAAGATTGAGGGCACAAGGAGAAGGGGATGACAGAGGACGAGATGGTTGGACAGTGTTCTCAAAGCCACAAACATGAGTCTGACCAAACTGCAGGAGGCAGTGGAAGATAGGAGTGCCTGGCGTGCTCTGGTCCATGGGGTCACGAAGAGTCAGACACGACTAAACGACTAAACAACAACAAGGTAGTAGCCCTTCTTAAGCATCTTCCTTTTGGCTATTCTTTTTGGCACTGGTTTCAAAATGACCAGTCTCTCTGCTTTCTCTCTTAACCCCATCTGTGCCAGAATCATGTAGTCAAATCTTTTTATAATAATAATATTTTTTATTAGTTTTCAATTACTATCCAATCATAGCTTCATTATAACAACGCCAAATTATAACACAATTCCAAATACCAATCATTCAAATTCATGTAGCCAAATCTGATGTGCTATGTAGTGATGCAGTATATTCGCTGCATGATCCCTGATTGGCTGGGATCATCCAAATGCCTAATCTGCAAATAACTTTATGATGTAGGTTAGACTGAGGAAGAGAGAGAGAGAAATACAGACAGACAGACAGACAGACAGACAGACAGACAGACAGGCTCAGTGCCAGCCAGTGCTCTTTATTTTTATTATATATGAACATCTCTATCCCACCTTTCATCTAAGGAGCCCAAGGTGGCATACATAATTCTCTTCCCCCAACAACTCTGTGAGGTAGGTTAGACTAGAGATGGTTACTGGCCCAAGAAGTGAAGCTTCATGACTGAGTGGGGATTCAGACCCAGATCTCCCAGGTTCTATCCCAACCCTCTAAGCACTCCACCACATTGGCTGAGTGAGGATTTGAACCCGAGTCTCACTAGTCTAGCAGCCTAGCCTCTCCACCACATTGAGTCTCTTATGTAGAATTCAAATGGGAGGTAGCAAAAGAGGCATTGAAGAGTCTACTGCCTGAATGTTAACGTGCAGGAGGGAGCACACAAAGTACTTAAAGAGGGAAATTTCAGCAAATGTATTTTTCAAATCATTGTTCCTGTGCAAATATTATTTTTGTTTTTTAAAAAAGAAACTCACTACCATCCCCCTTTAAAACACATAATTCCACAGGGTCTGACAGAGTTAGATATCTCTCTTCTGGAGGCGGCATGGAAAATGTGTTGATAATTTGAGCACTGGGAGTGAGCTTGTTCCCCGGTGGATTTCTCAGCAGTCACACAGCTTGCCATTGTATTAACACTATTCAACGGAACAAGAGAGCCGAGATGTGCATTGCATGTTTGCAGCTCCATTTGAAATACAACAATGCTTCTCCTGCAGCTCTCCTATACCCCAAGAAAACATTGCAGGATAGGAAGGTCATGTCCAGGCAGCATGTTCCCTGGTACCCAACTTTTCCTTGGGGAACTCCTTTGTGTTTACTGCAGGAGATCAGTCATGACAATGAACCACCCTATGATGGACCAATGCCAGTCCAAAAATAAGCCGCGGGTAACACTACTGGTGGCAGGGCAGGGCACAATAACATTCATGGTATGCTTGGGCTGTAAACGGTAAGAAATAACTACCGGTAATTGGAACACACAAATTAGAACTGTCTGCAGGTGTCCTCTAGGGTGAGAGTGGCTCTGGATGTCCAAGCATTTATCCAGCAGATCAATGCACATTTCTGCTCCAGCATCCAGGAGGAAACACTCTCAGAGGAAATGCATAATTAGGATGCACATATGGTGCGTACGGTAAATGTGGGCATCCCCAGCTCTCAGCATCCGTGATAGAATCGAACCATAGAATTGTGGAGGTGAAAGAGACCCTGAGAATCATCTAGTCCAGTTATGCTGATCAGAACTGGAGTCCAATAGAATTTGGAGAGCCACACATTCCCCATCTCTGATATCAGGGGTAAGTGTCGTGGTGCTCTCCATATCTTGTTGGACTACAACTTCTGTTGGCTTCAGCCAGTATGACCACTAGTCTGAATTGATGGGAATTGTGGTCCAATTATATTTGAAGGGTTCGCTGCCCATTGCCTGCTATACAGCTCAAGATCTAAGCAAAATTAGCCAGGCTTAATTTCAATGAGAAAGTGATCTTGGAGTTTTATGTATCCAAATTACCTAAATACTGCAGATTTATGTAATGTAGACACTTGTAAGATGTGCTGGCATTCAGCAGTATTGAAACTGCTTCCCAATGTTTTTCTTCCTTTGTATACATTGAAATACTATTTCTGACTCTTCCTAAAACAAAAAAGAAATCTTGTTTTTAGGCAAACCTATTGCTATACTAATAACCTAAGTTTCATTTCCCGAGATTTGTTGGAAGATGGTTAGAATTGAGACCTATCGCCCTATGTCCTGTACGATAAAGTATATCTATATATTATATAGTATTGACTAATTACTGTTTCCTCCCATAACATGAAAAACCAATTCTTCCTCTGGTTTTTCCCTCTCTGCTCATTCTGAGGTTGTATAAACCAGCCTTTTTAAGCCGGGTGCCCATCAGATGCATTGGAATATAACCCCCACCAGCCTCAGGCAGCTTGGCCAATGGCCAGGGATGATGGGAATTGTAGTCTAAAACACACTGAGGAAGCCATGTATTAAGATTGCAAGGGCAAAAAAGCATTTCAGGTGACAATTAAATGCATACTTATCTAGTAGCAGTAAGCTCTATTGAACCTAGCAGGGCTTAATTATGGGTAAACATGCATAGGATCATGCTGTTTGTGATTAATAGGAAGTACTCTGATTTTTAACAACTGGCACGCATTAAGTTGAAAACAAACAAACAAGCCTTGAGCAGCATTGCTAAACAGGTCTGTTCTAGGTTAGCCAATAAGTCCAGCATGGACCTCTTAACTCAGGGATCCTTAAACAGTTTAGCAATGTTCATCTACATGTTACTGCAATGGCAGATCACTCTCCCCACTGTACCAGGTAGGCATTGGAAAGCTTGAATGACATGAATATTGCCAGACACACAACTTGAACTTGCCGTCACTGAATTGCCAAGCTGTCAGGAAAGATGGCAACTATAGCATGGGAATGACCTGCTTAATTTGCCCCATCCTTGTTGTTCCAGTCTTCTGAAGGCAAGCAGCTTCGGTAATGCTGTAGATAATGCAGAAAGGGATCCTTTACTTTGCTCATGCTAAAGTTCAGTTATCTGAACTTGTGCAACTCATGTGAAGCAACATGTGTATGAACCTCCCTAAACATATTCAGATAGTCCAGAAATAAGTGTTTCATATGCCCCAACATTTCTCCAATGAACATAGGGACGTCCCATTCCATAATGATAATTTTACTGTTTCATACCCCACACATCTTACTGGGCTGCCCCAGTCACTCTGGACAGCTTCCAACATATATAATAACACAACAAAACATTACACATTAAAAAAACAAGGCTGCTTTAAGATAGGGTTGGATAACTCCATACCCTCCAACATTTCTCCAATGAAAATAGGGACATCCTAAGGAAAAGTGGGACATTCCAGGATCGAATCAGAAACTGGGATGGCTTCTCTAAATCTGGGATGTCCCTGGAAAATAGGGACACTTGGAGGGTCCAGTGTTTTGTGCTGGAATTCTTGTAGAATCTAGAACAGAACCAAGTTATTAAGGCTATAGTTATCCAAGTTGTTTGGTGGGGGGATACCCCTAAACCCTAGAAATTAATAAATGGTAGGGTTTTGATTATTTGGAGTATTGAAGGGAAGATATCAGGCCTGTGGGAAAATACAGGCTAAAGCTTCCTTTCCAAGCTAGTGTGTCACCTGGGACAGAGGTGTTAACATGACAACGGGCCTTGATGACCAATCTAAGCGACATCTTGGGCTTGGGCAGACAGAAGGTTGCTAAGGTAACAGGGTGCAAGGTGACTGGAAAAGAGTGTCTTGAGCAAGGTTTGCTGGGAAGAAGAAAGGAGAACAAAGACTGAGATCCATCTTGGGCAGGCTGGCTGAAAGCTGGCTGGGAGTGCTGCACTGCTGTAGGGAACAAGCCCCTCTTAAGTAGACCATGTTGTAAAATATGGACTCTCTCTATCTAAACTCAGGTGTAAATATGTGAATAAATCATATTTCTTAAATCTATGGCAGATGTTTTTGGCCTACAACTTCCATGATCCCTAGCTAGCAGGACCAGTGGTCAGGGATGATGGGAATTGTAGTCTCAAAACATCTGGAGGGCCGAGGTTGAGGAAGCCTGACTTAGTGGGTATTGCTTGTTATCAGAATACTTCCATTTCATTATTAGCAGCACAATCCTATGCTTGTAGACTCAGATATAAGTGCTACTGGATACTTATCCTAGGATTGTAGAGGACTGTAACCCGAAATCCTTGTTTGCTTATGCAATCCCCACATCTACCTTCTTCACATCTACCTTCAAATGTTCTGGATTGAAGCTTCCAACATCTGCAACCATTGGCCTCTGCATGGTGGAAATGCATGGTTAGATCCTATGGATTTTTTTCTGTAAGAGTCATTCATCACTTACCTGAGTTACCATCCTATATTGGCAGTAGGCGAGGGGGAAGTGACTATATTTTACTTTATCCACAGGGTATTGTATCCCTTGCTGCAATGTGTGAACATATGCGCACTGTGCATATCTCTCTGCCATTCAGCTTTCATTTCCTCCCTCGCAGGTTGTGAACTAAATAGCAGCTGAGTGCCTTCCCCCCACCAGCTGCGGAGAGATGTAGCATATGGTCAACACATGAAGTGCTGGAAATGTATCTTCCTGGCTCCAACCCAGAATGATCTTGACTCTACGTAAGTGGCTCCCTCTTCTCTGGAGATTAAGAGACAGATGCTGCCCTTTGGAATGACTAAGACTGCAAAAATGACTTCGCTAAAACGGAGGCTAATGCACCTCTGTGTTGCAGTGCAAGTAGAACTGGATTTCCACTCTGCGCCATGACAACTGTGCAGCTCTTAATATAGGAATTATACAATATGAAAGCCAACTGCTATATGACATCATGTGATGGTGATTCTGTTCAACCAGTATTTTGGCCTATTTTAATGAATGTTAACTTCATCCTGGTTTCTAAACAAGCATTGCTTTTGTCTAGGGCAGTTAATCAACTAAACATAATTGTTTGTTGATTCATCCCTTGAAACTGCCCTTTAAATCAATTAACTGTTTAATTAACCAATTGCACTGAGATAAATTTACAAATCAGCACAAACCCATTATAGGTCCTGTTTAAAATCAAAAATTTAATTGAGGTTATGATTTACTTCACAAGAACTTCCAAGAGCTGTCCTCTTTGCGAATTTCTTTTTCATGCTCTGCTGTGGCAACCCCATGAAACTCAAAGAGCTTTTAAAAAAATAGTCCTGACTGAGACAAAATGCCTCTTCCTGTTGCCACCCTGTTGCGTGGCGATTCCCACCCCACCCAGTTGGAATAAATGAAGACAGAGGACACCAGAATTTTAGGTTAAATGGGTGAAAAATGGCCACAACTTTATTGGTTACAGGTAAGAGCGGTATTGGCTTTAGGCATTGGTCCTATCAGACTATCCAGCATAGAACTGGAAAGGGTTAACTCCAACAGGGGGAGCCCCTGAGATGCACATCCCTAGGCGCTCCCCAAGGGGTCACCACTCGGTTAGGCCCTAGCCTCCGTAGGTTTCGGACGAGGCAACGCCCCCCGGAATCCTTTATCGGACTACCCCTAAGCATTTTGGGGGAGGTGATGGCGCTCCTCCCCCCCATCTCATTTGTATAACAATACCCCTACCAATGCCTAACCGCCCAAACCAAAGGCGTTGTGATGTTTTGCTACGAGGCAGGCGAAAAAACCAAATGGCTTTCAAAACAATGCCAATTAGCCAAGTGGAAAAACTCCTACCAGGCCTCTTGCGGTGACCAACCGAGGTCCATAGCAAAGTCCGAGGGAAAACCTAAAGGGTGGGTGGGTGGGAAACCGCAGCTGGAACGATGAAGGAAAGGGGCGGTCTCAGGCCGCACTGTCCTTAAAATGACCCTAGCCCCGCCCCTGCAGCCAGCCGATTGGCTAGCTCAGTGTGTGACGTGGCCCGAGGATTTCCCTGATCGCGCAGGGCTGCAGACAGCCCGCGCGGGTGCTGGTGGGAGCGTGAGCCCGCTACCCCCCTCCTTATGTCAGGAGTGGCTTTCTGGGATCCAGACTATAATGACAAGGGCAATGCAGGTCATAATTTAGTGGAGTTGAAAAAGTTGTATGGGGAGGAAAAACATTAACCTTTTTAAGTGGTAACTGGATCCAATTCTCACCATGGGGCATAAATTCAATGGAATTATTTCCAGCTCGTGTTCCCCAGGAATGGGTTTTTGAGAGACATACCATCTCTGACCCTGGTGGGAGCACGCAACCATCATAGCTTGTAACCTTTGATAGTTTTGTTCCCCATGAGTTTGTCTAAAACTCCATCAAAGCCAAACAAGCGAAATGATGTTTGGCCGATATTATCAAAAGCATAAAAGGTTGATTGCAGGTGTGAGGGTATTGGCGGTGAGCTTTGGGCTCCAGTGGCGGTTAGGCATTGGAATAGCGATGTGGGGGGGGGGAGGGGAGGTGCGGCCATCACCTGCCCCTCCATGCTTAAGGGTATTCCATTAAAGGAATCCGGGGGTGTGGATCTCATCTGAAGCCCAGGGAGGGGCTAGTTTTCTTGGTGTTAGGTACCACCTGTAGGTGATTTTCAGAGTGAGTTCTTTTCTTTTTGTTGATATGGATTTAAAGGGGGATTTAGACCACATTCTGGTCCATTGAGTGGCGTTAATCTCATAGCCTATGTTATCCTCCCATTGTTTTTTGATTGTGTCTAGGGAGTTTGTGGGATTTTGGAGTAGTATTTTGTATATTGTATACACCATCCCTTGTATATACCATCCCTTTACCGTGTCCCCTTGTTGTTAGAAGGGGTCAAAGGTTGACCCACGCGACGGTGGTGGTCCTGGCGGCTCGGAATCTGGTCAGGCAGCATGAGCAATGCTGGCCGCCCTCAGGAGCTCCACAACCCCGTGGCGTGTGCCATGTTTCTGCGTCCAGATATAGTCTGTTGATACCAATGCCTAAACCAGTACTGCTCACATTCTGTAACCAATAAAGTTCTGGCCTAAATTTTGCCCATTAACATTAACCTAAATTCTGTGTCCTTGTGTCTTTATTCTCCTGGGGTGGCTTGGGCGTCTTGAAGCACAATTACGTCCTGTGGGAGCAAATTCTATCGTTTGACATATGCTGTGTAAAAAAGTATGTAGTCTTGCGTGTTCGTAATCTTCCAACATTCAGCTTCCTTGAAAGTCCCCAAGTTGTAGTATTGTGAAAAGGGGAGAAAAACTCTCCACTTCCCCCACAATATTCCAAATTTTATATACCTCTATCATGCCTCACCCCAATCCCAATGTGTTGTAAATTTTACGCATAGGGGAGTTGTTTCAACCTTGTGAACATTTTAGTTGTCCTCTACTGAACCCTTTAGGGACACAGGTGGTGCTGTGGTTTAAACCACAGAGCCTAGGACTTGCCGATCAGAAGGTCGGCGGTTCGAATCCCCGCAACGGGGTGAGCTCCCGTTGCTCGGTCCCAGCTCCTGCCAACCTAGCAGTTCAAAAGCACGTCAAAGTGCAAGTAGATAAATAGGTACCGCTCCGGCGGGAAGGTAAACGGCGTTTCCATGCACTGCTCTGGTTTGCCAGAAGTGGCTTAGTCATGCTGGCCACATAGCCCGGAAGCTGTACGCCAGCTCCCTTGGCCAATAAAGCGAGATGAGCGCCGCAACCCCAGAGTTGGTCACGACAGGACCTAATGGTCACAGGTCCCTTTACCTTTACCTTTACTGAACCCTTTCCCAGCTCTGAGAGCCAGTGTGGTGTAGGGGTTAAGAGCGGTAGTTTCATAATCTGGGGAACCGGGTTCGCGTCTCCGCTCCTCCACATGCAGCTGCTGGGTGACCTTGGGCCAGTCACACTTCTTTGAAGTCTCTCAGCCCCACTTACCTCACAGAGTGTTTGTTGTGGGGGAGGAAGGGAAAGGAGAATGTTAGCCGCTTTGAGACTCCTTAGGGTAGTGATAAAGTGGGATGTCAAATCCAAACTCTTCTTCTTCTGCTGCTTGTGGAGAGCAATTGGGGGGCTGATATCGTGCATGTGACTTCGTAACATACCGCTGTCACATGTGTGAGCATCTTGATGAGATAACCAGAACTGACAGAGTCTCACCATATAATGGCATCAGGACAGATAAAAAGCCTTCCATTGAGTCAGATCATTGGTCCATCTGTTCTCATCCTGAAGTGAAGTTCTTAACCCAAGGTACTATTTCTGTGTTAGCGGAGTCTGTAACCTGAAGCGTCTCTAACCTGAAGCGTTTGTAACCTGAGGTACCACTGTACTATGGATGATTCCTTTTAGAGCTCCTGTAAACCTCTGTGTTTACCACACTGAACAGCAGCCTTGGCTACCCCACTGCTGACCCCTGACTCCAGATCATTTATGAACAAGTTAAAAATCCGAGATCCAATACTTGGGTGACTCCACTCCTTAAATCCCTCGTGAGAACTCTCTGGGAGGAATTCAACATTGCACTCTTCTGATTGCTCCATAAATGCAAGCATTTTGACTTGCCAGGCGAAACAAACCCCCTCTCCTCTCCCTGCATGCTATTCCAGAAATTCTCCTGAAAACCTCCCACCAAAGTGGGGCATGCAAGGGGAGAAGAGGGGTGGCAAGCACTGTTGTGCAAGGAAAAGTCATTGTGTAGGTCTTCTGCCAATGGAATTCATTCACTGAATGCCACTCTCCATTTATTCTTGTTCTGTACTTTCTGTTGTTTAACCAGTTTCTGATACAACTTGTGTTCTTATTGCATGACTTCTACTCTTACCCAAAGCTTTCATTCCAAGGTTTCAGGACAACACTACGCAGAATCATAGAAGTGTAGATTTGGAAGGGACTCCAATGCTCATCTAGCTCAACCCCATGCAATGCAGGAATCTTTTTGCCCAATGTGGGGCTTGAACCTACGACCCCAAGATGCTCCAGTCAGCAAACACAAGAACCAAAACAGCTTAAAAGCAAACAAACATGCCATTAACTCTCACTGCCCCTGATTAAAAATTTGCCCTCATCTATTTAAGCTGCCCCCCCCCATTGATTACTCAATGAAAGTTTCCATTGATTAATCTACCAATTAAGCTTCCAGCCCCCCTAGTTTCCCTTTCGGAGTGCTGTTTCTTACATTCTTCCAAATCAATGCAAAGAGACTGATGAACTCGGATGGAACAGACTTTGAAGCAGAATGTTAATGCATGGTTTTATATATAACTTGTACAATTGCTGTTTCTTGAAGAGCCGGTAAAAATGCAAAATATTTCCAAATGCAAAAATAGCACATTGTGTAGAAAATCTCAATGAACTTTGTGGAGGAAAATAAGAATCAGTGGCAAATGTAAAGCTCTTATTGCACTTGTGATAATAAATCCCCCATTGTTTAATTCATGGCAAGGCTCTCCATTGAGAGAGACTGGAACCACTGAGGACTGTTATGAAGACCCACTGAAACAAACAAACAAATATTATATTAGAATAGTGTTTGGTAAGCCACATTGATTAGGCTTCCCTTTTGGGAAGTTCTGTTCAAAGCCAAGAGTTCAAAGTTCTGTTCTCACATTCCCTCTATTTCTGATGTTCAGGGTGTGAGTGCAGTTGCTTACGTAGCTCGTATGGCACCATGCACACACAGAGAGAGCTGAAAAGACCTGGAGGAACCACAAACCTTGAAAAAGTACAAAAATAATTGTCAGGGAACTGCCATCAGCTCAGAGGCAAGAGGTGGAAGGGCAGTTGGGTTACAGGGAGCTTCCAAAGATCGTGAGAAGCAGCACTTCCTCCAGTGGGGAAGGGGTGCAGGGTTCGGAGTATGCAAGGGAGAGACACAGCACCAAGCATGAACAAAGTGGGGGGAGGGAGGCAGGTCCCCCTCTGCCCACGCCCTCTTTGTGCAGTCGGTTTGCGCGCAGAGAGGGAAGGCGTAGGGTGGGGGTCAAAAGAGTACTCTGCTGGGGAACATTTAAGGACCGCCCACTCCCAGATTCTGCTAGCGAGTGAGCAGACATGGAATTGAGTCGATCTGCATTGTGAACGTTTTGGACAGATAATAAAGCCTGGAAAAGACCAACGGGGAGTCTTGCCTGTTTGTTCTCGAGCAACCACACCGCCACACATAACAATAATGGTAAAAGCATGAAGTCGAACCCCTACAGCCCAATGAGAATTGAGGATGCTAAATGGACAACTGACCATTTTGGTTGGTGGTGTGGAATGAAAAATGCCCTAGATCTTTCGATGAAGAGTGGTATAAGAATCTAATAAATGAAATGAAAAATGGAATGAAATGTAGAATGGAGTGTCTGGAATGCTTAACATGGATGGCATTCCACGCACTACAGATCCCACTTGTGTGAATCTGGATACCATGCTAAAACAGCTTTGTAGTATCTGAACAAAACTGCTATGGTGCTAGTATAAATATGATTGATTGATTGATTGATTGATTGATTGATTGATTTTCTATACTGTTCAATATATTATGGTGTACAGAAAACTGAAGCAACAACAGACAACTTAAAGAAAATATTACAAAAACGCACAATTGTATATAAAAATGTTATGTTAGCACAGTGGTACCTCAGGTTAAGTACTTAATTCGTTCCGGAGGTCCGTACTTAACCTGAATCTGTTCTTAACCTGAAGCACCACTTTAGCTAATGGGGCCTCCTGCTGCCACTGCACAGTTTCTGTTCTCATCCTGAAGCAAAGTTCTTAACCCAAGGTACTATTTCTGGGTTAGCGGAGTCTGTAACCTGAAGCATATGTAACCTGAAACAGATGTAACCCGAGATACCACTGTATGCATCAGAAGCATGTGGCCTCTAAAAAAAAGTTTGTCTGAGTTGTAGATGGATGTAAACTACCTACTGATCCTTTCAGTGCTCCCTTTTCAAATGTGCAATATGTAACTCAGTTTTATGGGAAAGAATCCTGCTGTTTGTTTTAATGGAGGTGGAGTGCTGCCACTGGTTTCTAACTCTCACGGCCAAAGGAATCATTTCGAGACTGTAAAACGAGTAGAGGACTGCATGAAGTAAAAATAAGCCCCACCGCAGATGACTCTACTCATGTTTATCTGTCAATAACTTTCATGTTCTGTGTCTGATATTTGAAGACAGCCAAATTCAGATGAAGAACGTTCATCACATGTATTTTGGAATCCATCAGTTTATGTCATGATTGAAGTCCTATTTCTTTCCTTTGGACTTAGTTCCCTGCAAGTGGGCCTAGGAAAGCAACTTAAATATACAAGTTTTTTCATTGCAGACCCTCCAAGTGTCCCTATTTTCCAGGGACGTTCCTGACTTAGAAAAGCCATCCTGGTTTCTGATTTGATCCCAGAATGTCCTGCTTTTCCTTAGGATGTCTCTTTTTTCATTGGAGAAATGTTGGAGCTGCCTGAAGGTAATCCTGTATAGGGAAGAGTTTTTAAAAAAAATGTTTAATGTTTTATTATGTTTTTTATATATGTTGGAAGCCACCTAGAGTGGCTGGGGCAGCCCAGTAAGTTGTGTGGGGTATAAATAGTAAAATTATTATTATGTAATGTGATGCCCCTATTTTCATCGGAGAAACGTTGGATGGTATGTCATTGTGCTTGACTGTTTTGAGTAAAGGGGCATGTGATAGGAATTTTGAGGTCTTAGATATATGTTATATGTTCATAAGTGTACCAACCAAATATGTACATAGATTGGCACAGGAAGACTGACCTGAAACCATTTTGATGAATTAAGCACTTTTCAGTTCCACTGATTGTTAATGAAGACACGTAAAAATGTTCCCAGATCTCTCACATAAAGAGATTATGCTGCCACCATTACACATATATTTACTTGGGAGCTATCTCACTGGCCACATTGCAATCTGTCCCCATGTAAACATAGGTTGAGAACTTTAACAGCACAACCCTATACTCACATCCTATTAAATTGAATGGGAATTACTTCTGAGTAAACATATCTGTGGAGGTACTCAGCTACTGTTGAGGTACTTAACATTGTCTGCCCTTTCTTTACTGCTAAACTGATCAGCCACCCCTGCCACTAAAGATGTATTTATATCTTTCTTTCTTTCCTACCCTGGAATATGATACAATTTCCATTTTAGAAATGCTGCTTGTTTCATAGAAAAGAGTAATTATTTCTTTAAAAGGCTCTGTTTTCCCCCAAATGGTAAAAAAAACCCACCTAGTTCTTTCCCGCCCACACTGCCTCATTCTGAGAGCCTGGACAGCAGCTATTATTGATCCCTTCGGTTTACCTTTCAGAATGAAGAGCTGCATAAAACGTGGCTTGTTCCTTCTTATTCCTCCTCCCCAGCAAAGAAACCTAATTAATTATACAAACGTTACTGCCGAGGAAATGTGCTTCCTTGAAGGTACCGCCTCGTGCTTGCTCTTTTCTTCTTTTTACCTTCAAAACAGTCCCCAATTAGCCAAAGAATATCTATCAAGCTTCCAGAGTCCCCCCATATTGTTTGGTCGTTATGATCAGTGGCGCGATGTGGCAAATTTAGAGCTGTCCTATTAAGAAGGGCCTGTAATATATTCGAGTGTTTGAGAGATCAGATCAATATGCTATATATGCAGGAAGAGGAGTGCTGTGGGAGGCTAATTTTTCACTCTTTTGTAAGGCCAATGTTCTCTCTCTCTCTGACTCTGGGTTTTTTGTGGTTTTTTTTGCATGGGGTAACCAGGTTGCTGCTGCGCCGGAGTGCGGGTTGGAACAAACGACTCTCCCCAAATTGCGGTGGCTTAGAGTGGAGAGTTCTATTTTCAGACCAGCTCCTGGAGCAACCTTGGATGTGAAAGGCCTCTATCAGGCAAGGAGCGAAGGTTTAATGTGCAATCACCCTCATGCCACCGACTTTAATGAAACATAATTAATGGCCTGGCAGAGGAATTAGGCCGTGTGAGGCAAATTGTTTGACCGCGAACAGAGAAGAGGCCTTAAATTCTCCTTAATCCACCCAATTCCTTATAATCCCAATGCTAATGATCTTCAAAGCAAGGGCCAATTAAAGCGATGGAAAGCAAGAGCACCTGCGTGTTAACTCTTGATGGTGCCAAGCTAGAAGTGTATTTACGGCGGACCATTTGCTGTATTGCTTTTATTTCCCTTCAAAGTCTGTTGCTGACTTGGACGCTGTGTTATTTAGTTTGAGGCTGCCTGCCTTTGTTTGAGTTTTCCCCTCCCAGTGTGTTTATTAACATACAGTTAAGCTGCATTCCCAGAATGAGCCGGCCGCCTTTTCTATGCAACGGAGTGCGTGGGGATTGGGGTCCCAGCATGCTCATTCAGCAGAGATAATCACTGGAACCAAACTGACTTCTCGCAGAGAATTTGACTCCACTCACAGCAAGAGAGCAAATAGGAAATGACTCGGGGCAAGTCTCGCTAAGCTGCGAAAATGAATTAGACACACTCCTAAACAGAATGTGAAAACATTACATTCATTCAGTGAGGAAGGAGAAAAGGTTAGAGCGCAAGAGGATCTTTACCACTCTTGGTTGAGGAACCGAAAGACACATCTGGGAATGCATTACTCCTTCCTATGGTTTGGAGTTTCTCTTTCAATGAAATTCACCTGAATTTTACCATTCAAGCCTATGCCTGTTTACTCAGGCCCCATCTGCACTATCATAGAAGCCAACTCCTAGTGGCTGAGGGGCTGGGGAGTGCAAAGTTGATGGGCATTGCCATTCAAATGGTGTCTGTGCACAGCGTCATGTGATCGATTCACTGGGCAACAATTTTTTACTTCTTGAATGTTGTCTAGATTTCTACAACTGATTTAGGGTATTTTTGCACTGCTGAATCAGGAAATGACATCCGTTTCTCTCCATCAGGTCAGGTTTACTGTAAACTGAATGGTGGGCATTGATAAAGGTAAGTACATGTAAATTGCATGTTGCTTCGCCATTTTTCAAACTTCAGGGCTTGAACTTCCGTTTCTTGGAACTCCTGGAATGCTCAGCGGCAGGGAGGTCTCTCTTCAGAGTCCAACAGTAGTCAGCCATCATGACTGCGTCCCAGTGACCCTGATACCTGGTCTCCATCTCTTTCATGTCCTGATGGAATCTCTCCCCCTGCTCGTCACTCATTGAACCCAGGTTCTCAGGAAACCGGTCCAACAGGTAGTGCATCTTGACGCTCATGTTGCAGCCCAGGTTTCTGAAAGCAGTCAGCATGTTGTTGACAAGTTCTGCGTAGTTTCTGGCCTTATTGTTGCCAAGAAAGTTCTTCACTACCAGAACAAATGCCTTCCACGCTTCCAGTTCCACTTCGTTCATTGACTTTCCGAGCTCTGGATCTCTGATGAGCTGATGGATCTGAGGACCGTCGAAGATGCCAGCTTTCAACTTCTCCATGGTCAATCCTGGAAAAGCCTGGCACAAGTAAGTGAAGCAGTCACCATCCTTGTCCAGAGCCTTGGTGAACTGCCTGATTAAGCCGAGCTTGATGTGCAGCGGTGGGAAGAGTATTCTGTCTCTGTCCACCAGAGGGTCATTGATGACGTTCCTTTCTTTGCAAGGCACCAATTCCTCCCTCACAGTCCAGTCCTTCTTCGTGTAATGCTGAGCATGGTCCCTACTATCCCACATGCACAGAAAACATGGGTACTTGGTGAAGCCAGACTGTTGTCCCAACAAAAAGTTCACCATCTTCAGGTCAGCACAAATAAACCACTAATGCTGATCATAACCAATTTTCTCCAGCACATACTTCACCGCTTCATAGTTCTCCTTCAGTGTACTCGAGTGAGCCAGGGGTATGGAGGCAAACTAGTTGCCGTTGTGTAGCAGAACACATTTCAGTGATCGCTTGCTGCTGTCAATGAACAGTCTCCAATCTTTGGGTTCATACTGTGGCACTCTAAGCTTGAGCAGAAGCTGTGCAATATCTGCACAGTCCACCAAGTCCTTCTCTTCCGAGAAAAAACAGAGGTACTCTTGATGCCTGTTGCAGAAGAAGCTGATGCGAGCACTGTCAGAGAGGAGGTTTTTTTCCTTCAATCTGGATGCCAACAGTTCGGCAGAGTCCTTTGACAAGCTGAGGTCGGGAACTAGATCATTCAACTCCTTTTGGGAAAATGGATGTGGAGCATCATCTTCAAGAACCACTTCTTCTTCTTCATGTCCTTCAACACTGGAGGCATCTTCGTCACTAATGTCAGGAAGTTCTCCGAAGATAGGCACTGGAATTTCATCACAATGAGCTACAGGACGACGTGCTGATTGAAGATCAGGATACTTGAGGCTGCTCCGGTTCTTTCTGTTGATCCCAGCCGCACCAATTTACGGAAGATTTCGAGGTTTTATGACTTCAAACTGATCCCTTTTCGACATAATCACCCAGAACTATCGGACCTGAATACTTCTTGTCATTAAAATAATCATTTCCAATCAAAACAATTATTCAACATGGCATTTTACCCCCACCAACTTCTTCTAAAATGCTCCACACAAGCGTACATGTGAACAAAAACGTAAAAAAAATGACATGTGGCCATAGCTCAAAAACTTGACCTGATTGAGCAAAACCAATGTGATTTTTGGATTCAGCGCATCAGATTCGTCCTAAATCAACTGAAAAAACGCAGACAACAAATTTGTTGTTGACCAGTGTTATGCAGGGCAAGGCTTACTTGGGTCCCCCAATATTTTATTTAAATTGGCACCCCTGTGCACCCCTGTACTTAAAGCATCATATGCCACTTTAGAACAGTCATGGCTCACCGCAAAAAAACATTTGGGAGCTGTAGTTGGTTAGGGGGGCTGAGAATTGTTAGGAGACCTCCATTCTGCTCAAAGAGCTGTGATTCCCAGAGGTTTCTGGGACTGATTGTTGAACTGCTCTGTGAATTGATAAATGGAGAGATATCAGGGCAACAGACGTAATCAGGGGAAAGGGATGTAGCGAGTTGTGGGCAACTGTGGTGTACGACACAGAGAGTTAGGTGTGATCCAGGGATATCTGGGTTGCCTTGAAGCTGACTAGGTGACCTTGGACCTGGACCAGTCAGGACCTATCTCACAGACTTGTCTTATAGAATGAGAGGTGGGAGCTTCTTGGAGGAATGCCATGGCACACTTATAATCAATACTAAAAGCCAATCAGAGGTTAGGAGAGGATGTGCTTTCACTAGGAAATGTGTATTGTATTGGTCACATACTGTATCTTCTAGATCACTGGTTCCACACACTCCTGGGCCACTTGAAAATTCCTGAGGTTCTTGGTGGACCAGTTAATGATTTTTTTTCTGCCTATGGTAGCAATTGTAATGTGTTGTGCTATAATAATAATAATAATAATAATAATAATAATAATAATAATAATATTTGTACCCCACCCATCTGACTGCGTTGCTAGATGCTTTGTGATTTTTAATTGCATATTTATTTCTTATATATTGTATCTCATCATATTGCAATTTGAATGCTATAGAATTCAATTTTCAATGCAATAACATGCAATATAAGAAATAAAATACACAATAGAATACAATTAAAAATCAATATAAATATTTCATATAATGGATGTGCCGTTGGCAGTCTTCAACCACAAATCCACAGATGGACCACATCATTGAAGCTCATGGACCACTGATGGTCCACGGGCCACAGTTTCGGAACCCCTGCTCTAGACATTGACAGCTGGAGTAAAGGACTGCATTGTTTATTGCACAAGATGCACCCAAATCAGTGTTGCATGTCCACACTTTTGCTCCCTCTTGGGCTTGTTTTTAACAGATAGCATTTTCCATCCAATGTATTTCGGTCAATGGAGTTGCTAGGCATTTAAATGAGCACTACTTTTACGTCAAGGTCTGTGAGACCTCTTGCTGTTATCCATCATTCCAAAACCAGACATTCCAAAACAAATACAGTTAACAGGAACTTATTTATTCCAAGCACACACTCCAAAACTGGAATTAAACTGACCTAGCTATTCTCCAGTGACCTGCATTCCTCCCTCCTCTCCATCTTTGCCCAGCTCCTTTTCAGGCTTCTAGGTACAATTCTACACATGCAGTACACAACCACATCTATTTTCCTGAAACAGGATGAGCTAGCCGTAGCACTCCTTTTCTGAACAAGTTTCTGCATGTCAATTAAGATCCAGAAGAAGAAGAAGAAGGAGGAAGAGGAGAAGAACAGCCTCAGTGGCTTTTTGTGAAGTAAAGCAGGTTGCCACAATTACACAAAAGACAATACTAGCTGCCATGAACTTTAGCCATCATTCTGTAGTGAAAGGCTTTACAAAAAGGTAAGAAGATCAAGATGGGTTGACAGGATATTTATTTGTCTTCTACCTCATCCAAATGGATGACTAAGAAGTTTTGTTGCCAGACTAGATGTTCCTTTTCATACATTTGCTAATAGGGACATAGTTTAGTTGCTCGAGCCACTAACAGACCCTCCCCTTCTGTTCTGGCTGCATTTTTCAAAATTGCCATTGTGCTGAAAAGCAACACAATACAACATTGTGTGTCTGGAAGTTATCTTTCTATACAGAGGGTGTGTAATTAGTGTGAGGGGCGGAAAGTGTCAAGCAACATTTGAAAATGGTAATTTACTCTGTCTTGTGGCTGGTATGTTGACAAACTCAGCCCCTGCCTTGCCTAATGGAATTCTTGCCTTTTATTTTCTCAATCTTTTCTTTCTTTCTTTCTTTCTTTCTTTCTTTCTTTCTTTCTTTCTTTCTTTCCTCCCCAAATCTGAAAAATGGGTTGAAAATTCTACCTTGCTGTGGAAATTACAGGACCTTTATGTTCCATTTCTTCAGCTTATTTAGTGATGGATAATGCCACGTCTCTCGGAAAAGGAAGTAAGAAAGATCCACCATGAGGCTCTGCTTCTGTTGTGTCAAATGAATTTACCTATTAAGCAAAATTTAAAATATGAGAACCAATGTGGCAACAGGAAATTGCTATTGCGTTGGCTCTAGATCAGGAGTGGGCCATCCAGATTTTGTTGAACTACAACTCCCTATTGGTCAATACGCTCCTGCAACACCCTCCGGAACAGCATAATGGAACTTCCACACGGCCAGAGTTCAGGGATCCAGGAAACACCACGACATGCACTCTGCATTAGCAGAGTAAGCGAAAACTGGATTGGTAGGAATGTGGCATCAAATATTTACAGCTTCAAAATACCATATTACCCTCTGCAATGGGAGAGTGAAATCCTGACACTCCCATCAAGCATGACCAGGGATGATGGGATTTATAGTTCAGCAAATATCTAGAGGTGCGAAAGGTCCCTCACACCTAGTTTAAATTAAGGAAGTGGGGCCTACAACAGAAAATTCACTCCCTTCCCCATCTTTCTTCCTATGTCTTGTCCTGCCATTCTCTCTCTCTCTCTCTCTCTCTCTCTCTCTCTCTCTCTCCCCTTGTCTCAGTCTCCTTCAAGCTTCTCTCCTACTCCTTACACACACAGCTGTGGGCATGGAAGCATTTGACAGTCTCTTGTGCAAGCAAGAACAAAAGGCAATGGAAATTCATAAGGGTGAATCACACATGAGTGCCATACGTTCTTCCCATAAAATATTTGTGTTATCTTTTGCAATGCTTTTGCCCCTAAAATACACTTCTTTGATAGGCATTTCCTAGTTTAAAACACACACCTTGTGCATTTAAGTCACATACATACCAAAAACCCAAAGCTGCATTGCAGAAGCGAGTAATCCAATTGATAACTGCATCCCAATCTGAATATGTGTCTAGGAATGGTAAATGAAGTTGGTCTAACTTTAAAATGCAGACCAAATGAATTTCTTATCCATCCCCAGTGTGAATAAAACATCTGCACGCAAACATTTTTGTTTGGTGCTAAGCTAGACCCCAAAATATTTTAAAGCTATGCATCTTATTACCCTTGTGGACATATTTAATATGTTCCACATTTAGGCCGGCCCTTGGCCATTTTCTACTGAAGAAACATCCTGAAGCCATCCTCCATTCCTCAAGAGGAACAGTAGAAGGACTGCCCCACATCACCTAGCCAAGAGACTAGCAGATGTTCGGGGTGGGTGGAGCAAGCTATGTGCTGGTTATCACTTCTGCGTTGAGCTTACTTTCTGAGGCCAAGGAAAGTTTTAAAAGTGAAAGTGAACCTGAACCCTGGAAATCATCATGACATGCAATTCAAACCATTACAAAAAAGTATATATTTAAAATTCACAATACTATCCTTCAATACAAAATAAATTCAGGCTTGCTTACAAAATAAAAACAAGTATAAGAAGATGGTGAAATTAAAATTGATAAAAGAATAACAAAGCCTTCAGGTTCTTTCCATTTGGGGCATTTACTGTGGAAGAGCCAAACTTTGCTCATTCAAATTTTACTATGCATTTGCATAATGTGAGCAAAACATCTCCTCTTGTTTGCCTTGTTCGGTTTCCATATTTTTCCAGAGCTTGGAAAACCCAGTTTATCTTCTTCTTCTTCTTCTTCTTCTTCTTCTTCTTCTTCTTCTTCTTCTTCTTCTTCTTTAAAAAAGCCATAGCTGAATTATTTCCAAGGGTGTACATGGTCTGTTAAACTGCTATCCTGGTAGGTTATGCTCATATAAATGGCTCTAGACATTTATTTCTATGCTGCTGCTTTTTTAGCAATCAGCTCTCTCTTCTAGCTTTGTTTTTCCAAATACCATTGTCCCTGTATCTGTCCCCCCCCCCTTTCTCCCCCTTCTCAAACTATACAGCAGTGGAAGACATCACACAACCACAAGGGAGAGGAAGTATTTTAATGTTCCCTGCACCCCCACAGTGTTCCCAAGAAAATTACCTCCTTTGCAACATTTGGGTCTGGAGAAAGAGAAAATACTGGCTTGGCTACAAAGTGTTAGAAGTCTGGAAACAGAGTTGCCATTCCACTTCCAGCTTAAAGCAAAACATCAATGATTGTGTGCTGCTAGATCATTCACACCTGGAAGCACATCTGGTCAGAAAGGACTATTTCTTGGCTCCTGGTTAAGGGGGAGGAAGGGCAGAGAATAGAAGAACCAGTGTGTCTAGGTGGGAACTAAACTCTAAAACAATTTTTGGAGACAGACCCTTTAAATTTTCAAGTGCCACAGAAAACTTTTCATGCATGTAGCCTGACCCTAACCCTATGCATCTATATTCAGGAGTAAGACCCAATGACTTTAATCCACCACTGTCTCAAGCCTGCAGAAGACACTATATAAATTACTCATTTATTTTTTTTAAGACAGAATATAAATCTTTTCAGTGGCTTTAAGGACATTTCACAGATCTTTTACAGAGACAAAATTCCCATTGTTGCTTATTTCACTGCAGGAGACCTCCGAATCTCTGAATGCACATCTACTTCTTTCTTTTTTGGAAAAAAACAACCCACCCTGAAATTGTCTGAATCTCAGAATTGACTGAAAAGCCTAAGATGTTGGAAAACACCGTGTCAGCAGCTCAAATGCCTCCAACCCAAAGTAATTAATGTCTTCCGCAGCTCTAGAACTCCTCTTATATCTCGGTGGTTTTGAACAGAGATATAAACTCTCTGAACCTGATTGCTGAAGACTGGCTGGAAGCAAAGGAACAAAGTGAGCAGGCAGACGTGTAGTTTTTGATGTGCACGAAAAGACAGTGTCCTTTCTTTCACTCCCGATATTAGAAAACAGCACCAAACCTTTCATCCGGTTAAAAGAGAGGCTGGTCGCTTGTTAATCTTGGGGGAAGACAGATGTAGAATTTCAGGAGTGGCGGAGGTGCCTTCCAAAGCCAGTGCACACACATCTTTTGGTCATGGGATGACTTTTGCTAGGTGGGCTGAGAGGGATATATATAAAGGTAAATGGGAGAGAGGTAGATGGGAGAGCTTTGCGTTAAAAAGATTCCAGCCTGAGTCCCTGGAATCTCCATTTAAGGGTTAAGTAGCAGGCGATGGGAAAGACCTGGATGCTGGTCAGAAAGATAATAACATTAAGCTCCATGGACCAATAGTCTGACCTGATTTAATGCAGCATCCTGTGCTCTTTTTTAAAAAAATATTCTATCACTTTTCAGCATGATCCAGTTTGAAATGGAGGAACGTTGGCTGTGGGCAGGCAACAAGTGGCTAGTGTCCATGACGTCTTCCCATCTTCAGTTATGTTTTGCAGCAGATCCACTCCTTTCTGGCAACTGCACCAGTGTTCCAAAAGTGCGTCTTTTTTATATATATGCAGCATGGCCTCACCTTCTTTTTAGATTATCGGTAAATGGTGGGAGAAGATATATGTACACATGAGGATACTCATGTATCCACTATTCTGTGGCCACATGAGATGACAAGATTGATTTTTCCTGGTTAGGACAATACTCCTTAGATTACTGTAGAACAGTTTTTGTGTGTGATAATAATTTAAAGATATGCAGGCCCATGGGCTGTGAAATAGAGCATGCCATGCCCCCTGGCTGCCAGGATTGGTCAGCCTGGGGCGTGATGAGGAGAGGACTCCCTATGATGTGGGGGCTAGCCACCCCCCCCCACACGGGGTGGGCTCGTGTCCATCCAGCAACTCCATTTCCCTGGGAAGGGAAATGGCTTTGCACAACCTCTTCCATCCACTTCTGCAAAAGAACTTTGAAGGTATTTTTATCCTATATCCAGTATTATCCTGTATTAAAAATCTGTGCCGGTGTATCTTTGAACGTATTGTTTATGGAGCAATTTTAGTGTCCAAAGTACTATAGAACTGGTCTCTCATTTACCCTCACAACAACCTCATATTTCTTAGTCCCTTTATTTATATGCCCAATTTTCCACCAGTCTACTGTGCTCAAAGCGGTTCACAGAAAATAAACAATCCAAATACAGTAAAAGCGCAGCAGCCATAAATTCTCATAAAAGTATAATGCCGCTACAATATACGGTAACACTGACCGTTCAACAATTAACAGCATGAAACATACCAAAGGTTCAAGAATATAAAACATACCAGTAGGGCAGTTAATAATATCCAATGCCAATATCATCAATATTATATCCACATTAAGTGATCTGTTCAGCGGTTACGGTATATTGAGACTAGGACTGGGCAATAGCTGGTTTTCAACATCAGCTAAAAACAGCTAAACATTGTGATATCATGATATATCATGATATCTGAAATAAGGATGGTCCTATGTAGAGGCATTGGCTGGTTTCATGGTTTTTCCATTGCAGGGGTGCCAACTGGAATAAAATATGGGGGAGGGCAGGTAAGCTCCACTCCACATAATTAATCACATGATGTGACAGAGGCACACTATTTGAACAGCAATGCCCATCAACTTGCAGGGGAGGGCAGCCCCTTCAAATACCGTATTTTATTAGCAGTTAGCTCCAATGCTGCATTGTGATTTTTTGCAAGCGTCCACTCTTGTGATTCACTGCCCCCATCATGAATCAAGGGAGGGCTGAATTAGCAGGGTTAACAGCTTCAGGAATTGAGAGAAGCATTGACCGGCTGCTCGGTTTCCCCCACATTGCGATTTTTGCATAGCAAACACACACAGAGACACACATTGCGATTCACAATATATTGCCAGGTCAAAAAATTATGAAACTGATATCACAATAAGGACTTCAAACTGGTTTTGGACAATATGTCAATATATCGCCCAGCCTTAATTGAGACATGTAACAATAGGAGACCTAACTCAAAGAAAAGTAAGGAAGTTTATTATTATTCCCATTTCACAAATAAAGCATTAATGCTGAAACTTGGGCTATTTACATACCATACACTTAAAGCACATTTTAAACACAACCCCGATCCTGGGGACTGTAGTTTGTTAAGGGTTCTTGGAATGATAGCGCTGTTCAGTGTAAGTTACAGCAGCTAGAATTCTTGGGTGTGTGTGTTTTTTAAAATGTATATGATAATATAATAATAATAACTTATTATTTATACCCTGCCCATCTGGCTGGGCTTCCCCAGCCACTCTGGGCAGCTTCCAACAAAATATTAAAATACAGTAATGCATCAAACATTAAAAGCTTCCCTAAACAGGGCTGCCTTCAGATGTGGCCTTGGTCATGGTCACCCATGAATGAAGTGGGACTTGAGTACAGATAGCCCTGGTTCCTTTCTGATGATCTCACCTTTGGGCAACAACTCCTTAAGGAACCATGACTCTTTTCAATTCATCCAGAAAACAGAAAATGTAGCAAGCCTGTGACACAGGTTACCTATTTATTTAGAGCAGAGGAGGCACTTCATCCAAGCAGCCAGATAATGTTTAGTGACTGCTCAGGTGGAGTATTGCAGATGAGCACTTGTTTGTAGTTGCTTTTAAGTCAGGTACATAAATGCACTACAAGGCAGAAGCTGAGTAGATGTGCAGCGACAAGATGATGCCTTCAGAAAAAATTAGCTGAGCTTCACCAGAGCATTTCAAACGCAGGAGAACGGGATGTTGGCACCAGAAGAAGAGGTGAAGGGAGAAGGGGAAGCACCTATCCACTGGCTCCATTTAGTGAGGGTTTTCTCCCCATTAGGTTTTTAACCACCCATGATTAGGCCCTAGAGCATCTCTATATCTGACCCACCCATGGGTTGTACACATAGAGTATTATAAATTAAATGGTCTTCTGCAGGGTGGGCATCAAACATGGGGAGAGGCTGTGGCATGGTTCTGCAGTGGGGCCCCTAATCCCAAAAGGGGTGGGGCCAAGTCTTGCTTGTGATGACCACAGTCGCACGCTTCCTCTGCCACTGCTACAGCTTTGGCAATGGAGTCCAGGTTCCCACTTGATAACACAGCAAGTGTAGTTAATTAAAAAGGATGATTTATTGTCAAAACAAACAGCTCCAGATGGCTCTAACACAGCCTCTAACATCATCAATCAAGATGACCCTTCTGAAGAATCCTTTCAATTTTGACAGAATATCTTGAACCGTCGTCCTTTGCGCCTCTTGTTTTCCTTCCGATCTAGCAACGCCCCCATTCAATGACTACTTGGGGAGAATGAACTAGCTCCAACCTCTTCCTGCTCTGACGTACTATCTCTGTGTGTTTTCGTGCCAAATTGAGCTCCTGGAGAGCCTTGGCTGGTTTCCCGCCCGCTCTCTGTCATTCCCTTATCAGCTGGCATTCCAAGGGGTGGGGGAGTCGGCACTAGCCAATGTTAATCCTGCATGAAAGTTAACTCTCCCTTTTCCTGTCTACGTTCTTCAGCTGGCTGCAAACCTACACTGGGAGCTGTCCCATTCATGACACCACCTTTCACCAGGTCCCTGGGGATGCTTCCATGTTGGGCAGAAAGGGGTACTTTTGATTAGGAGCTAAGCTGATGTCCCATCTCTGGTGGCCACCCATCATAAGTTACCTCAACGCAATACCCCGGCTCACAGATCCGGGGGAGAGGACCTTTGGCCCTCCAAGTATTGCTGTGATACAGCTCCTGCCATCCTTGCCCACTGGCAATGCTTGCTGGGATGGATGGGAAATGCAGTTCATGCACATCTGGAGGGGCAGAAGGGGCTCATCAAATTGGGAAGGGAGCCCATCCAGGAGAAGGAAAACTCTAATTCTCAATCTCTGCTGCCTGGTGGGACATCTTCTGAAGAAAATATGACTAAGGAGTAAACCATATACGAATCTGGAGTGGAGTCCCTATGACAGTTGAATGGCTCCTTGTAAGGCTCCTTCCGGCATCTTCTGCAGCCAAGCTGGTGCCAAAGGTATTGTTCTGCTTTCCTTTGGACCACATCAGAGAGGCTGAGAGGGGGATCTTGTTGTCTGGGCAGCCCAGTACACATTGACCAGGCTTATGCCCCAGGGAGCTTACTTTGCTGCTGCTAATACAGCGTTTGGGTGTTATTGGGTTGTTGCTTTTATTTTGATTATATATATTGAGACCTCCGGGTATAGCTCAGTACATAAATTCAATAAATAAAATACTACTACTACTACTACTACTACTAATACCCCTGGAGGTGCACTCCATTGTCTCTTGAGACAGACCAATGCCAACAGGGAGGGCCAAGTTTCCCCAATTCTACCAGAGATCTATTGATTTTATGGATTCTGTGAAATCATTACATTTCACATATCTATGAGCATTGCATTCTGGGTAAATAGCAGGCGGACACCATGGATGGAAACTCAGCTTGGCCCACATTCCAAGGTGCAATCATCTTCTGTTGTTGAAAAAGGCAGCAGACCTGGTTTTGCGAACAAGGTCAGCCAGCCAGAAGGACCAAGCTCTCTTTGCTACAAATACAAAGCCGTGTCCGTTTGTCCTTTCCTGATAAAATTGCCGTCATTGTTATATGGTGTAAAAATGCGACTGCAGGAACCCTCTCCTCAGGCCACACTTCCTCTCTCCAGGTCTGCCACACTACACACTGGCCCAGGTTTCAACCCCATTTGAGTGTTTTTACCTGGCTGTATTAGGATCCCTGCTACCTCATGAGGTCATATTGCCTTCTGTTTTAATAATGTCATCACTAATTTAACCAAAGACAGAGTAATTTGCTCTACATGGCTCCATTCAAGTTTCATTCAGAGCAGGCATCTTTGAAGTTAGTAGGGAAACTATTCAACAAGAAAGAGTAGACTGAGGCTCTTTACAATAAAATCCCTGTGCACTAACCTTGCATATTTCAGGAAATGAGTTGTGCTTGATTAAACAAGGCATCACTATCTTCTGTCATAAAATGTGGTTTCCCCCTCCTTCTGTGTGCAGTAAACAAGCTATATTGCCGTAAATGCAAATCCCAATGATACAATTATTCTTACTTTCCCCCTTTTACTTCAGAGCAGATGCTGGACCTACAAATACTAAATCAGAGGTTTTCAATCTTTTAGAGTCCATGGCTCCCTTGACCAACTCTATTCTTTCTGTGGCACCCCAGTGAGGCTCAGGAGCCCAGTCATGTCACCCCCTGCCTGAGGAGCTGGCAGCCTCTCACCCTTTTCTGGACAGCCTCCCTTGTGGAGTGTTCCCTCAGCCTCCTCTCCTCTCTCCTTGGGAGTCCTCAGGGCAGCTGCTGCTGCCCCTGGTCTCAAGAGCTGCCCCCCCAAGCCTCAAAGAGAGCTGCCTCCTCACACTGCCTCACAGGGGCCTGGGACATGTCTGTCTATTCCCAGCAGCAAGGGCTGGAGGACTGGCTGGCAGGGCTCCCTCACCCACTTGCTCATTTAATCCAAGGCTGCATCAGCTCCTGGCAACCAGCACCCCTGGCCAGCCCCAGAGGCACCATTTGCCTGCAGAGCTGCAACAAACAGCTGTGCAAGCCTTTGGGAGGCAGAGACACGAGAGGGCATCAGAGGAGGGAGAGAAGGAAAGAGGGACAGTGTTGTCCATAGCACTCCTGGCCACCATTCAAAGCACCTCAGGGTGCCACGGCACAGTGGTTTTCAACCACTGTGCTAAAACAGTTCCTAAAATGGACTTCTAAGGAATTTAATGGAATTGCCACAATCTGGATGAGGGTTGGTTCCCTGTGCCTCACATCACATCACAGATTACTTGTCAAAGCAAAACAATGTGACACTCCTTTATTTTGCGTCTTCTGGTTTTGTACAGACTACCCTTGTCTGGCATAGGTTCTCCAAGGTCAATGTGCATAATCACTGTTTGCTTAAGTGATTGATTGATTGATTGATTGAATGATTGATTGATATCAAATCAAATCCACAAGCAGAGGAACATACTGCTATAGCTGGGGTAGCAGAGCCTGATAGTGAATGTCAGGAATTAATAAATGGTAGGATTTAGATAATATTGGGGATATTGAAGATACAGCCTGCTGCAGTTCCCCTGGCCTGTGCCATATATGGAAATTCCCGGGTTTGGCCCAGTGTTTCCCAAACTTGGGAAGACCAGCTAGCAAGGTCAGGGATGATGGGAATTGTAGTCTGAAAACTGCTGGAGACACAAGTCTGGGAAACACTCTATGCAAACTGGTGGAATTTAAAGCATTCTGAAGCAATGGCCTTGCATGTATACATCAAAGAAAGTGTTGGGGTTTGTGCATAATTGGGGTTGTCAAGGAGACAGGGAGATACCATGCAGGAAAATTTACCCCTTTCACTCGACACTTTGAAGAAGAGGGTGCAAGCAGATGGAAGGGGTGGTGTTGTATTTGGCTTGGTGTTCTGGGAAGGAGGAGAAGAAAAAAGGAGAAAACACAATGTGGAGGGTGAAGGGCAACAGCCATTAGAGCAGGAAAGGATGGTGCTTAGGATTGGCCCTGTCTGCAATCTGGGCTGCTATGAAGAACAAGGTGCTCTTGAGATGTTGCTGCTGTAAGATCTGCACCCCCTTCATCTAAACTCGGGTGTACAGCCTTGTGCAAATTAATTGAAACAAAGCATGTTTTCTATCTTACTCATAATCCTGTACTCAAAACAAACACGGAAAGTCAGTTGATCATTATGGTGTCGGAAGCCTGCAGCCAACAGAAGGAATGATGTGCTTGCCACAATATATTGAGGTTCTATGAAAGAGAGTTATTCCAGAGCTAGAAAAGAGGTATCCTGGCAGTACTGGGATATTGCAGCAGGACCTAGCCCCCTGTCACACATCAAAAGTGGTGAAGAAATCATGACAGAGCAACAAATACAGGTAATTGATTGGCCAGGGAATCCCTGGACGTAAATCCCATTGAGAATTTGTGGGCTATATGCAAAAGTCACCTCCATGCTGTAGACTGTATGACTATGGAGAAGCTCATTCAAGCGCTGATTCAAGTGTGGTACAGGGATCTGAAAATCAACAGTGACTGTTCGAAACTAGTAGATTCCATGCCAAACCGTGTTCAAATGCTGCTTATCCATTACTAATGTATGTATATGTGAGTTTTGTACAATAAACAACATTGTTTGTTTCAATTAATTTGCACAAGGGTGTAAATATGTGCAATTAAACCATCTTTCTTAAAGACACTACAGTGTCTACCACATCTTGATTCTCAATGGAAACACCCCATTGGGTAAGTGCCTGGAACCCCCTGGCATAGGAGTTAACTCCTAGGAGCCAAGGATCCTTCAGCCCCCTCCCATAAAATATTTGAGGGGGCTGCACCCCCAAAGTTGATGGGTATTGTGTGTGTGCCTTGTCATGTGGTCAGTTATGGGGGGGAGCTTACCTGCCCCCCATTTCTTTATTCAAGTTGGCACCCCTGCCCCCTGGACTCTGGTGCACGTCTTGGCAGAGATTGCAGGGGGCAACCTTTGTAACAATATTTTTCTAGTTAAAACTATGGTGGCAAATTGACTTCAAAGAAGAATGGGAACCTTTTACAAATTATCTAAAAAAACAACAAAATGTATTGGACTCCCTGGCAGGTAAACATACACAAACTTATTGAGGGATAACATAGAAGATAGATAATATAAGGATGTATACACTTTTATAATATGCAGAAGTTAACATTGGATGAGAAATCAGAGAGAGGAGCTGAGGGAAGTCGTAGGGGGGAGGGAGGGTTTTTGGGGGAGGTGGGAGGTGGGAAATGGGGGGGACCAAGGAAGATTATTTGTTGGGCTAATTTTTATGTTGAAATTGTTAATAATCTTTCCCCCCAAAAAACAACAACTATACTGACAAATTAGCAAAATGATCATATATGGTAAAGAATGCTGATGATAACCTAGGCCATTTTAAGCCCACATTTTATATATTTCTTTATTAATTATTTCATTATTTGTCTATTTTATTTTTTATTTCATATATTTCAAATAGCTCAGGCCTGGGTGAGGTAGGAGTATAATGCAATATGGTGGCTCCTGGAGAGTAGGCAGGAATGAAAGGAGGAATGTGACTACCAAATGCATGGAAATTCCTGGAATATGATCAGCTGACACAGCCCATTGTGGTTTAAGCGCAAACAGTAAAATAAAGGCAGCTATCGCTGCACATGACCACTAGCATGAAAGAATGCCGGGAAACACTTTTAAATTAAAAGAAGCTGGTAAGAAAGCCAGAACATTGATCAAGTTGGGGTTTAAATTATCAAGGTATTGATCCGAGCAATAACAACAGTGCAAAATTTAAGAAGGGCGGAGGCACGATCCTTGCAGCAGTATTACAAAATTGCTTTATTTATGTTGCTCTATTTATAGAGTTGCCTTTTTACAAAGGTATTCGAAATGATTTGCAACACTGAACCAGACTAGTTGTTAAAAGTGATGGAATGGAAGACTGCTTTGGACTCGGTCTTGGGAATCCGAGCCACCCACGATGCCCGATGCCAACTTGTGCCAGCCTGAGCTCTTCAAATAACTCCAGGACAGCATAGGTTTGCAATGAACCATGCCTGGGGTTTGTGTCCGAGGGGAAGGAGATGACCAGGATCAGGGATTGTTGGGTTGAGTGGGAGTTGAAAGGCAACACGGAATGAAAGTTGACAGCTGGAAGAGAGGGGAGAAGATTAGCTGAATGGGAATGGTGTTAGGAGACTGCTAATTTAGCTACATGAATCAAAAAGAGAGTTCTCCGCCCCACAGATCTTACAATCTAAAATCAACGGCATGTAAAAGTGCTGAAATCTGGCTGGGATCAGGCCCAATGTTTCCTTTGCCCATAGGAAAGAAACACAACCACTGAGCCTCTTGGGCTTGCTGATCAGAAGGTCAGTGGTTCAAATCCCTGTGATGGGGTGAGCTTGCATTGCTCTGTCCCAGCTCCTGCCAACCTAGCAGTTTGAAAGCACACCAGTGCAAGTAGATAAATAGGTACCATTGCGGCAGGAAGGTAAATGGTGTTTCCGTGCGCTCTGGTTTCCGTCACGGTGTTCTGTTGCGCCAGGAGCAGTTCAGTCACGCTGGCCACATGACCTGGAAAGCTGTCTGTGGACAAACGCTGGCTCCCTTGGCCTGAAAGCGAGATGAGCGCCACAACCCCATAACCGCCTTTGACTGGACTTAATCATCCAGGGGTCCTTTACCTTTTTACGAAAAACCTATACAGTCATACCTCGGGTTGAATGTGCTTTGGAATGAGCGCGTTCGAGTTGCGCTCTGCGGCAACCCGGAAGTAACGGAGCGCGTTACTTCCGGGTTTCGCTGCTTGCGCATGCGCAGATGCTCAAAATGACATCACGCGCATGCACAGAAGCGGCAAAAAGTGATGCATGCATGCGCAGATGTGCCGTTGCTAGTTACGTTTGCTTCTAGATGCGAACGGGGCTCCGGAATGGACCCCGTTCGCATCTGGAGGTACCACTGTACTAAGATATGAAGATCAGGTATGAGGAGTCTCAGGCATGTTCCACAATCTCTTCCATTCCCTCCCTTTGCGGCATAGGAGGAGGAGAAAGATGGATGGGGAGCTATTTTCAGAAGGCATCTTGGTCAAATTCCTGGTACTATTGAAACCGGTGGGAGGTGCAGCGAGTAGCTTCCTTGGAGCCATGCTTTTCACTCTCAGCAAAGCACTTTGAACAGAAAGCTCATGCTGTTGCGGATAATGGATTGAGAGCCCCGGCAGCTGGGCTTTAAGTAAGAGGGAGTTTCTTTCCCTTGTCCTCTAAACTTTGTCGAGAGGAACTGAAGAAAAGGGGTCCAGAGTGAGACAACCTTGTTAATAACCAGAAGCGGTGCTTTCTTCCTTGGCTTTTCTTTCTCCTGCAAAGGGAGATGTAAATCAGCCTAATTTGAATGTACACAGTCACAGTCTGGTGCCTGGGCTAATCCAACAGAACTACCACTGGCAAACAGGGGATTAAGAAGAAAATGCTATACTGAAATTAGAACTGCAGGGTCAGAAACTAACAAGTTATCATTAAATATTATAGGCATATTTATTTTCCATCCTGCCAGTGATTTTTTTTTTAAAAATTAATTCATTGCCCAAGGTTCTTTCTTGTTTTCTAATGAAAGAGGCTTGTCTCCAGACCCTTTTGTTTTTGCATAAAGCAATGCAGACTGGACACTGACTAATCCCTCATGATTTGGGTTGTGTGAGATCTTTGTGTCCACAGTGCCCTGCCCAAAACAAAACTCTTTACCTAGTAGCTAGTGCTGAAAATGATATTCAGTGGGTCTTGCCCATTGAATGGGGCAATGTGTATAGATGCTTTCTGTGCTTTCCTTGCCTATCTATGGGTAATTGGAAACCAGAGCCCAAAGTGCTCATCCAGAGAAGAGGCTGCCTGCTGTGTCTCTGAGTGATTAACTGTTCTGGCCTTGCCTCCTTCTCCTGATCCTCTGCCATCTCTGTGCCTAAGATGTGATTGAATGATTCCTTGTGAAATTCCCTCCCCAAAGAGAGGCATCTGGCTTCTTTACTATACAGTGGTACCTCAGGTTACATACGCTTCAGGTTACATACGCTTCAGGTTACAGGCTCCGCTAACCCAGAAATAGTGCTTCAGGTTAAGAACTTTGCTTCAGGATGAGAACAGAAATCGTGCTCCAGCGGCACGGCAGCAGCAGGAGGCCCCATTAGCTAAAGTGGTGCTTCAGGTTAAGAACAGTTTCAGGTTAAGAACGGACCTCCAGAATGAATTAACCCGATGTACCACTGTACAGCTTTAGCAGAATGCTGAAGTTGCATCTCTTTACCCTGGCCATTGACCCCTGAGATGTGTTTTTTCAGGACCCATCCTATTCTTCCAAATGTGATCTGTTTTGACTGTTTTAATTCCTAGTGTTAAAATGTTGTAAGCCATCCTAGCACCCAGTTTTGAAAGGTGTGCAATAGCTAATATAATTAATGATAATGAGAATACTCATTGGAGAAGCACAGCAGGTTTACCTGCCATCACATGAGGTTGTTGCTTGTTGTTCTGCATGAGTCACTGGACTGCACTGGCCTTCTTCCAATCAGCCTCCAATGGAAATAGGCAATTATGACCCTCCTACACATGAGGTGATTAGCACATTTGAGATTCTTGCAGAAACACGTGTGCATACCCTCCAACATACCTCTGATGAAAATAGGGATGTCTTATTCAATAATAATAATAATAATAATAATAATAATAATAATAATGTTATTATTTATAACCAGCCCATTTGACTGGGTTGCTCCAACCATTCAGGGTGACTTCCAATATATATAAAAACATGGTAAAACATTAAACATTAAACAATAACTTCTTTCAGGTGTCTTCTAAAGGTTCTATAGTTACTTTTCTGCTTAGCCCGGGGGTCACATAACTCCAACATTTCTCCGATGAAAATAGGGATGTCCTAAGGAAAAGCGGGACAGTCCAGGATCAAATCAGAAACTGGGACAATTTCCGTAAATTTGGGACTGTCCCTGGAAAACAGGGACACTTGGAGGGTCTTCATGTGTGTTTTCCACTGAGGGTCAGTAATTCTCATTCTCAGACCCTCTAAAAGTAAAAGTGACCACAGGCCTCAACAATTCAGAAAGGAAAAATGGCATCTTAGCAATCAGAGGATTGGGAAACACTGTACAAGGACCTCATGACTTTGCAAGGAATCATTATTGGGTTGCCCCCTCCCCACTTTGTGTTTTCTTATTTGCTGTGCAGTTTTGCAAGCGAAACGTCAACAGGCTCTGTAGATCTCTCAGGACAACTGTGTCATTTGATCTGACAAGCATGCGCCGAAAGAAACAGGCCAGCAACATGAAACAGAGCCATCAAAGTTTTGCCTGGCTTCCCATCTCCTGATAGAGCATCAGTCTCTCACCATCTTGGTGCCTGATCTCCAGAGACCATCTCTGGAATCCCTAGCTGTGTTTGAAGCTATAAATGTAGGCAGCATTAGAAATTCCCTGGCACGGGAGAGCAATGTCGCTGCTGAATAGCCAACCCACACGAAAACACTTAAAAGCTGATCTTACGTTTCACATACCCAGTCTGGTATAGCAGACAGATTTTTGGACTTGTACTGGGGAGGCCCGAGTTAAAATCTATGCTTAGGCATGCTGGCTGATGGGAGAATTGGACCAGTTGCTATCTTTCAGCCCACCAAGGCTATCTCCAAGTGTGGTTGTTAAGTAAAATCATGACTGTCTGAGGCCTCAGAAATTTGGGTGGGGGAGCTTTATAACAAACAAAGCAATGCCTAGTTTAGAGCTACACATAGATCCTTTAATAATTCTGTTAGGATACATGAAAGACGCAATACCTCCAGTTAACAGGGGAATTGTTATGCCCCTATTGCCCAGTTATTAATTAGCTTTCAATGGAAAAAAAAAAGATCAACCCAGTCATCATTGTGAAATGGTTCTTCAGGATTTGGGATCTGGTCTATAAGATTAAACTCACTAATATTATAAAAACAAGAGTGGAAGAACAACGACTTGTTCATTCAGAAACGGGGCTTGTTTAGTCATTATTGGAATGGTGAAGTCACAGTCCAGACACATGTTATCCTGAGTCAGAGCATCGTTCCATTTAGTAGTGTCTACACCAATCAGCAGCTGCTTCCCAGGATTTCAAGCAGGGATTGGTCCCAGTCTCATGTGACGATATTAGGATTGAACCAGGGACCTTCTGCATGCAAACAAAGTCCTTTACCACTGAGTTCCTCCAAATCTGGTGATATTTCCCCTCTTTTCTTTCTCATCAATCAATCAATCAATCATCTTTCCCTTACTTTTGCTTTTCTTATTCCCCCCCCCCCCCGAAAAATAAATTATGCCCTTGTCTACTTTCATTTTTTCAAAGAACAAACTAAAAGTATCCCGTCCTCAGAACTAGCAGCCTCGGCAAATAAGTAAATAAAAATCATGACTGGACATGGAGATTATTTGATTGCTTGACTCATACGGTGTTTCCCATTCTCCCTTTCAAAAGTGTTCAAAGGGAGTATCAAAGGTAGCATGAGAACCACAGCCTCAAAGCATTACTCAGGCTAAACTCCCTCCAGCACCGAAGGCAGATATTTTAATTAACTCTTTCCAAAGTCCTCAGAAGCTTAGCAAACAAACAAACTACATGCTGGGATATGCAATGTGTCTCTGTGTGAAATGTAACGAAGGACTCCCCTTAAAGTCAGGAGGAGCACAAAGTCTACCCTGCTGAGGCATGACTTTACTCTTCCTCTCCAGTTTCTAGGGGATGTCTAATTTTTAACCGGGCTGGAGATGATTTGGAGACAAGGATTTTAGTCACGCTTGGCTTGATATTCTCAGGAGTCTCGGCTTTATGTTGATTGAGTTTGGCGCGCTTGCAATACAGATCCCATATCTGGAAGTCCAGAACTTCAGAGACCTCCCCCCAACTCTTCCCTTGAATGCTCAGCTTTTACTAATAAAACTAGGCCTCTCTCTTACCCTATTTTTTATTAGCTATATTTCATCCACATCCTAAAGCATCATAGCAGGTAACAACATGTTATTCAGACCCTCCAAGTGTTCCTGTTTTCCAGGGACATTCCTGATTTAGAGAAGCCATCCCGGTTTCTGATTTGATCCCAGAATGTCCCACTTTTCCTTGTTGTTGTTGTTGTTTAGTCGTTTAGTCATGTCCGACTCTTCGTGACCCCATGGACCAGAGCACGCCAGGCACTCCTGTCTTCTCCTGGGACTTTTCCTTAGGATGTCCCTATTTTCATGGAGAAATGTTGGAGGGTATGGAGTTATCCGACCCCCCCGAACTTGTATGGGGAAGTTTTTTTTAAAATGTTCAATGTTTTATTATGTTTTTATATATGTTGGAAGCTGCCCAGAGCACTGGGGCAACCCAATAAGATGTGCCCCCAGAGCACTGGGGCAACCTGATAAGATTTTACTATAACTAGTAAAATTATCATTATGGAATGGGCTGTCCCTATTTTCGTCAGAGAAATGTTAGAGGGCATCTGTTAATTCTTTCCTCTCCCACATCTTAGAGCCTTTCCTATTCTTGGCTGCAAACAGCTAGTCTGAATACAAACACTGCTTTCAGACTGAACGTTGCCCCAACGCTGGACTGAAGATGCAAAACATAAAACTGAGTTGAATGGTAACCTTATTAAATTTCAAGGTTCTGAAACAATCAGTGCACAATGATCAAATGAACATTAACTTAGGGCAGGCATATCAAGGAGGTAATAGGGTATGAACCCCCCTGCCAATGCTATTTTTCTAGAAAAAGAGTTCCTAAGCATGTTGGAAGTTCTGCATACAATGGGCCTTATGCACTGGCAAGCGTGCAGAGGGTTGCAGCCTTAAAGGCTTCTTCCAGGAAATATTTATGCCCTCTCCCCAACAGAACTACTTTGGGTCTGAAACACGAGCCAGGTGAACGTTAGGTGGAGCCCGATGACCTAGCTGCTTCTTAATTCTTTTAAAAAGCAAAGCCTCAAGTGATTAAAAAAGCAAATGTAACAGACACATGCTTTGTGGTTTTTTAGTTCTTAGTGTGAGGTGTTTTTTTAAATGTGATTATATCTATTTATACTTTGGATCATACCCTGGGATCCATTGGGATGAAGGACCGTCAGTAATAGTCAGATATAAATAAATAACTCTCAGCAAGCTAACAGAGTGACCTCTCTGTCTCTCAACTTTCATTCAGCCCGGACACAGAGGTCCAACTCTGAGATCCTTCTGGCAGTTCCCTCCCTGCGAGAAGTGAGGTTACAGGGGACCAGGCAGAGGGCCTTCTTGGTAGTGGAAACCCATCCTGTGGAACGCCCTCCCTTCATATGTCAAGGAGATAAACAACTATCTGACTTTTAGAAGACATCTGAAGGCAACCCTGTTTAGGGAAGTTTTTAATGTTTGATGTTTTATCGTGTTTTTTGTATTCTGTTGTGAGCCGCCCAGAGTTGCTGGGGAAACCCAGCCAGTTGGGCAGGGTATAAATAATAAATTATAACAAATCATTATCCTACCAACTAGAGGGAGGGTTGCCCACTGATGGACCATAAGTGAGAAGGTAAGAATCCAGTGGTAGGTGCTCTCAGCAGTTTGAGCCCCCAAGCTGTAACCTTCTCTCGTTTTATCTGCCATCTGGCAACACATGACTCTCTGCTGGGGAAAGAGACACTCAGAGGATTCTTAATCTATCCTTCATCACTCCTCCAAGGAACCCAGGAAGGCATTTGAACTGTGATGGGGTACCCTTCACAACAAGGTCTGGATAAGTATCCCCTGTTCTCTTCTTCTATGAAGTTGTTCCACCACAGATCACCACACCGTTACCACATCTGTGCTACTGGCGGTCAAACTTTGGGATTGATTTGGTTCAATTCAATGTGACTCCAGTTGGGTCTCCTAGACTTATTTTTTAAAAACAAGGTGGACTTCTGGGATAGGGGCCCTTTGAAACTTAAGCTTCAAAGTAGACCTGTCTGTGGTCCCACAACAGCAATGTGAGCTGGATCCAGGGCCGTCTTTAGCAGATGTGGTGCTGGGGTGCAAATACCTGCCCAGTGCCACCAAATTACCACGGATAGTGTTGGGGTGGCCGTAACTGCGCATTGCCAGCCATAAGGGGGTGCAACTCTCCCCCATGCCGTTGCGGGAGAGCGATCCTCACAGAGGCTTGGGAGTGAAGTTGCGCCCCTCCCAAGCCTCTGCGGGAGGAAAGCGCAGCTTCCATCCTAAGCCTCTGTGGGGATTGCTCTCCCCTCGAGGAGACTTGGGAGGGAAGATGCAAGCCCGCCAGCCTTATGGTTGGTGGGGCGCAGCTAGCGGGTGTGCAGGGAAATGGGAGGCCACTGGCAAAGCTGCACAGCTCCCCCACTTGCTGGGGCACCCCTGAGAGGCCGGCGCCCTGGTGTGATTCACCACTAAGCCCTATGGGAAAGATGGCTCTGGCTGGATCAAGGCAAAGCCTTCCCCAGTCCAAATCCACCATATCCAAAACATGGTACTGACTCTCAAAATTACACTGGCACTACGAAAAGATACAACTGGGGGAACTGAACTGAACCGGGCAGAGTAGGTAAGACAGTCATACAGTGACAGAAATATTGCTTTTTATAAAACATATATTGTTAAAGAAATAGTATCCTATGGATGCCTTATACATCGTTCCATGTTGATTATATGTTCTTTCTGGGCTCTTTATAAACACATGCCTGCCTCTGTGCCCACACAAACACATAGTAAAAGCAATTTGTAATCCCTAACATTAGCACTCTCTGCTCAAACTGTATTTCCTGAAGGGATGGACATTTGATAGACATTTGGGGAAGCGAATGGAATACGAATGAATGACATTAATGAGTTAGCCAGAGATGCTATCAATGGCTAATCAGGTTTGGGATGTGAGGAACCTCTGCATGTACAGTGAGTGGGGGGTAGGAAATTGCATTTCTGTGGCATAAAGAAGGCAGGTTACACATACTGCCTCTCCTAATTGGCCCAATGGAAACTGAAATATCATACTAAAAAGACCACACCAATTTATCCCTGCATTCAGAGTCTGGAGAACTGCAGACAGACATTTGAGAGCAGAAATGGCATTTCCTATGGGGATTCTTAATTATGAACAGTCTCTTCTGATTTACTCTTCCTTTGTCATTTTACTCCACTTTTTGCCCTCAGTTGAAATTTGATGAAGAGCAAAATTATTCACACAGAAACCACAACAGACACTGAATTTGGAAGGGTATTTTTGTTGTTGTTGTTGTTGTTGTCAATGAAGAAAATCCTTGGTTAAATTTTAACCCAAGCAAAACAACCTTGCTGGACCCAACTTGTTTGGGCTGATTCGTTTATTAACTCCAATTGGTCTTGGCTTGTTTCCAATAGTGTCTCTCCATCTGTTGAGAAACTTCAAAGGAAAACAAGGGGGACAAATTCTCACATCCAAAGGATTTAACAAGCTGCTGACCTGTGAGATAATGAACTCATCGCTTTGGTAGCAATGGGGCTGAGTAGGGGGATTCACCATTATTACAAATATCAAGGTTTCCTGGGACTTCTTTGAAACTAATAAAATCACAAAAAAGAATTACACAACTTTTAGAAGACATCTGAAGGCAGCCCTGTATTGGAAGGTTTTTAATGCTTGATGTTTTTATTATATTTTTAGATATGCTGTAAGCTGCCCAGAGTGGCTGGGAAACCCAGCTAGATGGGTGGGGTATAAATAGATTCACCACCACCACCATTATGATTTCCAGTGAAAAAACTGCATTCAAGGGGCTTTCCCAGAGTGCAGAGAATCACAGTGTTGTCGCCCAGTAACTACACATTTGTTTCTAATTAGCAGCGCACAATTGTCCCTATATTGTCCCTGACTGCTGTGCTTCTGTGGCAATTATCACGGTTTGCTGGTGCTCAAAGCAACAATATTCTGTCCTCAGCAATATGTGACTTCCCTACCTACGTAGTAATTGCAATTAGGGTGGTTACATATATTTGCCTGTGTAAAATTCAGCAAACTAATATCTTAGTTACGTTCACCAAATCCTCCTTCCTCCATTCCCCCCCACATAATCAAAATCATTTAGAGCAGGGGTGGGGACCTTTTTTCAGCCTGAGCACCTCATTCCCTCATGGGGAGCCTTCTAGTGGTGGGGGGAGCAGCCCGAGGAAAAAGGCTCCAGCCCCAGAATAATGCCAGACATCAAGTGCTTATGCCCAACTAACCGTTTTAGGGACCTTAATGCACATTCAGACCCTAATCTTGGTGTGTGTGTGTGTGTGTGTGTGTGTGTGTGTGTAGAGAGCAAGAGAGAGGTAAAGGGACCCCTGACTGTTAGGTCCAGTTGCGGACGTCTCTGGGGTCGCGGCGCTCATCTCGCTTTACTGGCTGAGGGAGCCGGCGTACAGCTTCCGGGTCATGCAGCCAGCATGACTAAGCAGCTTCTGGCAAACCAGAGCAGCCACGGAAGCACCGTTTACCTTCCCGCTGGAGCGGTACCTATTTATCTACTTGCACTTTGTGCTTTCGAATTGCTAGGTTGGCAGGAGCAGGGACCGAGCAACGGGAGCTCACCCCGTTGCGGGGATTCGAACTGCCAACCTTCTGATTGGCAAGCCCTAGGCTCAATGGTTTACACCACAGCGCCACCTGCATTCCATATATGTGTGTGTGTGTGTTTCTGTTAATTTTTTCTGTTAAAATTTTATATATAAAAAATTTTATTTGTTTTTCTGTTACATATTTCACATTTATACAATAACTATCCAAACAATTCAATGGTCTCAACTTCCCTTCACCTCCTTCCATGGTTTCTTCAGCTGCCCCTCTACTCCGCATATTCTAAATATGGTTCTTCTTTATACCTCAGTTTACCTTATACTGCTGAATCCACTCTAATCCTGCTAATGCATTTACCTGTCTATACTGAATTTTAAATAATCCGCAAATATTTTCCCATCTTCCTTATAAGTTCGATCATCATCTTGATCTCTTATTCCACTGGTCAGACCTGCTAACTCTGCATATTCCAGCATCTTAAGATATCATTCCTCCTTCTCTGGTACTTTGTTCATTCTCCATTTTGGGGCACAGACCCTGGTTTGAATGTGCTCCTTCTGATTGCCTGTAAACACATGTGGTGTGTTTTAAATGCGTTATAACACTGTGACAACAGATGGCGCTGTAGAGTTCCCTCTCTCAGGAACACAATTTTCCATTATGAGGTTTACAACGTGTTTTCATGAAACATTTTTTTATGTGTCTAGATCCAGCCTCAGTTCACATTGCACTTCATTTATTGTTCCAACCGCATTTGCCCTTGTTTTTGTGACAGCAATCAGGTTTGCACTGCTGCCTTGGGTGAAACTCTTTTAATTGCGCTACCTTTTGAGAATAAAAGGTATTTCCTGAAAAACTTTTAAGGGAAAAATAGTTACTTTTAAAGGAGAGCGAGAGAGAGAGAGAGAGAGGAGGAGGAGGAGACGAAGCCTCTTCTAGGTTTCTAAACGGCATCTTTTTCCGACTGCCTTCTTCAAAGTTCAGCTGTCATGCCAGCCTGAATTTCAACTTCAAGCTGTGCTTTTCTGATGGTTTTACCCAGCAAGGGAGCTTTAAAAGTTGGGAGAGAATCAAGGCCATTTTTTTCCCTTTTTGGAATTGGAAACAAACTTTTCCCTCTCAAATGAAATCGGGACAATTACAGTTGCCCTTTGATCCAGATACACGTTTTCGCCTGTTGCTAAAAAAGAAGGTAGGAATGATGTAACAGTCCTGGTGGTCTGTCAAAAAAAAACAAAAACATGTCCCACACGCATTGCTTTCCTGAACTTTTAGAAGCCCAAACTTCAGTTAGACAGCATGGTGAAGATCAGCGCAAACCCTGGCGTTATGTGGGTCAAGCAGAACAAGCACGATCCATGCTGAGAGAGAGAAAAGTGAGGCAAGCACATTGTCTCTGATTTGTTTTCCTTGAGTTTCTGAGCTCAGTGGCTAGCTCACTTGTGCACATATGAGACTTAATTTCCCATTGCTTGAGTGCTGTGGCTCTTTCAGGGATCACCTTCTTCTACACAAAACTTCCCAAATTCTCCTTCCCTGGTCCTTAATGGGGCAACTGTCCCCTGAAGGAGCAGGTGTGCTGCCTGGGAGTCATTTTGGATTCACTGCTGTCCATAGAGGTGCAGGTCAATTCTGTGTCCAGGGCAGCTGTCTACCAGCTCCATCTGGTACACAGGCTGAGACCCTACCTACCTGCCCACAGACTGTCTCGCCAGAGTGGTGCACGCTCTAGTTATCTCCCACTTGGACTACTGCAATGTGCTCTATGGGGGGGCTACCTTTGAAGGTGACCTGGAAACTGCAATTAATCCAGAATGCAGCAGTTAGACTGGTGACTGGGAGTGGCCGCCAAGACCGTATAACACTGGTTCTGAAAGACCTCCATTGGCTCCAGTACGTTCCCAAGCACAATTCAAAGTGTTGGTGCTGACCTTTAAAGCCCTAAACAGCCTCAGTCCAGTATACCTGAAGGAATGTCTCCACCCCCATCATTCAACCCGGACACTGAGGTCCAGTGCCGATGGCCTTCTGGCAGTTCCCTCACTGTGAGAAGCAAAGTTACAGGGAACCAGGCAGAGAGCCTTCTCGGTAGTGGCACCCACCCAGTGGAACACCCTCCCACCAGTTGTCAAAGAAATAAACAACTATCTGATGGAGTGGAAGGAGGCAATGTGGTCAGAGCTGTGTAGATGCACCAGCAGAGCCAATCCAGGTCTCCTGGGAAGGAGAGGGAGGAAAGTCCCATTGTGCAAGCAGGAATCCTTGCACTGATGGGACATTTACTTAGTGCTGCATTGGATACAAGCCATAGGGACGGTTGTAATTATTTAATATGACTTTACCTAGAGATAACTTGGGTGTAACAAAAGGGAGAATTGGATCAATTTGGAGCAGGATCTTTGGAGGAAATTAACTGGGGGGTGAATGAATTCAAGATCGACTAATTGGGGGGTGAACTGACTGGGATGCAAATCACCTGGAGTGATCTGGATGAGAAATTGGCAGAGCTGCCTTCTGTGACATTTGAAGTCCAACTTTACTTCTATACATCTAAATTTGCAAATGGTATGCCAGTTTTGTGTCTACAGGGCAATGCTCAGATCTTTGAAGCCGCAATCATGCTCTGGGAATTCTGACTGGTAAAACAAAATCATCCTATAGATTACTGAGAGAACAGGGATGGGCCGTTACTGGTTTTTTTTGAGGGGATGATGACAGCGATTCTATTCTCTTGACAAAGGTTGGGAGGCCACGTGTATAATTTGCAGTACAAAACCGACGCTTTCGCAAATGGCGAAAGTCTTTTTGTTTGGTTTTTTAAGCTGCTGCCATATTGCAGAAAGATCTTCACAATTACTTATTTATCTGAAGCCTTCTCACCCTTCTCTGCAACAGGAAAAAAGGTTCCAAGAACAGATTGCAAAGATCACAAATAAGACAGTTCCTGCCCTCGGGCTTACAATCTAAACACACCAGTGCTGGTCCTGCATTAGGCAGAGTCAGACAGACGCCTCAGGCGGCTGATTTGGGGTGTCATGAAGAAAGGGCAGAAAACGATTTGTTATTTAATTCACTATTGCTGCTGTTTTCCTGACTGGGAAGAGGGGAGTAGCTTGTGAGCTTTTCTACCACAGGTGCCCAAATAACCGACCTAGTCTTAGATACCAGGCACCTTGACTTGGGGTGGGAAGGCTCCATTTGCTGTTTCACCCCAGGCAGCAAAATGCCTTAAATTGAAAAAGGCATGACACAAATGAAAAAAGGGACTGGGAGAGAGAAGGCGGGGAAAGCAGACCTGTGTTGTTTTTATTTTATTTTATACTAAAAAAAATTTGATTTGATTTTTCATAAAGAGGCACATATACACATGTCCCACAGAACCAAATTAAAATAATCAAAAGAGAAAGAAGGTAAAGAACAACCCATGACTACCTTGCCAGGGAAAACCCCATGCTGCCGCCATGAAATAATGTTCTTTCAGTTTTGTTCTTTTGTGGAGTTGGGCTTAACTAGATCTCTGCTATGACAGAGTTCAGCAAACAGGAATTCAGTGGAACTGAAAGGCCTGCTGCTTCCTCTCCTTCTGAACATGGTTTCAATGATGGCAGTGGTGGAGGCTCTCAGGTGAAAATGTGTCCAGGCACAGTGGAGTAATGGTGCCATATCATTTCATATGTTTGCATTGCAATAGGGAAACTGTGGCTCTCTAGATCAGTGTTTCTCAACCTGTGGGTCCCCAGATGTTGTTGGACTACAACTCCCATCATTCCTAGCCAGCATGACCAGTGGTCAGGGATGATGGGATTTGTAGTCCAACAACATCTGGGGACCCACAGGCTGAGAACCGCTGCTCTAGATGATGCTGGACCATTGGTCATGCCAGCTGGGGCTGATGGGAATTGGAGTGCAACACCATCTGCTGGTACCACAAGCTCCCCACTCCTGATGTGCATTAACCTTTGATGTAAACCCTAAAAGGTAAAGGACCCCTGGATGGTTAAGTCCAGTCAAAGGCAACTATGGGGTTGCGGCGCTCATCTCGCTTTCAGGCCGAGGGAGCTGGCGTTTGTCGACAGACAGCTTTCTGGATCATGTGGCCAGCATGACTAAACCACTTCTGGTGCAACAGAACACCGTGACAGAAACCAGCTTCCGGGTCATGTGGCCAGCATGACTAAGCTGCTTCTGGCGAACCAGAGCAGCGCATGGAAACGCCGTTTACCTTCCTGCTGCAGAGGTACCTATTTATCTACTTGCACTGGCATGCTTTTGAACTGCTAGGTTGGCAGGAGCTGGGACAAAGCAACAAGAGCTCACTCTGTCATGGGGATTCGAACAGCTGACCTTCTGAACAGGAAGCCCAAGAGGCTCGTTGGTTTAGATCACAGCTCCACCCACATCCCCACAAATCCAGAGTGGAGTCTCTATGAAGGCTTGATGGTGCCTTGAACAAGTGGCAACTCAAAGCTCGCACTAAACATATTATTCTGCTTTCCTTTGGACCATACCAGCAAGGTCGAGGGTGGGGTCTTGTTTGTTCAGCCCAGGACCTCCGTACACACTGCACAGACTGGCACCCCATGGAGGTCACTTTGATGCTGCTAATACAGCCATTTGACTTCACCTCCAGAGGTGCACTTCATGGTCTCTCAAGATGCCAACAGCAACAGAAAAGGCAGGTGCAACACGACAGTGCATGATCCCACTCTCTAGTTCGTATAACTCAAAAGCATTTTTGGCTTGTGACGTACTTTGTTTGCAATCTGGAAGGTCTGCTCACTAGCTGCCTGTTGGTTCTCCCTGACAGAATGGGTTCAGATTTATGTGATGAAAGGGATACCTAAAAAGGATGCTATCAACTTCACATAAACACAGGACAGTGAATTCTGGCCTTGGGTCATCTGCAAGAATACCATACCTAACTTTGTATACTGTAACATTTTTGCCTGGTATATTTCCCCAGGTCACACAAATACACACAAATACTTCTCCTAACCTCTTCTGACAAGTTTACATTACCGGAAAACAATGGACCAATGCAAATGGGTATTAGTATAGGCACGAGCAGTACAACTGATTCATAATTGATCTGTTAAAAAAAGGGATTAATTTCAGACATCTGGAAGATGTCCTCTTAATTAATCCATTTTTAACAGACTAATTACAAGTTGGACTCTGGGGAGTTTGCCCATCACTTGGAATATTGGCCTCTCGGTGATCATCCGCTCCTACCCTTCATTCATTAGCCGTCCTTCTCCCGCTACAAACAGCCGTCATTTCATATCCATTTCATCCTATAAGGCAAGCTGATTCACTTATCTCCCCTCCCTTCCATCTCGTCCTTGATTGAGCAAATCCGTATAGACTGAGCTACAGTAAGCAAATCAGCACGGTTGTGGTTTGCGTGATGCAAGGACATGTTTATTCCTGTGCCCATCTAAGCCTATTGAGGCTTGTGTTAAAAGAGCTTTGAAAAATAATTGAGGATCTCAACCTTTTTTTGTTGTTGTTTACCCAAGTTGTTGAAAACCTCCTCTGCTTTTCACTTTAATCCGGCAAACCTTTGATGTCCGCTGTTAACCTGCTTGTATTTATCAGCAGTCCACAATCCGCATTACTACAGGGATGGAGTAAGTCCCTATGTGGGGATTCTCAGCTTTGGAAAAAGGAATGGAGGCTTCGTTGAGCCACTTTCCATGAACAAAATCCATTACAGTTGAATAGTGTGCTTCCTGTCACTGCGGGTTATTTCGGCAAGTTGCTGCCTTGAAGGACATGTGGTAAACTCAAAGAGTGAGAAATATTTAGTTCCAAGACCAACCCTAATGAAAGGCTTCGGTTTTAAGGAAAACAGAGTACTCATCAAAGTACTAGAACTCAGGGTTGCCCAATGAAGTTCCTTTTGCAATTCGTTAAGGACGGGTGAAAAAAAATATCCTTCTGAACAGGGCATAATTTAACATTCACTGAGCAGCAGCAGACCTTGGGGTCTCAAATTTCAACGGCATCCCCCCTCTCTCATGTCTCCCTCCCTCTCTCCAGACCCCTTTTCTCTATCTTTCACCCCATTTCTCTGTCCTACCTCCTTTGTTGTCACGCACATAAAATCAGGGTAGGGGCCATCTGAAATTAAGGCAGTTGTCAACCCCTAATTTAGGGGAATAATAGAATTTATACAATTAGATCCTATGTTTCTAACTGCAGAGCCTTATTTATTTTTTATTTGCTTATCTTAATCCCTTCTGGTATTTTCATATTTTTTTTTTAAAAAAGATTTTTTATTGCAAAGTAAATACATCAATACCAAGCCATACATAAAGAATAATATAAAGGGGGGTGGGGAATAAAGAAGAAAAGAAAAAAAATGCAAAGAAAAGGAGACAGTAAAAGAATAAAGAAAAGTAGAATATTTCAATACAATAAACACTATTTTACAAAATAATAATAGTAATCACTTCCATCACTCTCACAACACTTCCTTTCACATTTCATATTTTATCTGTATTTCAGTATTATTTTCATCTTAATATATAGATATGTATATATGTATGTTTCCCCTTTTCCATTCACGAGGTCATTCTAGACACAGCCAATTTTTTACATTAGAACCTTGTCTTTTTGGTATTTTCATATTCATAGAACCAGGAAGTTCTGTTCCTGGTTTTGTTCTTCAGAAACAGCAGGAGAGATGTTATTTTAAAACAGTCTTTCCTAACTGTAACCACTGATGAACCAGAGACAATAATCCCACTTAGTGCCAAGGTTTGCAGTTGCTAAGGGTTATGGAGTCTGTGGGTGGGAGGCTATAAAGTTGTATAAACAACACCAGCCCCGGCCCATCTGACCTTTGGTACTTGAGGAAAAGCTTGTGAATTTCAAGCTTAAAAGGAAAAAAAGAAAGAAAAAGAAATCAGTAAAGACTGAGGTGAAAGTGGGAAGAAGCTAAATAAAGCACAGGTAGTTAGAATTCTAATGATGGCTCTTGGTCAGCTAATCCAGCGCAAGTGAGATAGATATGATTAAGGAAAAAGCTAGACGATAAAGCAATCTGGTAGCTTCTGGTGGCTCTAACTAGGGCCATAAAACAGAAACGAGCCATAATATTCGTGTGACAAAATGTCATTGGAAAGAACAAAAGAGGAGGTGATAATCTCAGTGGGTTTCAATGAAATCTGCTCACTGAAGTTAGCAGTATTGATTGTTTGGGATGATAGCTTTATCTACGTTGAGTATCTTGGTTCTTTTTAATTACAGTCCTAGAAAGGGTAAAAACGCACATACTTTCTCATCTTGCAAATCCTGCAAGTTTAATTTCTCAGTATTCAGCCTGTATTACGTCTCATCCAACAAACCTGCTTGCATGAACGGAGATAAAATTGTTTTAGATAATGTTTAATCGGAGACACTGAACCAAGCAGAAAAACATCTTCATAGCCTTTTCTGCAAACAGAGGAAAGTTTGTGACCCGTGAAGCTAAGTGCAACTAACTGCCCATGCATAGTCACTGCCCACTTTCAAAATTGCAGAGTTTCTCATGTTCCACGTCTGATAGTAGACTTGATCCACTACACTACATAAGCTTCATAGACTGGATAATGTGCATTATAGATCATAGTTGTGTATCATAGAATTGTAGAGTTGGAAGGGACCCTGAGGATCATCTAGTCCAACCCCCTGCAATGAAGGAATATGCAGCTGTCCCATGTGGGGATCGAACCTGCAACCTTGGCATTATCAGCACCATGCTCTAACCAACTGTCTCAGGATATATCAGATATGTTGTTGTTGTTGTTGTTGTTGTATTATTATTATTATTATTATTATTATTATTATTGTGGTACCTCGGGTTAAGAACGTAATTCGTTCTGAAAGTCTGTTCTTAACCTGAAACTGTTCTTAACCTGAGATACCCCTTTAGTTAATGGGGCCTCCTGCTGCTGCCACGCCGCCGCCACGTGATTTCTGTTCTCATCCTGAAGTAAAGTTCTTAACCCGAGGTACTATTTCTGGGTTAGCGGAGTCTGTAACCTGAAGCGTCTGTAGCCCGAGGTAGCACTGTATTCTTCTTCTTCTTCTTCTTCTTCTTCTTCTTCTTCTTCTTCTTCTTCTTCTTCTTCTTCTTCCCCGCCCATCTGACTGTGTTTCCCCAGGCACTCTGGGTGGCTTCCCTGAAAATATAGAAACATAATAAAACATCAAACATTTAAAACTTCCCAATATTTCACATGAGTTGGAAGGGGTCTCAAAAGTCTCCTATGGTTTATATTGGACTAGATACTGGGAGACCAGGGTTCAAACCTCCCCTCAGCCATGAAGCTCACTGAGTGACCTTGAGTCTCTTTCCCAGAGTGGTTTAACAATCAACCCTTCCCCCACCACAAGGGAACTCTGGGAATTGTCACTCTGTGAGGGGGATAAGGGTATCTCCTAACAACTCTCAGCAACCTTAACAAGCTACAGCTCCCATGATCCTTTAGGAGAAACCATGGCTGTAATGTTAGGATATGACTCTAAATGCACATTGGAGATGGGGTCTAACCCAAACTAGATTAGAAGGTAGGGTTGCCATATTTTGAAGAGCAAAAAAGAGGACACATTTGCCGAATTCTACTTTTAACAATGGATCACTATGATGAATCTCATTTTACATACCCATGAAAAAGAGGACATGTCCCGGAAAAAGAGGACATATGGCAACCCTTTCCCAGGCTTGATTGACAACCCTTCTAGACTATGAGTGCTAATGCTACTTTGAAAGGCAGCATGGAATCTCTGGTCTGATGGCTATTATTGTTGCCATGGGGGAGCTGCAAATTATTGGCTGCTAATGTCATGTTGAATGAGGTGTATTCTGAGCTCTGCATGTGTGGTTTTACCCACCTAACTCCCATTAACATGGGAAAGGCTGTCCCTGGTTTTTGCACTCATGTCTCAGTTGCCTCAGAAACAGCTGTGGAGAAACCCCGAGTCACGGTTACACCATTTGCCACATGTTAGAGGACTGTTTCTTACTTAGGAAAGAAAAAAAAAATCATGTCTACTATTGGCCCACATGGATGGGGAGCAATAAAGAACTGACATTGCCCCCACCTTTAATAGCTATTCCTTTCAATTTAATAATGAGAAATGAACTAAAACTATCAACAAGGTAGGCAAATCTGACAGTACTGTAATTGTTTTTCCAATAGAAACACCCACCTTAGCCTTTTAAAAATAAAACCACAGGCATAAGCTCACACAGGGCAGCCATAAGGAAGCCACTATACTCTCAGCCTTGGGCTTCCCTCTGTTACAATATGACCAACTTCAGAGAGCAATTACAATAATGATAACCAAGAAAATGTATGTGAGCCCTTTGAACACTTGGTATATCTACTCTATGTACTGTTGTTGTATCTGCAGATAATACACCCAACCATCCAACTATTCTCACATTTCCTATCCACTGTCATCTAGTTATCTTCCTTCTTATCATGCTACAGGAGTATAAATCTGCAGAAAATCAAATGGAGTGTTTTGAGCAGTGCATCCTTGAGCAGCCTCTTTTTTCCCCAGCTGCCAGAGCCCGCAGAGCTTCATTGAATATCACAGGGATCCATGCTTCCATGTGCTGTGAGAGTCAGCATGTTGCAGTAGTTAGAGCAGGGGTCAGCAAACTTTTTCAGCAGGGGACCGGTCCACTGTCCCTCAGACCTTATGGGGGGCCGGACTATATTATGAAGAAAAAAAGATGAATGAATTCCTATGCCCCACAAATAATCCAGAGATGCATTTTAAATAAAAGGACATATTCTACTCCTGTAAAAACACAATGATTTCCGGACCGTCCGTGGGCTGGATTTAGAAGGCAATTGGGCCGGATCCGGCCCCCGGGCCTTAGTTTAAGCACCAGATTAAGACCTGGGAGACCAGCGTTCAAATCCCCACCCATCCATGAAGCTCCCTGGGTGACATTGAGGAGTATATCCCACAAAGGGGGATATAAATCTGTTCAGGATCGAGCTCTCACGCCAAGCGTAAGCCTCATTAAGCAACTGTTAAAATCAATGGGACATACTTCAAAGCAGGCGTGCAAATGATGGCAGTATGGTAATGGTACGATGCTGACCAACCAGTTTCCAATAAGGTTGATGGATTTACTCCCTTGTATGTGTGCACGGAATTGCAGCCTGTATCTTACTTCCATTGACCACCAAGATTGTCCCACTGAATGTCCCATTTAATTCCTTTTGAACCAAGGCTAAATTGTACAAGCCAAGTGAAGATGCTTTAATTTGGTCCACAACTCTTTGATTCAAATCCTGGGAGATAGCGAAGGATCTCCTTCTCACAAACTTTTGCTTTTGCAGTAACTGAAGAAGAAGGGACTAGAAGACACAATAGATGGTCACAGGTCTTCCCAACATGCTCTGCTGTATTCAGAGATGAACAGAGCCTGCTGTGTCCTGGCTTGAGCCTGCTCCTGCTCAGACATTTTGGTGGCACTTGCTAGGACAGGGATGGGAAGCATTTTTTGATGGAGGGCCTCATTCCCATTTGAGCAGCCTTCTGGGAACCACAAGCCAGTTGTGGGTGGGGCAAAAGGAAATGATGCAAGAAATTTTATCTTTGTACAGTAGTCTAGCTTCTACTGAAGCTTAATGCTCACACATACAAACAAGGCCACTGTGTGAACCAAGAGACAACATACTCAACACATCACATTGAAGGTATGATCAATAGCGATGGCCAAGCCTCCAGAGGGCTTTTATCTGCCGCTATTGAACTTCTCATTGAGGAATGTTTCCTGTTCAATGTTTGGGTACACCCAAATATTTTGTGCTTAACCATGGCACATAATGCTAAGCAATGGTCCCCCATCTCACCTCTTTCTCAGGCATGATCACAACAAGGAGACCAGAAGTATTTTCTTCTTTCTTCAACTAACTGTGATTACTCATTATTTCCAATCCCAGACAAACTGTGGTTAGTTTTAACTACACTTTAGAGTAGGGGCAAATAACCTTTTTCATTTTGTGGGATGCATTCCCTCTTGGACGCCAGGTGCCCAGTGGTGGGTGGAGCTCTGACAAACATCTGTGGGGCAGAGGCAAATGTTGGTGGAGCGATGTACATTACCCTTACCTTTGGAGAAGGCCACATTCCACCCACACAAAATTCAGAGGTTTACACATGCACACACTTCAGGATCTCCATCTCAGATTTAGGGGAATGGCAGATCATGGTTTACAACCCTAGTCTGCTTCCCTAAGCATTTGTAAACACAGTTCTTGCTTGGGATGAAACGAGTAGCTGTGGTTAGTAAGAAATGATAGCCATTTCCTCCTCTTGTCCCTGCTGGAGGAAGAAAGGGGAAGGATCATGAGTCTCATTTCTGCAACACTAAACTGTGGTTTAGTACAACATCTGGATACAGCTAGCAATTATCCATCCCCCAGGACCACTGAGTGCACTATCACACCCTCAAATGCTCCTGGGATCCACAGCCAGCATATGGGTTCTGTGGGGGACAAAACAGTGTGGAAAATGTTCCCAGGAAGGTGAAAAAAGCAAACACGATGAAATAAACCATTATTCTGTGAAGTGAAGGACATGAGGCAGGAATTGGTAATGCAGGTGAGCTGTGCACAAGCAAGCTGCCAGCTAGCTCTGCCGAGGCTCTTTTTATTAGCACAATATGCTAAACCAGTCAGATACATTTTGGACTGTGACCTTTACACATCTTCCAATCCCGAGATCGTGGGGTGGTACAAAGTTATTTTGGCACCTGTTTCCACCACATCATTTTCCCCTTAAACAATGTATGATGAAGGAGACAAAAGTCACAGACAGAGCACGGCAGACCACTAAGAGAGCAAAGGTTAGATAAAGGGCATGATGTTCAGACAGCGGTGGCTTGTCTGCGGGTGGAAGTGTGCTCCACACCCTGCGGTCATTCCTTCAATTCTGCACTACAGTGGTACCCCGGGTTACATACGCTTCAGGTTACATACGCTTCAGGTTACAGACTCCGCTAACCCAGAAATATTACCTCAGGTTAAGAACTTTGCTTCAGGATGAGAACAGAAATCCTGCTCTGGCGGTGTGGCAGCAGCGGGAGGCCCCATTAGCTAAAGTGGTGCTTCAGGTTAAGAACAGTTTCAGGTTAAGAACGGACCTCCAGAACGAATTAAGTACTTAACCCGAGGTACCACTGTATTCAAAAACCCTTACCTAGTCACATTATTGCCAGTGCGGTCATGGATATGCTTTTATGCACACTTACCTGAGAATATCTCCCATGGAACCCAAAGGGCCTCTCTTCTGAGCAAGCGCATTTAAGGTTGCATAGGCTTTGTTTTAGTGCAAGGGAGAAAAGGTGGAAGATGCTTTGCTGGGAAGAAGCATGGAAACCACATTTCTACTTCAAGAATATTCCTCAGACATCTGCCTTTTTATGTATGTGTTACTGCGGCACAATGACATGATGGACATTTCGGGGAGAATGTCAGCCGAGATGAAAAATATTCATGCTAGCTGGAAATGAATCCTATTCAGTAGACAAAAAGCATTGTTTTATCGTCTTGCCTGCAGAACTAAAAAGCCACTACATCATACCTGCTCATTAGGTGTCATGAAATTATGCACAGAAAACAGGGATTTCCCCTTTACAAATGATCAAATTCAGCCACGGGGAAAGGAGGTAGCTTGCAAAAAAGGAGTCTCAGAGGCACTCTGGATAGATTGAGATCCACAGTTAGGGGACGGAGATTCAGTTCTAGGGACAGAACCCAATGGTGTGTTATTTAGAGGGTCTGGAGATGCAATACTCAGTGATTCAGACCACATTGTTTTTCAGGAGCATATTTATTTATTTATTTATTTATTTATTTACGCAGCATTATCATGGTATAGAACCACAGAATCATAGCATTGTAGAGTTGGAAGGGACCACACAAGTCATGTAGTCCAACCCCCTGCAATGCAGGAATCTTTTACTTAAAGCGGGACTTGAACCCAGGACCCTGAAATTAAGAGTCTCATGCTCTGCCGACTGAGCTGTCTCTACTGACTGAGCTACCCCTACAGAGTTTTGTAAAAAGAAGGCAGCACACCATCTAAAAAATCAACAGCACAGAAGACAGGAGGTGGGACACATTAGCAATGGAAGGCAACGTTAAAGGTAAAGGTACCCCTGACCATTAGGTCCAGTCGTGACCGACTCTGGGGTGTGGCGCTCATCTCCCTTTATTGGCCGAGGGAGTCGGCGTACAGCTTCCGGGTCATATGGCCAGCATGACTAAGCCGCTTCTGGCGAACCAGAGCAGTGCACGGAAACACCGTTTACCTTCCCGCTGGAGTGGTACCTATTTATCTACTTGCACTTTGACGTGCTTTCGAACTGCTAGGTTGGCAGGAGCAGGGACCGAGCAACAGGAGCTCACCCCGTCGCGGGGATTCGAACCGCCGACCTTCTGATCGGCAAATCCTAGGCTCTGTGGTTTAACCCACAGCGCCACCCGCGTCCCAAGGCAACGTTAGCAAGGGGGAAATGTGAATTGATGCAGTTTAGACAACCAGCTGAGAAGGGTTGAAAAGGATAACCGAGGGACTCAGCCTGAGAAACTAGTTTCCAAAACCAGGGGTGGGGAACCTGTGGCTCTCTGGATATTGTAGGACTCCAACTCCCATCAGTCCCAGCCTGTGTAACCAATGGTCAGGGATGATAGGAGTTGAAGTCCAACATCTGGAGGACCACAAGGTCCTTTTCCCTGGGCTAACACTTGGGGAAAGTACAAATGTGCACCATTTGTTTACATCAGTTTCTTTGCTCTCTCTCCCTCTCCCTCTCCGCCCCCCCCCCCCATGTTTCTTTCCGAAATGAGGTATGGTGTAAATCTACAAGCCTTCACAACAGTAAAGCACCCATGCTGATCACAACCCATCAATCAACCATGTTTGGTGGCCCACCGGGGGTCTGATATAATTGGATCTACCAAAACAAAGGGGTTGTCAAGCACATGAAAAGCTACAAATACATAGCTGGTGGGCAACAACAGCAGGATTTCTCTCCCAGTGAGAGTTAGGTTACCCAGTGCCAGGGCTGAAAAGGTTCCACAGTCATGGAATCTGTTTCAACCAGGTGTAGCGCCCTGACAGGAGTGAATTACAAGCCTCCACATACGGGAATTGATGCTTTTGAATTATGGTGCTGGAGGAGACTCTTGAGAGTCCCATGGACTGCAGGAAGATCAAACGTATCCATTCTTAAGGAAATCAGCCCTGAGTGCTCACTGGAAGGACAGATCCTGAAGCTGAGACTCCAATACTTTGGCCACCTCATGAGAAGAGAAGACTCCCTGGAAAAGATCCTGATGTTGGGAAAGATGGAGGGCACAAGAAGAAGGGGATGACAGAGGACGAGATGGTTGGACAGTGTTCTTGAAGCCACAAACATGAGTCTGACCAAACTGCGGGAGGCAGTGGAAGACAGGAGTGCCTGGCATGCTCTGGTCCATGGGGTCACGAAGAGTCGGACACAACTAAACGACTAAACAACATACGGGTTCACGTGGAAATGCCACCAAAATCGGAACTAAATGTGCTCGACAAGCCCTTAGGAAAGCCCGTCATTCAAAATCAAGTCTTCTTCTTCCACCCTTAATCCAAATACCCTCGTTCTTTTTAGGGTTGGCTGATCACACTCTAGAATGTGATGGAATCATGGGAAATGTTTTTCATATTTATGGAGTATTATGTTACAAGTGTGATCTTCAACAATTTCTTGCAGCATGGAGAGCTTCCAGGTCAGAATTTCATACCCTCTCCCCCAGGTTTTCTGCTCCTCCCCAATGGTCAGTCAGCATCACATGACCACTGAGCATATTAAGTTCTCATTGGGTTGTTTTGGGTGAGGTTCCTTACGGTCCCCTCTTCAGTAAAGGATTGTTGGGGGGCGGGCAGGACCCCTACCTGTCCTCATCCTCTGTCTGGCTCTGTCTAGCAGAGTCAGAAGGAAATTTCTGAACAACAGTTGTTTTACTTTCCTTTGACCCCCCAGGGCTCAGAAAAATCTGTCAAAAACTTCAGTCATTTGAAAACTGGGATGTTAAAAAAAGAAATTAACATCAAGGAGTACCTTTCATGTGGTTAACGAGTACATTTTGCAAAATTACAAAGAACATGCCTTTCTTCATTTCGTTTTTTAAAACACCCAAACAAGTTTTTTTTTTTAAAAAAAAAATTGCTGAAAACCTTTCACAACATCATTTAAACAATCTCAGTGAACATCTCAGTTTTGGATATTCAGATGATTTCTACTTTCCGTTAAGCGTTTTTATTTATTTATTTACTTTGTGGGGAGGGGGCAGCTGCTCCCAGTCCTCCTGTCTAGGCCCATGAACCCTTAATTTCACCAGACCGGTTCATGGTACTCCCCTCTTGTGCATTAGTGAGGTTGCTTTGACTCTGCGAGCAACGGCACTCACAACCCAAATAATGGAATTAGGCGCTGTGGGTTAAACCACAGAGCCTAGGGCTTGTCGATCAGAAGGTCGGTGGTTCGAATCCCCGCAACAGGGTGAGCTCCTGTTGCTCGGTCCCTGCTCCTGCCAACCTAGCAGTTCGAAAGCATGTCAAAGTGCAAGTAGATAAATAGGTACCGCTCCAGCGGGAAGGTAAACGGCGTTTCCGTGCCCTGCTCTGGTTCACCAGAAGCGGCTTAGTCATGCTGGCCACATGACCTGGAAGCTGTACGCCGGCTCCCTCGGCCAATAAAGCGAGATGAGCACTGCAACCCCAGAGTCGTCCACGACTGGACTTAATGGTCAGGGGTCCCTTTACCTTTACTATTTCTTCAGGGATGCAAATGCTCAGCTGCAGCCGGAAACAGAAGCGATACGTCCCAGTTATTCGAGAGTTTCCCTCTGTATGTTTAGCAGCCGACAAACAGCAGGCAACCTGGCTGTCCTAGCCCATTTTCCATTCTAGCAGCAGAGTTAATGTCCCTGCTGTAAACCCCAAAGACCCGGGAGCAGGAACCTTGGCTTTTTGTGCATTTCTAAGTATCCAGAGGGAAGTCCAGACTTGCAAATCACTATCATCGGACATGAGCAGAGTTGCCAGCGAAGCCAGACTTGTTAGAAAGTCACAGCCTCAGTGCATCTATTAACGTCACTCCTTTATAGCAGAAGGGGTGACTTCTTTTCTGCCACCAGACAGGAAATCAATAACCCTGTGACCAATCTCCACCTAAGTGGGCCATGGCGAAGCATATACATTTACAGCCAGCTGCATGCAGAAGATGAGGGGGGAAAGGGGGCATTTTTCAACCTTAACCGACAAGTGTGATGGCGAGGCGTTTTACAACGGGAAGATAATTGCAGCTGGCGGGCTGTATGCACTGGTGTGCACAACATTCGACCCTGCAAGGAGGAGCCCAGAGAGTGCTGGGCAAGCATTAAGAGAACTGTGGTGATTCAGTGGCAAAGGGAGATCAGTATCGGAAGACAAAAAAGAGTCCGGTTATCTTTCGTATGCAAAGAGCAAAGCATCGGACAACTCAGGGCCTGTCACAAACACTGAGAGAGACTTTCTCATCAAGCAATCTTGGCAGAATACAGTGGTAAAGGTAAAGGTACCCCTGCCCGTACGGGCCAGTCTTGACAGACTCTAGGGTTGTGCGCCCATCTCACTCAAGAACCCGGGGGCCAGCGCTGCCCGGAGACACTTCCGGGTCACGTGGCCAGCGTGACAAGCTGCATCTGGCGAGCCAGCGCAGCACACGGAAACGCCGTTTACCTTCCCGCCAGTAAGCAGTCCCTATTTATCTACTTGCACCCGGGGGTGCTTTCGAACTGCTAGGTGGGCAGGCGCTGGGACCAAGAAACGGGAGCGCACCCCGTCGCGGGGATTCGAACTGCCAACCTTTCGATTGGCAAGCCCTAGGCGCTGAGGCTTTTACCCACAGCGCCACCCGCGTCCCCTGAATACAGTGGTACCTTGGGTTATAGACGCTTCAGGTTACAGACTCTGCTAACCCAGAAATAGTACCTCAGGTTAAGAACTTTGCTTCAGGATGAGAACAGAAATCATGTGGCGGCAACGGGAGGCCCCATTGGCTAAAGTGGTACCTCGGGTTAAGAACAGTTTCAGGTTAAGAATGGATCTCCAGAACGAATTAAGTTCTTAACCCGAGGTACCACTGTATAGGGATATACAAAACAGTTCCTGAACAGGAAAGGGGGAGGAGGGAGATATTTTAGGGAGAAGACTAGCAGGCAGGGCCCATTACTTACATCATAGGAGCCTACACAACACAGAACACTGTTGCTGTATGTAGGTTTTATTTTATTTGTTTTTTTATCTTACATTTTGGAAATGTACATCCAGTTTTTTTCCTTTAATTTTTTTTTGGGCCCCCAAGAGAGTGGGGCCCTAAGCTATATCTTGTTTAGCTTATGCGTAAATCCGGCACTGCCAGTAAGATGTGTGGGGCATAAATAGCAACATTATCATTATGGAATGGGATGTCCCTATTTTCATCGGAGAAATGTTGGAGGGTATGTGGCTGTTTCTATAACCTGCACTTTCACTAACCCTTTCTTTCTCATTAAGAAGGCCTTATGTTCAAAACATAAGTGAGAATTTATCTTGGTGTTTGGCAAACGAAAGTTTGGGCATCTGCTGGAATATTTTCATTGCTTGTTCACTTTTGAATATTTTCCTCAGATCTTTCTATACAGTGGTATATATATCTTTCTATACAGTGGTACCTCAGGTTACATACACTTCAGGTTACAGATGCTTCAGGTTACAGACTCCGCTAACCCAGAAATATTACCTCAGCTTAAGAACTTTGCTTCAGGATGAGAACAGAAATCCTGCTCCGGCGGCACGGCAGCAGCGGGAGGCCCCATTAGCTAAAGTGGTGCTTCAGGTTAAGAACAGTTTCAGGTTAAGAATGGACCTCCAGAACGAATTAAGTTCTTAACCCGAGGTACCACTGTAAAATGAGGTGTTGGGACTCACAGTGAATGCCTCCCTTATTTTCTTATCATGATTATGGCACTGACCTGAGAGGTGCTGGAACTGAGTTTCCATGAGTTCTGGCTGAAAAACAAAAGCCCTTGTTTTCCTCATTTTGTAATATCTAAAAAAGTAAATGTCACCTAGCTTGCTGTGTAAAATCATCTGACGTTTGAATTTGCTTGCCGTTATATCCTCCTTGCAGGGCGTGGCAGACCATGGCAGGGCCAAATTTAGTCCCAATATAAGTGGTTTATGAATTCAGCATAAGTGGCTGCTGAAGTCAGTGGATTTTGATCATAAGGGAGCTCAGTGCTCTAAGAATCCGGGATCAAAGTCATAGCAAAATCCTAATGCGGATATATATTATAGTGCTAGCTTTGTAAGATTGATAGTAAGGCTTCTTAAAAGCCAGCTAAGGCCTTTTAGAAGCTGGACTGGGAAAGTTATCTGCTTTAACAGGCTGCATATCCTCCTTTGCACAGTTCTGCTGAAAAAAATAATAATAATCATTAATGATATTTGAAACCGAGGGGGGGGGGGGACACCACCCACAACTCCAGTGATTCAACATCATACAGGAAACCCACAGCTGAAATATTTGCACTGGTTAGGCCCACTTGATGTCATTATCAGAAAATGCCATACAATAGATCTTACGCTGATTAAATTCAAAGATGATCTTGGCTGCTGATGAAACAGAATTCCGGGGCCACGAGCCTTTCGACTTTCTGAAATGACAAGAGAAGTTCTGCGGTTTGCAAAGTTCCAAGTTATCTCAAAGTGGATGGGGATTGCAAGGATTTAAATGAGGCAAATAAGCACAAAGGCTCCTTTGGGAGGGCTGAGTTCCTTCATCTTTCAGCGACTTCATCCAGAGAGCTGGCTTTTGAGCTGCTCCATTCATGTTCTAGTTACAAATCCTGGGGTTGTCAAGAGTGGAAGAAGTCTGATTGGGCTAGGTAATCTATTTTCCTCCTCCTGTGTTCTTTCCTCCCCAACAGTGATGCTCAGCTCTATGCTGTCTCCAGATTGGTGCCTGTCAACCACTGGTTGAGAATTCCAAGGAAAATGGATAAGGAAGTAGAAATTGCTGCAGTTTGTGCATTTGTTTGTAGTCAGGAACGGAAATTACTCAGTCAAATACGATTGGAATAATAATAATAATAATAATAATAAGAAGAAGAAGAAGAAGAAGAAGAAGATATTTATACCCTGCCCCTCTGGCTGGGTTTCCCCAGACACTCTGGTCAGCTCCCAACAGAATATTAATAATAAAAATTTAAAAGGAATAAAACATCAAACATTAAAAACTTCCCTAAACAGGGCTGCCTTCAGATGTATTTTAAAAGTAGAGTAGTTGCTTATTTCCTTGACATCTGATGGGAGGGCGTTCCACAGGGCGGGCGCCACTACCGAGAAGGCCCTCTGCCTGGTTTCCTGTAGCTTCACTTCTCACAGTGAGGGAACAGCCAGAAGGCCCTCGGAGCTGGACCTCAGGCTGAACAATGTTGGTGGAGATGCTCCTTCAGGTATACTGGGCCGAGGACCAGATTTCTGTTTCTAGGTCTGCAAAAGACACCTAACAAATGACTTTGTTTACATTGTTTTGATGCCTGGACATAAGTTGTATGTGTAATGTAAATAGTTACATTAAAGGTAAAGGTACCCCTGCCCGTACGGGCCAGTCTTGCCAGACTCTAGGGTTGTGCGCTCATCTCACTCTATAGGTCGGGAGCCAGCGCTGTCCGCAGACACTTTCGGGTCACGTGGCCAGCATGACAAGCTGCATCTGGCGAGCCAGCGCAGCACACGGAACGCCGTTTACCTTCCCACTGGTAAGCGGTCCCTATTTGTCTACTTGCACCCGGGGGTGCTTTCGAACTGCTAGGTTGGCAGGCGCTGGGACCAAACGACGGGAGCGCATCCCGCCGCGGGGATTCGAACCGCTGACCATGCGATCGGCAAGTCCTAGGCGCTGAGGTTTTACCCACAGCGCCACCCGCGTCCCTAATAGTTACATTACTAACATTAAATAGCAGACAGCATTTGGAGAAACCCGAACTGCAGTGGAATGGAAACAGGACTAATTTTGATGAATACAGGACAGAACAGAAATTTTCTGCCTTCTTACATCCCAGGTGCAATCCTCAGCCTGTCTAGTCAGAAGTAAGTCTTCGTTGAAAGTGCATCAGCAAAGAAATGTAAAGTAAGCATGGCAAAAAACACACCACCCACCCATGAGAATTTCTCCAAAATGTTCTCTCCCCTTTAGCAAGTTTTGGAATGCAAATTCTTTTTGTTGTTTTTATTTGATAGAGAGAGGTTGGAGGGGAAATGCAGGAGAAATTTGTGACACAAATCTATCTTCCCCACATGGAACACTCTCCCACTTGATACTCTTTAGACAGAATCCTTATGACTCACTTATTTTAAAAAGTGTGCTAAAGTTACTTGTAAGCTGCCTTGGAAGGGTTAAAAATCAGGGAAAGAAAGAAAGGTTGGGTTAAAAATTAGGGAAAGAAAGAAATTTCAACAGGGAAGATAGGAGGAAGTGTTATGAGTTCAGCCTGCACTCGAATAGGACCCTGGCAGAGACACATGACTGACTGGCATGTTCTCTCCCCCCTGGTCGATTGGTTGGGAACTTCAAAAGCTTTCTTCAGCCTGAACATCACAGAGACTGATGCCGACCAACACCGGAACACTTAGGGATCCGCAGAGTTTGCGCATTTGTGTAACAGACCTCAGCAAGTTAGCATTTTGGCTAATCTACTTTATTTACATATAAACACACACAGAGCACTGCAACATGGCTTCCTCTCTCTCTCTCTAGCATCAGACAGCAAAGAGAGAAAGATCAAAGGACAATAGTCCCACTTCATAGAACACATTAACACAAACATCCTGTCTTCGTCACTTCCCACTCTGTGGAGTCAAAACACATACCGTCATGTGAAAGACAACAATCCCATGAATGCAATAATGGAGCAGGAATTCTAACAGGAAGAACCACACTGTGATTGGCTAGTAAATGCCAATTCCTCCCTCCTTACTCTCCCCCATGAGCAATCCTCATGCAGCCCAACTAACGCTTCCCGTTTTCCAACCCAATGTGGTAAATTGAGTAGTGAGCACTACCAGGCAATTATGGGAGGTGGCTTCACAGAAATTCAGGGGCAAAACGCCCTCATATTTGTGCCATAGTTCTGCCACCCAGATGACTTTCAGTTGGGACCTGAAAGAGGGTGTTTTACTCTAATTTTCCTTCCTTCTTTGGACCAGTGAACTCTGACTGAAACATGACAGGGATTCAGACAAATGAAGGGACTAGTCATCTGTTCGGTTACTCTGCAAACTTGATGTCACAGACAGATGTCTCATCTGTCGAATGCTTGGGTTGGCCTTGATTATTTCCCAGTGACTGGCTGGAACTACCCAGTCATCTGTAAAGATAGCAAGTATGGACTCTGATGAGAATTGTTTTTCAAAGTATAATAGCTTTTAGCAAATTGGTTCTCCCCTCCCTGTTTAAAACCTGATGTTGAAACATTTATCTTTTCACAAGGGATCAGCGAGAATATCTTTTTTTAATATGGTACTGATGTTTCCTGACCCTGATGAAAGCTCTTTAGTCTCTTTCCCTCAATCCTGTTACTGCACATTAAGTGTGAACAGGATTATCTTCTGACCTGTCAGTCAAACTGTTCAGAGAATGCGCTATAATAATGACCAAGGGAGAGAAAAAAAAAGAACTTAAAAGATAAAAGCAGTTTGTTGAAAACCTGCCATGAGAATAGCAGGTGAACTTCCCTTTCCAAACCACTGGATGACTATTATAATTTTATCTGCTGTTCATTTCCTCCCAGCTAGTATTTAGTAGCATTTTATTGAACTTGTTTAGAAAGATCCAATTAGGAAAGTCAATTTATCCACCTTTCCTGCACTGCCCATATCACAGACATCTGGAAGGGCTGTTTTGGTGGCGGCAGATTGTTGGAGCCTATCCTCCTTCTCCAATGCTTGATATTTTTGATAAAAAGAGCAGAAAGGACACACAATCTCTCCACATTATGCAGCAATGAGGACCTAACAATGAGGGCTAAGCTTCAGTTCACCAGAGAGAGAAAGAGGACTCAGAAATAGAAAAGTTTTGAATTTGTATCTAGCTGAACCTGAAACAAGATGTCACGATGTATTCTCACCTCAATACCCAAGTTTGCTTTTAGAGGGAGTACTCCAATGCTAAGATTAAGTTAAATTGATTAAGTCTGTTTGTATGCTGCCTTTCCACTGCAAACTGTGCCCAGCATGTCAACAAACATCCACTTGTTTTCAAAATACAAAACCTTGTGAGAGGGAAAGGAAGAGCCAGTTTGCAAAGCGCATCCGTCAGTCCAAGGAGGACAACAACCCCAAATTTGGCAAACGTAGATTGGATTCAATATTACAAAAGAAGCTGGCAGGGTGGAGTCTTCTTTCTAGGCTAAAGGACCGATGGCTGGCTCTATCATTTATCCTCCTGAGGAGGCTGACAGCGGGTATGGGAAATGTTGGGGTGGGCAATGACTGGAAGTCCTCTTCTCCAGCCTCCCAGAAGCATCTTAAACTGCTGATGGTGGTCTTACTCCTATAGGTGCAGCCAATGGGGAGTACAGTTCCCATCATCCCTGAGTACTGGCCATGCTGGCAGAGGCTGATGGGAGTTGGAGTCCAACAACCTCTGGAAGGCAACACACTGACTGTCCCTGTTCTGCTTTAATGCCACCAAACTTCTCAAGTATATGTCTTTGCAAACAGTGCTGAAATGAAGGTCTGCAGCGATAACTCCCAAATTGGAGAGTGTTCAATCATGCTAGGAACATTCAGAAGTTTATTGTGGCTGGGAAACTCCAGGGCAGCGAAATTTCTGTCTGCAATATCTGAAATCCAGAGGAGGAGCAACCAATATTTGGGCGAGGCCATGCGATCAAGTGGCAGCAGAAGCGAGCTCCTCTGAATTCAATGGGACTTACTTCCAGTTATGTGCAAATTTGGGGCTGAAACAAACCCACAAAGCAGTTCACAGATGGAGCCTGCTATTCTGACCCTACTTACCTTTGAGTAAGCCCCCTTGAATTTGATAGGACTTACTTCTGAGCAATAATAATTATTATAATTTTATCATTTGTACCCCGCCCATCCAGCATATACAAAAACATAATGAAACAAGGTTAGGACTGCGCAGGAAACAACCATTAAAATGCTCTAAATATTGCCAAGATACTGGGAATGTTGAGAGTTGGGGAAACTCAGTAGCTTCAACAGGGTGCTAGAGAAGGTATCATAAATAGGGGATCTATTAACTAGCTAGCTCATGAATACAGGACAAGCCAACACCATCTGTGAAGAGGCCAGGTTTTTACAGCACAGTTATCTGAAAAGTTAGAGTGTCCAAAATATGCCGTGTAATTTCAGATTCTCCTCACTCAGAGATACGTTTCAGTAGTGCTAGATATAGGAAACCATTATATATATACACACACACATATATAACACTTCCATCATTCACAAATGACTCACATTATAAACATCAGGTAGCATACGAGTCACAGCATTACAGCACATATGCTTAGGTTACTGCTACGAGCAAACAAATACAGCCGTGGTTAAATATTTGATGCGAAAGGCATCAGGTTAAGCCTGCATAAAAATAAATGTTTTGATTTGAAATGAATGCTACCAAGCTTGCAGGGAGTATGAGAATTACCTTGAGAAAATTTGCAGCGTAATCCCATACATGCCCACTCAGAAGCAGGTCCCACTATGTTCAATGGGGTTTACTCCCAGTTAAGTGGGTGTAGCATTGCTTACCTGGAAATAAGTCCCATTGAAGTGAATGACACTACCTTTTGAGTATGCCTGCATAGAGTTTAGCAGTAAGGCTGCAATCCAGTGTCCCCCTATCTGGGAAACAAACAAGAGATTTGATATATGCAGCATTAGTTCAAAGCTCCAAAATGTATTTGTTAGGTTTCTAAAGATGTCAGGACCTTCCTCATGTTTATTCTGCTATAATTCCAAAGCTCCCGATACCCAGCAGGCTTCGGGTTTCCTTCAGGGTCCTTCTGTCACACAAGAAGGGCTCCCCGTCTCTCTTTCCGATGCTCCTGGAGCACAATCAGCCGAGCCTGCTAATGACAAAAATGTGTGTTTATGCTGCAGCCTTCAAGGGGATAATAACCTAAGCCTCTGTGTGGCTGCTAAAGGGCTTGATTTGGAAACATCTGATTTCCCAGGACTTGTAAGGCATCCATCTCCATCACGTCGTAGAGCATCAGCAAGTGCAGAGCTAAGCGTCTCAGACAGGGATACATTCAACAGGCGCCTAGAAGCCATTTACTCTCTCTATAAAAGCAGGAGCAATTTCCAACATCATTGTCCATTAAGCCACATTGGAGAGGGAATAAAATCGGAGGGATTTACAATCGGGAGGTAAAAGGAGGCTATTTAGGACAAGCAACCATTACAAACCATCACTTAATAGTAAACACCATATAGTTAAGGCCTTGAAATCTGGTTAGCAGTAATGACTCTGGTGTCAGCACTCGGCACATTTACTTGAAAGAGAGTCCCGCTCATTTCAAAAGGAAAGCTAATTTTGTGTAACTGCATGTGCTCAAATTTCAAAGGAGCGCACTTCCAGTGATCCCTCACTTCTTGGGTTTGCAGCCAAAATATTACATTCAGTTGAAATCACTGGACAATAGTAACTTTGTTTAGAATTACAGGGCCACATCCAACATCATGCAACGGGACTTCCTCCTCCTATACTCTCTGCTATACCCCATCCAAATCTGCTCCAGAGAGTCGCCTGAAAAGATTTTGGGGGTGTGCAGAGAGCCTGAATGAGGAATGGGACTCTGTTCTGCCAATGGTGCCTGTTCTGTTGGTACATAAACATCACTGGATTTCATCCACAGTGTTTCCTTAATGTTACTACTGAAAGCAGCCCAAGACTTACTGCATTTAAAAAACCCCCCAAAACACAAATGCTTATGATGGACAGTATTACTGAGTGCCAGCACAGGGTACTTTTGCACATTATGCTGTGACAAACTTACATTTCCTATATCGGACAGCCACAACCAATTCCATCTCCCGGTATTTTATTCACTTAATTGAATTTATAGCCCACTTTATCTCAAGGGCTCAAGACAGGTGACAGCATATTTCATTGTACATATTGGTCCATTTTGATTAGAGGATTCCAGTAAAAATAGACTACGTAGAGGGGATCCAGGAATAGAGCATGGCTATTGCATGTTGCAAAAGTCGAGAAACAACTCTAGAATTATAAAACATTGGATTTAACAAATGCTAAGCTAGCATACCCCTGATTTATTATCTCTAGTACTTCAAGACCACCACAAAAGTGCCTGGCTTAAAACTATCCACCAAAAACTCCACTCTTGTGGCCTATTCCCACAACACCTACCGTATTTTTCGCACCATAGGACGCACCGGATAATAGGACGCACTTTGTTTTAGAGGGGGGAGAACAAGAAAATTTTTTCCCCCTCTCTGCCCAGCGCCCCTTCAGTGAAGCAGCAGGAGGTGCTGCACAGAGAGGGGGAGAACTTTCCCCCTCTTGTTTTCCCGCTCTAAAACAAGGTGCCGTTTAAGGTGCGTTCAGGCAGCTACCTTGGAAGCCTGGAGAGCGAGAGGGGTCGGTGTGCACTGACCCCTCTCGCTCTCCAGGCTTCAGGTTCCTTTCGACCTGCTCTTTGGGGCTGGCGGGGGGAAGCCCACCACCAGCCCCAAAGAGTAGGTCAGGGGGCAGTGGAAAGGCGCAGTGGAGAGGCTCCTGCCATAGCCGTGCGTCACCTCTCCAGCCGGGAGAGGGTCGCAGGGTTATGGCTTCTTTAGCCCCGCGCGCGCTCTCCCGGCTGAGGAGGTGACGCGCGGCTATAGAGGCTCCTGCCAAAACCGTGCGTCACCTCTCCAGTCGGGAGAGGGTCGCGGGGCTATGGCTTCTTTAGCCCCGCGCGCGCTCTCCCGGCTGCAGAGGTGACACGGGGCTGTAGAGGTTCCTGCCATAGCCGCGCGTCACCTCTCCAGCCGGGAGAGGGTTGCGGGGCTATGGCATCTTCGCTCCATAGGACGCACACACATTTCCCCTTCATTTTTGAAGGGGAAAAAGTGCGTCCTATAGAGCGAAAAATACGGTACTTATTATGGGCCTTACCAAAGCATACAGTCTTAATTTGCCAACATCTAAAAGATACTGAGCATCAGAACAACCTGGCCACTATAAGGAAATTCTGCCCATGGTATGATCAGTTTCCATCTTCCCATTTTGATTCTCTGGCTCCATACCTGCACAAACTAGCTATCCCAAAATACAGACGTGCTTTCACACTCGCAAGATTGAATGTTTTGCCATTTGCGGTACTTGAGGGCCAATTCCAAAAGATCCTGCATGAGAAATGCCTTTGCCCCTGTGGAGACGGTAGAACCGAAACAGTTGCTCATGTCCTCCTCTCTTGTACTCTCTACGAAGACCTGAGGAACGAGATTATCACCCCACTCGTACTGACCATCCCAGGACACACAACCACTGCCACAGTGTCCTTTCTCCTGTCAGACCAAATGGAGAAGATAACAGCAAAGGTTGCTAGGTTCTTAGCAGGGGCAATCAGAATAAGGGCCACTATCTGACTGCTGATTCAGGATCCCAAACAGTGCTTTTATAATAAACATTGTAATGTTTTATTGTTGCTATGGCCATAGGCTGATGCGAATAAAGTTTATCAGTTTTCTGCCTAGAGTAATTTATACCAGTGTAAATTGCTCCTACTCAAAACTCCATTCAGGAGTCATTGGGAGGGGCTATTGCGGATTGAGATGGCAGCGAGTGTTGAGCTGACTTTTGAGCTAAAGGTAAAAGTAAAGGAGCCCTGATGGTTAAGTCCAGTCAAACTTGACTATGGGGTGCGGCGCTCATTTCGCTTCAAGCTGCGGGAGCCAGCGTTTGTCTGCAGACAGCTTTTCCAGGTCATGTGGCCAGCATGACTAAACTGCTTCTGGAGCAAAGGGACACTGTGATGAGTGCACGGAAACGTCGTTTACCTTTCCACCACAGCGGTACCTATTTATCTACTCATGCTGGTATGCTTTCAAACTGCTAGGTTGGCAGGAGCTGGGACAAAGCAACAGGAGCTCACCCCAGCGCATGGATTCAAACTGCTGCCCTTCTGATCGGCAAGCCCAAGAGGCTCAGTGGTTTAGATCACAGCGCAAGTAGCACATGCAAATTGGGTGTCTTCCTGCATCCTCTTCTGTCTTCTTCTTGACCACCCATAAGTTGGCCACATCAGATGCTTGGTGAGGAACAGGCACCTGTGGCCTCAGCCCTTTCCCTCCATATTCCACTTTCCTCTGAAATAATAATGCATTCTACTCTTGTACAGGTATTCTCCCAAGCACGCTTCATTAATGTGTCATACTCCAATGAAGGCCCAAGAGCTATTATTCATTAGTATGTTATCTATTATGATGCACATTAATTCAGGTGCCTCTGGGCACAATGAGTAGGAATGCCATACGGCACGCAGCTTCCCACTGATTTCTGTGGGACGATTCCAACCATAGTGATAACAATCTAGTTGTTTTCTCAACCTGGCCTTGGGAGCAGTGTTGTTCCCTGATATCTATTCTAAAATGGGAAACATGCAGATTTCATTAATTAGATCTGAGACTGTGGGAGACAGGAGTTTCCTGGCACAAAAGGGGACTGGTCCTGAAGACACAGAAAATGGGAATTTGGTCACAAGGCTCCCACTGGTTTTAACAAGGAGTCACGCAACAACCGACATCTCCTGGAATGCTTTGAAATTCTAACAATGAGTGAACAAAAATGAATCAGGTGGTTAAAAGTAAATCCATTTGAATAGGAGTCTAAATCCCCTTCACCCTATGGGGGCAATCACCATATTGAGGTTCCTGCTTTATGCCTATTGAGCCCCAGTGAATCAAGAGCAAACAATTTTGTGTTGCAGATTGGTTGAAATGTGGGGGGGGGGGGGCAGGCAGGCAAGATCAGCAAGAAAAGTTGGTGTTTCCAAAATATACTATGCCAATCGCAGCTATTCCGACAAGTCATTACTGTCTGTGGTTATTGAGCAGAGTGGTAAGTAATCTGAGTTTTTATGCTCTAGAGAGAGAAGATGCCCGAAAGGAATTTGTAGAATATCCCTTGAGAAAATGACTGGGCATCCTGGGATTGCTAGTTATGTGTCTATAATTGAAAAGAGGAATTTAACAACCTGAATAAATAAAGAGCCTTGGCTGAAAAGCAGAGAGCGTTGCTATGCTGGAAAACTAGGAAAACAGACTATAAATGGAACAAATGCATCTTCTCTGATAGACAGGGCAGAGAGGTTCCTTATTATTATTGGTTGTGAAATTGGGCCTCCCAGAGACCTGCTCTTGTTATTAACTATGGTATGCAGATTTTACAGCTTCCTTTATGTTATTAGCACATATCTTGACCTCCACGCAGCAGAGTGGAGTGGTTCATCTCGGGATGGCAGGGTGAGGCCACCACCTCAGGAGGCAGATCCTGGTGGTCATGAGTGGCAGTGAGATATTGAAGGATAGAACTAAGTAGACTACATGGTCTGCTCTGCATCCCCTAAGCTAGCCTGCTGCCCTCAGGAGAATGCTAACCCATCACCAGTGCTGAAGTAAAATCCAGCTGTTATTCCGATCAGTTTCTTTATTTGGATTGGGAGTCGTAAATGGAATCTTGTCCTTTGCCTCAAGCAGCTCATTGTCTTGGGCTGGTCCTGCTCAGTGGTCATAAGAAGCAACTTCTACTGGCAGTACAACAAGACAGCTGGTGAGGTTAGATCAGTGTTTCCCAAACGTGGGTCTTCAGCTGTTTTTGGACTACAGCTCCCATAAGCTAGCAGGACCTGTTGTCATGGAGGATGGGAATTGTTGTCCAAAAGCCACTGGAGACCCAAGTTTGAGAAATACTTTGTGGGATGCTGAAAAATAACACTATTAAAATGTTTTAAATCATTTTAATAGTACATCTAATAATCATTTTAATGTTCATCTAAGTCATAAAGGTAAAGGTAAAGGGACCCCTGACCATTAGGTCCAGTCATGACCGACTCTGGGGTTGCGGCGCTAATCTCGCTTTATTGGCCGAGGGAGCTTCCGTTAATGTGGCCAGCATGACTAAGCCACTTCTGGTGAACCAGAGCAGAGCACGGAAACGCCTTTTACCTTCCCGCCGGAGTGGTACCTATTTATCTACTCGCACTTTGATGTGCTTTTGAACTGCTAGGTTGGCAGGAGCAGGGACTGAGCAACAGGAGCTCACCCTGTCACAGGGATTCGAACTGCTGACCTTCTGATCGGCAAGTCCTAGGCTCTGTGGTTTAACCCACAGCGCCAACTGCATCCCTCATCTAAGTCATACTTAGGTCTAAACCACTGAGCCTCTTGGGCTTGCTGATTGGAAGGTCGGCAGTTTGAATCTGCGCAACGGGGTGAGCTCCCGTTGCTCCGTCCCAGCTCCTGCCAACCTTGCAGTTCGAAAGCACACCAGTGCAAATAGATAAATAAGGACCGCTGCAACTAGAAGGTAAATGTTTCCATGCACTATAGCACTCGTCACAGTGTCTCATTGTGCCAGAAGCGGTTCAGTCATGCTGGCCATATGACCTGGAAAACTATCTGTGGACAAACACCGGCTCCCTTGGCCTGAAAAGTGAGATGAGCAGTGCACCCCTTAGTCACCTTTGACTGGACCATCCAGGGGTCCTTTACTTTTTACTTAGGGTGGATCCATTGAAATCAATGTGCACTAATCAGTTTAGTTCAGTGAGTCCATAGACTTGCATGGGACATTGCCCAATAATAGAATAGTGCCAGTTTGTGACATTGTGGGATGCTTCAATGTAATGCAGCAAACATATTGGGTGGGATCCAGAAGTGGAAGGAGCGAGAATCTCGAGTTCCTGCCAATGCACCACTCCAACTGCAGAGCCTCACACCACATCCCATGCTGGCTCTCAGAGATGCATTTCAGGGGCACGAGGAACTGCAGCGGGAAAGAGGCGGGAAATCTTCATTGCACAAACAGATCCTACCAGAATTGACAGCTAGTGCAGTGTAGCTGAACGTAAACTATATGGAGAAATGAATCCAGATTGTTGAACAGACCTGAAACTCTTTAGACAGCCTTTGAGAAGTCACTGGCCGGGTTCATGCATAAAGCAGGCCTGCCATATGCGTGGTGGCAAAGTCTTGTACCTGTGTACTCCTGCATGTTTCCCTGTGGGATTGACGATAATCCATAATTTAGACATGATTTCTAAAGCAGGGATCACACCTAAACCAGGGGTCACCAATGCAATGCGCTCACTGGTACCTCTAATGATGTCTGTGAGAGAACTCCGAAAATATCCCCTGGGGGAAAAAACTTGGCTTAGCAAAACTGCAGAAATGTGCGGGCACCTGGAAATGAGTGCACAGTTGCGTTACACCTCCCCAGTCCTTTTTTCGTGCCTTGCCCTGTTGTACAAAGGCAAGGTTTCACTTTGCATGTTATCTAAACCAGGACTCCGGATTATGCTCTCTCCTCAGGAGTGGGAAAGAGCAAAGAGGCAACGTGTAACTAGATTCTGAAGAATCTAGCTCAGCTTTTCAGTTGTCAAAGGAAGGGTTTTTTTTAAAAAAATAAAAAATTCTGACAATAACACAAAGCACCCCTGTGCTTTGGTAGGTGCTGCATCGGTTTAATAAAAGCACACACTGGAACAATAGCTTCATCTTTGGACAGCAAAGGATTTGGGAGAGAATAAATTATGACTCTCTCAGGAGTAGGCCGGTAATGATTTGTGCCTGTCATCACTATTCCCTGTTTATCTGACCTATTAATAGAGGGCAAAATTCCAAAGAAATGTTTAATTAACATTTGTAATTAGTGTTACAAAAATAATAATAATCCTACCTTGCTTTTAAGAAGAGGCAGCCCAGAGAGAAGATCCAGGAAGAAAACAAGTTCTTCACCCTGCAATTATTACTGTTCCCTGTGGGGCTCTCGTTCATCTCATTAACATCACAGTAGGAAGGTGGCACTCTGGGCAACTGTAGGGATTTGAAATGGCTCACTCCTGGGCAGAGACTGCTCTCTCTCTCTCTCTCTCTCTCTCTCTCTCTCTCTCTCTCTCCTGAGCTTTGAATAGGTTACTATTTGACAACAGCACACCCCATCCAAGGGTTGCGGGGCTTCAACAATACCTATAGATAGGGAAAACTGGGGGGGGGGGGAGAGCAGAGGCTCTGCATTTGAACCCAAGGAGAAATCTACACACTAATCCAACCGTGAGCCAAACAGATGAGCAAATGGCCCCACAAAGTTCATTCATCCCCAAGGAACTTGGGCCACCTGTATCATCTTCCTGCTGTGTAGTAAGGAGGCTTTGACAACACATCTGGTGCAGGTGTGATAAAATGTGTAGCAAAATGGTTGTTCATCACATACAGTGGCATCTCGGGTTACATACGCTTCAGGTTACAGACTCTGCTAACCCAGAAATAGTGCTTCAGGTTAAGAACTTTGCTTCAGGATGAGAACAGAAATCGTGCTCCTGCGGTGCGGCAGCAGCAGGAGGCCCCATTAGCTAAAGTGGTGCTTCAGGTTAAGAAGAACAGTTTCAGGTTAAGAACGGACCTCCAGAACGAATTAAGTACCTAACCCGAGGTACCACTGTACAGACATTTCCCCTACTCCCACTGCAGAGAAGTGTAACTGCGGGGAGCAGTTCAGATTCCCTAAAAGACAATTCTCAACATGAACATGACAGTAAAAATATTACAACTATTATTTTTAAAAGTGTGCTTAAACTCAACATTTTTCATCTGGTTTTTTCCTCCAAAACAAATGTGGCCTGTTTAAGCTTAGTCAATGTTTTTCTAAACATGCATTGGCCCTGTGGTTGTAATCCTTTGCACACTTATCTGGGAATTCAATACAGTGGTACCTCGGGTTACATACGCTTCAGGTTACAGACGCTTCAAGTTAAAGACTCCGCTAACCCAGAAATAGAATCTCGGGTTAAGAACTTTGCTTCAGGATGAGAACAGAAATCACGTGGCGGCGGCGTGGCGGCAGCAGGAGGCCCCATTAGCTAAACTGGTATCTCAGGTTAAGAACAGTTTCAGGTTAAGAACGGACCTCCAGAACGAATTAAGTTCTTAACCCGAGGTACCACTGTAGACTTAACTTCTGGGCATGTACATGATGGCACTGTGAAGGTACAATCCTTGTGTCCTTGTATCCTTGTACCTTGTACCATACTTCCTTTCATCGAAAACAGTGCAGCCTAATACTCTTTTCGACATGGGCAATTATTATTATTATTTCTCCATAAACATCTGCACCCAGAGTGACTGTGCAAGCTCTGAACTGGATGCAGTACTAGGTTGGATGAGGGCTAATAAATTGTGTCAGAAAGACAGAGGCTCTTGGGGTAAGTGGCTCCCATCTTTGGTAGATAGCCATGTTCCCCATTCTGGATGGAATCTTCTTTTTCTTCTTCTTTGGCGATGACTCGTAGCCGAGTAAGATTGTCTTCCATAAATACGGTCTTAAAAGTGAGTCCGTAAGTGATTGTGGAGGCCAATTCTGGATCCACACGTCCTTCCACAGTGGGGACATTGGTTTCTGGGCGGGAGTTGACCATGGTATGGATTTGCCAAGCGTGCCTTCCTCTTAGCACATTTCTCACTTGTATCCTGAGTTTGAGTGTCTTCAAAGCCCATGACACCTTCGGTAAAGGCTGTTCTCCAATTGGAGCACTCGCAGGCCAGTGTTTCCCAGTTGTCAGTGTTTATACTACATTTTTTAAGATTTGCCTTGAGACAGTCTTTAAACCTCTTTTGTTGACCACCAGCATTATGCTTTCCACTTTTAAGTTCAGAATAGAGTAGTTGCTTTGGAAGATGATCATCAGGCATCTGCACAACATGACCAGTTCAACAAAGCTGATGCTGAAGAATCATTCTTCAACACTGGTGATCTTTGCTTCTTCCAGTACACTGATATTAGTTCGCCTGTCTTCCAAGTGATGTGTAACTTTTTTTCGGAGAATCACACTCCCTCTGAAGGGTCAGGTACATAGTTTGGTGGGTACTTGTGAGTATATATAAATATATCACTAGAGACCCAAGCGTCCTTTGTGTTTTCTACCAGCTTTGTCTGGTTTCTCAGTTTCTGGACAGGGATTTGGTAAAAGTTTACATTGTCTTCACTTACATGGTCTTTCATTATGCCAGCTTCTTCTGTTCCTTGTATTTTAGTTCCTCTTTTAACTCAGTAAGTGCAAATAAGGTTAGTTCACATTAAAAGGCAATTTAAGAATCCCCCCCATTGTTAGGCCATCGTGAGTGTTTGGCTGAGGTGAGAATCAAAGCAGCAACTCTCATTGCTATTTCAAAAAGTAAAAACCAGGACACCCTAAAAATGTCTGTTTTACAATTTAAAGTACTCATTTTTACATCCTTAAAATATCAATGGCTTCCCTTCTTCTCTTTCCATGGTTCATTTTACATATCATAAATCCTTGCATATTTTACAAAAACTATACCATTCAGTATTCCATTATTACATCCATCAAAACTTATTTACACTGCTGAATTTATCTTAATGCTGCCAGCATTTTCAGCTGTACACAGTTATTCCCCATATATTCAACGACCGTTTTCCAGTCTTCTCTAAATGTATGTTCTTCTTGTTCTCTTATTCTCTATGCTAAGTCTGGATGCTGCACATATTCTGTCAGTTTAAGTTGCCATTCTTCTTTGGTTGGGACCTCACTCGTTTTCCATTTTGGGGCTAGCAAAACATGGACCGCAGTAGCAGCATACTAAATAAACATTTTTTGACACCTGGGGATTTCAGTCTGAATTATCTCCAACAGAAAGAACTCTGGTTTTTTGGGGGGGAAGTATTTTTAAACATTTTTTTCCAATTCATTATGGATCATTTCCCAAGACTCTTTTACAAGTCCACCACATATAAAAGAACGTTCCCTCAACCTCTTTGCATCTCCAGCACTTATCTGGAACCCCCCAAAATTGTTGACCTTTTTTTAAAAAAACAAAAACGCAATTTTTTTATTGACTTGCACCTGTTGGAAATCCCCCCCGGATGCCTTTGAAATCCCAGGAATGTTTGGACGTATGGCAGCCCTACCTTCACCACAGCCCACATTGCTAGCTGCTCATCTGTCTTTTATAAATTACTTGAGCTTATGTTGCTTTGGCTCCTGCAGTGTCTTCCCTGCCTTCTGTATACCTATTATTTTTTTGCATTTGCAAATACACAGGGTTGCTTTTTAAGGCAGCAACAAATCTACATAGCTATTCACTACCACAGCCTGCTCCAAAGAGACGTTCCACCACAAAAAGGAAATGAAGAGAAACCTTGTTAAAGAAAAATCTTCCAGCTAGCCATGTCCTGTAATGATTCTTAGCCGAACTTCTGCAGGCGGACAGTGATTTTATGTGTGGCATGAGGTTTGTTGGAAATGTGCACTCCAGCTAAAAATAACAAGGCATAATGGGTCAAGCCTGAAGTCTCTGGTGGCAACTGTTTGTGTTTCTTCCCAAATGAATCAAGTGAAAAGTGGATGTCTTCTTTCATTTGGACAAGCAAAAAAAGAATTAGGTAAATGAAAAAACAAAACAAAAACAAGTCTCATATGGGGAAATGCAAAGAAGGAACTCCAAGGGCCGATTCACGAACGTGAGGGGAATAAAAGCCCAGAACTACATTATTTTGACTATCCACAGCTCTGTTTTGGAAAGCTGCAGTCAGCTCTTCCTCAGGGCCATGAGCATGGGTAGGCAAACTAAGGCCCAGGGGCCGGATCTGGCCCAATTGCCTTCTAAATCCGGCCCACGGACGGTCTGGGAATCAGCGTGTTTTTACATGAGTAGAATGTGTCCTTTTATTTAAAATGCATCTCTGGGTTATTTGTGGGGCATAGGAATTCATTCATTTCCCCCCCAAAATATAGTCCGGCCCCCCACAAGGTGTGAGGGACAGTGGACCTGCCCCCTGCTGAAAACGTTTGCTGACCCCTGATCTAGAACATCTAAAACAATAAATAAAAATAAATGCAGGCCTTTGGTTGCTTTGATTGACATCCTATGCTCTTTTAAAATGTGGGGTTTTTTTTGGGGGGGGTATTGGGTTGTTGCTTTTATTTTGAGTATATATTTTGTGGTTTTATATTCTGGTTTTGTTCTGTGAACTGTCCTAAGACCTCCGGTTATAGGGCGGCATATAAAATAAAATAAAATAAAATAAAATAAAATAAAATAAATAGTACTAAGGTGAAACTGTTCAACTTTCTTGCTCTTGCTGGGATGAGTAATGCTGTTACATTTATTGTATTGACATGTGGCTTTTTCGTATGCCATTGCATTTGTTATATGTTGCTGTTTTACTATTGCTGTTATTATGAAATTATTCCTGCAGTTGTTTATTTTGTGATGCATTGTCCTCTTAGTTGCAAGCCACTTTGAGCATAATTTTTGTGTGTGAAAAGGTGACATGCAAATAAAATGATGCTGATGGCGGTCCTCTGGATGTTGTTATACTCAATATCCCATTGGCTCCAGCCATCACAGCTAATGGCCAGGGATCATGGGAGATGTAGTACACAGGTTCCCCATCCCCTGTCTAAAATTACCTAACTGTACCACCGGCTGTACACAGATATAGCTGTCTCTATTCCTGCATCATGGTTGATTAAAATGTTGATGTATGACTGTGGAGATGGCTGCCATCGGATTCTTGGCTGTTTCTCACAGGCATGAACATCACAATGTAAGGATCAATGTAAGGATTGACTCCATCTTTAAAAAAACCACGAAGCTTGGAGTGGTGTGAAGTGGTATGAATGTTCTATCTATGGTGCTAGATGCACAACAAACCATTCACACATGCAACTGATCTCTTGACTGTGTGTGATAAACATGCATGTATAAACCAAACCAGTTCTCATTAATGTTCCTCGCATGACCACAACACCATTATAGCTTGCTTTCAGATGAACCTGTGAACTGGCTCTAAACATAGGAATGGAATGGTATATTTGTTCTCTACCTGTCAGGGAACTGACATCAGAGCGAGAGGCGAAGGGGAGGCTCCTGGATGATGCTGGAGAAGGACCCAGCAGCAGGGGGAGAGGCGACTCAGTGGAGGGGGAAGCATTTAAGCGCAACACCAGGAACAAAAATGAGCAGATGGGAAAATCGGAGAGAGGGCTCACGGACTCTTCACTGGAACTCAGTGAGGAGGGGACAGGTCCCCCGCTACCCACGCCCACCCTGCGCAGAAGGCTCCCGCGCAGTGAGAGGCGGAGGAGATTGGGTGTCAAACAACTCTTATGTTGGAAGAGATTCAAGAAACGCCCACTGACGGATTCTGCTAGTGACTGAGACAGTCATGATCAGAAGGGGCTGTGCAGTCAGAAAGGTTTAACAAGGCAAATCAGCCTAGAGAGGCACCAGTTTACACACGAGTAACTCATACTCATTACACTACCTAAAATCGGTTTTGATATATTCTTAAAAAGAAAGAAAAGATTTTTTTAAAATGTAACCTTGGTAATATAAAATGGGGGGAACAATCGACACTAGGGCTCTCCCAGTTTGTTTCGGGCCCCACACATCAAGCAGGCCACACGCTGGATTTGATCTTTGGCGTAGGTATAGATGTGATCATGTCTCCTTCAATGAAGGTGCCATGGTCTGATCACTACGCTCTGAAAGCCAGGATTGACTTTCCATCCCCCCCTGCTTAGGTGGCGAGCCGATTTGGGCTCACCCGCAGAGGCTTATGGACCCTGATAGATTCCGCCAAGCCTTGCGGGACCTTGCTCCCCCTGGTGACTCATTGACTGAGCTTGTTGAGGGCTGGAATATCCAGCTCCTGGCAGCCATCGATGAGATCGCACCTAAGCGCCCTCTGCGACCCCGCAGAAACCGGGCTCCCTGGTTTACCGAGGAGCTCCGGAAAATGAAGCGGGACCTCAGACGGCTAGAGCGAGTATGGCGGGGTGCCCGTGACGGAGCCTCAAGAACATCTTATAGGGCTTTTATGAAAACCTACGAGATGGCGGTGGAGGCTGCTAAGAAGTCTTACTTCTCGGCCTCCATTGCATCCGCTAGCTCTCGCCCGGCGCAATTATTTAGTATAATCAGGACTTTAACGTCCCTTGAGGGACAGCCAAATTTAAATAACAATTTGACACACAGCTGTGAGGCATTTGCGAGCTTTTTTGCGGAGAAGGTCTTGTTGCTCCGCCATGACCTCCCTGCCAATTTGGATACAATAAAGGAACTGGAGGCCCCTCGACTGTCCTCGGGTCCAGTATTGGACCACTTCAACCGGATATCCCCAGCCGATGTGGACAGACTCCTCCGAGCTGGAAAGCCCACCACCTGTCCTCTCGACCCGTGCCCGTCTTGGCTGATTAGAGCGTGTCCAGATGAGGTGCGGGCCCTCCTGGGGGATATCATCAATTTGTCCCTTGGCACGGGGACATTCCCAGGGGAACTGAAGGAGGCAGTGGTGCGCCCGCTCTTACAGAAAACATCATTAGATCCTTTAGATCTATCCAATTACCGCCTGGTTTCAAATCTTCCATTCCTGGGTAAGGTGATTGAGAGAGCGGTTGCTGAACAGCTTGTGGGTTTCTGGATGAAACATCAGCTCTGGATCGCTGGACTTCCGGGGTGGCGCCATCGGCAATGGCGGACTCCCTCTGAACTGGAGGGACCAGCTCCACGGGAAAAGGGTCTTTTCCGCTACGGCGAAGTGGGGACCCATTTAAAAATCACAGGCAGATGAAGCCTGTGACCATGGGACTCGGCGGGCACCACTAGCGCCCCACAACCCGCAAAGGAACCCACTAATGGGCTCCGGAGCGAAGAGGGGGAAGTGGCGCGGTGCTGAGAGTCAACTGCTTCTTCCGTGGAGCGAAGCCGCACAGCCGTTGCTGGAGAGCGCTGCCTTTTTCCTGGGACAATTTGGCTTTTAAAACAACCACCCGTGAGTACTTAAGTTTTGGACAATTGGACTCTAAATAAGGATTTGCGAGCAGAAAGGAAAACTGGACTTAAAAGTTTAATTTAATTTGGTACTGAAACGGGAAGGTCTAAACAGGAAGTCAGCCTTCCGTTTCTTTGTAGATAGGTTAAAGCAAAGACACGGCAAACTAGAGTTCTGAAAATCGTTTCTAAAGGATTAACTTTCACCATTTAAAATTGCTGAACCCCCTTCGGAAGCAGGAGAAGAGGGGGGATTTTTTCCGGACTGTTTAAACCTGCAGAAGTGAGTGTAAAGTAAAGTAACTTTCCACCGTCTTGATCCTGGAGCGGGGGTCAGGACTGACGTTTTTTTTTGAAACTCATTGACCAGAGACAAATGTTTCTGACAGATAGCTAAAGGAAGAGATACATAGTGATTCCATTGTTCCCCTTCGCTTTTTAAAGGAACAAATACTGACAAAATATCTGAAAAAGGAAACTTTGTTGCTAGATCTGTTTTTAAAAGAAAAGAACAAACAGAAGTTCTTCCCCTAGAGGGAGCCTGTGAAACTGTAACCAATTTTGAATCGGGGAGCCAGCAGCTGTTACAGATTACGATCGTGGGAATAGACTTCTGACCTTGCAGGACAATGTACTCAGAAGCTCTGTTGAGTGCTTTCTGTAAAACAAGTGCCCTATTGGAACAGCTACATGAGAAGACGGATTTTACGACTGATGCGATTAGACTGATGACTGATGCTATTAGAAATTTTGGACAGGCAGTGGGAAACTATATAGAGCCCACCCAGGAATCAGATCAGGAGTGTGCCCTGACAGAACAGATAAGGGAAGAGGATGCTGCTGAATCTTGGGCGCCAGAGATGGAGGGAGTTGCGGCCCAGCAGGAACATGAATTCTTGGACTTGGCAAATGAACTTGGAAAAAGCCAGATTTGGAAAGATAAAGTTTGGTTTGGCTTGGAAATGGGGGGTTGGATAGACCCCCCTATGCAGGGAGGTTTGGACTTTTCGAGTCTGGCAATGGGCCGTGAGATGTTTGGGGTTATGGGGGCTCTTAATTTTGGAGGGACTTTGAAACATGTTCTTAAATGTCACATGGAGCTTAGTGTGGACTATGGAAATGGGGCTGATTTGTCGAGAATGGTCAAAAGCATTCTCAAGCTGGAGTTCCCAAGAGTGAAAGAACTAGGAGACAAAGGAAAATACAGCTATAAATATGAAGAAGAGCTGCGGAAGGGACATGGAAGGGACTTAAGGGCCTCGGATATAAGGTTACCAGGTTAATGCGCCAGATTGATGGGTTAGAAAGGACTGACAAAACCCGGGTCCAGGAGGAAGAGACGCTGGATGAAGATTGGATTGTTATTCTTTCTTTTTTATTATGTTTTATAAAATTGATGAATGTTAGAAAGATGTTGAAACGAAATTATTTGGCTCTAGTAAAAATGTTTAAAGAATTATGTAAGAATATTATGGTCATGAGAAATTGGTAAAAATAAGATTTAAGTTTTAAGTTTTAAGGTTTTCATAATAAGATAAGATTAAAATAGATTAAGGTAAAGTAATGACAAAATATTACGAAATATGGAAAGGATTTGCTGCGACAATTAACAACTAGGATACAAAAAAGGGAGGAGGAGGAGGTCAAAGAAAGAAGGTAATGACAGTTGAGAGTTGAGAATATTGGATTTGTTTTTAAATGTTTGTGACATATTTTTGTTTTTTAATTGTGTTGTGTTATTTTTTGATCTTGATTTTTATTAATCTGTATTGTTGGATTGTGGTTTGTATTTTCTCCGTTTTTCTTTCTTTCTTTCTTTCTTTTCTTCTTTGTTTTCTTTGGTAATTCTAAAATTTTCAATAAATATCATTTAAAAAAAACCACAAAACATCGGCTCTGGATCCATTCCAGTCCGGCTTCCGCGTTGGTCATGGGACCGAGACGGCTCTGGTTGCCCTAACAGATGATCTTCGTAGACAGCTGGATCGAGGTGGGTCGGGGCTGCTGATTCTTCTAGATCTGTCAGCAGCTTTCGACATGGTCGATCACGAACTTCTGGACCACCGCCTTGCCGACGTGGGGATCCAGGGCACAGTCCTTCAATGGCTGCGCTCGTTTCTCTCTGGTTGGGGACAGAGGGTGGCGCTTGGGGGGGAATTGTCATCGCGCCACTCCTTGGTGTGTGGAGTACCTCAGGGTGCGATACTCTCCCTGATGCTTTTCAACATCTTTATGCGCCCCCTCGCCCAGCTTGTCCGGAGTTTTGGGCTGGGTTGCCATCAGTATGCTGATGACACCCAACTCTATCTGTTGATGGATGGCCATCCTGACTCGGCCCCAGACACACTGACCAGATGTTTGGAAGCTGTGGCTGGATGGTTACATGGGAGCCGGTTGAAGCTAAATCCTTCGAAGACAGAGGTCCTGTGGCTGGGACGGGACGATATGGGATTGGGGGGGCAACTCCCATCTCTTGCGGGGGCGCAATTAGTGCCAGCACCGTCCGTTAAGAGTTTGGGTGTAATCTTCGATATCTCCCTTTCCATGGAGGCGCAGATTGCAGCTACAACAAAGGCGGCATTTTTCCATGTCCGCCAAGCTAAGCAGTTGGCTCCTTACCTCTCTCGCCCTGACCTAGCCACTGTGATCCACGCGACGGTCACCTCCAGACTGGATTATTGTAACTCGCTCTACGTGGGGCTGCCCTTGAGACTGACCCAGAAACTCCAGCGGGTGCAGAATGCTGCAGCGAAACTCCTTACGGGGTCTTCGCTGCGAGATCACATTCACCCGGTGCTATACCAGCTGCACTGGCTCCCGGTGGAGTACAGGATCAGGTTTAAGGTGCTGGTTTTAACCTTTAAAGCCCTATACGGCCTAGGACCCTCATACCTACGGGACCGCCTCTCCTGGTATGCCCCACAGAGAAACTTACAGTCTTCAAATAAAAACATCTTGAAGGTCCCAGGCCACAGAGAAGTTAGGCTGGCCTCAACTAGAGCCAGGGCTTTTTTGGCCGTGGCTCCGATCTGGTGGAACACTCTGTCACAAGAGACCAGGGCCCTGCGGGACTTGACATCTTTCCGCAGGGCCTGCAAGACAGAGCTGTTCCACCAGGCCTTTGGCTCCCTCCTTTGGCAATCTTCGCGGAGCTCTGGCCCAATGGTTGCCAGTGGCTTGAATTAATTAATTTTATAATGAATGATTTTAGAGTGTTGTTTGTGCTGTACTTTTGTACTGTTTTATTGTTGTTAGCCGCCCTGAGCCCGGCTTCGGCTGGGGAGGGCGGGATATAAATAAAATTTATTATTATTATCATTATTATTATTATTCCTTCAGATTTGCAGGCCCTACCTTTAAGTAGCTGAAAATTCTTAAATTGCTTAACTGTAGATGTCCACAATTAATCTTCTGTAATAACAGTTAATGGAAAATCTCTTTACAGACCAATGAGCTGTTGATAATAGTGTAGATATTACATTTGCTACAGAATGCTACCCCTATAACTGATTTAGCTGTTTCATAGAATCGTTAGAGTGGAAACCAACCATTTCAACCCCCTTTATCAAGACCAGATAAAATATACGCAATACATTTTTAACAGATGCTTCTCAACCCTTTCCTTGAACACAGTTCTTCTTCATGACCTCTCTTGACAATGCTTTGCATTGCAAAAATGCCTTCATCATTTCTTATGATGTTTAATGTTTACGGACACATCACCCACTTTGTCACAATATTTTTGCCTTGTTCTATTATATGAAAGAGTACACCTGTTAAGATAATAATAATAATAACAACAACAATAATAATTTCTTATTTGTACCCTGCCCATCTGGCTGGGTTTCCCCAGCCACTCTGGGCGGCTTCCACAAAGACCAAAAATACACTAATATGTTATACAAGAAAAACTTCCCTGAACAGGGCTGCCTTAAGATGTCTTCTGAATGTCAGGTAGTTGTTTATCTCTTTGACATCTGATGGGAGGGCGTTCCACAGGGTGGGGGCCACTACCGAGAAGGCCCGCTGCCTGGTTCCCTGTAGCTTTGCTTCTCACAATGAGGGAACTGCCAGAAGGCCCTCAGCGCTGGACCTCAGCGTCCGGGCAGAATGATGGGGGTGGAGACGCTCCTTCAGGTATACTGGGCCGAGGCCAGTATATAAGAATGCTAATATAAGAATGCTAATATATACAGTTCTCATTATACCACCAACAATTTTTTAATTTTAGTTTTAAGGCAAGCATGGGGAACCCACAGAAAACACAACTTAAACTTTCAGATAGTTTAACCTAAGCTCCTAACACTGAGCCAAGTCAAATGAGAGCCCAGCTCACAAAACCCACTGCAAACACCAGGAGTTATTCTAGATCGGACCAATGGTGCATCTTAAAGTACTCATCACCCAGCATCCATCTGAATGTAAACCCATTAACTAGGTCAACTCTACCATTGAAATCAGACAGATGCAGAAGTACTTTGCTAAATCTAAATGGGACTTTATATTAAATTGCAAATATATACAATAGCACCCACTTTTCTAGGATGCCTTTGTGAATAAGGAAAGAGCCATTTATCCTTTACCAAAGAGTAACTTGATTTAAAACCCCCCGAAAGACGTTACTACACTTCAAAATGTAGTGACTTTTATATCTGTCACCAAGAAGCATTCAATAACAAATTGAAAATATATTAGTCAAATTTCTCCCCCTGTATTCAGTTGTACACAAAGATATATTTAACAATGATGAGGAGAAAAACACTTTCACACTTAAAAAACCAAATCCAATATACTTATGGAGCTCTACATAAAGAGGGGCAGTTTCATTTCCAAGTAAGAAATCAGCACACATCTCCATTGCATATGTGAATGCTTGTCCTGATATTGAACAGAATGAGCGAGTTTCTTCACATGCAAACCTCTATGCTCATGCTGTCCTACAGAGCTTTGGGCTGCAGCCAAAATAGTTACTTCCTACTGCAATTACTATGCAGTTTGTCTCTTCATATTAACCCCCCCCCCCCTAATTTTTAGGTGACCATAGCAAACATTCCAAATGGCTGGCCCAAAAGACTGACAGTCTATCAATGGCTCAGAATCTAGGTTTTCTTCACTTTATCCGAGAGGCTAGTCAGATCTTGCATTTCACCAAATCCAGGACAATAGAAAAATCTCTACATAATCTACTGATTCTTCTTGTATGCAAGCACCATTAAAATAAAAGAGACCAAGTTGTTTTTATGCTCGAATCCTTTTCTGCAGTTTTACTCTGGTATTTGGATGAGTCAGAGGTGTGGCTCTCCCCAGTTTTGCTGGCTATGCCATTGCCAAGCCCCTGCCTGGGCCAGCCTAATCTATGGGCAAATGGAAGCGTACCTGTTGTATGCCTCCCTTTTTGGGGACAGAGAGAAGGTAGGGAGGGGACAGCGCTGGGACATCCCAGTATGCTCTGGATTCTCAGCTTCCCCCTCTACCAGTAATGGGCTTGACCTGGGGCTCTTTCTGTGGGGCCAGCCTGGTATAAGTTGAGCAAAAGTACAGGGAGTGGCACTGCCGTTCAAATGGTGTGTGTGCACCATGTCATGTGATCAGTTATGTGGGGCGGGACTTACCTGGGCCCCCACAATATTTCATGCAAGTTGGTACCCCTGGTGAGCAGTTAAAGCTGAAGATGAAGGAGTGGCTATTTGTTGTTTAGTCATTTAGTCATGTCCGACTCTTCGTGACCCCATGGATCAGAGCACGCCAGGCACTCCTGTCTTCCACTGCCTCCCACAGTTTGGTCAAACTCATGTTGGTAGCTTCGAGAACACTCCAACCATCTCGTCCTCTGTCGTCCCCTTCTCCTTGTGCCCTCAATCTTTCCCAACATCAGGATCTTTTCCAGGGAGTCTTCTCTTCTCTTGAGGTGGCCAAAGTATTGGAGCCTCAGCTTCAGGATCTGTCCTTCCAGTGTATGCCGTACAGGAGTGGCTGTACCACTCCATTAAGTCCTTTTGCTTTCTCCCACAAGTTATTTGGATTACCTCTTCAGTCTGCCACTTTTGAATAGACTGTTTTAACTTGGAGCACGTCAATACGGGAGAGCAGAAGGCACACTTAATAAATAAATAAATACCCCTCCTCTTGATTTCAATAAGAGAATCACGTCGCTATTTGTGCCCCACTCCCCAGTCTCCCCTGAGTCTGCTGGCAGGCCGTCAAGATTTACATACCTTCCATCTGCTTAAATGACAGATTGAACAACCACTGCTGTTGGTGAGGTGAATGAAAGTCAACCTCCGAACATAGCTCCACGTGATGAACAAACCTCTTCCAGCTCTCCCTAGGGATCCGGGCCTTTGTAAAATTCCTTATTTTAAGTCGTGGAATGAAGGAGATGGCTTTTAGGACTCTTGTCTGTAGAATTATTAGAGCAAATAATTCTTTTAAAAAGAGAGAGGGGAAAGAAAAGGCATCCGTTTCTACAGAAGGTGGCTTTGCTGTAGCACATCAGGAAGTTCTGTCATTTCATGGCGTAGGAAAATTCTTTTGCACCCAGTTTGAAAAGCAGGTGCTGGGAAAATGGGCCTGGTGAGCACAATCCGATTCATTTACGTTAATAGTTAAAAATGTCAGGCTTTCCCCTGTATTCCCAAGTATATTCTGCAAACCCCATGCTAACATTGCTTATAATAATAATAATAATAATAATAATAATAATAATAATAAATTTTATTTATATCCCGCCCTCCCCAGCCGAAGCCGGGCTCAGGGCGCCTAACAACCATAAAATAATACAACATTCTAAAATCATTTCATTATAAAATTAATTCAAATCAAATTGATGACATTGGGCCAGAGTTCTGTGAAGATTGCCAAAGGAGGGAGTCAGGCTGTGCCCTGGGCCAAAGGCTTGGTGGAACAGCTCTGTCTTGCAGGCCCTGCGGAAAGATGTCAAGTCCCGCAGGGCCCTAGTCTCTTGTGACAGAGTGTTCCAGCAGATCGGAGCCACAGCCGAAAAAGCCCTGGCTCTGGTTGAGGCCAGCCTAACCTCTTTGTGGCCTGGGACCTCCAAGATGTTTTTGTTTGAAGACCGTAAGTTCCTCCGTGGGACATACCAGGAGAGGCGGTCCCGCAGGTATGAGGGTCCTAGGCCATATAGGGCTTTAAAGGTTAAAACCAGCACCTTAAACCTGATCCTGTACTCCACCGGGAGCCAGTGCAGCTGGTATAGCACCAGGTGAATGTGATCTTGCAGTGAGGACCCTGTAAGGAGTCTCGCTGCGGCATTCTGCACCCGCTGGAGTTTCTGGGTCAGTCTCAAGGGCTCCCTCCCCTCCCCTGGGGATTTGCTATTTTGGGTGGCAAGGGTTTATTTGGTTATCAGCTGACAGATTTTGGGGGAAAAAGGTAGCTTGACCTTAAATGAATTACAGCTGATGCCCACTTACATCATCAAGTTATCCAGTAAAGAGTTTAATCTTTATGGTTTTAGCCGCTAACCATTTAAGATGAATTGGTTATGGTAAATGTCAGACAGTGGGTGAGTGCTGACTTTCCTGGTAAGCCTTATGGTTTCGGGGAGCTATCTGGGAAAATTCTGACATTTATCTGCAAATCTGAAAGCCAACTGAGTGAGAATGACAACCAACCAAATTTCTTCCTCTTTCCATCATTTATCAGGAAAAGGATGACATCTATCTTGGTTTGGAAATGTCTAAATTGACATTTTCTGGTAAATCTGAGAGCCATTCAAATGTCCCCATGAAATGACTGGATGTCATCTTCAGTTTCTTTCCTTATCAGTGAAAGACAACCAATATTGCTATTCTTGTCTTTTTGCTGTACCGGTATAATTTTATTGTATTGTGTTCTGTTCTTTTCAACTGTACACCATGCTCAGAGATTAAGCTGAAGGATACATCATAATTTTTTATAAATAAATAAATTACAGCATAGAGTATCTTTTTTAAAAAATGATCTCTTGGCTTAATTTGCAAAATTTCAAGAACCACAAAATATTCACCCTCATCTCCATTGTTTACTGGGAATAGGTGTTTACCAGAAAAAAAACTGGGAATGGAAAATTGACAGAGAAAGCCCTAGAGAGAGGAACAAGGAAGACAAATAAGTCTGGTCAAAGACTAGTCCACCCAGCTCCCCAGTCCCTTCAAGTGTGCCTGTTTTCCAGGGACAGTTCCAGATTTACAGAAGCCTGGTTTCTGGTTTGATCCCAGAATGACCCACTTTTCCTTAGGATGTCCCTATTTTCATCAGAGAAGTGTTGGAGGGTATGGCCCCCTAGTGACTCATTGCTGACTACATTTTCCCCAGCCATCAACATTGTGTTAGTATGTGTGTGTGTGTTAGGGTGGTGGTGGTAGGAATGCATGATGAAATTGGATCTAACCTGCTGTGATCCCTTCTTTTGAGCTAGAAATGGTTTAAAACTGGCTAAACCTATCCATTCTTAAGGAAATCAGCCCTGAGTGTTCACTGGAAGGACAGATCCTGAAGCTGAGGCTCCAATACTTTGGCCACCTCTTGAGAAGAGAAGACTCCTTGGAAAAAGATCCTGATGTTGGGAAAGATGGAGAGCACAAGGAGAAGGGGACGACAGAGGATGAGATGGTTGCATAGTGTTCTCGAAGCTACCAGCATGAGTATGACCAAACTGCGGGAGGCAGTGGAAGACATGAGTGCCTGGCGTGCTCTGGTCCATGGGGTCACGAAGAGTTGGACACGACTAAACGACTAAACAACAACAACAAAATTAATTATACCCCACCCATCTGACTGGGTTGCCCCAGTCACTCAGGGTGGCTTCCAACATACAACTAAACAACAACAACAATGTGTTTTGTGTGGAAGAACAGCCATATTTTTACAGACTTACCTATTTTCACAAGACATTAAGAATTCTTTTTAACAAACTAAGAGACTTTAAATTAAAGTGTCAGTTGGGAATTCTGTTTCAGACAAGATGTTTTCTGAATGATGGCTACTTGACAACAGCCAAGACGACGGACAAGGCCAATAAACCTTATGAAATATTGAACGATGAGACTTCAGGTGCACCTTACAGATTGCAAGGGCTGTTTTTCCATGGCAGAGATCTTTTTGAATAAAGTAATAACAACGGTGAGGTCAGCTTGTAGCAATTAATAATGGATACATTAAATACTATATGCGTAAATGCTAAAGGTTGGGCAGATAATAAAAAGGGGGGAAATGATAGGAAAGTTAATTAAGGAAAGAGCTATTGGGTGGTTTTTCTTTTCTAACATCATGCTCTTATAGCTGACTACAGATGCTTATAATAAAATGAGATTTAATTACTAACAAAATGGGAGATTGGGTTGGATTCAGAGCAGTCCTTCCATTCCTGAAAGTCGCTGTGATCTAGTTGAAGCATTCATGTAGGGCTTTTTTTCAGCAGGAACTCACCACAACTTGGTTCTGGTATCACTCAGGTGGGCGCCATTGCCATTCTATGAGAACAAGAGAGGTATTCATGGTGAGTTCCGGCACCTCTTTCTCTAGAAAAATAGCACTGCTTCAAGGAATAAAGGTGAGGAGTTTGTTGTTATCCATTTCCCTCCCATACTGTTGTGGAGGTCGCTACAACTCTCCTCTTCAAGGTACTTCAGATAGAATAGGGATCACAGAAACCGCCCCCTTTCTGTTCGAATTTGGTGTGTGTGTGTTTATCTTATACAAAGTATGCCTGCACATTCAGCTGCCTAATGGTGTGTCCGTGTCACCCAGGAGATCATAGCTGCAGAGATAATAATAATAAAAAAGTTGTTCCGTTGTCTGGAGAGCTCGCTTCCTGGCTTGCATGGAGAAGCTGCTTTCAATGGAGCTCAGCAACAGAAGTGCATAGCTGTATTGAGGCAGCCCCGATTGTTGAAATTTAGTGCCCCTAACAAATTTTGCACCCAGGGCAATCACCCTGTGGCCCCCTGCATGCTACACTACTGACAGAACAACCCTGTGCATGTTGACTCAAATCAATAGGACTCAGGTAAGTAGCACTGTAACCTGTGTTAAATAAAGAAAAAGGAGAAAAAGGAGAAAAAGGAAAAGGAAGGGAAAAGCATCCTTTCTTTAAGTTGCATTGTTTCTATAATGGTATGGGGTTGCTCGTGCGTAAGTTGCCGCCTCTCCTGGCTATGTTGCCTTGTTAAACCTTTCTGTCTGGACAGCCCTTCAATTCGTGGCTGCCTCAGTCGCTAGCAGAATCCGTCAGTGGGCGTTTCTTAAACCTTTTCCAACATAAAAGTTGTTTGACACCCAGTCTCCTCCTACTTTCTTTGCGCGGAAGTCTTCTGCGCAGGGAGGGCGTGGGTAGCGGAGGACCAGTGCTCTCCCCGCTGGTGTCCGGTGAAGAGTCTGGGAGCCCTCTCGCCGATTCCCCCATCTGCCCCTCCTTATTCCTGGTGTTGCACTGAATTGCTTCCCCATCTGCTGAGCTGCCTCTCTCCCTGCTGGGCCCTTCTCCAGCATCATTGGAGAGCCTTCCCTCCACCTCTAGCTCCGATGTCAGTTCCCTGACAGTTTCAATTATTAATTCGTGGGCCATGAGCCAAATCTGAAGCTTTCCCTCCACAATGCTGAGGTCAAAGGAAAATAGCAGAGCCTTTGACAGCATTAGAAGCTCAGCGTTGTCTTTCCCTCTTCAGCTTGTGTTGTCCTCATCAATGATGTAGGTTCTAAAACCATGGCTGCTGGGCTAGAAGAGAGAACACAGCAAGGGGGTTAAAAACAATAACCATAGGTCCATTTCTAATCATTTGGACAAAGAAAGGGAATACTCGGCCTTGCAATAAAAGAAATTGGAGCAAACCACTTTGAAAAACAAGAAGGCCGATTTGAGGGGGCCCAGATTGTTCTGTGGCCAGGTATGTTGTGTGCATTTAGGAGGGAGGCTTGAGGAATTTGATCTTTAAGAATTTGGATGGCAACTGAATTTGGATGGGAGCTGCATGGATCCAAATTTAGTTGCCATCCATCTCCACTGCCTTTTGGACTTCCTAATTGTTCAGACACAGTTTTTGGTTTTATAAAAAAGTATCAAAATGAATTTCAGAATGCATGCTGCGAGAATTATTTTTATTTCAAAAATAAGCATGTCAAGTGTAGGGTTCCCATATTTCAAGAGGTAAAAATCAGGACCTAAAAAATTGGTTGAGCTTTTTTAGCGCAATCTCTGCCACGGCTGAGCCTGAACGAGAACTGCCAGTGCACAAAGAAAGAACAAACCAAAATCCAGGCCAGGACATCTGCTTTAAAATGTACAATTCCCCCTGGATGGGCATGTAGGACCCCCAAAGAGGGGACATGTCCAGGAATTCCCAAATGTATGGCAACCCTATTCAAGTGTGAGTTTTTAGGTAGATTTATTTTTAATATGAAAAAAGGACAGAGCAGAAAAACAGACTAACATTCAATATAGATATGGACAGCAAACGGATTCACCCATCCTTAGTGTTTAGCTGTATATGTGTCTTGAATAACACAAGCTATTGTATTATTCTCTCCCCCCGCACCTTATAGTACATGGATCTCTCACCTGCTTCTTGGAGACATTCATTACTCCATCTGCCTGCCATATTTGCAGGGGGATGGCAAAGCAGCCAGACTGCTTGACCCAGCGCAGTAAAACCAGACCTTGTAATTGATCCTGACAGAAAGGAACAAGGGGTTGCAAGAAGTTCAGAGACAAACAACATCTAGTGTCTTGGTAACGCCCCAGAGGTGAAAGCTGACCTGCAAAACACCCAGGAGCAAGGAGGTATCAATATAACAGCTTCTCTACAGCTTAACAGCTACGAATCACTTATCCACAAAGTCGGAGAAGAAAAGTACAGTCAGATTAATAAGAAGTGACTTGGGGAAGGCCTAAGAGCCGATGGATATAAAACACCACACTAAGCTGCCTTAATGAACATATTTTGAACTGAACACCGGTAATAATAAAAAAAGGTACGCCAAGCAGTTTGAAACATTGGGTTTTCTTTTATTTAAAAGCATTTATAAATGGCTTAATATTTTAAAAAATCTCTATGTGGTATACAAGATAAAACAATAAACGATATCATTAAGACAAAAATGTAACATAAAATCAGTAAAGCAGTCATATAAAAACATATAGAAACAAATAACAGGAATTCAGGGGACTCCAACCAATGAGAAACAGAGTCTCCAGGGATACGGAAAGCCTGGGGAAATAGGTAAGCCTTTAAAAGATATCCTATGCTTAGCATTGCTCTGCAAAGTTCCAGTATTATCCTATACATATCTCCCAAGCAGTAAGTCATATTGAATTTCTTAGGGCTTACTCTCTGTTACACGGGTACAGAAATACAGGCTAAGTTACCATGAAAATCAAAGAGTCTTAACTGAAGCCATGACTAACTTTTTATTTAGGAGGGAAGAAGCAGCCCTCGGCTGGTGGCATGGCAGGAAGAGGAGAAGGAGAAGGAGGAAGAATAACTAGCTATTGAAGCTGTTCTGCCACTGCCTTTGGCTCTGTCCTTGGCTCCTCCAATGTCCTGACGCAATATCGGGTTGACACATGTGCAACTGCCCTGCCATCTCCCTCACAAATTGGCACCTCCAGTTGCAAAGCTCGTTGGGTGACCTTGTGCCAGTCACCGTCTCTTAGCCTCAGTTACCTGACTGGGTCACTGAGAGGATAAAATGGGTAGGAAAATTATGTCTACCACCTTGAGCTCCTTGAAGGAAAGATGGGATATAATTTCTAAAATATATAAAAAATAAAATAAAAATAAAGTTGCATTCTGAAATTTCACACTTCAAACAGCTGTAAAGCAAGGCTTTCTTTCAGTTCAGCTGAGAATTGCTTACATTTGCTTCTTTTCCGAATGATGTCAAAGTGCTTCCTTGCAAAATAACCTTTGGGTGTGTCGTAGCCAGTACAGTTATAGCTTGGATCCTGAATGCCTTGCGAGTCGAACGTTTTGGCTCCTGAAGGCCACAAACCCAGAAGTGAGTGTTCTGGTTTGCGGACGTTCTTTGGAACCCAAATGTCCAATGTGACTTCCGTGGCCTCCGATTGGCTGCAGGAGCTTCTTGCAGCCAATCGGAAGCTGCGCCTTGGTTTCCAAATGTTTGGGAAGTTGAACGGGCTTCCGGAACGGATTCCATTCGACTTCTTAGGTACCACTGTACTGCAAAGCAGCCCTGATAGCTTTCCACTGGGGTCCTGGCTCAAAAAAAAAGAAAAAAAGAGGAAAGGTTATTGGACTAAAGTTAGAGGCTTCTTCTTCCAGCAAGTATAAGGAAGAGCCTCTTGCTTGCTCGTCAAACTCCCCTTACCCCTTGGAGTAGATGGTCAGTTGTCCAGAGGCTGTGTGAACATGCCTGAAATTTGCATTACTCTATTTAATATACAGTGGTACCTCGGGTTAAGTACTTAATTCGTTCCAGAGGTCCGTACTTTACCTGAAACTGTTCTTAACCTGAAGCACCACTTCAGCTAATGGGGCCTCCTGCTGCTGCCGTGCCACTGGAGCACAATTTCTGTTCTCATCCTGAAGCAAAGTACTTAACCTGAAGCACTATTTCTGGGTTAGTGGAGTCTGTAACCTGAAGCGTATGTAACCTGAAGCGTATGTAACCTGAGGTATCACTGTACAAGGGATGCGGGTGGTGCTGTGGGTTAAACTACAGAGCCTAGGGCTTGCCGATCCAAAGGTCAGCGGTTCAAATCCCCGTGACGGGGTAAGCTTCCATTGCTCGGTCCCTGCTCCTGCCAACCTAGCAGTTCAAAGCATGTCAAAGCGCAAGTAGATAAATAGGTACCGCTCCAGCAGGAAGGTAAACGGTGTTTCCGTGCGCTGTTCTTGTTCTCCAGAAGCAGCTTAGTCATGCTGTCCACATGACCCGGAAGCTCCCTTGGCCAATAAAGCAAGATGAGCACTGCAACCCCAGAGTCAGCCACGACTGGACCTAATGGTCAGGGGTCCCTTTACCTTTATTTAATATACATTCTGTGCTTTTGAAAGGGGAACATGGACCCTTATGCCTGGGAACCCCATGAATGCTACCCTGAATTCAAAACTGTAAATGGGATGGCACTAAGTTCTCATTTATTTCACATAAAGCAAGGTCATACACTTTGCAGGCTCATAGCAAGAGGCTGTTTCTCAAGGAGCAGGTTTACCCGCAACAGGAAAATGAAAGTAGCCACAAGAACAAGCCAAAGGATGGAATCTTAGCTTCAGCTCAAGCAAACAGGAGATAATATTTAACTCTGTAACTGCGAGTTACTGCTGGTGGGATGCAAAGGTGCTAATGATGAATCAGTTTCAATTAATCACATGCATGCAGTGTGCAACACTGATTGGAACTGCATCTGGAAAAAAATGGCTTATCTGCATTTGAAGAGACTTCTCCCAAACAAGTGGGAAGCTGGAAGCAAAAACAGAGGCTTCATGAAGCCCACTCACATTTTTAAAGACTGTTGCTTTGCTAGCTTTGTGAAGATTGCTAATAAATATGCCCTGACCAGTGTTTTATATTCATAATAAATAATCTTAACAGGAATAATGATGATGATGATTGCCAGCAAACCATACTTATCAGTTTGATTGCATTCACTTTTCAATGCGAACATTAAGAATGAGAGTTAATTTAAGTAGCATGTATTATTCAAGGCATGTCTTTTAAAACTTCTGATGGTATCATCAATATACACATATGGGGCAATTTTCAGAGAGATGTGTGTTCAGTACAGAAGCCTTTTCAAGCATGTAACCAAGTAATAATTCTTTCTTTTGCAAAGTTGTAATTAAGCTATTAAAAATTCACCCATAAAAAACATTAAAGTGTGTGTTTTCCCCTCTTTATGCTTCAATACATGTTAAATATTCTGTAGATCTTTCAAGTTTGCATAGAAACGCCATGACTGCCTATAGAAATTGCCAAGAATTTGCCGCTGCATTTTTTAAAAAAATGTGCCCAATGAATGTTGAAAATTATAGCTGCCAATGCAATTATACTTACCATCTATTTATTTATTTAGCTCGTTTTATATTCAGCCTGTTTTCCTGGCAGAAACTTACAAAGGCGATTTCCCATCCACACAGCGATCAGACTGAGACCTGCTTACCATACAAGGAAGGGTATCAAGGACGTTCTCACCATCTCAAGAGGTCCACCAAAATTAGTGGAACTTACTTGAAAGTAAACATACTTTAGATCAGGCAATGCATTCCCCCCCCCCCCCATTTCCATCAGAATACTTGATGAAAAGGCTTGTCTTTCGGATCTGTAGCTCATAGCAGAATCCCTTAAGACCTCATAGCAAGTTTAACAAACACATATACACACATGTAGATGCCTGTGTAAACAGGGTCCTATGCATCTTTCTTCTTCTTGTGTAATAATTTTTTATTAGTTTTCATTTACAATAACCCAATAAAAGCCTCATTGCTAATACCAAATTTTAATACAATTAATAATGCCAATTGTTCAGATTGCCAAATTATATTATTTTGTTGGCCCCCCACATGCTAGAATTGATGATTTGATAATTTACTTTAACTCTGCATTCCAAAAACTTATACATTCCAATTACACACCAGTCAGAACAACAAACCCTAATACCGCAGCTGCAATTATAATGACTTCCATTCGCATTAATGCATCAAATAATTTACAGTCCTACAGGCGAAGCCTTCACGTTCCCTCTTTGTTCTTCTTGTGTGCAGCTATATTTCTGTCCGTGATGTTTCTTCCTGTCCTTGTACTGTATTATGTCTATCTTTTGTCACTTGTTGCTGTTCTCCATCATACCTTGGGCCTTTGCATCTTTCTTCAAACCCTCCCCCATCAAAAAAAACCCCCACACACATTTCAACATTGATCCCACCATGTAAATGGTATGCAAACGAGGAGAACAAACCATATGGCTTTCTTCAATATTATGAGAACCCGTCTGATCCTATTGCCTACATCCCCCCATATGGAAATACCAATGACACCCCTTTGTTTGTTGGAGGAAATGCAGGGTTATATTTCCTCCCTCTGGCCTTCAAATGAGATTTTTCCTTAGTTTCTTTGCTCAAGAAACAAGGGCTTTCCTTGCATTACATTGGCTTACTGATTTGTGTGTACTGGTAACAATTTTTATCTAGGTAGAAAAAGGTTAAGATACTTACCCCCCATCGCACCCTATATTTTTTGAGACTTAAAATCTTGCATTCAGCACAGTCACACATTTTCAAAAGTAGGCATTACTTTCACTTATTACAGGTGCCTACCACTGTAGGGAAAAAAATCTAAATCTAAGCAAAGGGGATAACTTGCTTCTAGATTAAGAAAATGGTTACCAATTATTATTATTATTATTATTTAATTAATTTTGTATACTGTACTCTAGAATCCTCTGTAGCACAGAAGGGCAAATCTTTCTTCCAGAGTTTGCAAAGAGTTGCTACCAATCAGTAGACAGAAATGGAACACGGGTGGCGCTGTGGTCTAAACCACTGAGCCTCTTGGGCTTGCCGATTGTAAGGTCAGCGGTTCGAATCTGCATGGCAGGCTGACCTCCCATTGCTCTGCCCCAGCTTCTGCCAACCTGGCAGCTCAAAAGCACACCAGTGCAAGCAGATAAACAGATACCACTGCGGCGGGAAGGTAAACAGTGTTTCCGTGTGCTCTTGCACGCATCCCCATGTCCTGTTGCGCCAGAAGAGGTTTAGTCATGCTGGCCACATGACCCGGAAAGCTGTCTGCAGACAAATGTCGGCTCCCTTGGCCTGAAAGCGGAGATGAGCGCCGCACCCCATAGTCGAATTTGACTGGACTTAACCATCCAGGGGTTCTTTACCTTTAGCTATATAGGCCAAAGATTTGACTCAGCACAAGACTATGCAATCAGTCTTGCTCATGCAGCCGTGTTCTTTATCACTGATTCTGGGCCAGGGCTAGGGAATGTGAGTGAAGCAACAGATGTAACTCTTACCGTTGTACAGCAAGCTACACTTGAAACATGCACACGCACACGCACACACACACACACACGCACACACAAACACAGCATCTATCCTCCTTTGAGGCAAGCAAGAAACATCATAGTTCAAGGACCTATTCCAGCAGAAGAGCGCTCAGAGCTGAGTTGGTGAAAGGCATAACTTGAAAAGAGTCCAGAGAGTCAAACAGAGGCCTGGAGGTTACACTCAATCTTGCCCTAGGCTTTGGGAGACTCTTGGGCAAGATGCTTCAGGGCCAGCCCAATACATTTTAAACCTGAGATAAACCACCACATGGCGCCTGCCCCCCCTCCATGAAGAAGAAGAAGAAGAAGAAGAAGAAGAAGAAGAAGAAGAAGAAGAAGAAGAAGAGGAGTTTGGATTTTATATCCTGCTTTATCACTACCCGAAGGAGTCTCAAAGCGGCTAACATTCTCCTTTCCCTTCCTCCCCCACAACAAACACTCTGTGAGGTGAGTGGGGCTGAGAGACTTCAGAGAAGTGTGACTGGCCCAAGGTCACCCAGCAGCTGTATGTGGAGGAGCAGAGACACGAACCCGGTTCACCAGATTACGACTCTGCCGCTCTTAACCACTACACCACACTGGCTCTGAGTGCAGAAGGTGTGTGAGAGAGAACATCTACACCAGAAACATGAGGGAAGAAATATCTATATAAGGAACAAGAGTGGGTGGGTGGGTGTGGAGGTGTACAGCAATGCCTCTTATCTGCCCAAACCTATTGCTTACAGATATCAAGCAAGTTGTGGCTTGCTTTATCCCAAAATGGATGTACTCTGCTCATCACAACTTCACCATGCCTTGGCCCCAAGGCCCCTTGGATCATGTGAATGTCAAAGGACAGTTGTGTTTTGTTTTGTGTGCTGTTTTGCAAAATGCAAATCCGGCAGAGTCACCTTTAAATGTGAACTGTATCAAATTTCTTCCCCATTCTTAATGTGACTCAGCCGTTTGGGTTTGTATAGATTCTACTGATATACGGAGTGGATTGCATGAAGCTTTCGCTATGAAGTCAGATGCGAGTGATTTTACATATGTCACCATTACCCGCTAAGAAGATTATCCAACTTTTTATTGTTTTATTGGTTTTTTTTTAAGCACTTGTGTCCATTTCGATTGCATACGGTTATTTGTATGGGCTCTCCGTTCCATAGTTTTGAAATGGTAACATCAAGGACATTTTAAAAACAGCTTCCAGGAAGCAGATGGTAAATCACTGCAAATGGTGTCAGAATATTGCCTTGTGAAAGAAAATCCATATCGTGGTTCTAGAACAAGATTTGTGTTCCAATCTATTTTATAAATTCTCTCTTTTCCTTCACCATAATCTCCTGCTCCACATGCATTGCGAGACCATCTATATTTTCCCCTTTGCTTTCTGCAGTAATTTGAAAGCTTCGAGGCCACCTGCCTGAAAGTCCAAAAATGTCATGCAATTGTGAAAGAGGCAAAAATTGGAAAAGTTTGTGGATCATCTGTTTTGCATGCAACAGAGCCCATCTTTAGTCCCCAGAACCTCCACATAAGCACGGGAGAGATTCCAGTCTGAAAGCTCAGAGAGCTGTTGCCAGTCAATGTAGGTTGTATTGAGCTAGATGGACTAATAGTCTGACTTTGTTTACAAAGTTATTGTACTTTCAACCTTACTGAATGCTTGTGAAACATGGACCACTTATAAACGCCGTCTCCAGCTCCTTGAAAGATTCCATTAACGGTGTCTCTGAAAATTTTTACACATCACTTGAGAAGACAGGCAAACTAATGTCAGTGTACTGGAAGAAGCAAAGATCACCAGTGTCAAAGCAATGATTCTTCAACATCAACTTTGTTGGACTGGTCATGTTGTTTGGATGCCTGATTATTGTCTTCCAAAGCAACTACAGTGGTACCTCGGGTTACAGACGCTTCAGGTTACAGACTCCGCTAACCCAGAAATAGTACCTCAGGTTAAGAACTTTGCTTCAGGATGAGAACAGAAATCATGCGGCGGCAGCGGGAGTCCCCATTAGTTACACTGGTACCTCAGGTTAAGAACAGTTTCAGGTTAAGAACAGAGCTCCGGAACGAATTAAGTTCTTAATCTGAGGTACCACTGTACACTATTCCGAACTTAAAAATAGAAAGCATAATGCTGGTGGTCAACAAAAGAGGTTTAAAGACTCTCTCAAGGCAAATCTAAAAAAAAATGTAGTAAAAACACTGACAATTGGGAAACACTGGCCTGCGAGCGCTCCAGTTGTAGAACAGCTTTTACCAAAAGTATCGTGGGTTTTGAAGACACTCAAACTGAGGATGAAAGGGAGAAATGTGCTAAGAGGAAGGCATATTTGGCAAACTCCACCATGATCAACTCCTGCCTGGAAACCTATGTCCCCACTATGGAAGGACGTGCGGATCCAGAATTGGCCTCCACAGTAACTTATGGACTCACTTAGGACCGTGTTTCTGGAAGACAATCTTACTCGGCTACGAGTGATCACCAAAGAAGAATGGTCTGACTCAGTATGTGGCATTGGGTGTGATATGGTGTGTTGCCTGGTCATAGGCAGGTTTGTTTGGGATTAACTCCCACTGAGTTAAGCACATAAGAAAAGTCCTGTTTGATCAAACCAAGGGCGGATCTATGCTCATGATCATGCTTGCTAAGGAAGGGTTAAGGAATGATTTCGCTAATGTAGATGGACACATAACGGCCTACTTTTTACCTCCATAATGCATTATTACCTTGTCTTTTTATTACTTAAATTTTAAATCATTTTATGCTGCTGTATCGGGGAAGCTAGGGTAGCCATATTTCAAAAAGTGAAAATCTGGCCAGTCGTTGAGCTTTCTGGCAAATTCACTTAAAATGATATGAGTTGCCAGACGTCTGGATTTTCCCAGACATTTAGCGATTTCTGCCTGGACACTGCTTCTGACTGCAGTATTCTGGCTATGTCCGGTAACTTCTGGACTTATGGCAACCCTAGGAACACTGCTCATATGTTTCTATGTAGTGTTTTACTGTTTTTTTTTTACTGCATTCAAACTCTGACACTCCCCTACAATGGTATTTGAGGGGTGGTATTCAGTTCAGATAACAAAGGACACGGAGGGAGGGAGGAAGAATTAAAATGTGGAACAGAGCAACCAGCAGCAAGGAAAGAAACTGTGTTTTGGAAAATGGTGTGGCTGGGTATTACATTTGATGGGGGAGAAACCAAGGAAAAAATGTTTTAATTAAGAAGTATGCCCTGTGACATTTTAGAATGACATATTTATTATCATTCTAATACGGTGAAATAACATAAAAACAGGTCAGTCTAGATGCAGCCCAGATGTCCATATAGCCCAGCATCCTGTTTCCAGCAGTGGTCAGCTGGATGTTTCTGGGAAAGCAGAGGAAGAAGGGAATAGCTCTCTCCCGTTGTTTGGCTCTGTCATCTGATATTCAGATATATTCAGCTCTGAATACAGAGGTTCAGTTTAAGCTATCCTGAATAATAACTGCTGGTGCTTTTGAATGCTTATCCACATGAATTTGGCTAATCCTTTCTCAAAGCCCATTTGCCATACCCACATACTGAGGGGGCAAATTCCAACATTAAAAGGGAAGGTGAGCATTAACCGGCCAGGACTCGGAGCTCAGAACTTGGCTTGATGCTTCTATGCAGCTGGCACAGTGTATTCCCAAGTATTTGTGAATATAAGGCTGCAGCCTTAGGGAGCAAAGCCTGCTGAACAAAATGGGATATGGCTACGACATGCAGAGAATCAGCAATTTTTTTTAAAAAAAAAGAAGAAAAAATATATAGGGTTGTTGTTGTCTTTTCACTGCAAAGAACCAGATGTGCGGGGCTTATTGTTTGCCATTTGATTTGCTCGGCTGGTTACAGATACACACAAAAACAAAAAGCACCCTCATGAAACAGTCAGAACATCAACACAGGCAGGTTCTGCTGCTGTGCCGGTTGAATTCCAATGCATCTGTTGTGATTTGGAGAGGAATAGGGATGGGTAGGCAATATGCCTGCATCCTTCCTAATTCCTGGATCCAGCAAGGATTCAAGACTCTTTGTTTCTGCCCCCCACTTCCCCAAGTGGGCAAATGGCTTGGGGCCACTCTATCAACTGGCTGTTAGAAGGAGAAAAGACAAAGTGAGTTGTGTGTGAGATCCAGAAGCTAGAAAGAGGCTATAGGCTGGGCAGCTGAGAGACAGAGCCATGCCTGATTTCTGTTTGGCTCCAAGGCTGTGGCTGTGGGAGAAGCAAGCCCCTCTTGACATGTTAATTCCATCATAGGCTCAGGTTGGTATATATGTGTAAATAAAAAAAGGTAAAGGACCCCTGGGCAGGCTAAGTCCAGTCAAAGGTGACTATGGGGTTGCGGCGCTCATTTCACTTTCAGGCCAAGGGAGCCAGTGTTTGTCCACAGACAGCTTTCTGGGTCATGTGGTCAGCATGACTAAACCACTTCTGGTGGAACAGAACACCGTGATGGAAGCCAGAGCACATAAAAACACCGTTTGCCTTCCCACCAGAGCGGTATGTATTTATCTACTTGCACAGCCGTGCTTTCAAACTGCTAGGTTGGCAGGAGCTGGGGCAGAGCAACGGGAGCTCACCCCATCGCAGGGATTCGAACCGCCGAGCTTCTGATCGGCAAGCCCAAGAGGCTTAGTGGTTTAGGCCACAGTGCCACCCACATCCCTATGTGTAAATAAACCATATATCATCACTAAATAGACCATATATCAACTAGCCTAGATTAACTCCACATTGAGACAGCCAACCATAGTCATTTCCTCTAGATATATAGCCTGACTCATCTTCTTTCTTTTTAGCCCAGACACTCTTATGTTTTTCGATGTTTGGTTTAAAACGGCTTATTCAAAATGGCATTTTGCTGAGTGTGTCCCTTTTATATGTGCTGTGTTAACACCAGTCCCTTTTAAAACTGCTTTTACTGCACTTCCATGAATTGCCGCTCTTGAGGCTTGATGACGTTTCTGGCACAGCATGCCGAATGCTCTTCCACTTTGTTGTTTTATGTGTCGTTGCTATAGATTTTGTTAGATAATGGAGAAATTGTAAGCCGCCAGGAGCTCCTTTTGACTAAATACGAGGTCTATGTTTTCAAACAAGCAACAATACGTTAAAAAAGCAAACCCTTTTCAATTTTTCCCCCTAGGAAAATAGGGCTGAACTTTTGATGTGCACAGTCAGCTTTTGGGATCTATAACTGCAAACTCCATTAAGCAGAGATTGCTGGAGGGTGTTTGCAGTGTAAATATGTCCTCATGGCTTCTTCAGCTTGGCCTTCTTTATTATTCCAGTCAAGGCAAAATAGAAGCTGCATTTAGAAGAGAGAGAGAAGGAATCTAAGGGAAGGCTGCAAATGCTGACACTTCAAATGTCCAGTTTAGAAAATATGATGCCCACACTGCTTTTCATTCCCACAGCTCCTGAATGCATTAAACATTTTCCTTAAAGGACAGCTTGTGTCATTGCAGACCATGCTTCTGTTGTCTGGATCTACTTGTGCCTGCAGTCTTGTGACTTTTAATCACGGATGCTGTACCTGACTCAGTACTTATAGCTTCTTTTTCCTGCTGTTTTCCCTCTTCCTTCGCATCAGTGAAAATATTCCAAACACCACCTTAAACCAATCCCTCCCACAATTATGAGCAAAGGCAGCATACTTGGCTATGCATAAACACACCAGCCTCACTATGACTGCTTTTCGTCTTTCCACTCAAGCTGGCCATGGATTTTTATCAGTGTTTAATTCAGCAGAGATTTGTTGCTGCGTGTGGGAACTACATGCCATTGTTTGGTAGGCGAAAGGAAATTTCACCGATGAAATGAAAGCAATGCATCTGATTCATTTTGGTAATGATTGGATTCGAAGTGCTGCTTCAGTCTTTATAGTGTCTGTGTTTAGAATGAATGACATATTTCAAGGTTATGTTGTTTTCTGGATAATAACCAGCCAGGCTCTCCCACATTTTGCAGGTGAAATGAAGAATACTCGTGTGTCCTTGTATGTAACAGTCCTATGACGCTGGCACAAAAAGTCTCTGCTTGAACACCCAACCCCTTCTCTGCCTGTTGCATGATGCACTAATTCACCCTGCATGTATTGTATTGGCTTTTGAGGCTGTTGTGTAAGTGAAATAACCACAGCCATTTCCTTTCCCTGTATTTAATTTTTAAAACATATAGCCTTCTCCCACCCCTCTCCAGGGTTTTAAAGTGTAAGAAAAAAAGTTTAATTTTCCAATGGCTGGTTGTTCTTACTGATGTAAACCACTTTCCGTTCTCCATATGAACTGTGTTTGGGTTCTTAATTTGAAATGTCCTCGATGATTTATTTATTTTTTGGGGGGGGGGAACCAGCACACGTTGATTGCAGAGCTCTAAAACTGGTGGACTGTCACCAACATTAGTCATAATCCGAACAGACCCATGGAAATGAATAGACATGGAAATGAATCAACTTCCAACTAGGGCTAGACCTATGAGCAGCAGTTAAAAACAATTAGAATACTGCATGGAATGAAAAGGGGTGTTGCTTATTCAGACCTTTAAACCTCCCCCTTAAATAAATTCAGACAATGCTCAGATTTTGGTTTGGTTTTTGGCAGAATCTAGGCCACAACTTTATTGATTACAGGAAGTGAGTGGTTGCATAGGCTCTGGTTCGACTAGCCGCCACCCAAATGCCCCCCTGGACTCAGGCAAGGGCACAACCCCCTCACAGAGGTTGACCAAACCATCGAGTCCCTGGGTTCCTTTAACAGAATACCCTTCACATAGGGATGGTGAGAGCGTTCTCCAATCCCTATCACCTGAACCAGAGCCTATCCACAACCTTACAAGTTGTGACGATTTGCTACATGGCAGTGGAAATCCAAATGGCAACAGCCAATCAGCCAAGTGGGGGAAATTCCTGCCTTGCCCCTGTCCCAATGACAGATGACACACAATGGCATAGCAAGGACAAGCACACAGCCCTAAATATAGGGAGAGGTGGGCGGGTGTTCCAATACACACCCCAAAAGAGGAAGCTCTGGGTCACGTGCATAGGTATACGTAGGTCCCTTGATCTGTTTAGCATGCGTCCCATTGGCCTGATTAAACCCAGCATCAAGGGACCTACCAATTGGGTGTTGTGGCTATTCAATCGAACCCACCCACAACACAGGGTTTGGTTGCCAAGTCTCACCACAACACGTGCCCTCTTTTAGGGAGGACCCGATGTATTAAAGGATATGCAGATCCACAAGAAGCAAATAGGAAACCATGGAGGGTTGGGCTGGGAAGTCGGGAGATATGGGATAAATGAAGATAATTGTAGTATGCATTGAAATTTTGAAAGTGCAATTTTTTAAAATAAAGAATAGAATAGACACAAATACTCCAGGTCCTTTAATCTCAATGGATCTACTCTGAGTAAAATTTAGGTTGCAACAACCCCTGGTGTATGCATGTTTTTGCAATGTTGTCTCTGAGCTCTAGGGCAAAGATAGGCAAGGGCTCTTGCATCTCTTATGATCCTGTTTGCCATGCGTCACAAATCCTGACATGAAGGGGTATGAGACCAGTGGAAACGGTGTGTTCCCGGCAGGCTGATGGAGCTGAATGTTTTCCTGATGGGTGTTAAGGATTTGCCTGTCACCTTCACAGGAAATTCTGGTTGATCTCTGATGGGGAAGTGGCCTAGATTGCTACTCTCAGCCTCAATAACTCTTTCAAAAGGAAGTCCTGTCTAGAGCAATGACCATCCATTGGAGGTCAAAGGCGTCTTTCTATAGACAGACATCGGGCCCATGTAGGGGATGCAAAATAAGTGAACAATAAATGAAGCTCTGGTCAGCTGCTGGAATGCAGAGGAGGAAGCACCAGCAGTTCCAGTGGAATTGGTGATTATGAGCACGGCCAGCCCAATACATTTTGGCACCTGAGGCAAACTTTAAAATGGCACCTCCCTGCCATTCTGGGTTGTGGCATGATAATCTATATCAGGAACAAGAGGAAAAGAAAAATCTACGTCTGAAACAATGGGGTGAGTGAAGATCTACATCAGAAACATCAGAAACAATGGGGTTAGTGAAGATCTACATCAGAAACAAAGATGGGGTGGGTCATATCAACCTTACCCAATGGTTGAACAGGGAATGGAGGGGAACGTGGGTGGAGGGGAATAGGCCCACCCTGAAACATGCCAGATGGGTGCAGACTCCAGGAGACCTCAGGGGGCAGAACCTCATTTCCTCCCTAGGGGTGGGAGGAGAGCAGCAGGGCCTCCTGTTCACCTATTCACCAAGACGCCACTGTGAGGAGCTTTTGAGGAGGCCTACACTGTGTTCTCTGTGGCCATAGCTGGCCAATGCATTCCTTGGAGGCTGGATCTGCTGCTTATGTGCATCTTGCCACCAGAGGCAGTTGTCTCACTGTGCTTCATGGGTGGGCCAGCCCTGATGGTCAGAGGTTGCTGACAAACAGCAGACACATTTCCCAGCAGTGCACACCCTCAACTTCTTTCTCCCAACTCCTCATTTCCATATGTACTGTAAGTGGAGACTGTTGCCAATAAGTAAGTAAGTGTTATTTAGCAGTAGTGGGGAGGGAGCAGTGGGCAGTGGGCAGTGGGCCTGGGACTGGGATTGGGAAGCCATCCCTGCTAGCAATGTGGATACTAAAATGAAGGAAGAACTGTTCTCATTCAGACTAATTAAGAGGTTAAAATGCTTGAGTACTGAACTTGTGCCCAACAATGATCTGGACCTCACTGATCTGGTCTAATGAATGCTGACTACACAGATACAAGAGCAGGACATCAGCTCAATGGTGTCTCATTATTAATTACTAGTATCGTAGGAGTTTCAGAGTAAATGTGCCCAACTTGCATAAAGAATGAGTTTTATGAACAGTGAAAATTTGCATCATATGCCCTCCTTTTACTTTTTATTTTTGTCAGCATCACTCATTTTATTTGTTGTATAACTTAGGGCACTCAAACACATCCTCACAAGGTTTACTATAAACAATCCTGGTATACAGGGAAGATATCAAAGACTGAGATCATGAAGAATCATCAATTTATGAATATACCTGGGATTTATGCCATTTTAGACTGCAGAAAGGTATCACATTCTAATGTTTGGGGCAGTACGATGAAAAAAGTTCCAGCAACCTGATCAATGTGCTGTGGTTTATCTTCTTCTTTGGATTTGCTAGGGAATGAAACAATGGATTGTTGAGCAGATAATATTTCTCCTGCTTTTGCTGTGTACTCATTATCCATTGACAAATGTCAGGTTTGTTGGGTCTAACCCCCCCCCCCCGCTCCAATACTCCAAGATCTAACAACCAGTTCCAGACGACTGCAGATATGCACTTAGATTAAAGAACAGAGTGCCTCTGAGTCTTGGAATTTGTTTTCTTACCAGAACCTAACTGGACTCATAGTCCTTTCACTCAAACGCCCAGCCCTGGTTCTCCCAAGCTACATTTATTTCAGCCACATAATTTTGGTGGGCAGGGGAAGATTTACTTTGTTACTGCTATGGTCAAACATCTGGAAGTCGGAAATCCTTGCCAATCGACTGCAAAACACCCAAAGATCCATCAGTGGATTCCCCCTGTACCTTTAGCTTCCCAGTGGGTGGGTCACCTTGCCCCTCCCCCTTCCTGTAAGCAACAGTGCCCCATATGCTGGCAAGCTAGTATAGCAGCTCTGCCCAAACCACGTCTTCTCTATTCCATCTCTTCTGTTTGTGTACACACAAAATTAATTTGCAGCTAATCAGAATAAATGAGAAGGGTGAATAGATCTATGCTTATCCTTCTACACAGTGCTTTTTTCTGGGGGGACGCAAGGGTATGCGAACCCCTAAACATTATGTGTTACCCCGACTGATGGACGGACGGACCGAAATGCCAGCTGTCTCGCAGTAGCAGTGTGGACTGGAGCTCCATCATTCTCCCCACTGGTTTCCGGGGAGGGGAGTCTGGGGTGGCCAGGGAAATAAAGCACTGCCTCTGCACTTGGAAGCTTTATCCACACTAGGATCAATGGAACATCTTCACTTGGCACCCACAACCTTGGCTATTCTAGTGTAATCGGCAGCGTCACTGTGAAACTGCTCTTCTATTGATTATTTAATTTCTGTGCCTATTAACATATTAAAAATATCTCCAAACGGAATCTGAAAAACTGAAGCAACAACAGATTACTTAAACAAAATATTACAAAATCACACAGTTGCATTTCAGAACGTTGGTTTAATGCAAAGTTAAAATCAAAATCAATTCATTTTCCTTCTGACACACCGTCACTCCCAGCCTCCGGGTTCTCACTCAGGGTCCAAAACAACTCAGGTCACTCACAATTGTTTCACAATGAGAAGAGCTCCCAGCAACGGCGGATGTCACCCTAGTCTCTCACTCTAGACTTGCTTGGGCGGGGGGGGGGGGGAGGCTAAAGTTAATGGTGCTTCCTCAGGCTGCCCACAGGTGTGTCCCATTCAGCTGTACTCTCTACACCCAGTTCCAGGTACAGCAGGTTTGTTGAGTTTCCCAGGAGATCCACAATATGGGGAAAGGGGCCCCTTCCACTCACAGCTTTCTTCACTCTCTGCCCTCGCCTCCTCCTCCAGCTGCTTTCTAGAGCTAATGGAGGTCCCCTGGATGACTTCATTCTGAATTAGGTCTACTGCTTTTTAGTGCATGTTCTACAGAAATTAGACATCTTCACACATAGAATAGTGTGATGATTCAATCCATGAAGGCACCCATTTCAACAGAGCTTCCTAGGAGCAGGATTCACTGAATACTTCCCAGGTTTGGTGGGAGATCGATCAAAATAGTGGAGGGATTAGATGAAGTGATAAAACTTTCATGTTCAGTGCAGCCTATTTGCAATTTGTGTCATAGAATCTGTATGTGCAATTTATTATCATCATTAAATATAAATCATTATCAATGGATAAATGGGAGGCAAAACATTGGGAGCCCCCCCCCCCGTCTGTCTGTCTGTCTGTCTGTCTCTTTCTTTCTTTTTGAAAATATGGTGAATGTTAGCATTCACATGTGAGCTTTGGTGCTTGCAGATGAATTTGTGAAAGCCCAACACACACACACACACACACACACACACACACACACACGATTTTCAAAATATCCCCCGGTGAATGATGGCAGCCACATAAGATAACAGCTAGCATTCGAGGGCATATCTCTGATTTTCATGGCATTTATGACAATTACATGGATTTGTTTTGGACATTCATTGTAAAACGTCTATGCTACTTAAAATCCCTACCGAATGCTCAAAATGAGGGCCCCTCCCTATTCAAGGCCAACTTTATCTAGAAGTTATTTATTAAATCGAATGCTTTTTTCCGTCTTTCCCAGGCTAATTCAGGAATTAATCAACTCAGTTCTTTCTTTGCAAGAGGCCATCAATGGCGATGAAATGGTATGTATTTGTGTGGGGGGGATGAAGAATGTCTCCAAAAAGGGCCAGAAGGTTTGCCAACCCGAATTTTAAGTGGCACTTCTGAACTGTCCCTCCCCCGCCCCACCTCATTAAAAATAATGCATTAGGAGATTAGCAAGAGACACAGTAACTGGTTTAATAAGCTGCTTTTCAGAAGCTGTACTTGTGAAAGTGGATTCCATGCTTAGTGCTTTTGTGCTCTGTGCTAGAATACATTTGGTGCAGATGGTGGAGAAATTCGTTCTTTTGAAGTTATGTCCCCGGACAATATGGGATCTAGCCTTGGACACAATGTTTGCATTGTCTTTCTCAAGCCGGCATTCCATTTTCATGGAAATTCCTCCCATCTCCCATCTTTTTTCCAGCCGTTTCTGCTAAAGTCTTATTCCAGGGGGTTAACAAAATCCAGTATAATTTGCCTGCAGTGGTGAAGGGCGGGGAGTTGCCAGCCTCCTCTTCTCTGGATCTTTTATACATGTGTGCATTTGCTTTTCCCCCTCTGCTCATATTGGGAGGGGGAGATCCAAACCACACTCTGTTCTAGCCTGATATATCCCCTGCCTTGTCATCTCACTTTAAAGATAATTTTGCAGGTTAATGAACTTAAACGCAATACTTTAAAATAATCACTAGAGATAACAGGAGGAAAATCAAGCTAATCCCAAGCCTAAAAGAGAATGTTTGATTCCAGACTTGCAGCCTCATTTAAATTCACTACTGGTAAGTCCATTGCTTTCCAGTATTGATCTATGATAAGCCATTTTTATTAATTTTTTTCCCCTTAGAAAAATTCAACAGCATTAGTGGAGATTCAACAGTTGGGGAGACCAGCTGTTTGTTTTGACTGATTAACCCAACTTATCAGCCTTTCCTATTATAAAATGGGGCATCTACAATGGCAGAACCCACACCTTAGCCTCTAACGCTATAAGAATCCTGGGGCACAAGGACACAGAAATCTGCCTGATCCTCAAATTGGACCATTGGTCCATCGAGCTCAGCAATATCTATGTTGAATGACAACAGCTCCCCAGCTAGCTGGGAATGTCAGAGATTTAATCTGGGATCTTCTGCATAAAAGGGGCTTGACCACTGAACTATGGTCTTTCCTCCTGGAATTGGGGAAGAGCAAAAAGATTTTCCAATGAATTATCATAAAACATCCTCCACAATAATCAAACCCATTTTCATCTCATGCTATTCTGATTTCTTCTTTTCCTCCCATCTTTTCTGTAACGGTCCCTCCTGTGGAAATCTAGACTGGAAGCTTTCTTGGGGGGTAGGAAACTATATTTTTTGTTGCTTATCTTATTCTGTAAGCGCTGGTTACAGAAGGCAGGATTTGGACATACATAAGGAGTTGGATCCAGACAGAATCATGATCACAGGAGACCAGTCTTCCCCGTCTTGTGCCCTTCAGATCTTATGGACTACAACTCTCAACAGCCCTGGCCATTGGCTATGCTGGTTGGAGCTGATGGGAACTGGGAGTCCAACCGAACATCTGGGTGGGGAAAGCTGGAGTAGACCCATTGAAATCCATAGGACATAAGTTAATCATGATTCACTTAAGTCAGCCTTTCTCAACCTGTGGGTCCCCAGATGCTGTTGAACTACAACTCCCATCACCCCTAGCTAGCAAGGCCAGAGCTCAGGGATGATGGGAGTTGTAGTCCATCAACATCTGGGGACCCACAGGTTGAGAACCGCTGATTAAGTCTTACTGATTTCTGTATGTCTACTTTAAGCATGACTAAGGCTGGACCCAATCCAATGTTAGTAGTGAGCCAGCTGCAGAAGAATACTTGCGAATATATTTTGCAAAGATGAACAACCATTAGACCTAAGTTCAAAGGGAACCTGTTTCTCCCTTGCCTTTTTGTTTAGAGCAGGAACTGGCAGTGTAGTGCTGATTAAGAAAAAGAGAATGTTCGGGCTGTGTTTATAAAAAGAATAAACAGGCATACAGCCCACCTGAAGCACAGAAAGGGTGATGAGCAAAACAGATGTACCTATTAGCATTCAAATAGTTGATTGGATCTGTCATTTGCACCACAAAAATGTGTGCGTGTGTTTGTGAGTGAAGCTGGATTTACTCTCCAGGGGGAGAACATACTGCTATGAGTTGCTCCACTGCTTATGCAAATTTGCACCATTATTGTAACTCTGTTTTATTTTTCTTAAATAACGGTATGATGATCATCCTCACCTTTGACAGAACTGATCACTAGAGAGAGTCGGGAGTAGAAGTGAGAGCTGGGACCAGTCCATCTATCCACCAAGCAAGTGGTGAGCACAAAAAAATAACAGTGCCCAATTTCATCATGAACACAGGTTGCCTTTCCATATACAGGCCACAACACAAGGAAATTCTACCTGCTAAAGCCTGTTTCTGTACTCAGATCATCCTTCCTTGAGTGGGCCATTTGTCTTTTTCAGTGCAATAGATTGAATTAGTTCGATATTCATTCCCTGCCTGAATTCGAGATGTAGTGCTGAGTTCATGAAAATTCGACCATTCAATCAAGTAATGAAATGTATAGATTTACATAAACTCATTAAATACCAAATGTTGGTGCTTTGAGAACAGTTACAATTTCACAGGTTTAAAAATGCAGGTTTAAAATGTGAATTCAATAAAGCAAACCTGTGGTGAGGACACCTACACAGCTGGTTTGCTTCTGATATATTTTTTAAAAAATATCTGTCACCCTTGTTTTTCATTGGTAAGTGGGTTGTTTATGATAATCACAAATTCACATTTAAATGATCCAAATCCACAATATTATTTCCATACAGTCATGAATATTTGATGACAATTATCTATTGCATTTTGTAATATGTTGGGAAATATGCCAATAGAACATGAAATGCATAATTTGATTACCATTGGTGCAAACCTATGGTAGATACAGGAACAGACTGGAAAACACCTGGTGCTGCCACAGTATAGCTGTGTGCATCCCTCGCTGGGTTCTGTTGAAAATGGCTTCTCCATGCTAACCAGGAAGTTACCTCTTCAGACAACAGAACAACTCTTCATTTCTTATCTCTGCGGCTGCAATTGCCTGGGTGGTGCAGACACCCTTAGGCAGCTGAATGCGTGGCCCCGGGCACTGGCAACCCGTGGTATGCCACTGTCTTAATGTATTCCCACTGCTTTTTTTTTTTAAAAAAATAATATTTATTACTTTTCCAACAATTTAAACACTACAAAAAATAAAAAAGAACAATACAATACAAAAACACTACATAACACATTAAACTAACAAAACAAAACAAAAACAGTTTAAAACACATCAAAGAATTTCAAGATCTTATCTTTCATTCACTTATTTCAGTGACCTCCTCACACCTCCCTTTTTGTATTCCACTTCTGTTAATTATTTCAGCAATTCCTTTCCATCTTCCTCTGCTTTCTATCCTTTAATTATCTTAACAGAATCTAACCTTATTTTTCCCTTTAATACTCTATTAATCTATTTATACTTAATTCCTTATAACATTTCTACTAAAGCCATATAACTTCATTCCAACATTTTTCTAACATTCATTAATTTTACAGTATTTCTGTAAATAGTCTTTAAACTTTTTCCAGTCTTCTTCCACCGACTCTTCTCCCTGGTCTCGGATTCTGCCAGTCATTTCCGCCAATTCCATATAGTCCATCAACTTCATCTGCCATTCTTCCCGGGTGGGTAAATGTATTCCCACTGCTAATGTCTAGGTGCCAGATGGCCACCAGCAGGCAGCAGCCTCTGGCACCAACCTTGCATGATGTGGAACAAGTACCTAGAAGAAAGGCACTGAGCTTCTGATATTGGAGCAGAAGGGGATGGCAAAGGAGGATGGTGTTATGAGGACAAAAGTGTCCCGGGCTCTAGTCTAGAGATTTATGGGAACCTAGCAGCAAGTAGTACTGTTAAGAACAGGGCATGCATAGTGAACCTCAGAGAGGAAGCCTGTAGTCATGGAGGTTCTGTTACACCTCCTCTTAAACTAGTAAACAGTTGGGTTTTTTTGGAAGGATAGTCATGCGGCAGGCCGTGTATGATAATTCAACTTCACACAAGAGCTTCTGTTTGATTTCCCTTCTGACCAACCATGGGGCTATACAACTGCACTTGTAAGTAAGGAAGAGTAGAGTAGTATTTGTTTTGCTTTTTGCTTGTAGTAAATGTTACCCTTGGGGGGGGGGGGGAGGATAACAGAACCAAAACACAGAATTGGGATTATTACAGTGAAGACCAATACTTGCTGTTTTACTTTTGGTATCATTGATGACTTGTGCATTCCCTCCCCCTTTGTATTATAGACATGCAATTGCCCCGCTACCCATAACTAGCTGGTTTTTCAGGGCTTCTTCAGTCCTAGAATAAAGGGGGGGGGAAGGGGGGACAATATGGGAGGATTTGCTCTGGGTCCTTCTTGGTGCATTTGCACCGACAGACAGGCTTCTTAGCCGAAGCAAAGCAGAAATATACTTGTGATTCCTTTTCAAACTCGCTTTTTAATAGCTTGCATAGTCTGTGTTCTGTTTCTTTGAAACGGTGCCACTTCTGAAGCAGCGTATATCTGTTATGCAAAGATTGCTGCAGCAAACACAGATTTTAATTAACAGAAGAATAAGCAGGTGCATTAAAAAACCTGAGAATATCTTCATCCGTTAGCAGCTATTGTTACGAGCACATCAAAAACGTACGTACGCCTTGAAATTCTTGAACTTTTTTTTCTTGGTTAAAGTTCTTTCCCCCATTCATTATGCAAACCTAATGCATTAGCTCTAGAGAGAAATGATCACCTTTTTATTTCTTCTTTTTGGAGAAATCCTTGCATTGTGTACCCAGGAGTACAGAGAGGCGATGCTATCAATTATCCAAAAGACTGCCTCATGTAGAATTGGTACTTTTGCTAAACTAGCTCACAATTATACTGAGGCTGTTCCCAATTAATTATGAATATATATATATATATATATATATATCCACTTGGCCTAGCAGGAAGGATATTTTTTCATCTTTTTTATGAAAGAAGGTTATCATCTCAGATTTTAAGTCCATATTTTTATACATATAATCAGGTACCTTGTATGCATTCCACATATCAATACAATATGAGCCATGATAAAGGCAAAACTGGATGTTTCCTTGGAAATTGTGTGCTCCTAAGTACACAATAGATGAAATGTTGCAGTTAAAATGAAGCAGAAACTTCAATCCTCTAGGAAGCTCCCCGTCGATCTCTGCACGAGTCACTGATCTGGGGCTATCTCCTTCCAATCAGAAGGCGAAGAGCTGTAGACAGCAACTAGATGCTGTTGATCTGACTCAGTATAAGACACGTTTTCTATGTTGTGATTCTGTGGCTGCTGAGCACACTCAACCCTCAGTGCATTGTTTTGGGGGCTTCCTCCCACTTTGTTTTGCTCTAAACATTTTCTTTTGCAAACCTTGGCAACCCCCCATTCCAAGGCTGCTCATATCACCCTCTACCTGAGCCTACCCCAACTCCTACATCAGTGCCATGTGGTGACATTTTCCGTAGGGGAACGGTTGGGGCCAGAGGTGCCAGTTTCTGAGGGGAATGCATGTGTGACGAGCCTCCCTTCCTAAGCTGAGCAGAAGCTTCCTGAGCTTTGCTGGCTCTGCAACTCCAGGCATTTTTGGATGACACCAATTATCTGGAAATAATCTTACTTCCATCATTGTTCTGGTTATGGCTTTTTTTCAGCTAGAACTTTCCAGAACTCAGTTCCAGCACCTTTCATGTGGGCACCATTCCCATTATAAGAGAACAAGGGACATGCTGATGGGGAGTTCCAGCACCTCTTTTTCTAGAGGCCCTAAACTGCCTTAGACAGGAAAAGGTAGTCTTTGTGAGAGTATGAAACCCTGTTAATTATCTGGGATCTCTCAGTGACTTCTAATGCTATTGATCATGGTATTCTTTTGGACCAATAATCCAAGATGGGAATGGGAGCTCTCATATTCTGTTCAAGTCTGCCAGATTGCATCCCATTGATGTTATTGTTCCATGGCACCTGTGAAACGAGGTTCTGCAGGACTTTGTTTTGCCCCCTAAATTGGTTTATGTGAAATTGCTGAATGTTGTCATCTGGGGATTTAGGGGGAGGTGTCACAGGTAAGTTGATGACATTGAACTAGATTTATTCTTTTCATCTAATGCAGTTGAGGTGATGAGTGTGCTAAGTCTGAGGCAAGTATTGGATTGGATAATTGATACACAGAAGGTCAAACCAGAAGAGATGGTAAAGGTAAAGGACCCCTAAGTCCAGTCAAAGGTGACTATGGGGTTGCGGCGCTCATCTCGCTTTCAGGCCAAGGGAGCCGGAGTTTGTCCACAGACAGCTTTCCTAGTCATGTGGCCAGCATGACTAAATGACTTCTGGGGCAACAGAACATTGTGATGGAAACCAGAGCACACAGAAATTCTGTTTACCTTCCCGCCACAGCGGTACCTATTTATTTACTTGCACTGGCATGCTTTCGAACTGCTAGTTTGGCAGGAGCTGGGACAGAGCAACGGGAGCTCACTCCATCACGGAGCTTCGAACTACTGACCTTCTGATTGGCAAGCCCAAGAGGCTCAGTGGTTTAGACCACAGTGCCACCCACACTCACAGTCAGGAGATAATGCTCTGTTCATTCTTTGGAGAGTGATCTTTAAAGAGCAGATAGAATGTTTCATCTCCCAATCAAAGTGGTAGGCAATGATGTAGCACTCCCAACCCATGCTTCCCGTCCCCATTTCTCTAAATGCTGGATCCATGGACACCTTCAGAATGTTTACTGCATTGTAGGTCATCAACTCAAAGCAGTGAGCGCTATAAAGGCAAAAGATTACTGTCGGTACATTCAGTTTACAGATGGCCATGGCGTCTCTTGCTGCAAAAGCAGCTGCTTCTGAAGGACTTAATGCTATTTTCCTTTGTCTGAACAACTCTGAGCATCAATACCAAAGACAGACAAACAGGAGCTCTCTGTGAACTTTTGAAAATAGAAAGTCCTGTGCAGGAGAAACAAACATATGGATTAATCTCATTAAGGGGGAAAGCAGAGCACTTGAAACTTCATTCAGTTTCCCCATCTTCAGTTCCTCGCCCCCTTGTACCGTTCTTGTTTTTTCATGAGCTTTCCCCCCTGTTTTTAATGAAGTACAACTTCAAAAAAGAAAGAAAGAAAGAAAAGAAAGAAAGAACAGAAAAAGAACAGAAATTCAGATCAGAGCTATTTCCCTTAGAAATCACATAGTGCTCTTGCTGCAATGATCTATGACAGATGATGAGAAACTGTACAATATGTCTCGGGCCTAGCAAAATGGGAGCAGTGAAAAATTTGAAAACTTAAAAATGATAGATTGTCTTCCTGGAATTACACAAAATAACTGGTTCATTGTTAATTTAAAACCTGCCGCCTGGTGCATAAAAATTTAAAGCATTTAAAACCCATATGCTTTTTTAGCTGTAGGAAGATTGCATTATCTCAGTAGAAAAAAATATCCAAGTAACTTTCAGATTTCTGCTATCTAGGGTAAAGTTTATTTCTTCAGGAGGTGAAAAACATTTTTAATTGTTATATTTTATCTGCTGGACAAGTAAAATTGTTTCTTGTTTATTTTAGACTACTAGGAGATATATATTTTTTAGTTATTTAAATATTTATATTCCAACTTTTGGCCCTTTATGGGCAGCTAAGGCACCTCACAGCCTCAATTAAAACAACACATAATCCATAAAACGATAAAATTTAAGAAAGAAGATGAAGCTAAAAACTGAGAGGAAGATATTAAAAGCACAGAATTGGACAAAACCCTATATCCAACTAAGGCATAGTAGAACCAAAGGGCCCAATGCTGATTCAAACATCAATAAAGGGCAAATACATACCATAGATTTAAAGAGCACTCAACATACATTTAAAGCACATTACTTCCCCACCTAAAAATAAATAAATATTGGGAACTGTAGTTTTCCCTTTGCAGACCTATAATGCCAGTACCCTTTACAAACCACTTCTCCCTGATTTCTGGGAGGAAGTTGCAAGTTTCAAATGTTCTTTGGATGTGCTGTAAATGTATGCTGTGGATCTGTCCAATGAAGGGGTCAGTCAGGCATTCCAAGTGTAGGCTTTTAAAAAATTATTTATTGAACAGAATGTTTGTTGCTATTCTGCTGGTGCAAGGAAAAAGAAATATAAAGAAAGGAGAATTTCTGGATGCCAAGAACCAGGTTTGGGGTAAGCACCCTTTGTTGAGAGAACCCCGGCAGAGTCACAATAAATGCAGCAAGGTAAAGCATGGAAATATAGGCTTGTTAAAAGGTAAAGGACTCTTGACGGTTAAGTCCAGTCGCAAAGGACTCTAGGGTTGTGGCGCTCATCTCGCTTTACAGGCTGAGGGAGCCGGCGTTTGTCCGCAGACAGTTTTCCCGGGTCACGTGGCCAGCATGACTAAGCCACTTCTGGTGCAACAGAAGACCGAAACCAGAGCAGTGCATGGAAACGTTGTTTACCTTCCCGCCGGAGTGGTACCTATTTATCTACTTGCACTTTGACGTGCTTTCAAACTGCAGGTTTGAAACCACTGACCTTCTGATCAGCAAGTTCTAGGCTCTGTGGTTTAACCCACAGTGCCACCCGCCTCCCAGGGTCCCTTACATACCCCCCCCCCAAAAAAAGAGGTGCCTCCTCATGTCTGCATGGGGGGAAAGCCTGGCACTCAGCTCCCAAGCAGGCATTGCACACAACAAGCACAAGAAAGGCCAGCACTTGTCCATCCATTTCCAGCAGCAAGGGCTCATAGATGGCTGGTTGGGCTCCCTCATCCACTTGTTTGCTTCTCCTAAGTCCCCTCAGATCCTGGCAACCAGCACACCCTGGCCGGCCCCAGAGGCAGCTCCCCATTTGCCTGAGGATCTTGTAGCCAGGGCTGCTGGAACTCTGGGCATATTTAAAAGGTCTAACAAGCCTATAGGGACGCCGGTGGCGCTGTGGTCTAAACCACTGAGTCTAGGGCTTGCCGATCGGAAGGTCGGTGGTTTGAATATCCACGATGGGGTGAGCTCCTGTTGCTCGGTCCCTGCTCCTGCCAACCTAGCAGTTTGAAAACACGTCAAAGTGCAAGTAGATAAATAGGTACCACTCCAGCAGGAAGGTAAACGTCATTTCTGTGTGCTGCTCTGGTTCGCCAGAAGCGGCTTAGTCATGCTGGCCACATGACCCAGAAGCTGTACACCGGCTCCCGCGGCCAATAAAGCGAGATGAGCGCCGCAACCCCAGAGTCGGTCAGGACTGGACCTAATGGTCAGGGGTCCCTTTACCTTTACCTTTATGTAAGGGACCAGGGGCAGCTGCCCAAGGAGAGGGGAGAGGAGACTGAGGAAACACTCCCCAAGGGAGGGTGTTTGAAAAGGGCTAGGGTGTGCTAGCTCCGCAGGCAAGGAGTGAAATAACTGGGCTCCTGAGGTTTCCCCGTAGGGGAGCGACAGAAAGAATGCAGTTGGGCAAGGCAGCTGTGGACTCAAAAAGGTTGAAAACCTCTGTGGTATGATGATAAGAAATAGAAGGGTACAAGGACACGCTGCCTAGAACAGAGAGTTGCCTCTGGCATTGGCCTTGTCTATGTGGTTCCCTGCTGCTGATGCTACCACTGTACTCTGTGAAACTGGCCACACGGAGGCCTTGAGAATGGAGGAACTTGCCTTTGGGTAAGGGTAATCTGGTGGCTTTGATTTGATGTATTAAAATCTTCATATCCCGCTCTCCTGCTTCAAAGGCAACACTCAGAGTAGCTTGTGAGAATTTCACTTTCATAAGAACAACAATATAAAGCAACCGGGAGGGCTTTTCATATATTTTTAGGTTCACCTAAGGCAGAAAATCTCACAAACAGCTCTCCCATTGCCTGACAGCAGACCAATTAAATAACTTAACCATTTGCTGCATTTTCTTGACACTGCGTAGGACAGCTTCCTCACTGCATAAAAATAGGGCTGGTTCCGAGAAGATCTGTTATATTGTGACTGTTTCTTTGACCACATCATCATCTCCATGCAAGACTTCTGCACCTTTACAGTCCCATAGGGTTCACATCACTTTCTGTTTGTCCACGAGCATGGCATAAGAACACTTTTTTTCACACTGCGGCCTCTCGCTTGGAACAATGTCAGCACTTCACTGCCTGGCTTGGCTGACACCAATGCAACACTCTCTTGTTTAGTTAGGGATTCTAGCTAATTAGTTTGTGTGTCCCTTCATGTTTGCTGGGCTGCGTGAGGGAGAAATCTTCTTGTGCTCAGAATGCTGAGGCACATTGCAACTGGATTGCTTCACTTTGTCCATCTAAGCACCAAATTATCCTAGATTAAGCAAAGTGAGCTTGCCGCTTGATCTGCGCTGCTTGTTGACTCTTCCTTCGCTCCATTATTGTGAGTTTCCACCCCACAAATTATTTGAATTGCCTGACTGCTTTGTGTAGCAAGCAACAAATGGATCTAAAATCTTGAACTAGCTAGTCTTGATGATGTTGAACTTCCTTGTCTTGATGTAAGGTCAGCAGTTCAAATCCACACAACGGGGTGAACTCCTGTTGCATTGTCCCAGCTCCTGCCAACCTAGCAGTTCAAAAGTATACCAGTGTGAGTAGATAAATAGGTACGGCTGCGGCTGGAAGGTAAATGGTGTTTCCATGCGCTCTGGATTCCGCCATGGTGTCCCGTTGCATCAGGAGCAGTTTAGTCAGGCTGACCACATGACCCAGAAAGCTGTCTCCCTCGGCCTGAAAGTGGAGATGAACGCTGCACCCCATAGTCAAATTCAAATGGACTTAACCGTCCAGGGGTCCTTTACCTATACTAACAAATATGGTGGTTCAGATGATGAATGTTTGTTTCCTATGAATTTATATGACTTCCCCACCCTAAATGAGATACTTTGCTTTTAAAGGGTTTGCTTTTAAAGGTGAATTTACATAATTTTCACTTTCTGAAACAAGATGTGAATGGATGCACAGCCATAATTCAAAATTTTCACTTTTTGAAATTTTGCAATGTGGTTGCCAATGAAGTAATGTGTATCCCAAGTGCATAGGATTACACCTATTAGAAGTAAATAACACAAAATATGCATTACATTTGGAGAAATTTGAGTTTATTAGTCACAACTGCATACAAAAATGTGTTTTTTGGTAAAGTTTGCACTAAAATGATGTTGAATATTCATGAGATCATTTTCACTAATATTACCAAATTGCTGTAGAAATGTGGAGAACAATTTAAGAGTGGAAAAATAAGGAACTGAGAGAACAGAAATTGACAGAATCAACCAAATGTTGGTTGCCTCATTTTTGATCCATTTCTGTCGGGACTCACCATTTGATTTCACAGTTAGAGAGATGATTATCTCTATGTGGTGCGTGTAGTATATTTCACCTATTGGAAAATATGGAAAATGCTATGTTAATAAAAGAGCTAGCATGAAGTAGAAATTGAACAGGAGGCATAAACAAGTGCAGTGCGGATAAATGTTAGCAAGGCAATTTTCAGCATACAGAGAAATGAGGTGACAGACGATATTATGATTGTTAATGTACCTAAAAAGGAGCTAGTAAGGAGATTTTGGTTGGAGTTGTGAAATACAGGGGTGAAGGGAGAATTCTTTAGTATAGATTCAGCCAGAATCACTCTTGGTTGAAGAGATTCTCAGAGGGCTTGCATGCTTGCCTACAAAGTAGACCCCCCAATATATAGGAGGATTTTTTTAAATTTAAAAAAAACCTTTAAAAACACCTGCTAATTAAAATGTGTTCCGTGCCCCCATCCCACTGTAACTTAGTGGCTAAATATGGATCGGTAACCCCTGAAGTCTGAACTGGCATCACTCAAAACTAAAATCTTTATGAGCACCTGATTACAAAATCAAAGTATAGGTTGGATGCATTTGTGTTCTCCGCACCATGGAACTGAAAATAACAAACCAATATTCTCTTCTTCAGTACAGTGGTACCTCAGGTTAAGTACTTAATTCGTTCCGGAGGTCCATTCTTAACCTGAAACTGTTCTTAACCTGAAGCAACACTTTACCTAATGGGTCCTTCTGCTGCTGCCTTGCCGCTGGAGCACGATTTTTGTTCTCATCCTGAAGCAAAGTTCTTAACCCGAGGTACTATTTCTGGGTTAGCGGAGTCTGTAACCTGAAGAGTATGTAACCTGAAGTGTATGTAACCCGAGGTACCACAGTATAGTAGACCTACTGCAAGTGTTGGGGTTTCAGTGCTGAAGAACTCCTCCCTTGAGGGATGCTTTGCATGCTATGATAGGAAAGTTGTCAGGTGATGAGCAAATGAGAGCTGCACATCCTTACATGTTCATGGTAGGGGAAGAAAGAACTGCACAGCTCCTGTAGAGTGAGATATTAGAATAGTACCTTTACTTGGAGAGCACTCATTTTCATGGTCATATATGAGATTCCCCTTTGCTCTTTACTACCTTATATACTGTGGCTATGACTGTCACTGGGCAAATTTCTTGCAGGGGTGAAGTCTGAGGTTAAAATGGAGGGGGGAGTGCAGTCTGGGGACTCCTCAATTTGTGGTCTCGGGGTGATCTTTATTTTAATGGGGTGCTTGTGCCCTGCAAGCATATGCCTAAGCAGTCCAGATTACAAGGATGCCGTTATGATTTCAGTCCCCAAAGAAAACAAAACCACTGCTGCCCTTGTAGCTTGCCACCATGCTGAGAACTGGGGACCATGCAACAGTGCGAACCTGAGCTAAGTTTTATTAGCTCCAATATTTTTGCTCCAAATGAAACCAACATGTCATTGGTTTTTATTGATAGATTAATCAATGAAACCTTTAGCTGGTTTGTGGCAATTGTAATTAATCATCAAACTGATTTGACTTATGGAGCTATTTTTGGTTCTTGCCTGTCTTCCTATATACAGAAAAATGTAAGGCTGTCGTCACGCAGCCTCCATTAGATGATTTGTAATCCTCATATGAAGCCTGGATTTGCGTGAAGTTACGGCAGGGTAGGGAAGCATAAGAGAAGGCAGGCTGCACCACAGCAGGGTTTGTAGCACGAGAGCTAGAAGGGAAGGACACTGAGAGCAGAAAGTGGTGGGAGAGGTCTTTATTAGACCTGGGAAGGGAAGGTGGTTTTTTTCTTTTAAGTTTCAGCAAGGGAAAATAGCAAAGATGGGTACAACACATAAGTTAACACCCAAAAGCCAACACAACATAACCTTTCTGAGCCCCTTTCTTGCTATACTGAAACCTTATTTTAAGCTGCCACTTTTTCCTCAATGTCTCCTACCTCCACTTGCTCTACTGAAATTTTCACTATTGTTTTAAACCACCAGTTTAAACCACCAGTGATTCTCTATTCCTGCTTGCTCTTCTCAAAGCTCTGTCAAAGTTTAAAACTACCATTTCCCTCTCTCACTGCTTTCCTCTACTTGCTCTACTCCAGGGGTGGCCAGCTCTCAAGAGACTGGGATCTACTTACAGAATTAAAAACTGGCAGTGATCTACTTCCCTTTTTGGGGGTTCAGGTCAAAGTTATTGACCTTTTCTTAGGGAGGAGGAAAGCTCTGTTTTAATGGGTTTTGGGAGAGAAAGAGGAACAGCCACTCACCAACAGATCGCCGGGGACACAAACAGCCTCATTGAGTAAACTCCATCTTCCATTCTGCAGATTGTGCAACAATGGAGGGCGGGGTGAGGGGGCGGGGCCAGATTCTATTTTACCAACACTAAGGAAAGGGCGCCAGCCATCGACCGTGATCTACCAAAACCTCCTGGGGATCTACCAGTAGATCCCTGCTCTATTCAAACCCTGGGTGTTTCTTTAAAGACACCATTTTCCTCTCAGTATCTCCCCCTTCTTGCTGTACTCAAATTCCCCCCTCTTCTTTTCCTCTGCTGCATTGTTTCAGAGAGAGAGAGAGAGAGAGAGAGAGAGAGAGAGAGAGAGAGAGAGAGATATCTAGGATGCAGTGCCCTCAAATATTCCATAGTACTTTCCCGGTACTATGTGTTGTTTTCAATGCGGAGTTCCAGATTCAGTGTCATTATTTAGAACATGCATTTGATTTATAAACAAGCACCCATATACAATATGTATAACATCCATCAGCGGAATGAAACCTTCTCTCACTGAAGAAACTGACAGACTTGTTCCTAAGCTTCTGTGCATCTTAAAAACAGGGCTAGGAATGTGAAAAGGGAGTTTAGCAGTTGCATGGGATGGAAAGGGGAGACTCAATGGCGCACACATGAGGTGGTGGGCAGTTGGTGAATGGACCAAGCAGGGGTACATATTAACTGTAATTTGGAATGGGGGAGATTGGCCTTCTATCTGACAATAAGAAGCAGCTTTAGTAGATTAAATAGAAAACTATAAGTAATTTAGGGACTCAAATTAATTTGCTTGTAAAAAGGTAAAGGGACCCCTGACCATTAGGTCCAGTCGTGACCGACTCTGGGGTTGCGGCACTCATCTCGCTTTATTGGCCGAGGGAGCCGGCGTACAGCTTCCGGGTCATGTGGCCAGCATGACTAAACCGCTTCTGGTGAACCAGAGCAGCGCACGGAAACGCTGTTTACCTTCCCGCCAGAGTGGTACCTATCTATCTACTTGCATTTTGATGTGCTTTCGAACTGCTAGGTTGGCAGGAGCAGGTTATTGTAATTTTTATTCAACATAAACAGTCCACTGTTGCATATATGCAACTTAAAATAAAGAGATGGTTTGAAATCATCAATGGAACCCTACCTCTAAAAGCAAGGGACGCGGGTGGCACTGTGGGTTAAACCACAGAGCCTAGGACTTGCTGATCAGAAGGTCGGTGGTTCGAATCCCCGTTACGGGGTGAGCTCCCGTTGCTTGGTTCCTGCTCCTACCAACCTAGCAGTTTGAAAGCACGTCAAAGTGCAAGTAGATAAATAGGTACCGCTCCAGCGGGAAGGTAAACGGTGTTTCCGTGTGCTGCTCTGGTTTGCCAGAAGCTGTACACCGGCTACCTTGGCAAATAAAGCGAGATGAGCGCCGCAACCCCAGAGTCGGCCACGACAGGACTTAACGGTCAGGGGTCCCTTTACCTTTACCTCTAAAAGCAACTGTACCCTCATTGCTTCAATAAAAGTAGCTGTACACCCAAACAGAAAATCAATTCTCCTGTTTTTAAGATAGGGGCAGGGAAACTGTGACCTTTCGGATACTGTTGAAGTCCAACTTCCATCAATGCCAACCAGCATGATCAATGGCCAGGATACATGGGAGTTGTAGTCAAACCCAATCTACAGTTCCACATGCTCTTGCTTTAAAACATTATTGTTTTCAACGCTGGAATGTTCACCCTGTTAAACATCTACACCAAAAGCCAAATGAAATGAACTTATTCCCAAAGCAATAAAACAGTACCTGACATTGTATAGCACACAAATTATCTCTCTGTAATGTTAAAGATTAGGCTTTCAGAATTTCAGCATTACATAATTGCTCCATCTAAGCAGTTTTCGGTGAGTGGATGCATTTCTATTAATAAAATTAAACTAATGACATTTAGGAAAGAAATACTGTCCCAAATTGTATCATTTCAGACTATGAATATGGAAGAACAACAACCCCCCGTATTATTTGTACTTCGTTTCCTGCTTGGTACCTACTGTGTTGCATCAGTTGACCAATTATTCAGCATCATTTTCAAAAACAATGTGCAAAAGGATTTGTTTATGCATTTGGATTGTCCTTAAATAACCCTTCAACTTACTTCAGGATCTAATTAGTTTTCACTGTTAAATGTTTAATTGGTGGTAAAGTGAATAGATGGCAAAGAGCCCTTGGAAGGTGTCACCTATGTTTTTGGGCTCCATTTGGAGTTTTGAGGATATGTCATATACATCTGCCACAAAATGGCTACTGTAAGGAGAGGGCATGACATAAAATAGCTGCCATGGGATGTGGCCTAATGCAAAATGGTTGCTGTGGGGCTGTATGTCTGCCACCAACTTGGATTACCTTAAAGGAGGATAGGACAAATTCATGGATAAGCACAAACAGAAGGTTCCTTTAAATAGAAAGGTGTCCTCTGACAGCCCTTCAAGTAGAGGACTGTCTTCGGTAAAGTAAGACATGTGGGCACAGGGCTACATCTTCCCTTGGCTGAGGCCTGACAACAATTTGCCTTTTACTGGATTGGTCGATAAATTTATATTACCAAATATGCTGAGCATTTTGAAAATGCCGAAGAAAGCATTGCTTTTTATTCACACTTTGGAAAACCAAAAATACGGCTCATTTGCAAAGCTATATTTGATATTTTATCTTTCGTTCCCTGTTGCCATAACACTTCAAACCAAAATTGCCTCCACAAAATAAAAAGAAAGGAATAAAATCATTAGCGGGCAATTAAATCCCAGTCCCACCAATTAATACTGCCCCTCACTGATTAAAATTGGCCCTCACCAAGTAATCAACTAATGGTTTTGTTGATTAATCTACCCATTCCCCTGATTAAAAGCTCACAGCCCGAAATGCTTGCTGTTCGGTTCTTGCTTTTCTCTATCCATGTAGCAGACGAGTAGAGGCCGTCTCTTAATGCAGGCATTATAAAACACTGCAATTTACAATAATCTGGTAGATATTGTGTGGGAGAAAAGACTCCATTTAATGAAAACAAACAGGAAACATTACCCGATTTTAACAGGCAAAATGAGAATCTAATTAAGTAGCAGGAATGACTGGCTGGAGTGTCGCAGTGTCGTGTCTCTGTGGCATTTCTTTGCCGCAGCAATCCTTGCCAAGAACAATAAAGTAATGTGGCATTTTACAGGCTTGACAGCTCCCCAACCCCCACCAAACATGGAGTAACTTTTATACTACTAAAGGAATGTTTCCTGCTGGCAAATGGGATAAATATACAAAATGATATCGAGGCAACATTTCTCTCCCCCCTCTGCTTCCGTCAAGCTCTAATATAATTTGGTTATGTCTGATGTCTGTTCGTATTATCATGCAGAGACTGTGTTGTCTGAAATGCATAGTCTTTACGTCTGCCTGGCACAGACCACTGAGATAATCCACAAAGGTGCTGTTGAGCATACGGCAAATGGCTCTGTTGAGAAGTGAATGCGCAGGCAAGGGAAGAACTCCATGCAGCAAGAGCACCTCTGTGTTCCACCTTTTGAATAAAAACAACCATGGGAAGCCATGGAAAACGTGTGGCATAACTACTTGGTGTGAGCAAATGCCGCCCATGGAGACTTCCCAGCACATGTTCGTTCAGGTTGAAGTCCAATCCTGAATACTGAAGCAGATCTTAAGGCAGGCACGGCCTCGCAAATATTGTTCAATGGAGGAGGGAAATGGCTCCTTTTTCATACTGAAAGTCAACTGTGAGGGGGGAAAAAGGTGCATGTGCTGGAAGAGTCAGATCCTATGAGTTTCTGTGTAGACCTGTAGCCCCTTAGATTTTGTCAGATTCAGGCTCCCGTCAGTCCAAGCCAGTGTGGTGAATGGTTAGGGATGATGGGAGTTGTGTTGTTGTGGGCATCTGTCTGTCATCCAGAGTGAGATACAATGGAGTGCAGGGGTAGCAAGTGTCATGTGAGAGGCATCTCTCGAGCAAGTCCCGAGAAGACTCTTTTATTGAATATTACAACATTGCCACAGGTGCGCTCGTTGCTGATTGGTTGACACAAGGACAAAGCAAAGGTTACATATAGGCATTAATCACCAATAGATTAAAGGCTGGGAAAGGGAGCACAGAACTAGACAGGCATGAAACCTCCTAATTAAATTATAACTAATGATTGATATAGCAAGACTAAAACAATTACTAATGATTGATCATAACATGAAAGAATACAACAATCATGTTCCGTAGATGTGGTCAGCAATGCATTAAGAACAGGTCAAGGTACACTGTTTCATGAACTCAATGGGAACTGTTCAGAACATTCTCAGACTCATGTGCAGAGGCAAAAACTTCCCAGCAGAAGTCAAACTGCTGGAGAATCACAGCAGTGGTTGCAGAGACCAGTAACTCATAACTGCTGTCTCCTGTGTTGTTTTTGCTGTGGTAGCAGCACTGAAGCAACCTCTGTGGAGAGCAAGCCTGGGCAGAGTATATGAAGGTCCTGGGCTGACCAGATGGCAAAAAAACCCCTCTTGGCTTCACTGCTGTGGTCTAAAGGAAAGCAGAGCAATACATTTGGCAACAGTTGGGCTGCAGGAGTTGCTGGAAGGCACCATCCAACTGTCCTAGGGACTCCACTCTGGATTTGCGTAGAGTTTACTCCTTAGCCTTTTCTTCTCCTGATGATGTCCCACAGGACAGTGGGTATGGATTTTTCTTTGGGGTTCTGAAGCCTTTCTCACAAATGAGTATAGCTGCAAGTAAGCAAAGAAAACTCTGGTCCTAAGTACAGATAGGTAGCCGTGTTGGTCTGCCATAGTCAAAACAAAAAAATTCCTTCCAGTAGCACAATTGGTCTTTAAGGTGCTACTGGAAGGAATTTTTTTGTTTTGACTCTGGTCCTAAGCTTTTGCTTACTTGCAGCTATACCTTCCCAGGTTGATGAGCTCCATCTGCCACTCATTTCCCCCTACATGCACAGAAAACAACTTCTTGACTGTTGGACCCACTATTGGTCTCATCTGCTCTAGTCACTGGAACCTGTCTTCACATGCAGGCAAAGTCCCTAGCTCATTGAGGGTTTGAGACCCATAGATTACCCTCACCTGGTTTAGCTGGCCAGTCAAAGCCATTTCCCAGAGTGTGGCTGCCATTGCAAGCTGACAGCTTTGAGGAGCCATACGTGAGAGATGAGTCCAGGATAGGGACCAAAGATGGACAAACTACCCCAGAAGCAGCACAATGTGCCCCCCACCAGAGTACTACCCCCCTAACACCCCAAAGGGGGTTGTCAGCCATCAGCATCTCTTGGTGTAGAAACAGCAGCAAAATAGTGTCTACAGACACTCCCAGAAAAAGAAAAAAAGGAAAAGGAAAAGGAAAAAAAAAAGGTTTGTTTGCAGATCTGGCACAGCAAGAGCCATTGATTAAAAAACCTGCAGTGCTTTTACAGTTATTCCTTCTCCCATATGAGACCCTGAAAACTGTTGTGCTGTGTGAGTGGGCCAAAGGGTTGCTAATAGAATTCTATGCATCCCCACAAGACTGCAGTTCCCGGGAGAAAATCAGAACAGTTTAACCAGTCTAAAACTGGTAACTTTGCACTGTAGACATTCCCCACCCCCACCCCTAGCAGCAATATTTAGATTGTTCTTCTTCCAGCTAGTACTTCTGTTATGAGTGCTGGGTTGATTATGGTTATGTTGGTGTCATTTAGATCTGCATTATAATGATTTTTTTTTATTTTTAGAAGCTGTGTATACTAACTACAGAAGAAAAATGCAGGGGACAAGTGGAGTTGCCTTCGTTATGGCCCTTTGCACCATATGAACTGGGATCTTGATTTTTGTTTAATAGAGAAGGCAAACTGACTTCCTGAAAGTGCCCAGTTTTGTTCCAATTTGCTGCAGGACTGCAGAGAGCCGTCTCCTTCCAGCTGTCCCGCTGCGAAGACCATCAGCCTCTGCCCGATGTAAATCAGCGACCCGGGCTTCAAAGCCAGGGCACACTATCAGCAGAGCAAACTGCGCACACAGAATAGGCGTGAGGATTGTGAAAGCATACTACAACTACAGATTTATTAATCATAAATCAGGACAAATAAACATGTCATCTCTCTCGTATTTTCAGAGAGAACGGGATAAAGCAAAAGCAACACACAACGGAAGTTCCCAGCAAGCTGTGCTGGAATGTAAACAGACATGTGACACGTAACAGTTCCACACGTCTGCTCCTTAAGGTGGAACGGAAATTTCAACATCGAGTACATGGAGCCTGTATCATCAACATAAAGTTAGCGTAAGATGCCAGCGTTTTTAAAACGGGGATCCTTGCAGTGGTACCCAGGAACGTTTAAAACAGTTCTAGCACCGGACAACATTAAGAGCTCTGTGTTTTTTCCGTATTTATTATTTTTTTTGTTTAGCAATTACCTAGGAGGAATCGCTTCTCAGTATATCTCCAGCATGCCAAGAGACCCTTTTTCCATTGTTGAGGGATCACAATGGCTGAATGAAGACAGGAAGAGAGTCGGAGCAGAAGAGTAGAGAACAGTCACTTATGTGTGAAATATAGGTTAAGCACCACCTAAGATATATATACATTTCAAGAAACATTGCAGCAGATGCAAAGGGGTGTCTGCTTTATGTCACTATGGAACAATTATCCGTCTGAATCTCTAGGGTATCTGAGAAACATTGTGCACCTGGGGGGCACTGCTTGCCCCTATTGGAAATATTGCCATCTTGGAAATAGGTGCTACCAGGCAAGAGATTATGGGGACATTGGCTTTTAATGGCAGTAGCAGGTCATGATGAATGACTCCTAGATAAAGGAGGAGGCTAACAGGAGACCTGGCTTGTAGTTGCTATATTGGCAAACAAGTCAAACATTGAATAATAATACCCCCCCCCCAATAACAACAACAACAAAAGACTTGTGTCTTGATCTCCCACTCGGAACCAAATGATAATGGTCAGTTTCGGTCTAGGTGGACTGAGAGAGCCCCTTCTTCCATCATAGGTGGCTTTCCCACTTCCAGAAATTCCATCTTGAAGAGCAGATCTGGACCATGTTCCCTCCTCTCTCTCTCTCTCTCTCTCTCTCTCTCTCTCTCTCTCTCATCCTAATTGTCTTAATTAGCTGTCAATTCACTCTCATTTCCTCTACCTGCCAAGTCATTCACCTCCTGGGCTTCTCCAGCCTCTGCTGAGTCACATCCAACTACTGCTGACATTAATAGAAGCTTCCCATGTTCTTTCCTATTGGCCAGGGCTGAATAACTCTGCATTCCTTACTGGGCAACCTTCCAAGGGTTGCATGGCATTGGTGGGTGAGACCAGAAGGGAAAAGGGGATGAGGTTAAAAAAATGCACATTTTACAACTGGTAAAGGTGAAGGTCCAGTCACTGATGACTCTGGGGTTGCGGCGCTCATCTTGCTTTACTGGCCAAGGGAGCTGGCGTACAGCTTCCGGGTCATGTGGCCAGCATGACTAAACCACTTCTGGTGAACCAGAGCAGCACACAAAAACGCCATTTACCTTCCCGCCGGAGCAGTACCTATTTATCTACTTGCACTCTGACGTGCTTTCGAACTGCTAGGTTGGCAGGAGCAGGGATCAAGCAACAGGAGCTCAGCCTGTCAAAGTGATTCGAACTGCTGACCTTCTGATCAGCAAGCCCTAGGCTCTGTGGTTTAGACCACAGTGCCACCCACGTCCCTTTACAACTGGACATTAGGCCATTTTCTACAAACCCTCACCCTCCAAGCAAGAGGTCTGACCAGAGTTGAAAGACTCAGCCAGGAAGAACACAAGAACACTTGGGCTGAGAAGAAGGGCCAGTGAGGAGTGTGGCATGGGAAGAGTTATGAGGGCAAGATGGAGAGGCCTGGAGGGACACATTGTTCCCCTCCCTGACTGGAGCTTCCCCACCCTTGCCATGCAATCTTCTGCCACCAATGAGTGGCTAACTGGCAAAGAATTCTCAAGCCAGGACTTCCGGGTTGGCGCGATCTGGAAATGGCGGATTCCCTCCGAGTTGCGGAGGGAATCGGCTCAACTGAGGACGGGTCTTGCCGCGCCGGCGACGCGGGGACCCCCAAAAACCGCAGGTGCTGAAGCCTGCGGACTGAAGACTCGGCGGGCACCTTAAGCGCCCCCCCGATTCGCGAAGAGCCTTTTTAAAGGCTGCGGAGGGGATACGGAGGCTGGCGTGGTGCTGAGAGTCGATCGCTACCTTGGTTGAGTGCAGCCGCGAGCCATGACTGGAGAGCGCTGATTCCCTTCCTTGAAATTCGGACTGAAAAGAATAACCCGTGAGTAAAAGGAAATTGGACTTTATGAATATTATCCCGTGAATTTGAGACGACCGGGGGGTGTACTAAAAGGGAGTCCGCACCCCCCCTTCTTGCAGACGATTTAAAGCAACGAAATAAGATCTAAGCTGGAGTGTCTACCCTTTGTCGGGTGAGTTGAAAAAGACATCAACTTCCAAGATTTGGTAAAAAGTAACTTTGAGCTGGAGAGTGGAGTGTCGAAAGATTTCATTTTGTGGTAAACAACCCCCCCCCCGGGCCCGGGAGCGTCCTGCCTTTGAGCTTGGGGAAGAGGTGCGGAGTTTGACAGCTGTCAAAGCTGTCAAACGGACAGTTTAAGTGGAAAAACTGCTATTCAAGATCCCTCTGGCTAAAAATGAGTTACAATTGAGTTAAAATTGTTGGAAACAAAGTAATAACAATAAGTTGGAGGATTGTTGGAGAGATTACTAAGTAACCAGAGTCCCTCTAGGGGGAAGTCTGTGAAATTACAATGGCTGTGGATGGAAAGTTACTGGTGGAAATCGAAAGAATGTTTCATTTGGTGGGAATCTTACAAGAGCAGAGATTAGCTATGAATAAACAACTTATGACCTTGACTTCTGGAATAAGCAGCTCTGCTGAATGTATTGAGGACTTGGATGAGAAAGAATCCACAGCCGTATTGGAAATGATAACTAAAGAAGTGGAAGAGACTAAACAAGAAGAAGAGAAAGTAAAGTTGGAAAGCACCAACCAGGAGTTGGCATCTGTGGAATATAAACAAGGAGACCTTTGGATTTCATTTACCACAAATCTGCGAAAGATGCAAAAGATGAAGAAGGAGGACCCGGGAGTTTATGGAATACAGGAACTTAATATAAAGAAATATGAGGGGGGCCTCCAATTTGATTTTGATTTTGAAGATGCAGATTTTGTGGAAATTTCCCAGCAGTTGCTTTCAAATATTCTGGTGAGAAGAGAAAATGGTTGGATGGTGACAGAATTCTTTCGAGATTCGAGGGCCGACATAAAGGATTACCAACAAGACCGGCGGAGAGGGACGGAAAGAGACTTGAAAGCCTCGGACGTGAGGAACCCAGGCTGAGAACTGATATTTTGGACATGTATTGGGAAGGGACGAAAACCGGGGATGGGAGGGAGGGAAGAATGGAATTCTAAAAACACTCAAGACTTTTGGGTTTGGTTAACATGATTTTTATTTAAGACAAATTGGGAAATCAATGGAAGAGAATTTGAATCCAACTTAGGAAAATTTACTTTTTTTTTTGTATTTATAAATTTTAAAATGATTAAGAAGAGAAATACCAATTTGCTGACACAATTTTGGGAAGTGGGATGCATGAAGGGGGGTGGGGGGAAGTCTGGGAGCAAGGTTAAGGAAGTGGGATTTTCTGAAACTATACATGTTTTTGTCTCTGTCTTTTTTGTGTGTATTTGTCTTTATAAAAGGTGAAAAGCCAATAAAAATTTCTAAAAAAAAAAAAAAAAGAATTCTCAAGCCAGATCAAGATTATATCCTATGAGTCACTGAACTTTGCAGCGACAAAACTTGCACACTGTCCCCATCACAAACATTTTGGATTTCAGAGGGAGGAAAAAAATAAATTAGACGGCTTGTCCCTGGAAGAAGGCGCTGAATATACAATAGTGTTGGAGATATTTATATAAATGTGCAATTGCGTGGTGTACAGGGGAGGGGGGGAGGTGAGGAATAGAAGAGAAGTTAATTATGAGTAAGATCAAAGGGATTTCGAAAAGTGATCTATAAAAGCTCTAGCTTTTTAGTGCATGTGCTTTTCCATCTCCATTAATGATGTTCAGAGATCTGAGGACCTGCTTGCGAGCATCAAGAATAACAAGGCAAATTATTTGGTGGCGCTCAAGGGGGTTTATCCGGCTCCAACGAGGAAAGAAACAACAGCAAAACGGGAATGAGAAAATGAACTTTTGGGATTTGGGGTGATAGTCAATGTGGCCACGTGGTCGACGGTTGTGTAAGTATGAATGTGCACTCATCTGAGTTCAAGCCAGCTAGCGAAGTGGTTAGATTGTCGGACTAGGACCTGGGAGAACAGAGTTCAAATCCCTGGTGTGCCACAAAGCTCACTGGGAGCCAGTCTCTGCCTCTTGGCCTAAACTACCTCACAGTGTTGTTTGGGGACTGAATGAGGAAGGGGAGAACCATGTAGGCCACCTTGAGCTCCTTGGATAAAAAGGTGCGATATAAATACAACAAATAAGTAAATAACTGTTGCTGAAATGAAGTGTCCCTATTGGTCGATACAGCCATGCACCCTTCAATCCGAGTCTCACAAAGCAAGGACAAGGCTGGGATCAAAGGGCACATGGTTGCAGCCCACTTCTCATGCCGCCCTGCTATCCCCAAGCCACTTTGCGAAGCTGGGATGTGATCTGAATGATTCACCCGACAAAATGTTCAGATCACATCCCAGCCTCGCAAAGTGTTGCAGGGCTGATAGGGTGGTATGAGGAGTCAAATGGCACAGGGCCATCATCCTGGCAGACCCCCACGCTATGCCCCTGAACTCACCTGTTGAGTGCGGATAGCATTGTAGCCAGAAGAGGGTCATCGAGAATCAAGTGGGAATTGCCAGCATGTTCTCCGGGAACCCCAAGTTTTATAACTTCGCTAATGGAGCCTCTTGCTGCCGCCGTGCCGCTGGCACATGATTTCCGTTCTCATCCTGGGGCAGAGTTCTCAACTCGAGGTAACTCTTCCAGGTTAGCGGAGTTTGTACCACTGTACAGTGGTACCTCTGGTTATGTACTTAATTCGTTCCAGAGGTCCGTTCTTAACCTGAAACTGTACTTAACCTGAAGCACCACTTTAGCTAATGGGGCCCCCCACTGCTGCCACCGCGCGATTTCTGTTCTCATCCTGAAGCAAAGTTCTTAACCTGAGGTACTATTTCTGGGTTAGCGGAGTCTATAACCTGAAGTGTATGTAACCTGAAGCGTATGTAACCCAAGGTACCACTGTAATATCTTTAGAAGAAAGCTATACTACCTCCCAAGTACTGTAAGTAGGTTCCCAACCTACAGAATGCTTAATATCTGCAGGGGGTGAGAGGATGGAATGGAAGAGAGAATCTTGGAAGAAGTCCTGGCTGGTTGTCCAGCTGGAACCCTGATCAGGAATACTCCACACACTGCAACATTTTGTTGGAAGTTCCACTTGACACAAAAAAATTGCCCATCGTGGATTAGGTTCCCAGGCCCAAGAACCTCAGAACCTCAAAGGAGCATGTTTATGTATACGTCAGGACGTTCAGCTACTTTCAAATTACCGTCTTTGGTTCATGGGATCATTTTGCAACAGTGTACTTGTCTATACTAATATTAATTTACAGCACTGTACAACTCCCCTAAACATATTATTGGGCACTCCCTAGCAACATCCCTGGCTGGTGGACTGGGTAAAAATTGGCAGGCCTCAGATTGGGCCATCAGGCCTGGTTTATATAACATAATTTCAGTTTTGGTAAATTTAGGCATAGGAAGTAAAAGCGGTTTCTAGTCCAAGGTAGTACTGGACAACACTAACATTAGATATCAAATGTCTATCAATGTCAGTCTTGGATTTAAGTTTTAAGGAAGGAAGCTGTAGGGAAGAGATTGAAATGTTCAACATAATTATCTTTGTAATTCCAACCGATTATACTTTCAAGAAAAGAAAAATTGAGGTTTGTTTGATGAGACCTCTGTATGATAAAATCATGTTGAATGGGATCTAATTATATTTCTAGATTCTCAAATGTCATTGATTGAGTATGGTATTCACTCTCTCCCCCCCACCTCCCCGGTTACTGATGTCAGGTTAATCAGCCAATAATTATGTTACATCTCCAACTTTCTGAGCCAGAAGATTAATTCTATCAATGGCTCATCTGCTGCTCTCTCCATTAATTTAAGATGCATGAAAAACACAGTGAAAAGTCAAGCTGGTTTTCACTTGACCATCAGAAATAGCCAAGAGACTAGCAGCAGTGGAAAGAGGAGGCCTCCTAGAGCATCTGTGGAATGACACGTGAAGCCCACCCTGTCAGATCAGCATTTGTGACTCAATGGCAATGGTGGTTAGTTCCCATTGTGGGATGGAAAGCAGGGAGGCCAACAGTAGGTGGCGCCAGAGAACCAGTGCCAGGAAGAGCCAACTAATTCTCATTTTGTCCTCATCCTTCTCCCCATTGAGTCCTACATAACAGCCAAGGTGGCTCCTGAGCAGTTTACAACACCATTCACAGAAGAAATTACACACACATAGTTAAAATACACAATAAAACAATGGCATCAAACATTGATATAAGCCCCCTCAATTAAAATGTGCAATAAAACAAGTCCATTAAAACAGCACAACTGCGAAAGCTGTTAAAACAGCAATTAGAACAATTAAAATGGGAGTTTTAGGTCGGTAGAACAGGGGAACACAGCTGTGTCTTCCAAGAGCCAAGCTAGAAGAAGGCCAAAACAATCATCATCATCATCATCATCATCATCATCATCATTTTATTATTTATATGCTGATTGGGGCCTCATGGTGAGAAAGAACCTGGCCGGTGACAGCCAGTATGTAGCCCTTCTAGGCATGGTTTTTGTAGCCCTTCTAGGTCAGGATTTATTTGGAGGGGGCAGAACCCAGTTATCTGCGAAGCAATTGGTCAGTTGGTTAAGTATTTTTTTTTTATTTCCTGGATTGGGGGGCATCTCCTTCCCCCCGGCCCCCTGAGAGGGACTGAGCTGTCCTGAGACGCATTGGATTTTCTGAGCCAGCCCCACTGCCATCACATGACACCATGTGCAATCTAGGGCAGATTACTGCACCCTGGCCAGATACAGCGGTAGCCCCCTGCTCCATTCAACCCAGCAGGGCAGCAGCCAGAGGTTAGATTGCACCCTAAGTGATGCTGTAGCATTAGGCTTGCCATATGTCCTCTTTTTCCAGGACACATCCTCTTTTTTAAGAAGGAGAGTTGTCATAGTGATCCATCGTTAACATGTGGCCAATGCGTTCTCTTTTTTGCTCTTCAAAATATGGCAACCTTACAAATTTCCACTAGACTTCTGGGAAGCAAAAATGGCAGCTTCCAGCTCTCCAGAGACCTGCTGCTTCCAACACCAGTGGAAGGAATGCTACTGTAAAATTGGTGGGGCAAAGAAGTTGAACAGTGGGCAGTTATGGGGTAGTTATTGCCTCTTGGCCCATTCCAAAAATTTGGGCCTAAAGTTCTCAGCAGGAAACGTTTGATAGGTCCATCATTTAGTCAGACATCGAAACCAGTGCTGCTGTTAGAAACGGGAAGAATTTTGGTGCCAAACCAACTGGTCCCGTTATTACAGCTGCAACTTAACAGTCTTGTGAGATGAGTAGGAGGCAGTAAACCTACAATGATGCCTGCCCCAATTTGTATCTCTTGTCATCTTTCCCAAGAGAAACTGTGAGCCCAAAAGCTTGTTTAGTTTCAATCAACAGATGTTGGTCCCAATTAAAGGGATCAAATTTAAGTGCTTTTATGTGTCTCCTTTGCTAGGACCAGGATGGTAGCAGCTCTCTAATCTAAATTGTGTCCTAGGAGATCTTTAGTGGGAAGAAGCAAGGGATTTAATTAATGTTCGGGCTCTTTGTAAATAAAATGTCTAAGAGACACGACTGTCTCTTACCTTCCTGTTTGTCTGCTGGCGTTTTAACCCCAGACTCCTCCAACCCAACAGTAATTTATCAAAAGGGTTTTCTGTGGAAACAGGTAGTTAGAATGTTTGCTCGGATAACAGAATTATAAATAAGCAAGGAGACACCTGCTATTTCAATCCCAGCACGTTCCCTCTGTTTTATACATTTGTTGTTTTCATTTTCCCTTGAAGAAAAACACCTTGAGGAAAAACGCCTGTGTTGTGCTGAGATTTTTGAAATTGAGGCTTTTGAACGAGCGTTTGAAAGTGCATTGAGCCCGTTTATAGTTGTGGTGGTCTAAAAGTTTAGCATAACTCATTCTGACTTTATGTGTCTTCAATAGAGCTGGCTAATTGATGGGACTCATTGTTACATAATGAGTAGTATAACTTCTCCTTAACTTTAATTCCCTTAACATCCTTGTTCCTTTTTAAACGGTTATTTCTTGTGCTTTTTACACTGCTTCTTTTACTCCACACCAAGAGGGCTTATTTTATGATTGGTGGTCAGGCCTGCCAGTTTTGTGTGTGTGTGTTTGGTGCAGCACTCAGTCACATGTTGTCATCAAAATTCCATCCTGCCCCCAAATGCAATGTGTATTTTGCTTTTCTGGAGGAAATAACATATCAAATAGGTGCCACCTCTATTGTCTTTGCAGAACCTATTGATGAGCTCCCTTTTCCAACAAACCCTTCAAGTGCAGATTTTTACTCTAATCAAATGTCCGTATTGGGTTTGACTTTGTTTTGAATATCCAAAACTATTCTCCTTGTTTTATACATTGCTTTATGTATGTTTTTATATGTAAATTTGTTTTATATTGTCGATGTTATTTGCTTATTTAACTCCTTACCCACCCAAAATCCCATGGCAGATCACAACAATTGCAACACAATGAGTAGCATTCAACTAAGTTTTACTTAGAGAAGTCCCATTGAAATTGATGGACATGACTAAGAGAACACTCTTAGGTATGGGAAGCCAACAATATCTTGAATTCATTTTTATAAATACCATATTAGATTAAGTTCTGGTTATAACAAATCCCTCCCCCCTTTTTGTAATGTACACATTTTGTTGTTGTTCTGCTCTGTTTTCTACCAGGATACTATCTCTTGTTCTTCTTTTTTGTGTCTTATCTTACTCTGTGCACTTGTAATTCTGTACTTCTTGTTTCTCAATAAAGAATATCAAATAAAAAAAGTATGGAAAGACAGGGTAATTGACACTGGATTAAGTTAAGACATTGTAAAGTACACAAGATCCAAGGGATTGATGCTAGCATATCTCTGTCTGAGCCGGTGTTAGGGACTTACTATGGCATAGTCCAGTTGAGCTGGGAACTTGCCAGCTTGGCCAGAATTCTCCTACATCTTAACTCACTCATCCCAGTGGATCTATGGTTAGGACTGCATCCTTTGCAAGGTCCATTAATTTCAATAGGTCCACCACGAATTAAGGGGGACGTGGGTGGCACTGTGGTCCAAACCACTGAGCCTCTTGGGCCTGCCGATCAGAAGGTCGGCAGTTTGAATTCCTGCGATGGAGTGAGCTCCTGTTGCTCAGTCCCAGCTGCTGCCAACCTAGCAGTTTGAAAGCACACTAAAAAGTGCAAGTAGATAAATAGGTACCACTCTGGTGGGAAGGTAAATGGCGTTTCCGTGCGCTGCTCTGGTTTCGATGTTCCATTGCGCCAGAAGCGGCTTAGTTATGCTGGCCACATGACCGGAAAAACTGTCTGTGGACAAACGCCAGCTCCCTCGGCCTGTAAAGCGAGATGAGCACCGGAACCCCAGAGTCGTCTGAGACTAGACTTAACTGTCAGGGGTCCTTTACCTTTTATTTTTTTTTAACCAAAAATTAAACTTAGTTTAATACTACCCAACGTCAAAAATATGTTTTAGTGATCCTGACATGCGCTATTGTGGTGCTCTCCAGGACTTTGCCAATTTCACCTCTAACACTAAACCATGGTTTTGTGTTATGTATGAACCCCCTCCAGAAACTTAGCTATGCCATATTGCCTCTCTAGAGTGTTTCTATAATATGGAATAAAAAAAAATATTAAAGTCGGATTCTTCTTCTAATAACCAGTTGAAATGAACCAATCTAAGTGTAAAAATATATGAAATAACTTTTTCATATCAGAACTATTACTATAAATTGGGACGGATAGATTTACAGCACACAGCACAATTCTAACCATGTCTGCTTTGAGGCAGCTCCCACTGAGTTCCATGAGACTTATTTCATCCCAGTAAGTGTGTAAAGGATTGCACCTTTGGTAATGTCAACCAGCAGATTAATCAACAGCCCCTTGGGTTGATTAACAGGGAGGAATTTAAATTGGGTAGGCCTGTGAGACAAGGCCACCCTTAACTTTTTGAGGCCGGCATAGGGAATGAAACGAATTGAAACAAAAATGAAAAAGATGGCCTTTTCCATTCTAATGACTGCTAGCTTTGCTTTGCATATTATCACACATTTCCTTCAACACCTATTAGGAACCTGCAGCCCCTTTGGACTGCATCTCCCATCATGGGTGCCAAATTCCTGGAACCCTGGATGCCTGAGCACTCACAAAATTCCCCATGAAGGGGCTGTGCATCCACAAATTTCTGTGCCAGGGCGATGCACACTGCATGGCACCCACTGCCCCACAGTCGTGGGGCCAAGCTGGCATTCCTTTCTCCCATCATCTCTGACTCTCGGCCATGCTGGATGGAGCTTATGGGCACTGGAGTGCAACAACATCTGCCAGGCCACCACCCTGTTCGTTCTATAGGTTTTGAGAATGCACACAGTTATTTAAACGGGCTTGTTTAATTGATGTATTAATCACACCAAAAGGCAGCTGTTTAGTCAGCTGTAATCTGTTAGCATAAATTCAGCTCAAGCTAATGTTTTGTGTCCGCAGCCTCAGCAGCAAAGGCTGTGTTAGGTAGGCCTTAATATCTTTTTTGAAGTCTTCAAAATCTGAAAGGCATGAGCTGGCTCTTCTGAATTGCGGTATCTCTGGTTAATTTTTCCATACCACCATCACTTGAGCTTCTGTAGCTCTTATCTTTTCCCTTTTTGCTTTTATGTTTCTAATCACATTTCCTAACTTGGATCACTCCGGGCAAAATGAGTCATGTTTCATCTGCAATATATATATATATATATATATATATATATATATATATATATATTCTAAGAGGAAGAAAAAACAAAACAAAATAAACCCCAACAACACCACACATTTCCTTGCTTATTGTTATGCAGAGACCCGGTTTCATTCTGCTACATCTCCTCTCAATTCCCCCCGCCCGCCTCCTGAAGACATTTGAGGATTAATTGTAAGGAGAAGCTAACATTTGCTTTCTTTCCCTATAGAGACAATCAATAAATGTACCAATGCAAAGTTCTTAAGCGTGCAGCACTTGACAATTATATGTGCTGACACTTTTAAAATACACATGCCATAAATACCACCTCTTCATTAGCCAAGTGTGGTAGATAATTATCACCTGTGTGGAACAGTAATTTCTTTGCCCGCCAGATATTTGCACTTGGGGCGGGGTGGCTTTTAATTTTTACTCCATCCATGTAAAAGACCTGCAGCTGACACATACGTGTTTATACAGACCCTCCAACTGTCCCTGTTTTCCAGGGACAGTCCTGGATTTACAGAAGCTGTCCCAGTTTTTATTTGATCCCAGAATGTCCTGATTTTCCTTAGCATGTCCCTATTTTCATTGGAGAAATGTTGGAGGGTGTGGAGTTACGCAACCCCCCGAGCCAAGGAGATACATAACTATATAACCTTTAGAAGACATTTGAAGGCAGCCCTGTGTAGTTTTATTATGTTTTTATATATGTTGGAAGCTGCCCTGAGTGACTGGCGCAACCCAGTCAGATGGGCGGGATATAATTAATTTTGTTGTTGTTTAGTCGCTTAGTCGTGTCCAAGTCTTCGTGATCCCATGGATCAGAGCACGCCAGGCACTCCTGTCTTCCACTGCCTCCCACAGTTTGGTCAAACTCATGTTGGTAGCTTAGAGAACACTGTCCAACCATCTCGTCCTCTGTCGTTCCCTTCTCCTTGTGCCCTCCATCTTTCCCATCATCAGGGTCTTTTCCAGGCAGTCTTCTCTTCTTATGAGGTGGCCAAAGTATTGGAGCCTCAGCTTCAGGATCTGTCCTTCCAGTGAGCACTCAGGGCTGATTTCCTTAACAATAGATTGGTTTGATCTTTTTGCAGTATTTTTTAATTAATAAAATTACATCGCGCAACCAACCTTCTGGAGGTCAAATAGCAGTGGTAAAACGTAAAGGTAAACGGACCCCTGACCATTAGGTCCAGTCGTGGCCGACTCTGGGGTTGCGGCACTCATCTCACTTTACTGGCTGAGGGAGCCGGCGTACAGCTTCCGGGTCATGTGGCCAGCTTGACTAAGCTACTTCTGGTGAACCAGAGCAGCGCACGGAAATGCCATTTACCTTCCCGCTGGAGCGGTACCTATTTATCTACTTGCACTTTGACGTGCTTTTGAACTGCTAGGTTGGCAGGAGCAGGGACCGAGCAAGGGGAGCTCACTCCGTTGCGGGGATTCGAACCGCCGACCTTCTGATCAGCAAGTCCTAGGCTCTGTGGTTTAACCCACAGTGCCACCCGCAGTGGTACTTTCTACCAAGCTGGTGGAATGCTGCGGGAATTCAGTCAGGGCTCTTTCCCAGCTTTGCTTGGAAATGGCATGGATTCAACTTGGGAAGTTTTGCATGCAAAGCACATGTGGTCTGCCATAAGCTGCAGCCCCATCTTCATTCATGTTGCCATGTGTAATGATTCTGATCCACCCCATTCTGACACATGTACGTATGGACCTCAGCCAGCCATCACCTGAATTTTGCGCTGAAACGTTGCCACACAGTTTCAAACAGTTTAAATGCATCGAAACACAATTTTAATGAGTATTTTGAGAGGAAACACTGGTAAGCACATAGAATTCAATTACGTAGGTTGAGAATAGTGGTTATTGTGTGTGTGTTTTGAGACACAAACACAGATTTGATTGATTGATTGATTGAATTTATATACCACCCTATATCCAGAGGTCTCAGGGCGGTTCACAGAACAAAATCAGAATATAAAACCACAAAATATATAATCAATAAAAACAACAACACAATAACCCCTCCCCCCAAAAAACACATTTTAAAAGGGCATAGGATGTCAATCAAATCAATCAGATGCAGTTTAATGTCCAAAAAGCACTTGCAAAAGTGATATGGATCAGAAATATTTATTCATTTAAAACGCTTTTAAAAAATAATAATGCTCCGTAGCCACAGGGACTCCCAAATCAGGTTACAGCTCAGTACGAAAGAGGTCAGTTCTTGGCTTACAATCCTGCCTTAGGTGGTGCAAAAGGGGGGGGGGGAGAGGAGGAGGGAAGCAGAAAAAGCAAACTCAAACCCACGCACCAGTTCTTATACTACCCAGTCGGGATTCTGCTTTTTTAAAAAACAAAAACAAAACAAAAACATTTTTTTATTCTTAATGGCCATTAGCGAGAGACATGTTCCGCTCACATTGTGAAAGGCAGTGCCCAGTGGGAAATTATGCAACCCTCTCACATATTATCAGCCCTGCTTATGTGACAGGTGAAAACTCAGACCTCCAATACCTGACGGCTGATGCCTCTGCCACACTCCAGGTTTTTAGCTGTTGATGCCACCGCCACCTGTCAATGAGGTCCCCAAGGCAATCCATCAGAAAGCTACAGTCGGTCTCGAGGGACAACTGTAAGACAGCCTGTGTCCAATTGTGGGTCTGGCCAAGTGTCACATAACTGTGATGTTTGAGAGCATAAATACAGAGCTGGGGCGGGGGGGGGGAGAAAGTGAGAAATTATCATGAGCACCTGTGTGTCACTGCTTTCTATATTGCTGTTGTTTCCATCGAGACTATTTCAGACTAGCAAGACATCTGCAAATGAACCCACAGATCAGAGGCAAAGGTTGTGCTATCACTCTGCACTGTGGTGGCAAAAGCTGGAACCAGGAATTTGAGCAGGTGAGGCGAGATCCATACCTATATGTATTATACTCAGGGAGAAAAGGCACAATTATAATGACACAAAGACGAAGGAGCATTGCCTTAGGAAACGAGACTGAACAACTCACTTTTAGGATTTCTTAAAAATATATATCTATATAAATTTTGTTACCGGAAAATCTGAGAACACAGATTTTTTTGATTTTTTTTTTTTGGTTAAGAAAATACCTTAAGCAGAAGCTTGTTAAGGCTGAAAAATCAAATTACAAAATGACAGGATTACATTTGCCAGCGCAGCGCTCCATTCCATCCCAGACAGCCGTTCAAAATAAAAGCAGAATATATTTTAAATTTCCACCACGTCTTCCACCAGTGGTCTCTGGGGAGGAGGATGAGATAGAGGAGATGGCAGCTGTACTTGCCTTTTGCTCTTGTGTGATTTTTTTGGGTTGGGTGGGTGGGGGGGGGGTGATGGGAGAAAGGTCACTGTGGATGCAAGTGGACACCTCCTCTTTGAAGGTGGCTGTGTAGAAGCAATTCCTTTGCTTGGTGAAATACTGTTATCTAATGGAAAGTGACAAATATTGTTTGTTGCGCCTTCCTATAGCAGACATTGTTGTTTGGCTGTATTCCAGTAACCTTCCAAGAGGAAATGCATAAAAATAGTGTACGCGTGCACACACACACACACACACACACACACACACATTGTTAAGCTATGAAAGACTCTAGTCCGGTCTTTGCCAATCTGCTGCACTCCCAATGTTGTTGGACCCCAATTCCTATCAGCCCTTGCCAATACTCAGGCATTTCGGAGAAAACAACTTCTAGAATGGCATCTCCACCCCTGTCGTTCGTCCCAGAAATGGAGATCCAGCACCAAAGGCCTTCTGGTGGTTCCTTCAGTGTGAAGTTATAGGGAACCAGACAGAGGATCTTCTCGGAAGTGTCGCCCTCCCTGTGGAACGCCCTCCCATCAGATGTCAAGGAGATAAAGAACTACACAACTTTTAGAGGACACCTGAAGGCAGCCTTGTATTGGGAAGTTTTTAATGTTTGGCATTTTATGATATTTTATATGTGTTGAAAGCCACCCAGAGTGGCTGGGGGAAGCCAGTCAGATGGGTTGAGTATTATTGGTATTATTACTATTATTATGATTATTATAGCAAGCTCTAGTGTATGAAGAAAGTCCATAGTTTTGGGCAGAGTCGGAGTTGCTATATCCATGGATATCTAGGGATAATTTTTCACATGGTGTGCTATGGAAATAGAAATCAAAGAGTACACCCACATACTGTATGAGCCTTCCTTTTATGGATTTCCATGGCTTGTTCTTCTGGTTTTACACCACTCTATCTCTTTCTGCTGCATTTCTACAAAGATTGGAACTTTTAATCAGGATGCATAGATGCAGCAGACATGCCCATCTTTGATTTCTGCATGAGTAATTGCTCTGGGCCTGCCTCCTTCCAGAAAGGAGAGGAAGGGCCATAGCGCAGTCACAGAGTATATGCTTTTCATGCAAAAGTTCCCACATTTGGTCCTTATCCAGGTAGGGTTGGTCAATGACTCCTGTGTGAAACCCTTGAGAGTCACTGTCTGTCAGTGTAGACATTAAAAGTTAAATGGACCAATGGTCTAACATGGTACAGTGGTACCTTGGTTCTCAAACTTAATCCGTTCCGGAAGTCTGTTCCAAAATCAAAACATTCCAAAACCAAGGCGCGCTTTTCCATAGAAAGTAATGCAAAATGGATTAATCCGTTCCAGGCTGTTGAAAAACTACCCCTAAAACACTTCTCCCCACTGCTCCAATCAGCATGATCTTTTGATCTCTCTCTCTCTCTCTCTCTCTCACGACAAAGCAGCTGGACTGCAGAGCTCTGCCAGGACGCTTCTCCCCACTGCCCCAATCAGAGCAATCTCTCTAAAAATGGAAGCACAACACTAAAAACGGAAGCTCAGCATTCAGGACATGTTCAACTTCCAAAATTTTTTTCGAGAACCGGAACACTCACTTCCGGGTTTGCGACGTTTGGGTTTCAAGTTGTTTGTGAACTAAGCTGTTCGAAAACCGAGGTACTACTGTATTAGAAAGCTTTATACGTTCCTAGGGATACCCAGATCAGTGAGTTTTCTTTCCCCAGCATCACAGGGAAGTGGAGGGAGAGAGGAAGGGGCAAAGCAGCACGGATCTTGGCATGGTGAATTGGGACTTTCAGATTGGCCTACATCAGATTGGCTCCTCTGCTGCATCTGGATTGTACCAGGCCCCCTGCTCCTGGCTATATTATTGGCACAATTTTTAATTACATAAACTATTTATACACATTTATCTGAAGATGCCCACCGCCGAGAATCTGCTTAATATACAGATAGGAGGCATCCCTTTTTTTAGTAGTTCCCCTTTCTTCTCATAATTTTCAGCTCCTATTAGCTGCATTCAGGGAAAATTCCAAAAGCATGGTCAAAGCCATGTTTCTTTCAACCCAATCCATGTTCTTTTAAATGTACAAGCCTATACCAGCTCACAAACCATGGTTTGTCAGAGGCTGCCAGGTCAGTATATGGTCTGAAGCTGGTTTGAAAACCAAAGTTTGCACTAACCACAGTTTCCAATTACATCTGAATTCACAAAACATTGGGTTGGATCCAGATGTAATCATAATTAGAGCAGACCTGTTGAAATCAGTCAGACTAAGTTAATCAAGACTAATGTGCCACAATGATTTCAAGTACGACTAAGGACTACTCTATGTTTGACTGAGTTTGGTTCCAACCAATTAACAAACTACAGTGAGTGACTGTTGCTGTCATATTAAGGTGATGCTGAACCATTGAGATGTGAGTAAATCTATGTAGCTGAATGCTAAGCAGATGGAAAATTGAAGTGTATAAACATCTTCAAACCATGGTTTTTGGTTTGGAACCTCAAACAAAGCGTGGATTTAGCCCAAATCGATGTTTGACATGGTGCCTGAACTGAATAATTGTTCTGTGATTCCTGATTCCCTGAGCAATGGGATGTTCTAGAATGGTCTTTTACATGGTCAACTTTCATATAGTTTCAGGAGTTCAGAGAGAGCACTAGAGACTTATGTTTTTGTAATATTTATTTATTTATAAATGAACTACAACTCCTATTATCTATGACCATTGGTCATGATCACTGGATGATGGGAGTTGTAGTCCAAAACATCTATTGGGCACGAGTTGGGGGAAGCCTGCTTTACACTACAGACAAATCTATTTTAGCCCATCTGTAGTGACCTGCACTGTATAGTTTGGTTGTATATGGTTTGCTTAAAGTTTAAAATTGTGTGCTTGTCTGACATGGTTATAAGCTCTTCTTATTAAAATAGAGTAGTTTTTTTAAAAAAAAATACATTTTTTTTTTACACCTTTCATTATTTGTATTAGGACTGTTATTACGAATGTATCTATCTGATACTCATGTCAGCTAAGTTCGGGGTAGAAGGCTGACTGGTTTTGCGGTGACTGGGAAGTCTGATGTAGGAAAAGAGCTGTGCAGATGTCTTAATCCAAGGATGTGGAGCCAGTGTTTGTGGACTCCAATGGTCAATGGTCAGGGATGATAGGAGTTGTAGTCTAGCAACACCTGGTGGACCACAGGTTCCCCATTCATGCCTTAATATGGTCTGTCCTTTGACAGAAGAATCCCCACTTCTGGGCATACTGTTTAGCTCCTGGATCTCAACCATAAACCAGAATTGGTTTATGGTGCCATGGCTATCTACTAAATATTATTTTGGAGCATTTACAACCAGATTTACAACCCTGTGGCCTTCTTTAGCTCTATCTCAGAAGACGATGTATGTCTTTAAATAAGGCATCAGGAAGAGGTTGGAACACCTATAACATGATTTCCTAAAGGAAAAGCTGTGCTCTCTTGCCATTAGTCAGAAAACACATTGCCTGCTCTTGAAAGTGTAATGCCAAGAGCAATTCAGAGTGACTACATTTGTAGCTTCACCTCCACCCTGTTGTTGCATTTCTCTGCAGACAAACAGATGCCAGTGTCTTCAGAGGTTGGCAGCGGTGATGAACTGCTAACACAATGCTGTTAAAAACAACACTCTAGTCACATTTCCCCCAGACTTTTCTGAAGTGTAACTGACAAACCACACACATCACAGCAGTGAATAAAGCTATAGTTGCAGAGCTTTCTTTTTTCAAAGAGGACATTTTCCAGTCCCCCTTCTCCCTCCCCTCCCATTTTGCAAATTAAATTCTATCCAAAATTAGTTCACATTAGTTCACTGAATTTTTACACTACCAATCACGTGGGCCTCAGTTGCTCCTTGCCCATTGTCGTCAGGCATTTGCCTTCACTGTACAGTGGTACCTCAGGTTACATACGCTTCAGGTTACATACGCTTCAGGTTACAGACTCCACTAACCCAGAAATAGTACCTTGAGTTAAGAACTTTGCTTCAGGATGAGAACAGAAATTGTGCTCCAGCAGCACGGCAGCAGCAGGAGGCCCCATTAGCTAAAGTGGTGCTTCAGGTTAAGAACAATTTCAGGTTAAGAACGGACCTCCGGAATGAATTAAGTACTTAACCTGAGGTACCACTGTACTGTCTACAGCACAGCACCTACTAAACATTTTTTTGTTTACTTGCATCCCAATAGCTGCAGTTTATCCCATTGTTTGTGTCTGGAAGGTCATCCCTTTAGATCAGGGAACCTATGACCATCCAGACACTGTTGGATTCCAACTCCAGTCAGTTTTAGGCAGCATAAGCCAATGGTCAGAGATGATAGGCGTTGGGAGACTCTGAAGGCCTTCTGGAGGGTCCCTCACTGTGAGAAGTAAAGTTACAGGGAAGCAGGCAGAGGGCCTTTTTGGCAGAGGCACCCTCCCTGTGAAATGCCTTCCCATCAGCTGTCAATGAGATAAATAAGTATACAGCTTTTAGAAAACGTCTGAAGGCAGTCCTGTATAGGGAAGTTTTTTCAATGTTTGATGTCTTGTTATGTTTCTATATGTGTTGGAAGCTGCCCAGAGTGGCTGGGTGGGGTATAAATAATAAAATTATTATTATTGGGAGTCTAATGATATCTGGACAACCAAAGTTTCTCCATCCCTACTTTAGAGTTTCAGTAGCTTTTTCTTGTCAGAATTGTCAGAAGAAAGTTGAGAAGACAAGGGACTAGAGGTCCATGGAGGCAACTCGTGCATTTTGAGAGTCTAATTGAGGAAAGATACTGCTGACACCTTGAGGAGATGAGAGCTGAAGGTAAATCACAGTTGAAAACCTTCCGCCTAAAGGAAGCCAGTACCTTCCCTTTGCCTGTTCAACTGACACCTTCATTATGCCATGACTATGGTCAACTGTAGACTTAATTCTAGACCCATGCAGACCCTATTTTGGTCTTTTCTCTCTTGTGGTTATGGTCATAAGAATGGGGAGGACAGGACCATGCTTGTGGGTCTCCCCCCCCCCCGTGGTGTGCCCATCATCACCTTCTCCATGTTGGAGGGGAAAAGTCTGAAGTGGGGGGCCTGTTTTACACTTGTAGACTCCGGGCATCATTTCAGATTCAAATTAATGGAATAGTTTCCTCCTTGGTCCTTCCCTTATCCTGTGTCACTTCCCCCAATTTGACTATCTAAATATGACCAGGGCTCTAAATGATTTGCTTTAAAAATTGCTTCAGAATTTTGTGGCAAATCATTTCTTTTTGACTTCCGTTCCAACTGTTCTCTTCACTGATGTCACAGGGCTTCCAATTCAGTGTGGGATAAGGTCCCAGCATGTCACTTCACAATCTGACATACTTAAATACATTTCCAGAGAGTAAGAGAAATGGAAATAGGTTATAGAAAGAATCAGATAAGTGCTCTCCCATGTTATCATGTGCATGGTGCCCTAGAGTTTTAAAGGTCCTATTGGGGTATCTAATGGATCCACTGCATCCTAAAACTGCTCATCCTGGCAGATCTGGCCGTAGGGTTGCCCCCAAAGAGTTGTATTCAAGTAACTTTGACTCCTAGTAGAACCGCTGAAATTAACGGCCATGACTAACTTAGTCCTACTAATTTCAATGGGTCTATTCAGAGTAAAAGTTAGTTGAATGGAATGCTTAACTTCAAATCCCCAAACACCCCCTGAGAGCATTCTTATATACAGTATATTTTAAATCACAAGGGATGTAGGCTTAATGTACATTTTAGAACCATGGAAAACTAAAGTTCTGAAAAGTGTGGCAACAGAGGTAGCATTGGTGCCCTGCTGCATAAATGGTGAGAGAGCAGAACTAACATGGTCATACCTACAGCCTGGCCCCTAACCAGATTACTTGGATTTGTAGCTGGTTGACTGACCAAACCCAAAGAGTACTCATAGAGAACCCAAAGAGTAATGGTTCCTCATCATCCTGGAAAAATGTGACAAGTGGGGTGCCGCAGGGTTCTCTCCTGGGCCCGTTGTTGTTTAATGTCTTTATAAGGATGGAGGAAGGAATTGGAATTGGATGAAGGAATTGAGGGGATGCTCATCAAATTTGCAGATGACACCAAACTGGGAGGGGTAGCTAATGCTGCAAGACAGAATCAGAATTCAAAATGACCTTAACAGATTTGAGAACTGGGTGCAAGCTAACAAAATGAATTTCAATAGGGACAAATGTAAGGTTCTGCACTTAGGCAGGAAGAACCACATGCACAAATACAGGGTGGGGGACACCTGGCTTACATGTGAAAAGAATCTAGGGGTCTTGTTGGAACATAAGCTTAACATGAGTCAACAATGTGATGCAGCAGCAAAAAAACCTAATGCTATCAACAACAGAAATATAGTTCCAGATCAAAGGAACTAATAGTACCACTCTATTCTGTCTTGGTCAGACCACACTTGGAATACTGTGTCCAATTCTGGGCACCACAATTTAAGAAGGACGTTGACAAGCTGGAACATGTGCAGAGGAGGCAACCAAGATGACCAAGGGCCTGGAAACTAAGCCTTATGAGGAGTACTTGAAGGCTACTGGGTATGTTTAGCCTGAACAAGAGGAGACTGAGAAGAGATATGATAGCCATCTTCAAATATCTTAAAGGCTGTCACAGGGAGGATGGAGCATGCTTGTTTTCTCCTGCTCTGGAGGGTAGGACTCGAAGCAGTAGCTTCAAGTTACAAGAAAGGAGATTCCAACTAAACAGTCGAAGAAACTTTCTGACAGTAAGAGCTGTTCAGCAGTGGAACGGACTCCCACGAGAGCTGGTGGACTCTCCTTCCTTGGAGGTTTTTAAGCAGAGGTTGGATGGACATCTGTCAAGGATGCTTTGGCTGAGATTCCTGCATTGCAGGGGGCAGAACTCTTGGGTCCCTTCCAACTCTCAGAATCTTTGATTGTAGGGCTTGGATTCTGAATGCCTGAAGATGACTTAAGGTATGTTTTTCTGGGGTGGTGAGATTCAATATAGCAGGTGGAGCATTTGCACTGCATAGACTTTTGATATCTCTAAGAAAACCACATGTTCCTTTCCGGACTTGATGCAATATTTTGTTCAGTTTGACTTTTTCAGTTTCTTTTCCTGTGACAGGTAGCACTTTAACACAGCAGGGATATATATCTGAATAGCTTCCACTTTGGTCATGTACTTACTGCTAAGACACTTTCCTCACCTTGACTATCTAATTATGATCTAATTATTACATCTGGGTACGATTACCCTGCACTCAGGCTCGATGGAGGGAGGCGATTTTCATTACAGAGTTCGTTAACAGCACGTTACATTATCTTATTCTGCTGTTTTGTTTCAGATGTGGGACTAGGTATTGCTCTAATAAATTATTCTGCAGCATTTGCAGTCCTGAGATTCACAATCTGAGTACTGGGAGGGGGAAAAATTGCAATCAAGGAAAGGCAGGGTCCAATATATCAAACTTGTTCTCCTCATTATCAGAAGATGGTGCAAAGGGAAAGGAGAGGTTCACCCTGGAGAAATCACTGTGACCTATATCTTTACATAGAAGTAAGCAACAAAGAATGTATATACAGTGTGATTTCCAGAAAGATGGCCAAGTATTTTCTCTTTTCTCTCATCTGTCTGTAAATGAAATGCTGCATAGAAATAAAATATCCCTCTCCCCAAGACAGTGCTGGGAACAATCCCTTAATCATGCAAAATTAAAGCTTTTGTGGATTGGTGTTTATTGCAAAGTTTTCAAGATGTTAACAAGGGAAGAATCCTCCCTTCTCTATTACGTGTGGAATTTGCAGATTTTTGAGTAAGAATAACTGTGTGTATCTCTTATATCCAGGAAGGGAGTTGCTTTCTTTCGGAACATGATTATTCTGGACATTCTGGCTCCATGGTCCATAAAAGCTGCTCAGCTGTTTTGTCAAGGTCACTGTTGCTTATAAAACTTAGGACTTAGGGCAGGTCAACTCTGTTGTAGATTCTCCAAGTGTCCCTGTTTTCCAGGGACATCCCTGATTTAGAGAAGCTGTCCCAGTTTCTGATTTGATCCGGGAATGTCCCACCTTTCCTTAGCACATCCCTATTTTCATTGAAGAAATGTTGGTATGGAGTTATCTGACCCCTGAGCATTTGAAGGCAATCCTGTTTAGAGAAGCTTTTTAAAAAAGTGTTTAATGTTTTATTATATTTTTTAGATATATTGGAAGCTACCCAGTAAGATGTGTGGGGTATAAGCAGTAAAATTATCATTGTGGAATGGAACGTCCCTATTTTCATTGGAGAAATGAAAGGCCCTGTGATCCTGTTGATCCTCAATGCAATGGAATAACCAGACAAAACAATGAGAATACATTGGGACCAAATAGGTCACAACTTTATTGATTACAAATTTGAATGGATTGTCATAGGCATTGGGTATAACCATTTGAACTCCAGTGTGTCTTCTGGTAGGGTTTTAAGGGTCAATTGACACTGAGGGATCTTATGATCTACATCAAATAGGGGTACTCTCTGAGGGGTTCCCATTAGAGAAGTGCTACAGCCCTAGCCCCCTCCTGGGCATCTGGACAGAAGCAAATCCTCCTGGATTCCTTTAACAAGATACCCATTTCCATGGAGGGACAGGCAGAGGCTACAACCTGCCCTGCAGCCAAGACTAAGGCTTATCCAATGCCTAACCACACAAAGTTGACATGGTTGCTATGAGGCAGGTGAAAACCACAAGCCCAGAGCCAGTTTGCCAAGTGGGGAAATTCCTGCCTGGCCCAAAATACGGTGGCCAACGAAGTCCATAGCAAGGTTGAGCATGTGAAAAGCAATATACTAGTTAGAAGGTGGGAGTTCTGACAATAAAACTGGATGAGGAGGCCCGGACAGGCCTCAATTTATCCCCTGGGAGTGGACCCAAATGATGCCTACCTGCTCAGTTGGTTCCACATCTAGGGAGGTTCTTTGCCTAAGCCTGTCTGCCTGTGGATGGTCCAATGGCAGGCAGACTAAATTCCATAGTCCTGGCCAGTGAGCAGAGCCAGCAGGCTGCACTTGCTGGCCAAGCACTCTCCCCCAAGTCGCCATCACTGGGCTGCAGACTTGGACATGGCCAGGCAGCAATGGTAAGAAGACTTATGAGATGAGAGTGAACAGTGACCTCAGGTGGCAGATGCTGAGCTGTGGCAAGCAGTGTGTGTGTGTGTGTGTGTGTGTGTGTGTTGTTGGGGGACAGAGCTCTTTGGTGTCCCACAGTCTGCCTTCAGCTAGCCTGGCGCCCTGAGTTGCAGTGGAAGATGCTGCTCCATTTAAAGGGTAAGATTCAGCTACCAGTCTGGTTGGCATTTGTACATGGAATCAGGAGAGGTGGCTCAGAAAGACTGCCCTCATAAAGATGGGAGTATCCAGATTGTTTTGTGTTTTAAAATTAGACACTCCCTTGCTAGTGGCACTTGAGAGGTCTGAGATTCTCCATATGTGGTAGCGTTTACCAAGATTCAGCAGCTAAGACTTAATAACAAACAACAACAACAACAACAACAACAACATATTATTTATACCCTGCCCATCTGGCTGGGTTTCCCCAGCCACTCTGGGCAGCTTCAGACCAAATGTTAAAAACAATACAGCGTCAGACATTAAAAACTTCCCTAAACAGGGCTGCCTTCAGGTGTCTTCTAAAAGTCAGACAGTTGTTTATTGCCTTGACATCTGGTGGGAGGGCATTCCACAGGGTGGGCATCACTACCGAGAAGGCCCTCTGCCTGGTTTCCTGTAACCTCACTTCTCGCAGCGAGGGAACCGCCAGAAGGCCCTTAGCGCTGGACCTCAGTGTCTGGGCTGGATGATGGGGGTGGAGACACTCCTTCAGGACTGAGGCCCAGAAGAAAGGAGCGGAACCACTGTATAACAGTGCCCCCAGCGCCCGTCCCCTCAAGACGGTCCAGATGTTTGTTATGGTCGATGGTATCAAAAGCCTCTGAGAGATCCAGCAGAACTAGGAAACAGCCAAGTGATGTTAAACGGAAACTTAGAATATATGAATCATAGAACTGTAAAGTTGGGAGGGATCCCAAGGGTCTTCTAGGCCTACTCCCTGCAGTGCAGGAATCTCAGCTTAAGCATCTGCTTAAAAGCCTCCAAGGAAGGAGAGTCCATGAGCTCCCGAGGGAGTCCATTCCACTGTCTAGCAGCTCTTACTGTCTTAAAGTTCTTCCTGATAGTTAGTAGGAATCTCCTTTCTTGTAAGCTGGTTTGAGTCCCACCTTCTACTGCAGGAGAAAACAAGCTTACTCCCTCTTCCATGTGACAGCCCTTAAGATATTTGAAGGTGGCTATCATAGCTCCTCTCAGTTTCCTCTTTTCCAAGCTAAACATACTCAGCTCCAGCTTGTGATAACTTGTCCCTTAATCTGGTAATAAAGTAAAGATGAGGCATGCTGGAAACAAAATTGGAGTTTTATTTATACGCACTCAACAAGGTTTAAAGCTTAATGGTTACTCTGATCAGGCACTTTGTTTCAGTCACAATCACTTTTACAAAAGCAATAAAGGACTTTCCTTATGACTTTCACTTTAGACCTGTTTCTAAATAATATGATTTCTCCTAGAATAGCTATTTGTTCTTCTATTTCAGTAAAGCACTTCCAGCCCCTTTCTAGGATATTTTCCTGCCCTTTAGGGAAACAATCTGGTTTCCCCTGACTAACAAACCCTTAATCACCCAACTGATCCCTTAGCCAAGCCCTTTTCACGCCCAATCCAAGTCCTATCTAACCATCAAGCAGCCAGGTTCTGTCTTCTAACTCTCCACTGCATCCTGATTGGTTGACATTCCACCCAGCCCAGATTGGCTGCAGGGTCTTCAGGGGGATGACCCAAGGCCCATCATCTGTCACAGTGACACTTTCTCCTTTGCTTTGGGCAGCAAAAAAATCATCATCATCATAATCTCAGGCCAGCCCTGTAATGACTCTGGGCATTCTACTGAATTTCTGAGAGTAGCTCAATTGCAGACCTGGATCTTCATCTGAATCCAATTTTACACATTTCCTCTGCGGCAGTTCAGTCTGCATGCTTTCACTTTTAACAGAGTGCATTCTGTTTCTTTTTTTCTCTCCTTTTCCCCCCTTTTTATTTTTTTTTATTCAAAGTTATAACAAAACATATTTTCCAAAAACATATCCTTATTCCCTCCCCATTTTTCCTCCCCCTCCCCCCACAAAACCCATGCCCCCAGCCCACCCCCGACTTCCCTCAGTTCCAGTCTTTGGTTTCTCCAATAATGCTATTTTCTGCATGTTACAGAGTTGTATAGATCCTCCAACTGTTTAGCTAATTATTATCAGTAAAAAAAAAAAAAAAATTGTGGATGTTTATTCAAAACCTGCCAAGGAGTCCAGTTCATTTTGTTGCGTCTTCAAATACTTTGTGAAAGGTTCCCATTCATTCTTAAAGTCACAGTTATCCTTGTCCCATAGCTTAGGAGTCAATTTTGCCAGTTCTGCATAATCCATCAATTTTTCTTGCCATAATTCTTTAGTTGGGATTTCTTCAGTCTTCCATCCTTGTGCTATCAGAATTCTCGCAGCCGTTGTCGCATACATGAAGATGTTTTTCAATTTTTTTGGCAGGTCTTTCCCTACGATCCCCAACAAAAATGCCTCGGGTTTTTAAACAAATGTTAGATGGAACATTTTCTTCAGTTCATTGTATATCATTTCCCAAAATTTTTTAAATACCTTACAATCCCACCACATATGATAAAATGTTCCCTTCTTTTCCTTACACTTCCAACATATGTTTGAACTAGTTTTGTACATTTTCCCTAACTGCACTGGTGTTGTGTACCATCTGTACATCATCTTCATGTAATTGACAGAGTGCATTCTGTTTCAAGCATCCCGACACAAAAGTTGTTGAACTACTACTTCCTCCTACTTCCTCCTCCTACTTCCTCCTCCTCCTCCTGGAAGAAGAAGAAAAAGTTTTTCAGTGATTTTTAAGGAATTTTGCCAAAATCTAGACTTCCCGCAAGGGTTGCCATATGTCTGGATTTTCCTGGACATTTGAGCGATTTCTGCCCAGACACTGTTTCCAACGGCCACATTCTGGCTAGGTTCAGAAAATTCAAAATGTATGGAATAGAAATGGTACATAACATAAATAGTAAATTGTGTGTGTGTGTGTGTGTGCGTGTGCGCGTGCAGAAACTGAACTAGGTGGACATATTCCTTCATAGCCAAATTCCTGTTTCATTTTGGTCCCTAGACTGAAGGAAAGCAAGTGGCCAGATGCCTCTATCCTTTAACCCTAGATGCCAGCCATATACTTGCTCCTATACACTGCTCTCTGTTGCCAATTTGTGCATGGCTTTAAAAGATTAGATAAATTCATCTTGGATAAGGCTATCAGTGGCTGCTGGCAGTGATGAAGTAGCAGAGTGTCTGAGGACTGGGACATTCACAGAGAAACCAAAATACTTGTTTACAAAGCTATTGTAGTGCCAACCTTACTGTATGCTTGTGAAACATGGACCACTTATAAATGCCCTCTCCAACCCCTCAGAAGATTTCATCAACAGCATCTCCGGAAATTTTTACATATCACTCGGGAATACAGGTGGACTAATGCCAGTGTAATGGAAGAAGCAAAGATCACCAGTGTCAAAGCAATGATTCTTCAACATCAACTTCAATGGACTGGTCATGTTGTTCAGATGCCTAATCGTCTTCCAAAGCAACTGCTCTATTCTGAACTGAAAAATGGAAAGTGTAATGCTGGTGGCCAACAAAAGAAGTTTAAAGACTCTCTCAAGGTAAATCTTAAAAAATGTAATATAAACACTGACAATTTGGAAGCACTGGCCTGCGAGTGCTACAATTGGAGAACAGCCTTTTATAAAGGTGTCCTGGGTTTTGAAGATGCTCAAACTCAGGATGAAAGGGAGAAACGTGCTAAGAGGAAGGCATGCTTGGCAAACCCTCACCGTGATCAACTCCCACCCAGAAACCTATGTCCCCACTGTGGAAGGACGTGTGGATCCAGAATTGGCCTCCACGGTCACTTATGGACTCACTGTTAAGACCGTGTTCATGGAAGACAATCTTACTCAGCTGTGAGTGATTGCCGTTTGGAGGCAACAATGCTTCTAAATGCCAGGTGGTGGAAACCACAGGAGGGAAGAGTGCTCTTGTGCTTGGGTCTGTCACGGTCCAGTCTACAGGCGATCAAAGTCCCGGCTAAGGATGTCAGGACTGGGAGCAAGATGGTGGGGTGGGAGCAGGAACAAGAGTCCAGAAGCCAGGGGTCTGAGGGTCGAGAAGCAAGGAGTCACGAAATCAAGGGTCCAAGGGTCGAGAAGCAAGGAGTCAAGAAGCCAAGGTCCGAGGATCAGGAAGCAAGAAGCCAAACGCAACGAGGCAGAAAATGTGTTGCTGTGGCAAAGAGCCAAAGGGAAATGCTGAACTTATATCCCTTCCTGGCTCTTGCCACCAGGTGCAGTGAGTTACCAAGCGGCCTCACTTGTGTGGCTGCGCCTTGCCTCTCCAGAACAAACTTAGGAAGGCCCCAGTCCTGCGAAGCCCTACTGGTCACAGGGCCTGGCTCCTGCATGCACTCCTGACATGGTCCTGCTTGCAGGCTTCCTACAGGCATCTGGTTGGACACTGTGAGAACAGGATATTGGATAAGATGAACACTTGGCCTGATTCAGCTGGCTTTTCTTAAGTTCTTCAATGCTTCCCTCAAACATGCACTTTGAATCAAACTTGTGTTTTCCATGAGACTGGCCACATCCAATCTGAGTGAGTGCATTCAGCTACTCAATGAAAGTTTCCTTGTTATCGTCTTTTCAGGGATGTGTCTTGTTCTTTCAGTGGCACTTGAAAAAGACTGCCTTGACTGAAAGCCTTTCCCCAAGGGCTGATTATTTTTGACCAACAGAAGATGACTCGCATTGTCTGTTAACCTTAGTCTTTCATTACTGAAAATTATTTCCCCTAGTGTGACCATTGTAAACTGACAGAACCTTTCCATGAAACTTGAACTTGATTTCCAATGCATCTCATTTCTTCATTTTTTAAAAAAAATAAAAAAATCTGAATCTTCTCTTGTTAATCTTTATTATGGGGAAAATAGATTAAATGCATTTAACTGTCCACTTCATTAACTTCTTGGTATAATTTATTAGACCAAGGAAATCATGCCAGTAGGAAATGTAATTGCTGAAATGGGTGCAACCTGTTGCCATCAACAGATTTTCTTCTAGAAGCAAGTTGCAGTTGCAGAAGATAATTGTTGTGTTTTAATTAGAGTTTTTATTAGAAGTGCTTTTCACTTTAGAAACAATTAAGTTATCAAATGAGATCTTACAGATTTACTGATGAAATTTTTGATCTCAAGCATGCAGGAGGTTTTTTTTGAGCATGAGGCTGAATGATACATTACTGAAATTGTAGGGGAGGCATTTCCACATGCTTGGATCCTCCTCCCTCCCTCCTCTGGTAATATCTCTAAAGATATTACCCTGCAGGGTTTGCTGAATGACGTGGCTTCTTCCCAGGCTACCATTGTCTTTTCCAGTGAAGCTGATTCAGGAAATAAATTTGCTCATCTGAACCAGGGTGATCTACACTCTCCTTAATTTTTCTGGCTGCAAAAATTATTTTAGGAGGCCATTTTCATATAGCTGTCACGAATTGGTTGGACACAGAGGAATGGTAGGAGGAACCAGCTGGGGAGTCCTCAAGCGAAGAAGGCTCAGAGCCTGGGAAGTGGTGGTGGGACAACAATGAGTGGTCAAAGGGAATAGGAGGTGTTGTTGTTAGCTGAAGGGGTAAAAGGGCTTTGTGAGCTGGGAGAGTCTGTGACAGAAGTCCAGAATCAGAGGAAGATGCTGAAGTAGGGGAGGAGGGAAGCCAAGAGGCACAGGTGAATCAGGCTGGTGAAAAGTAATGGATGTCAGTAATGATGCAAAAATTCTGTCTAAAATGTATAAATTGCTGCTTGAATGGCATTTGAAGGACGAAGAGGTTAAGTCAGTTATGATCCACTGGGCCAAAGATTTTGGGTATAATATACAGCTGAGTGATTGGGTGAAATTATGGAAGGAAAGTTTAAAATTTACTGCATGCAACGCCCTAAAAGAAAATGATGTCTAGATGATATATTACACCTGTTAAGTTAGCGAAAATGTATAAAGCCAGTAATAAATGTTGGAAATGTAAAGAAAAAGAGGGAACATTTTATCACATGTGGTGGGAATGTAAAAAGGTGAAATGCTTCTGGGAGATGATATATAATGAGTTGAAAAAAATGTTGAAATATACATTTATAAAGAAACCAGAAGCATTTCTATCGGGCATTGTGGGGAGTGATATAAATAGAAAGGAATGTAAGCTCTTTTTATATGCAATAACAGCAGCAAGAATATTATTGGCCCAAAAATGGAAGCAAGAAGAGTTACCATCAATTGAAGAATGGAGGATGAAGTTAATGGACTATGCAGAATTAGATAAACTAACAGGAAGGATTTGAAACCGGCGTGACCAGAAATTCACGGAAGACTGGAGTAAATTTACGGACTATTTGAAAAGTAATTGTGAAGAACAGACAACGTTTGTAGGGTTGCAAGAAGTTTTGTGAGGAGTATTATTAGAAGTATTGTAAAAATGGACAAGGGGGAGGATGATTTGTTAAGAGATGTAAAGGCAGTATAAAGTTAAGAAATGCATAAGAAGTGGTTAAAATGGTGGATCATCAGAGGTGCTGATGGAAGTCCAAAAAGATTGTATAAGTGATATGTTTTGTGGTACATTTTATAATTTATATGTTAAAATTAATAAAAAAATTATTAAAAAAGAAAAGTAATGGGTGTCTCCCCCCACTTCTGCTGTCCCCCCTTGTCTCCCAGAACCAGAAGAGGCATGAAAAGGGTGGAGATATCAGCAACGCACATGCACAGTCTCTGATTGCTCAGAACAAATCCTGAAGAGAGCTGGTACTAAGACAGCTGTAGGGGGGCAGGGACCTTCAGTCTCAGCAACTCCTTCATGGGGGCCAGACCTTTCAGGGATGAGTTGCTGTGCTCATTAAGCCTGACGTTGCTCAGAGTCTGTGCAAATCATGTTTTTGCTAGTAAAGAGTTCCGTCCATTTTTCATGGTGCGCTTTACTGTTGGCTTGCTCTGACAATAGCTCGTTTGAAAGTAGTTGCCCAGGTCCCAAATTAGCTTCATGCAGAGATACTGGGGGAAGGGTATTTAACACTCATGCCCCTCTTTGATGCCCATCTCCCCCCACAGTGGGGCTAACAATAGCTTGGGTATGTGCAATTTTGAGCAGCCAAAAAATTAATTTTTAAAAAATATATGTTAAGAGCTTGAACCACAACTCTTCTACAATGTGTGCAGTTTGGCCATTCAAAATGTTTTAACTTGATAATTTTATACCACACTTTTTACTCCTAAGAAGGGTACCAAGATGGTTTCCAATTCTGATTGCAAATGACACAACTAATACAATGAAAACCCAGGTTAATTTCTATCATTCATTCATAGTTAACTTGTTACCAACTTACCGGTTTCAACTGAAACTAAATCTAATTGCCTGGGAAAGGTCAACATTTGTTTGTCCAAGAACTGGAAGTCAGTGGGAAGTGGTCGTGACAGGGTGTTAATTTTCTGTATGCAAAACCAGAACAACCTAATTTGGGTTCAACTCGTTTGAAAAGCTGAGGCCTTTGAGAAACACAAGCAGGCAGGAGGACTTTGCACAGGCAGCAGCAAAAACCTGGGTGGTTTGTTGTTGTTTTTTTAAAAAAATGGAAATAAATGTGGGTTGTCTGTCACAATGAGGAACACTTGATAAGTATGCTTATCAACGCTCTGTAGATAGCTGCCTGGAACAGATACAATCAATAAAACTAATAGCAGTGTGTCTTAATAGTGAATTGTGGTGCTAGGATTCAAGGAGATTTCAGTAATCTGAGATGCAACATTTATCTCCACACTGACCTTTCTGCCTCTGTGTCTATGCATTCTTGCAGATCCCATCATCTTCAGCGATGCCATCGTGATTGTTTTTGACAGAGTTGTTGTCAAAGGCAATGAGACACTTGACAGATTTTCTTGCAGGTGGCATGTTATACCTGTACAGAAGGCAGAGCTTCCTCTGCGCCACTCTTATAACATATCAGCTCTTTTAAAAAGAAAAAAAAAACCCCACACAAAACCCACAACAAACTGCTATGTCATTTTTTAAATAATAAAAAGTTCCAAGTTATATAAAATGAATGCGGTAGACACATTTTTAGAAAACATCTGCCAGTAGGGATTGTTAAAGCAGGGATGTGGGAGGAAAAGATTTCTGTTTTATAAGCAGACAACACTGGTGAACAAAACATGCAAAAAAAGGTTTGCTCCACTGAAAAACACGGCCTCAAAAAATGCAGTGTGTTTATACAGCATACAGCATTGGATGAGAGCTGCCAAAAATACCCTATGGTCCAGCTCTACATTTCCTTGGTAACATGTAGAAGGTTGAATTATGTTCCTCTTCCTCCTTCTCCTCCTCACTTTGCTGGTGATTCTGACATGGGAAGTAAGGTCACTTGATTTGAATGAATCTACATGATCCAGTGATCATAAGCTACAGTGATGAAGCATACAGGGAAGCATACTTTTGGGGCCGTCATCACAGCAATACATAAATTGGACATGGGTGACAGCTGCTTTGGCTAAAATGCCACATTGCAACCTAGGAAGTCTAACATAGTGTTGTCAGCATTGCCCTTTGAGCCAGTGCCACCAACTGGACTCATCCACTTCAGCCCCGACTGGGCTAGGCGAGCTGGGTAGCACTTCCAGAGACCACCTTCTGCACAGGAACAGGTCAAAGTGCTGTGGACTCACAGCTTAGAGTTGTGAGCACCGGATTCACTTCCACAAGAAGACAGTCGTCGCACAGCAGAGTATAGCAGAGCATAAACGACTCGGAGAGCAGCTCTGTAGAATATCTTCTTTATTCTATCTACAACTATAATACACAACTATATACAGAGCTAAATGAGGTCTAAGCATAAAAGAATGCTGAACCGCACTGAGTGCCTGCAGCTGCTCTTAGCAGCAACCTTATCTATACACACGATCTCTAACACTCAGTCTCTCTCTTTCTGACACACTGACTGACTGACTCTTTGATGTGGTGCTGGAGCAGAATAAGTAGAGAGCAGAACACCGCCCCTCCTCTCTGGAAAATCACCAGACTCATCAGGAGATTCTTGGATATGGGAGGGGTGAAATCTCCTCAAGTGTAACTGAATTTTAGTAGAGTGACCAGATAATGGCACCCGTACCTTGGACTGGAGTGGAGAGGACTCTCTGAAACTAATGAAACTTAAGCTTTAGGGCCCCTAGAGGGGCCACAGAAACAACTTTAGTCCACATAGCTTAAAATTTTGGGGTCTAGTAGACCCAATTTGAGTCGCTTGACTCAATTTGACCATTTTTTTGTTGCATATATTTCAGCAATCCCATATGTTGTAAAGGTAGGCAATATGTTGTGGAACAACCCCACTGAAGGAGATAACAGTAGTTACTAAAACCTCATTGGTGGTTGCAAATGACAGTTCAAGCTTCAGGGCCCCCCAAATGCAGGTCCGCCACTGGCCTTGTGGTGATGTCAAAATGCTGCAGGTATTGCATGTCATAAGCTGAAACTGGCAAAATCCCCTCTGCTGTAAAACAGATTAAAGCTACACTTTGTTACATCTAATACACATTTGCATATTAAATTTACATACAATTTTCTTGCTTCTCTTTACTTGCCGCACAACTTATTTATTTGGGTGTTTCTCTTCTTGATGGTAAATTTGTGCTACTTGTGGAAAAAATGGCTTTATTTGCAATGGCGTTTCGTATACATGCATAAGGATCGTTTGCTGCATCGAATGACATTTGTGGACGGATGAAAAAAATGGTCTTTGGGGCCTCTAATTACCAGATATATCTTGCCTCCAAAGACAGAAATCTTCAAACGATGTTGCACATTGGCCCTGTAATGGCTGATGATATTATTGCCCAAAGAGAGCAAATGCTTCATTGGGTGGAAAGGTTAATTGTTTTATTATGTGCTTTCACATGTTGTAATGCTTAATAATTGTGTTAGAACAGAAATCCCCCACTTGCTCTTTTAGCTCCTATTTTGCTTTGGAGGAAAAGGGTCTTCATATGTTTGCCTGATACACTACAGAACCTCCTGATGGTTCATATGCACACACAACTATAGCAGCAGCACTTCTGAAATGGGCTTGCGAGTGGAATATCATACCTAGGACTTAGTTAGCAGTGTATACCTTTCTTCTGTAACAGACTAGTAGCCAAACTTTTCAAAGGGACTACCACACCACTTTTAGCGTTGTGCCTACAAGTGTGTAGGCAGAATACTTAGAGCCTGAGATTATGCATGCAAAAAAACACAACAACAACGTAGACTTCCATGCAGCTTTTCATGCTTCCGGCATCCATTTGCTGCAGCAAATGGTGACAAAGGTAAAAATCAAGGGAAGCAATCAATAAGCTGAACTACCTGAGTAGTTCCACCAATGTTTTGTTGGTTCTAGACCTAGGTGAATGGCATTGCTAGGGGAACCTAGGGGAATGGCATTGCTAGGGGAATTCTCATCATTCCCTGACTATTGGCTGGCTAGGAGTGTTGGGAGTTGGAGTCCAATCATCTGGAGGGCCATGGATTCCAACTAGTGTGGTATAGTGGTTAAGAGCAGTAGACTTGTAATCTGGTGAACAGGGTTCGTGTCTCCGCTCCTCCACATGCAGCTGCTGGGTGACCTTGGGCTAGTCACACTTCTCTGAAGTCTCTCAGCCTCACTCACTTCACAGAGTGTTTGTTGTGGGGGAAGAAAGGAAAGGAGAATGTTAGCCGCTTTGACACTCCTTCGGGTAGTGATAAAGCGGGATATCAAATTCAAACTCTTCTCTTCTTCTTCTTCTTATTTATTAAGGGAATTATACATGCTGATGGGCCAGAATGGCTAGGAATTAACACCTTTGAAAGGTGAGAGTCCTTTTCTGAGATTACTCATCCCCCTGCTTGCTGGAATTATGGCGCAAGACTGGGTATGTGTGTAAAACAACAGAGGCTGCAGTTTTGGAATGCGATAAAGAAACATTCTGAGAAAGAGACGGTAGCTGAAAGCACATTTCTCTTGAGATATTCTGTGGATTCTGTGGAATTCCTATCCGTAGGATGACTAAGCCATCTATTCTCAACTTGTACATTTGTCAACATACTGAAATATTATGAACTGCTGCATGTTGCCCGTGGTTCTTCTTCAAAGGGAACCAATCCCAGGTAAGTGCTGCTCCTGGAACTTCTCACCAGTTGGGGAAAAATGGATCTGAAGGATATATATTGGAGCACTAAGAAGCCACCTTGTTCAAGAGACCTGTTTCCACCACCTCCTATGGCCAGTAAAATGTCATTATGATTTATTCTATGGATTCCAGCTCCCACCATTCTTTACAGCTCCACACTTCCTCGATCCAAAGGAAAGGGAGACATAGCGTTACTGTTTTGGATGGCAGCCCCATGTCTGTTGAAATGTCCAGTTACAGCCTTAGATAGAGATTCGTGGAAGAAGGCACCCTCTTTACCAAAGTCAAAGGAAGTTCTGTAATATGGGCCTTCTGTGAATGGACAGCGGAAATCATGCCACTAAATATAGAGTCCATTTCATGAATGGAGCCACAATACACGCTTTCTTTCCTGTCTCAACAGTACGTAGCTTTGCCCGCCAGCCTCCCCTTCCATTCAAGCTGAGGGATAAATCTGAAGAAATGACACTCACTTAGGCATTCCACAAATCTTAACAGAGTTCCACAGACTCTGTAGACACCATGTTATAAGGCTGGAATTTTGAAAAGGTCACCCATGCTAAGAAAGAGAAAACATGTCACACAAAATCTCAGCTGGAAGCTGACTGAAGGTTCACTATGAAAAATGAGATGAAGGTGCTGATTCCCCTCCCCCACCCTACCTTGTTTCAACTTTACCAAGAAAATGTAATTACCTGTAGACTGTTGAATGTTTGATTTCTCTTCTCTGTATAATAGGATTTCATTTCACATTGTTTTGCTTTCTTTTCCGTTGCGATCATTTATGCCTTTACTGACGAGAACATGGGAAAGTGCCTAATGGTAGCATGAATTGCAGGAGGAAACCAGATATTCTCTACTGACTGTGTTCAGCATACAGTACAATTCTGTCCTGCTGAATAAGATTTTATGCTCTACCAGGCTGAGGAAGGTGACGGCAGCTAACATTATACAGCTATTCCTACCCATTCCTACCCGTTCTGAAATCTTTTTGAGACAGAAGGCCATTTCATTATCTCCTTTATCCCTAGAGTGGCCATAGGCACCTTTTAGAGAGGTCATAGAAAGTACTTAGGTGCCAGAGAGCATTGTTCTACTGCCATTTTCTTCTGTATCCCCTCAGGAGTACCTTAGCCAAAATGGCTACATTATGTTGGGGAAGGTGAGGTATAGTATGGATCTAGAAAGCTGGGACCAAAGGACGGGAGCTCACCCCGCCGCGGGGATTCGAACCACCGACCATACGATCGGCAAGTCCTAGGCACTGAGGTTTTACCCACAGTGCCACCCGCATCCCTGACCAAGACAGAATAGAGTGGTACTTCCCTTTATCTGGACACTATACTCCTGTTGATGCAGCCTAGAACAGCATTAGCTTTTTTTTTTTTGCTGCTGCAACATGCTGTCGACTCATGTTAAGCTTGTGGTCCACCAAGACCCCTAGGTCCTTTTCACATGTACTGCTAGTAAGCCAGGTGTCCCCCATCCTATAATTGCCAGTCTTCTACAAAAATGCCTGTTATGCATTAAAGGAAAATGATATGAAAATGATGTACATGCAGTATCTAATGCCAAATAAGATGGCCAAGACTCTGTCAAGTAAGTGTTGGAAATGTAAAGATACTGAAAATTCAAAATGATAAACTTTTTAAGGAACAGTAGAGACTCTTTTTGGGGCTATTTGAGAAAGCAGTATAGTCAAATGAAATTGTGCACAGGATTCAAAATATGAGCAGCGGAAGGGAAATGATTATAATTGCAATAGAGGAAGTACGTATTAGATAAAAGTATGTTATATAAAGCAGTAGGGAAAAGAGTGGGAATAAAAACATAATGGAGGTAAGAGTGGGAAGTCTAATCGTTAAGGGAAATAAGTTTTGAAGGAGAAGTTAATTTGTTAAAGTTTTGGAAAAACTGATGAAAAAAGTACACACACTCATACAAAAATGCCAAGAAAAGATTAAAAAACAAAAACAAGAGGCCCTAGCAAACACATGCATTACTGTTAAGATAATCCAGTCAGTAGTTGTTGTTTTTTGTTGTTTTTTAGTGTTCTAGTTCTAGAGCAGTTCCAGTCTAGATTTTATACATACTGTAATAAAAAAAATAAATCCTTCCCTGGATTTGTCCTTTGCATCCTTCTCATCCTTCTCGTTTTGCTGGCAGATGCTCAGGCCATCTAAGATCTTCGGGATCAAGCCAATGGTCCATTGTAGCCCATCATCTTGTTTTCATACTGGCCAACCAGGTACCCCTTGGAAACCTGCAAGCAAGATCCAGACACAAGATTACTCTTCCCTCCTGTGGTTTTCAGAAAGTTTCCTGCTTCTGACTGTGGCAAATTTTTTAGAGATCCTAGCTCAGTGCACCTAGGTACTGCCATACTTCGGAAGATTCCAGGAGTTGTTTTGTGGACAAAAATCAGACTCGTTAGTCATTTGCAAGCATGATCTATGCTGATTCATACAGAGGTACGGTGATCCCAGTAATCTGCTATAACAGTATAGATGCAACTGCATAAATGATTACAGACAGTGCTCAAATGAGCACATTTAGTATCTCAAAATCAGTGCTCCGAAGATAGTCTGGAAACAACAGCTCTAAAGGAAAAAGAAATGGATGCAAAATTATTAGACTTTTTATACCTGAAGCAATTTGATATCCACTTGCTTTTGGCCATTTTCAGGACACCAGGAGAGTCTTGGCAAAGAAGCTCTGCAGCATTTTGTGATGATGTGCTGTATGTCATCCTCAAGAAATATCCCCCCCTCAGATGGAAATAAAACATTTGATTTTTCAAGGTTCCACATGCATGGTGTATTATAAAATGGACAGCACTTGAGATCAACCTAATGAAAAAAGAACTCTTTCCTCCATACTAATAAACTTCAACTCCTGACTGTTTTCAAGCATTGAACTGCTGAGGTCCACATAAATTCAGGTTATCCATACAGCCGTGCGGAAAATCTTCGAGATGAGTTCTTTATTAATAAATAGCAAGACTGAGTGAGTCAGTCAGCCAGCTTAATGATCTGGCCCATAATTTGAATCCATTGGAAGATGCCTATAAGTACCTCAGGGAGCCGAGATCAACCGTGACCTTGACTTATGGCTGCTAGAATTAAATCCACCCTTAATATATAGATTGATACAAACTTTGTTGCTCTGCAAAAGAGCTCAAAGCAGCAAACAGCACAATGGTCACAATTATGTTCCTTCTTTCTCTTGAAGACTGGAATATGGTCGTTTCCTTTTTGTTTTGTGGGACTTAAAAGCTTGAAATGATGGGCGTGTTTGATTCACAAGCAGTGTTTTGTCTATGGGCACAAATGTTTATTTCCTTTTTTTCTTTAAGGTGGAATACCAGGTTAGTAGTGTTAGGCAATATAGCTTTATTTTCTCTGGAGAAAGAGAAGACCTTGACTGCTACTGTATCCTTCCGTGATTCTCAATTGTAGTTTAGCCTGTTGAGGAGGAAGGGAAGATTGCTTATTTAGATGAGTTTTCTGTAGTGTGAATGTGTAGGCAAACCTATCCATTTTGATTTCTCTCAGTTTCTCAGTTTCAATCTTAAATTCATTTTTAATAATTAATAATATTATTTTTTTATTTGTATCCCGCCCTCCCCAGCTGAGGCTGGGCTCATCATAAAACATCATAAAAACAACACAAAGCATAACTTTAAAATAAGCAACCTACATCACAAAAGTAACATACAACAATCATTAGGATAGTATAAAATAATAATAATAATATCAACATATAAAAGTTAAACAGAAATTCATTCGACAGTTACAATAAATAATTTCTAAACTATAATCAGTAAAACAATGGCAAGCCACAGTACATAAAATAATACAATACAAATTGAGAAGCAGGAACTAGGGGGTGGATCAAGGCAGGTGGAAGAAGGCCTTGCCTGATGAAGTCTCTCCCCTCATTTCCATGTCCATTTTTTTAAACACCCTCATGAAAATTCACCAACATTTAAGAATATTCATATTCATAGAATCGTAGGATTGTTGGAAGGGATGATGAGGTTCATCTAGTCCAACCGCTTGCAATGCAGGAATCATTTGGCCAATGAGGAACTCAACCCCACCACCCTGAGATTAAGAGTCTCATGCTCTACCAACTGAGCTATAAAGAGAGGGTGATTGGTAAGGAATTTTTGCCAGTATACACATTTTGCCAAGCAATTCCCCCTAATCCAATACATTTTGTATGTTATTTTCACCAATATGTGCATTTTAATCCACATTTCCCACAAATATACCTTTTTGTATACATCACTGCATTGAAAAAATCAGAAAAGTGCCATTTTTCAAAGGATGGCTGTATTTTAGTCTACATACTGTGCTGGAAACTGCAGATTTGGTAAGTTCACCTCTAAATACAAACGTAATTGAATCCTTGCCCCCTTTCCTATGTATAGATGAGTGATCCTGGTGATTGTAACATCATCATCATGACAAGGTCTCTATGGATGAAACAGTCTGCCTTAGAAGTTACTTTTATGTTGTTTTTGACCTTATTTTTCAGTTGGGTAGGGGTTTCTTTGTACTGTTTTTAAAGCATTTTTGACAAAACTCCTGTAAACCACCTTGAGCAACACACAAAAGTTGATTCATAATTAATAAATAATGCTTCTCTAAAACATATGTTTTTTCATTGTCCTATATTGAAATATTTTTGGCAGAAGGTAACTGAAATTATCAACAGAACTGTGTGGAACAACCTTACATTTACAGAGCAAAATATCCTCTTGAATTATATACCCAGCACATGGAACCATACAAAAGGACAATTTGAGTGGACTCTCCATGCCCTTACCACAGCAAAAAGACTGATACTGATGAACTGGAAAAATAAAAATGTGGCTCCCCTCTACAAGTGGATTGAAGACTTAAACAAACTTGCAACATATGAACAACTTGTATATGAATGCAGACGTGCCATGAACAAATTCAGTGATATTTGGAATCCATTTTTACAAATACTGTAATAGGTTAAGATCTGGTGAAGTACAATAACAACCTTGTAAAACATACAGTTTTGGGTCCGTCCCCCCTTTATTTCCCCTTCTGCACGGGTTCTGTGTCTCTTTTTCTTTGTCTCTCTTTTATTTACATCTCACCATGTTTGGTGCACATATAATTATGTACTTTTTGAACATTCAATAATTTAGAAAAAATAAAATAAATTAATAGCAGTGTTTTTTGCTTATCAGTGTAGAATTAGCATTGTATTTCCTATGTTGATTCTTTGTTGGGATTCATAAACCACTTAGAGTTGTCTGTTGAATTGTGAAGTTGTATATGAAGAAAATATAAAGAAAACAAATGCAAGCGAAGTAAGCAATAGTTGTCTAGCAACGACAGGACCTGGGTCAAATCTGGAACTCCAGTTGCCAAACTCAGGTGGAAAGAGGCCTTTGGAGAACCAGGGTGGTGCTGTGGTTAGAGTGGCAATCTCAGTTTCAAATTCCCACCCAGCTATGGAATTCACTGATCAGCCTTAGGGCAGTCCCTATTTATCAGCCTAACCTATGTCACAGGGCTATTGTGAGGATAAAAATGGGTGAAGGGATCATTTATTCCACCATGCGCTCTTCGGATAAAAGGTGAGCTACAAATACAATAGCTATGGAAGAGAGGCACAATGGAACTTGGTAGCACATATTTTTGTGGTCTGGCTACCCCTGTCTTCTTTATTTGTCAGTGTTTCCACAGCACAACTAGCTGCTGACTTGGGTCATCTATATTTTCCCCTTTATCTGTTAAGTACTCACGGCTCCTTCCACAGGAGTGACAAAATTGACCAAACCTTTGAGTTTCTGCTCTCTAGCTGATGATCCTTCAGCATTCTGTAAATCAAACAAGCATTATCATTCAAATTTCCTTTGGTATGACATCTTCTTCACTGTTCCTCTGAGACGGCAAACTTGCGAGGAGGCAAGGATGTGAAAACTGTAATCACAGTAAAGTTCAATGCCTGGATAAACACCACCCCACCCCACCCCACCATATTGAGTTGTTTATTTGCCATCTTGCCCATTGCTAGAGGAGCCCTTTGAGCTAAAAGGGATGTTTTGTTCTTTTCTAAAAGTGGCACATCACAGCAGGTTACAGGCTGGATCGCATCAAAAAGGCAACATAAAATAATGAGTCACAATTAAAGAGACGTTAGTGAGGAAGGGGCGAGTCTGCCTTTTTGATGGGCAGCTTTAGAAGGCAATTTGGAGAACGACGTATATTGTAAGAATAGGTCATTTCAATTAGCTGTGATTCCTGTCAATCCGAAAATATTTCATAACCCCTCTGTTTCAGAAACCATTAGCTGGCTCCACACTGTGCACACTGATTTCATTTTATTGGAGTGTTTCACTTTCTTTTTTTAAATAGCTGCCTCATATTGGGAGTTATATGAGTTGGGGGTGCGGTTGTACGGTGCAGATTGATTTAAAATCATTTACCCATTTCTTAACTTTTAGTAGCTCTTCAATCTTCCAGATTGAAATTCCTAATCCTCCTGGAGATTGTAAGACCATTTTCTTTTCTTTTAGTATCTCTTCTCAAAAATCAAGGTCAGGAACTAAGGTGTATATTGGATTCAATTCTTTTTAAAAAAACAAAACAAACAAACCAAACCTCAAAGACACTGGATTGGTTCAGATGCTCACTTCCTGGTTAGGGAATGAGTGATGATTCTGCACCTCACCTCCCCTCTTCTCTTCCTCTGGGCTTACTGGTACATCCTGGTTTAATTAAACAGCAGTTGTTCCATGCAAAATGGGGGAACTGTGGTTTCATGTCATTTAATAACCAATCTTAAACCACAGTGTGAAGTTGGTTTAATATCCTTGTTAGTAAAGTGACATTAAGCCACAGTTCCTCATTTGGGGCATAATAACAGTGGCTTATTCAAATCAGGATACAAGCACCAGGAAGAAGAGACATGAGGTGATGGAGAGTTCAGTCACATCATTCATTCAAAGCTGCTAAACTATGGTTTGGCAAAAGAACATTTCAGCATCCTAAGCTGATTGCAGGGTTTTGGAAATACAGTCAAACCTCGATTGTCAAATATAATCCATTTCAGAAGCCCGTTTGGCTGAAATGTTCGACAACCGAGGCACATCTTCTGATTGGCTGCAGGAGCTTCCTGCACTCAAACAGAAGCCACGTCGGATGTTTGGCTTCCCAAAAACATTCGAAAACCGGAACACTTACTTCCAGGTTTTCAGCGTTCGGGAGCCGAAACGTTCCAAAACTGAGGCATTTGAGAACCAAGGTTTGACTGTACAGTGGTTACAGATGCTTCTGGTTACAGACGCTGCAGGTTACAGACCCCGCTAACCCAGAAATAGTACCTCGGGTTAAGAACTTTGCTTCAGGATGAGAACAGAAATTTTGTGGTGGCAGCGTGGCAGCATTTAGCCCATTGGCTAAAGTGGTACCTCAGGTTAAGAACAGTTTCAGGTTAAGAACGGACCTCCAGAACGAATTAAGTTCTTAACCCGAGGTACCACTGTACTAATAAGCCAAGAATTTTCCCCTTGCCCCCTGGGCTAACAACTGAAGGGCCAAATGCCCTCCCTCTCTCTCTCTCTCTCTCTCTCTCTCTCTCTCTCTCTCTCTGTGTGTGTGTGTTCAGATTTGGCCGTGGAGCCTCCAGGTGCAGATTCCTATTATAGTATATGGTATAGTTCTTTGAAGCATGCAGTAACTTGCTGAAACCTGCAGCTGAGATCTAAAGTTACTGACGGGGGCAGGGGATACTTTTGAAATTAACTGAAACCCCTCTGTACATATCTAAAATGCCCTCATCATAGATTGGTGAACTCATGTCATTTAGTAATTCATGAAATCAACCCAGCGGGTTTAGGTTGTGAGCTACTTGGAACCATGGGGGCAAATTGCAACTTTGTGAGCAGGTATCGGGCAGATACCAATTTGGTACCAGACACAGCTTTACTAGTGACTGAACTGAACTGCTCTTAGGAATGAGAAAGTAATCATGTGCTGCTGAAGGCTGATATCTACTAGATAAGTTGATGCGATAGCATGGAATATTGCCAGCATTCCTGGAAGTCGGGGAATTGTCCTAATGTTTACATTCCAGGTTCTGTGACAGAAGTAGTAGTCAGTTTGGCTGGGATTAAAACCTCACAAAACCCTAGGAGGTATCTTTCTATAGTTTTCTTGTATTTATATTATTGTACATATTTTAGCACTGCTTTATATACATTTTTTCTTTCTTTCTCCCCATTCTGCCCATTTCTTAAAATTTGCTAGGGTGGATAGAAATGGTTGCGAAATAGAAAAGTTCCACTGATCCACAATTCATCAAACAATATTCCATCTCACCTCTGAAATAAAGAATTTAAGGTTATATATATATATATATATATATATATATATATATATATATGATAAATGTTCATAACCGCATATATAAACCACATGTCTGAAACCCCACAGAAAAAGTCCTGAAACCATTTTGTCCCTCCCAAATTGACCTCAAATATTTCTCTGCAAGCTCGAAGGAAAATGAAAAAGCCTCCCCATTGTCTTTTCGTTCACAAATCCTGTCTTAAGGGTATGTCTGTGTATGAACAGGGTGAGCCTGTGACCTGGCTCAGGAACTAAGTATTTATCATTACAAAAGACTAGCCAGGCTCCCCAGGTAATTTAATCAAGTGACCATTAACAGGTAACCTGCCGGACAGGAGATAAGAAACGCACTCAGATTTCTGTTGTAGACCGCCCTTTCTGTGATGTAGGTATGATGTATCTGGGGGATGGTCTTGAGTTACACCCTTTTCTGTTGACGTAGGTATGATGTATCTGGGGGGTGGTCTTGAGCTACACCCCTTCTCTGATGTATGTATGATGTTTCTGGGGGTGGTCTTGGACTCCAAGGCAGGCAATTTAAAATGTCTATATAAGGGTGGGCACACCTTTGTTCGGGGTCCTCCTCCTTTCCTGCGTGTGAGGGGAGACCCTGTTGCAACAGTTCAATAAAGATCAGGCTTACTAGCTGCTTTGCTTCTCAGTATTCACTGGTTGGCCTCTGTTATTTTCTCCGACCAATGGAGAACCTACAAAGGACTCTATAAGGGCTCTTGCGTTCCCCATAAGGGAATAAGGGCGGATTTTTGTTTATTACACCTCTCAGCCATGATTCCCAAGGCATCTTTAAGCATTTACTCATTTATTCCCCCCCCCCCCCGGCCGGGACAACGTTGCTTACACATTAAATGTGCAGACAGATCTGCCTGCATTTAAGGAGGAGACATTGTCCCAAGAATATGCAACCTGTCTGTGCGAACATTTGGGCATGTATACAGAGGATCCAGCTGTTTGAAAGTGATAGCGTGAAACAGGCCTATTTTTAAAAAGGAGGAAATTGTAGTTAATGGCATATCTGCTGAAAGCAGGTAATTTTAATTATCTCCGATAGTTAGAAGCCATGAATAATTTATTACCTGGAGAACTGTAGTTCCCATCTCCCCTCCTTCTTCTCTCCGGTCTTTTTTATCCTGATGAGAGCTGATAATTCAGATCTTAGTCCCGACGGCTTCTCGATGGGAACGGTTCACTCCAGAGCTAATGGTGGAGACTACAGGTTTACTCCTGGATCTTCCTTTTGGACATGAAGGTTGGCAACATTAACCTAGCCATGCAGAAATCCCTTGCAGACAACTGCAGTGCCTGGAGACAATCAGTCAGGTCGTATATCCACAGCAGTGACCAGAGAAGGAATGACCTCCTGGAGGAGCACAGAAACAAGAAATGCCATGGTACACCTGTCGCAGCACAACTGGATGCCTTCAACTGTCCCAGCTGCAACAAAACATGTCTGTCCCGCATCAACCTCTACAGCTGAAGCAGGCGCTGTAACTCTCCAATGGTTTGATTTCACTCACAAAGGCTCTTTCGTTGTCTCCCAAGACAGATGGATGCCAAACAACTTCCTTTTAGAATGCATGTGTGATCCCCATCACTCTGGCTTCTTTCAGTAGTTTCCTGTCTTCCACTGCCTCCCACAGTTTGGTCAAACTCGTGTTGGTAGGTTCGAGAACACTGTCCAACCATCTCATCCTCTATCGTCCCCTTCTCCTTGTGCCCTCAGTCTTTCCCAACATCAGGGTCTTTTCCAGGGAGTCTTCTCTTCTCACGAGGTGGCTAAAGTATTGGAGCCTCAGCTTCAGGACCTGTCCTTCCAGTGAGCACTCAGGGCTGATTTCCTTAAGAATGGATAGATTTTATCTTCTTGCAGTCCATGGGACTCTCAAGAGTCTCCTCCAGACCATAATTTAAAAGCATCCATTCTTCGGTGATCAGCCTTCTTTATGGTTCAGCTCTCACTTCCATACATCACGACTGGGATAACCATAGCTTTAACTATACGGACCTTTGTTGGCAAGGTCTCTGCTTTTTAAGATGTTGTCTGGGTTTGTCATTGCTTTTCTTCCAAGAAGCAGGCATATTTTAATTTCGTGACTACTGTCACGAAATATATATAATATAATATAATATAATATAATATAATATAATATAATATAATATAATATTATATATTATATATTATATATTATATATTATATATTATATATTATATATTATAATGAATTAAGAGGCAAAGAGGGGTATCTTCATCCACTTTCTCCATTGTATGTGTGGATATATATGGAATATTTATATATATGGATGCACTTTGCCTCATAGGTTTAGAATTTGGTGTCATCCAGTGAAACTGGTAGGCAGGAAATTCTGAGCCAATTCACATGATGCATAATTGATTTGCGGTATTCGCCTGAAGATGCAGTCATAGCCGCTAGTTTAGATGGTTTTAAAAGGAGGATCAAACAAATTTGTGAAGGATACTAGCCATGATGGCAATAGGTTCAGATTGGTATAAAGCAACTCCTATGTTGTAAAGTCATCGGAGTGGAAGCAAGGAAGAATTGAGCCTCTTTGGCAGACAGAGATGTTCATCTAGATCAAAACAGATCCCCTGCTAGGAGCCTCATAATATGGGATATGACTTGGTTGGTACAGTAGATAAGTCGCTTTACGAGGAGCATTGTAAGATGCAATACTCCTTCCACTGTCTCTGCTGTTCATTCTGAGAGATGCACTAGAATAACACATATCACAGTCACGTCGAACCACATTGCATGTTTTCATTGTTAAGGTTGAAATTTCCACTCCCCAGCCCCAATTTTGTACTGGGATTTTCAAAGCAGAAAAGAAAGAAAACCTTTTTTGCTCTGCTTACTTCTGAAATTTGCATTAAAATGAATAAGCCTAGTGCTGAGAGCAGAAATATGCATCTCTCTATCTGGCACATTCCCATAATTATATACACACATGCAGGTACACAGGCAATCATGGGACAATGATGGGTTAGATGAATGTCAAAAGCTGCAAATATTCTTGGCACTACATGGCAATGATAATGATTCCCCCCTGCTTTTTCTTCTTAACGCTTCCCTGGCCCTGCTCTGGCTAGCAAATTATTTTAAAATGAGCTGTGGAGCTAAATCTCCTGAGGCAGTGAAACGGCAGGTGGCCTGTTTAGTCAGTGTGGTGGCACCTTATGAATAACTCAATTGATCTCCATATGCTTCCACTCACTCTTGCTCAGAGCAACGCTACCTCAAGTACTTCAGCATCCCAACATTTTGAGCTCAGAGACTCTCGACACACAAACAAATGAAACGCAGGGAAGAAAAGATGTAGACATGGCTTTGTCAGCCTGGCTGGATTCCACCCAGTGTTGAAAGCTGATCCAAAGCTGCATGGGCTGGAAAGGAGAAATAAGACAGTGAAGAATAGGGATGCTTGCATGTGTCATTTGGTCCGCAAACCCAACTGCTTAACGAAACAATCCTATCCACCAAAAGCTGGAGTAATGCAAGCCTGTGTAAATTAAGCTGGCATATGCTACATCACTGGGCCCATCACCTCCTGGCAAATAGAAGGGGAAGAAATGGAGGCAGTGAGAGATTTTATTTTCTTGGGCTCCATGATCACTGCAGATGGTGACAGCAGTCACGAAATTAAAAGATGCCTGCTTCTTGGGAGAAAAGCAATGACAAACCTAGACAGCATCTTAAAAAGCAGACACATCACCTTGCCAACAAAGGTCCGTATAGTAAAAGCCATGGTTTTCCCAGTAGTGATGTATGGAAGTGAGAGCTGGACCATAAAGAAGGCTGATCGCCGAAGAATGGATGCTTTTTAATTATGGTGCTGGAGGAGACTCTTGAGAATCCCATGGACTGCAAGAAGATCAAACATATCCATTCTTAAGGAAATCAGCCCTGAGTGCTCACTGGAAGGACAGATCGTGAAGCTGAGGCTCCAATACTTTGGCCACCTCATGAGAAGAGAAGACTCCCTGGAAAAGACCCTGATGTTGGGAAAGATGGAGAGCACAAGGAGAAGGGGACGACAGAGGATGAGATGGTTGGATAGTGTTCTTGAAGCTACCAGCATGAGTCTGACCAAACTGCGGGAGGCAGTGGAAGACAGGAGTGCCTGGCGTGCTCTGGTCCATGGGGTCACGAAGAGTCGGACACGACTAAACAACAACATGCTACATCAGATACAATTGCCACTTGGCAGTGGGGCTTCTGCTGGCTTAGCTGACCTAAGCCTGGCAGAGGGAAAGCCAGCCTTAAAAATAGTGTTGCACCGCTCTTTTTGCCAGGTTGCCTGGTCATGTGACCAAGCTGAATGGCATTAGGATCCAGCCTAAGTCTCTTCTTCTGGTCCTGCCCCCCCCCCCACATACCAGAGCTTTAACTGGCTTGGCTCAGCCAGTTGGGTCCTAGTTGACTTGGGATGTTGCCATATTTCTGGTTGAACTGAGGATGAACGTGGCTCAGCTCAATCTACTGGATTCTAACCCACTCATCATGGCGGAACTTGCAATAGGTTTGCTTCCTAACACTTCCCATATTATACAGAGATTGAGACACTGTCATCCTTTGGTTTTTGCCAGGCTTCCTCAACCTTGGCCCTCCAGATGTTTTTGGCCTACAACTCCCATGATCCCTAGCTAGCAGGACTAGTGGTCAGAGATGGGAATTGTAGTCTCAAAACATCTGGAGGGCCGAGGTTGAGGAAGCCTGGTTTTTGCACTTCTCCACGTTTTTCAAAAATGGTTTTCAATTCATTTTCTTTTTTAAAAAATGAAGATTGAGGCAAAACTGACATGGACTGGAAATAGCCTTAGCAAAGAATGCCTCAGAAGACTAAGAAAGCAAAACATGGAAAAGAATAACAGATATTCTTTCTGTGTGATTCTATAAATGTGCAGTTCTGGCATGGTACATATACCCAACCAGATGGGCAGAGTATAAATTGTTGTTGTTGTTGCTGTTGTTGTGATGGATGGGGTGGAAGGGGAGGGACGCCAGTAGAGGAGTGAGAGGAGAAAACCCATAGCACAGGAAAAAGGATTGTGCTAGCAGAACTGTTTAGTAAGCCTATGTTACTAAGCTTGTACTTGAGCAACACCCCTCCCCCCCAATATGCCTCCAAGGAATTGGAGGGTTTTCTGGTACACAGTCTGAAAATTGCTGGCATGGAGATCCTTCCCCTCAAAGCATAAGAAGAGCCTGCTGGATCAAGCCAATAGCACGTCTAGTCCTGTTCTCACAGCAGCCAACCAGATGCCTGTGGGGAAACCACAAGAAGGACCCAAGGGCAAGATCACTCTCCTCTCCTGTGATTTCCAGCACCTGGTATGGTGAAGCATTGCTGCCTCCAGCCATGGAGGCAAAACATAGTCATCATGGCTAGTAGCCTCCTCAAAGTCTTGTAATTCCACTTTGGGGTTTTGTTTTGTTTTGCAAAGCCTCTCCTCCTCCCGGAGGGGAAGGATTGTCATTGAGAACCGATTCCCGTGCTTCGCAGGGAGCGTTCCAGCCCCTGCTTGCCATCATCGCTGACACGCCACGCTCCCTGGATAGGCTTCCAATCAGTGGGAAGCCCGAGGCGGGGTTTAGCCGCTCAAATGTGGCTACGGCAGCTCTCCCCCTCATTGGGCTGCTGGATTTCTTCAAGTCACCCACCCACCACTCCCTTTAGCTCATCGCTTCGCGCTTGACCTTGCTATGGACCCATGGTTGGTCGCCTTGGTTGCCCAGGGGGCCTGGTAGGAGTTTTTACCCAATTGACAAATTGGCACCGGCCTCTTGGTTTTTCACCTACCTCGTAGCAATCGTCACAACCTTCCTGGTACTGGCGGTTAGGCATTGGAATGTGTTGTTGGTGTATGGAAGGGCAGGGTGTGGCCATCGCCTACCCCTTCACTTATAGGTATTCCGTTAAAGGAATCTGGCGGTCATGGATCCTGTCCGATGCCCTGCATGGCTGGGGGCCATGGCACGACCCCCGGTGACATCAGGGGAGAGCTTATAGTTGTATTTGCATCAACAGGCTCCCCCTACTCGTTAGACTCACCCCTCTCCGAGTGGGTGGAGTCAAGATGTGCTGTTGTCCAATGCCTAAGCCAATACCTCTCACATGCTGTAATCAATAAAGTTGTTGCCTTTTCTAGCCCATTAACCTAAAATACTGTGCTCACGTGTCTTTATTATTCCCAAGCGGGGGGACGGGTCCTTGAATCACAATCAGGTGTTGTATGACTTTTATGAAATAAATAAATCCATCCATCCATCCCAGGGTTCCTTGGGGAGAAGTAAGGGTAACTCAAATAGCCAATATCTGTAGTGGGATGCCTTCCTACTACAGTAGCCGTTAGAAGTCTTGGCAGCAAGTCTTATTCATTGTTACTCTGCAAAAAAGCAAAGAGAAAACCCAGCATGCACAAGTACTATCCAAGCACTTCCCCCTAATCAAAGTATCAGGCCCATGGAAGGAATTCGCCATCTGGCGCCTGATATCCAAGCCTATCCTTATAAGATGTGTCCAATTAGAGTGCCAACAGCTATGGATTATGCTGTTCAAAAGGGAGGCCAAAGGCAGCATGCAACAGTGAACATCTAGACAAGCTATCCACAGGGGAAGAGCAATAAAACAGAAGGATAATGGTGCTGACGTATCGCGGTGCAGACTGCAGGCGCAGATGACATCAGCAGGACATCAAGGCACAAACCAGTAAGAAACACATAAACTATGTTTATGGGGAATAGCTTACACTTAGCAGATGCAGTCGCAGTGCTGCCTCCTTCTCGGTGCCAGGGGCTTGGCAGTGGACTTGCTGATGGTGCTTCAAAGAGATGGTGCTTGCCCTTGTTGACTGCTAGTACAATGCTCATTAGTTCCTCTTGCTCCATGTGGGCTTCCTGTTATTTAGCTTTGTGTCCCCCATGCTCCTTCCAGCTTGTTAATAAAGTAGCATTATTTAGGGCTGCCATGTTCTGAAGGGGAAATGGGTTTCTCTGTGGGTTAAACCACAGAGCCTAGGACTTGCTGATCAGAAGGTTGGCGGTTCGTGTGACGGGGTGAGATCCCGTTGCTCGGTCCCTGCTCCTGCCAACCTAGCAGTTCGAAAGCACATCAAAGTGCAAGCAGATAAATAGGTACCACTCTGGCGGGAAGGTAAACGGCGTTTCTGTGCGCTGCTCTGGTTCGCCAGAAGCGGCTTAGTCATGCTGGCCACATGACCCAGAAGCTGTATGCTGGCTCCCCCGGCCAATAAAGCAAGATGAGTGCCGCAACCCCAGAGTCGGTCACGACTGGATCTAATTGTCAGGGGTCCCTTTACCTTTATGTTCTGAAGAGTGGAAAAGAGGACACATTTGCTGACTTATACTTTTAGCTATGGATCGCTGTGACGACTCTAAAAAGGTAAAGGTAAAGGGGCCCCATACCATTAGGTCCAGTCATGGCCGACTCTGCGGTTGCGGCGCTCATCTCGCTTTATTGGCCGAGGGAGCCGGTGTATAGCTTCCGGGTCATGTGGCCAGCATGACAAAGCCGCTTCTGGTGAACCAGAGCAGCGCACAGAAATGCCGTTTACCTTCCCGCTGGAGCGGTACCTATTTATCTACTTGCACTTTGACGTCCTTTTGAACTGCTAGGTTGGCTGGAGCAGAGACCGAGCAACGGGAGCTCACCCCGTCATGGGGATTGGAACCGCCGACCTTCTGATTGGCAAGTCCTGGGCTCTGTTGTTTAACCCACAGCAGCACCCACGTCCCATGTGACGACTCTATGCATGAAGAAAAAGAGGACGTGTCCTGGGAAAAGAGGACATATGGCAACCTTATGTACAGCTGAGATATGCATACTGAACTCTATACCCACCCTCAATTTGTGACCCTGCTCTGGGCATGGCTCCAGCCTGAAAATAAAAGGAAGGAAAGTAGCTCAATTGTAGTGTGTCAGCTTTGCATGGAGAAGGTCCTTGCAACCTCCAAGTAGAGATGGGAGAGAACCCACTAAGAAATCATGGAGAGCCTTGGCTAGTCAATGTAGACCAACGACAATGTAGACCAATGGTAGAAGGACCACTGGCATCTGGCAGCATCCTGTATTCTTTTCCATCCAATTGATCTTAAAATCAAGGATCTTCAAGCAGCAGAGAAAAACCTCTGGGAACATCCATGCAGGACTGTTAGAAGATTTAAAATTATCTGGAATATAGTTGCATTTTGCTTTGAGTTACCATGTTGTGTTTTATATGATACCACAGGAAAGGGCCTGACATTGCACAGGAAGTGTAAGAAACAAACAAACAAAAATCAGCACAGTTTTTGAAATCAGTGGTTAAAGTCAGTGCAGCTTTGACCCTCCAATAAGGCAGTTAATTGTTTTAAAATGGTGCCTTTTAAAAATAATAGAACGATAGGAGCAGTTGGGTTCTTTCCGAATACAGCATTTGTATTTTCTTAAAAGCTGAGCATCTTTGGCAGATATATATATCCCCCCCCCTCTTTTGTGCAGAGTATGCAGAATTCTATAAGCTTCTCTTAACTGCAACATTCATCTTTGACAAATATACTATGAATCCTGGTATGTACATCCAAACTGTAAATGGACAGTTCATCTCCAAGTGTACTTGGCTGGGAATCTTAACAAATTTAGCTCTTTAGGCCAAGACTGGCACAGCCACAAAAAGCGTTATCTGCACATTCTATCATTTGTAACCTTTGATGTTTTATTTTCTCTTGAAACTCTCACTGTTAACTCCATCCTAACTTTCTTTTCCTGCATTCTGCTGCAGCAAGAAATCAGCTGCAGTCTGTTAACGGACAGGTTTAGCCATTTGGGTTTAAATTATGTTTGCCACAATGCCAACAGATCAATTACTTCTCTGAGTTGCAATGCACAATATCCGCAACATGATGCTGAAATCCCATTGAATTTACGATTGGGATACAAGATCATGTTCCTGGTCAACATTACTCCTCTCCCCTGCAACTATAACAACAACAACAACAACAACAACAACAACAACAACAAAGCAGCTGGTAAGATAAACATGAAGAAAACAGAAATAATTTTTGAAGGTAGTCAAATAGTTATTGTTAACATCATGTGGTACAACTACTTCTGGACAGAACCATTGTCCATTTCTGACTGCAGGTGGGTGTCACCTGTTTCAGCACTGCTATGTGTTTTTTAATTTGTTCTGAACTAATTTTAAGATGTATTTTTATCAATTGATGGCCTGTTTTTATATTCTTATGTTCTTTGTATACTGTGTTAGTTTTATGATATTAGCTGCCCTGAGGCCGGCTCCGGCCGGGGAGGGCGGGGTACGAATAATAATAATAATAATAATAATAATAATAATGTTTAAAGTAGCATTATGTTTTTCAATATGCTGGAAGCCAACCAGAGTGGCTGGGGCAACCCAGCCAGATGGGCAGGGTACAAACAGAAATTGCTCAATTTGTGTTAGTAAGGTTTGAAAACAAACAAACAACTTATGAGGAAACATGTTTTTTTTAAAAGTAAGACTCCCTATCAGTCGTCTCAGCTGTCCAGCAAAAGTTGCAATGTGTGCATTGTATTCTGATCATGCATTTCAGCTTTGAGTAAGCATAACTCCCAAGATTTAAGTTTGGTTGGAAAGGCTTATAGACCAACCTCTCAGCGCCATGAAAATCTTGCCCCGTAGATTGCATTGTTGACATCATAAGCCACAATATTATTGTTCTGATTAAATCCCCTGGTGGGTAAATTTAATTCTAAGGACAGAGGAAAAACTAATTTTAGGGTGATAAACATTTCTTACTAACTCATTTTAACTATCCGCTTTTTAAGTAATATCTCTATGATGCATTATTTATTTGTCTCTGAAGAGGTTTCACACTGTGGCCTGTTTCAAAACCATCTTACTATAACTACATATTTTGTCTCGGATTGATTTGTTGATGGATATGAAAGCTGACAGTTTTGTAAAAGAGAATGTGATACAATCTAATTGGCTTTTGAATGATGGTGCCTCATTTCACTCTTCATGATATATTCCTCCGCCCCCACTCCAACATTTCTTTTTTATCCACAGAGATTCTTTTTATCAAGTGATTCTAGACTAAGGTACTTTGGTTACAGCTGTTTATGCAGGAGACAAAACAACAGCCCCAAAAACCCACACACTTTCATAAGTTGTGTTTGTGTGTGTGTATGTGTATGTGTATATCTCCCTATCTATCTATTTGTCTTCTCCAGTTCCAAAATCTAATCAGGTAATACCTTTATTTTGTTGTTGTTGTTGTTGTTGTTGTTGTTGTTGTTGTTGTTTTTGTTTAGTTGTTTAGTCGTGTCCAACTCTTTGTGACCCCATGGACCAGAGCACGCCAGGCATTCCTGTCTTCTACTGCCTCCTGCAGTTTGGTCAAACTCATGCTGGTAGCTCCGAGAACACTGTCCAACCATCTCATCCTCTGTCGTCCCCTTCTCCTTGTGCCCTCAATCTTTCCCAACATCAGGGTCTTTTCCAGGGAGTCTTCTCTTCTCATGAGGTGGCCAAAGTATTGGAGCCTTCTTTATGGTCCAGCTCTCACTTCCATACATCACTACTGGGAAAACCAAAGCTTTAACTATACGGATCTTTGTTGGCAAGGCAATGTCTCTGCTTTTTAGGATGCTGTCTAGGTTTGTCATTGCTTTTCTCCCAAGAAGCAGGCGTCTTTTAATTTAATTTTAATTTTAATTAATTTTAATTAAATTAAATTTTAATACCTTTATTAGGACCAACCAAAATGTCACAACAAAGTGAGCAAGCTTTAGGGTTCTACCAAACTCTTCATCAGGCAAAATGTTAGCCAATGTTAAGGGTGTGGAGGGTTAAGGGGAGGGGAGATAAAAAATCTGGCTTGGTGTTGATAGCCACAGAGTCTGCATTTATTCATATTGCTGGCTAGCTCATTATGGTAAGCCAAATCAGGGATTATTGGGGTGGCACAAAATTGATGGCTTTGAGAGAGGAACTCACATCTGCTAGGGCCCTCTCTTTTCTTTTTAACTCAGTACTGAATGGTAACTAAACCAAAGTTTGGTTTAGCATCTTGTCCAAACTGGGGATGGGGTAGAAATTCCATTCCAATGAAAGGCAAATGTACTTAATTCACATTTTCCTAAACAAATCAAAACACAGTTGTTCTTCAAATGTTGGATGTTGAATTTTGTAGTGCAGTTTTCCAACCAAGTAATACATGCAAAAATGCATCTCCTGCGTAAAATGCAAACACTAGTGAAAATAGAATATGAAAATGCATTATATTGGGGGGGGGGAGAGAATGATTTCAAAAATGCACATATTGCCATATATATACAGTGGTACCTCTAGTTATGAACTTAATTCGTTCCGGAGGTCCGTTCTTAACCTGAAACTGTTCTTAACTAGAGGCGTGCTTTCGCTAATGGGGCCTCTTGCTGCTGCTGCACTGCCAGCACACAATTTCCGTTCTCATCCTGGGGCAAAGTTATCAACTCGACGTAACTCTTCCAGCTTAGCGGAGTTTGTAACCTGAAGTGTTTGTAACCTGAGGCGTTTGTAACTCAAGGTACCACTGTATACTGAGAAAAAAGGTAAAGGGACCCCTGACCATTAGGTCCAGTCGCGACCGACTCTGGGGTTGCAGCGCTCATCTCATTTTATTGGCTGAGGGAGCCGGCGTACAGCTTCTGGGTCATGTGGCCAGCAGGACTAAGCCGCTTCTGGCGAACCAGAGCAGCGCACAGAAACACCGTTTACTTTCCTGACGGAGTGGTACCTGTTTATCTACTTGCACTTTGATGTGCTTTCGAACTGCTAGGTTGGCAGGAGTAGGGACCAAGCAATGGGAGCTCACCCCGTCGTGGGGATTCAAACCACCGACCTTCTGATCGGCAAGTCCTAGGCTCTGTGGTTTAACCCACAGCACCACCCATGTCCCTGAGGCAGAGTCTCACTAAAATGCCGGTGAATCTTTCTGAATGATTTTGAGAATAAAAATTGCAAACGGATGTGGAAAAGTGGAGAAGTGAATTTATGAATGGAGAAATGAGAAAAACTGAAATTGGCACATTTACCTATCCCTCAGGACAATAGTTAATCCCTTTCCCCTATCACAGTCTGCAACCAAGAAAAAAACAACATGGCTACTGTTAGTTGGCTAAAGGTGAGAAAGTTTAACCAGGATCTGAGGTTCAGGTGACACTCTAAGGCAGAGCATTTCCTAACTTTTCATGTTGGTGACACACTTTAACTGAAGCCTAGAACCTTCTGCATGTGAAGGATGTGTTCTGAGCAGCAGCAGCAGCAGCAGTAGTAATTTTATTATTTAAAAAAGAGGAAAAAAGTTTATATGGTTTAAGGATAATCTAAGCCAGCCATTTGGACTGAGGCACAATCATCTATAGCTAAGCCAAGCTAAAAGTTTGCTTATCCAGCTTCTTCAAACACACATACACAAATAAAACAGCCATCAGTAAAACTGAATCTAACCCGTTTCTAAGTGCAAAAAAAAAAAAAAAAAAAAAAGGAACAGCAGATGAATGCAATTAGAATAACATTAAATTACGTGTTGCTTCTGTTGTGATGTTCTTTTCATCCATCATCCTGGACTTGATGGAACATTGCAAAATCCTGCCAGTTCTATCCCTTTCCATGTGGGCCAAAGTTGCGCAGAGCCGTTTTGGAACCCCTGTGCTTCCTCATCTACCAACAGCATCCCCTTGAGGGCATTTCCTTTCCTTTTATGTCACCTCAAAGGCCCCAAACCAAACAGACTTTCTACTCCCACCCCACTATGTGCTTTGACTTTAATTTCTCTGCACCTGAGTCCTCTCTGTCTAAATTGGGGGACATTTCACGTTTTTCTACTTCAGAAGGCTGAGCTCATTAACGTATGAAAAGTATCCAGATAACATGCTGAAGGGAAGAGGGTGAAATCTTATGCATAAGTAAATAGCTGGCTCCAAATTGTTTTACAGTCTCTTACACAGTTGCCACTGTGAACTGCCACTGTGGCAAACGATGTCCTTATTTTCCTTCCTCTCTTTCGGAAAGAGAGAGAGAGAGATACCATCAGCAGGAGGCTCTGAAATGTCAACTGTAATTAAAAATGTAATTTTCAAAGACATTTCACAGTTTATTCACAAAGAGAATGACTTTCTAGCCTATGAACCTTTAAGCTACTGGGCTGTGTCAACGCGTCAGAAATTTCCTTTAGAATCCTCTCTTTTACCTCACATGCATGGTGAGGGACTTGTCAGGTTTGCAGTGAAGAAGTCACTCATAAACATGCGAGACTTGAAAGTATGGAAATGAGTTTACAGGCCCAGGCGCAGTGGAGCCTCAGGTAGGACGGGGCAGAACATGGCATCAGTTGCAATACAACACAGGGCAACAGTGCTAGGATTCAAACAGGCCACAACTTTATTGATTACAGATGTCAGCAGGTTTGGGCACACACATTGGATGTATATCCTAACCAGTGCTATTTTTCTAGAAAAAAGAGGTGCTGGAACTCACCACGAACACCACCCTTGTTCTCTTATAATCGCAATAATGGCGGCCACCTGAGAGGTGCCAGAACTGAGTTCTGGTGAGTTCTAGCTGAAAAAAAGTCCTGATCCTAACATCAACTAGCCCTACTGCTGGATCACACTTGGCAGGGTTAACCAAAGTTAAGGGTCGCCCTATGCATAGCTGTCAACTTTCAGATTTGATAATAAGGGATCAGCAGCCTCGAAAATAAGGGATCAGCAGCCTCACCTGTCCCGGGGACAGTCTACGGGATATCTAACAATCTGGGATGGCAGTGGGAAGCAGCGGGAAGCAGTGTTGGAATAAGGGAATTTCCCGCAAAAAAAGGAAAGGTTGACAGCTATGCCTATGACATGCATCAAATCAGAGCGATCTTCCGTTAAACACTGTTTTGGGATGCCATGGCCTGTCAGCCCTCATCTGGGTATCAGGTCTAAAGTACCATATAATATGTAAAAGAATGGAAGTTTACTACCTGCCCTCTCTCTCCCCCCGCTCTCTCTCCTCACCTCTCCCCAACCTTATACTGTATACATTAAAGTTTCACATCAAATGTAACTGATCTGTAAAAAATGACTTTTTGATCTGAAAATAGGGGTGATATGTGTACTTTTGTAGCCCAAGAAAATATTTAATAAAAACATTTTTTAAAAAAACCTTCCCCAGGATCCCATTAAAGGGATACCCTGATTCTGTGGAAAGGGGAAGCCCCCTCCCCATCTGATTAAGTAAAGGAGCCTACCTAATGCCTTATCTGCCATTACATTGTGACAGTTGCCATGAGGCAGGCAAAAATATCTGACAGGCTTGATTCGTCTATAGGCAGATTCCTGCCCGGCCCCAAATATGGTGACTAAAGGCTTCCATAAAAGGTTCCCCCACCATTGGGCCTGCCCACTTAACCCAGGGCAGTCCACAAACATATAGGATTGGAAAGAGGTGGATAGGGAATCCCACAATGAACTGAGGCTGGAGACTGGGTGCACCTGGTTTTTATAGCCAGGGAGTGGATGTTTTCCTTCTGGTCTGCTTCCAAGCCATGCTCTTAGATTGCTTGCAATTGGTTGCAGCCATAAGCAAGCCCTGGCATACAGTGTGGCTGGAAGAAGAGGGAGTGATGCCCTTCCCCAGCCATGCCAAAGCTGGGAGGAAACCCTGCGAAGAAGCCACAGCCATGCCAGACTGCAACCACCACTTTCTGCCATATGAGGTAAATAGTTTTGTTTGTGTCCCTCACCTTGCCCCGGCCACTGGAGTTTTCCATCCATGCCAATGATACAGCAGTGCTCTGTTTCAGTAATATTTCAGTATTACATTTTATAGGGATCTTAACTTTTTCGCCCTAGTAATAATAATAATAATAATAATAATAATAATAATAATAATAATTTTTTATATCCCGCCCTCCCTAGCCGAAGCCGGGCTCAGGGCGGCTAACAACAATAAAACAGTACAAAAATACAGCACAAACAACACTCTAAAATCATTCATTATAAAATTAATTAATTCAAGCCACTGGCAACCATTGGGCCAGAGCTCCTCGAAGATTGCCAAGGGAGGGAGTCAGGCTGTGCCCTGGCCAAAGGCCTGGTGGAACAGCTCTGTCTTGCAGGCCCTGCGGAAAGATGTCAAGTCCCGCAGGGCCCTGGTGTCTTGTGACAGAGTGTTCCACCAGATCGGAGCCATGGCTCCTAGGCATCTGTCCGACTGGTAAAGGTCTGACCATAAGCCTTTCTTCCATGATAACACCTGTTTGGACATAAGGATGGGGGAGAAAACCACCCGTTTCATATTTTTTGTATAAACCTTCCTTATTTGTACCTCCCAAACCAATATGCAAACCTGGAGGCAGGTGTCCTTCAAAATCCACGCTTCCCTGAATCTTGCGGTGCAATTTTCCAACCAAAAACGTGCACCAAAAAAGCACACACAAGGGGAGAGGCATTTACAGAAATATGTATATTAATGAAAATAATGTACAAATCAGGATTTCTTTCTGTTACCTGATTGGACCACCTCGTTTTCCATAATGGCATAGCAAGTTCTTCCTTCAGTAAACTGAGGATGTTTTTATTTCTTTATTTTGCTGGGAGAGGGGGAAATGACTTGGGAAAATGAGTGGTGCTTTTTTTGTACTTTCCAATATGGAAGCTTCTCTCTGAAAATGTGACCTCTTTGAAAGGAGGACCTAAGGAAATGCTCCACTTAAAAACACACACACACACACCAAAACCCTGAAAACCTCAAGTAAACCTGCCAAAATCTTCCTTCAGAGCTTAGTACAGTGGTACCTCTGGTTAAGAACTTGATTTGTTCTGGAGGTCCGTTCTTATCCTGAAACTGTTCTTAACCTGAGGTACCACTTTAGCTAATGGGGCCTCCTGCTGCCGCTGTGCCACTGCACAATTTCTGAAGCAAAGTTTTTAACCTGAGGTACTATTTCTGGGTTAGCAGAGTCTGTAACCTGAAGCGTCTATAACCTGAAGCGTCTGTAAGCCGAGGTACCACTGTAAGCTGATCACACTTTATATTAAAACTATTACAAATGTGGGGAGAGAGGACGTTGTAAATGAGCTGCAGATTGTTTCAAGCACGTCAGTAGGAGGTGTTGTAGATATAAGGACTCAGATCATCTTAAAGCTTGTCGCCATCCAAAGTAACACACCCCCAGTACTCACACGCATAGCAGTTAGTCATTCGTGTATTAACCCTTGTGAAAAACGCTTCTATGAAGCATGATTCATCAGTGCCTGCAGGCAGAATAGTGACAAAAAAGAAAATGGGGGAGGGTGGTAGAAAGTTAGGGTGCCATCCTTGTTAAAATATGTTAATAATCTCCTGATGTGAAGCAGTTGCTTCTTTCCCTCCCCACAGCGTCGCAGACATCTGCATAAAATCACATAACCGACCGCAGCAGCCCTCAGCCCAAGCGCCTCTGCTTCTCAGCGGGAATCCGGAGCTTCCCAGAGCAGATTCTGTAATGAGAAAGTAATAGGTTGATTTTTAAACAATATTGATCTTCTAAATCTCATAATTGCTAAGCATTTAGCGGCGTCTGAGCGATGAGATGGCTCAATCAGTCCGGAGATGTGGGAAGAATATAATTTCATAGGACTGCGGAGCCAATCCTGTTTGCAATCGCGAGGTGGCTTTATCAGTGACAAGCAAGCCTGTTGAGGTCAATTGCTGCACTGTCTTTTGGCATTTAGGGTCAAACTAGATGTTGGTGATTTCAGGGTGGCATTTTCATCAGGTTTAAGGTGCTGGTTTTAACCTGTAAAGCCCTATACGGCCTAGGACCCTCGTATCTATGGGACCGCCTCTCCTGGTATGTCCCACAGAGGAACTTACGGTCTTCAAACAAAAACATCTTGGAGGTCCCAGGCCACAGAGAGGTTAGGCTGGCCTCAACTAGAGCCGGGGCTTTTTCGGCTGTGGCTCCGATCTGCTGGAACGCTCTGTCACAAGAGGCTAGGGCCCTGTGGGACTTGACATCTTTCCGCAGGGCCTGCAAGACAGAGCTGTTCCACCAGGCCTTTGGCCAGGGCACAGCCTGACTGCCTCCTTTGGCAATCTTCACAGAATTCTAGCCCAATGGTTGACATCAATTTGATTTGAATTAATTTTATAATGAAATGATTTTAGAATGTTGTATTATTTTATGGTTGTTAGGCGCCCTGAGCCCGGCTTCGGCTGGGGCGGGTGGGATATAAATAAAATATTATTATTATTATTATTATTATTATTATTATTATTCTTCATGGCTACCTTTTCCTGGTCTGCACCCATGAATGACAGTGCTTCTTTTCACTGTCATTAATATTGCCTACCAAAATCAAGAGAATACATTACATTCCAAGGGAAAAACTAGATGATGTTTCTCATATAGTTTGATCCTGTGTAGTTGCTGTTGTTTTCTTGCACAAGTAGCCAGTGGGCAGGGGGCAAGCCAGATCATACCCATGGTATAGGGCAAGGGAAGCTTTAACTGTTTGCCTCCATTGCTTTTTTCTCAATGTGGCTGATGAGTAGGTGTGGAGGGTGAATTCCGTGGTGACTTGTTCCAATTTGCTCATGCTTTTTCTCCCCTAGTAACATAACCTACCACCAGTTGCACAAAACTCAGCCTTCTTAAATCAATGGGACCTATGTGTTTAACAACAGCATGCAGGACTTCTGGTTTCAGACTAGAAACCAGGGCAAAATTTATCCCCCTGGGACAAAAATTATCCTACTGGGACAGTCTTTTGACTTTCTCCTTCCAGAGTGAGGTAACGAAAATGAGTCTGAATATAATTGTTTTGTTCAGTTCTTTGTGTGACCTCCAGGAGTAGAATCTCATTTGTATCTATGGCACCAAGGGCAACTTAGTTTTCTGCTTTTTATAGATTTGATTCTTCAGGATCCTCTAGCTTGAACTGCTCTGGAGACCTTGTTTAATTGAAAAAGAGGCACGCTTATGACATCAAAGAAACGTGTCAAAAACGGACTGTCATCCAAAAGCTCTCTATTAATCACATAGTCACCATCTTTTGTATAATGAAAATAAAGGTGGTGCTTTTAGTGCCCCTTTAGCTCCTACGAATAATTGCTGCCTGGCAAATTTTCCTTCCACAGGTCATGCTCCAACTTGAAAGATGCCCTCACCAATGTCACTCTAGAAGAATCTCTCGTTGGCTACAACTTGACTCAAATGGGTTTTTTAAACTGCAGTTTATTTCTTTTAAAGATTGTTTATGGCAAAGGCAGATCCAGGGGAGTACGGCCAGTGTGGTCACACTGGGCTCAGAACTTCTGGGGCACTGCAGCAGATGCCACAACTATGACATCCAACAGGATTTTGATGTTACACAGGACACTGATGAAATTGGAGACAATAAGGTCCACCACTGTTTATGGAAGAGCCTTCCCATGGTGGGGAAGGGGCTAGTTTTTCCTCTGTGAGAGTGTACTGCACAGGATGATTTAGTCCTCATTTGATTTCAGCAGTAAAACAACTGTATGTTCCTAGCTCAATTCTTTTTGTTTATGTGTGTGAAACACCTCCTGCTCTGAATGAGTCGGGGAATCACATTTCCTGTTCAGAACACAAAGGCAATGTTCTACGTCCACCATCAGAAGCTATGCACCTGTGAAAACTAGTTCTTGGGAATCATAAATTGTTCGGTAAAGCACTGCCACACTGAGGGACTGCTTCCAAGCTTCTGATGAGTATCTGGTTGGCCACTGTGAGAACAAGATGCTGGTCTAGATAGGAATTTGACTTGATCCAGTAGGGATCTTCTTAGGCTTCTGCCCATGTGCCAGAAATGAGAAAAGAAAAAACAGCTATGTGAACTGGCTGTAGCTCAAAATTAAAGAAAAAGAATCATAGCAGCATAGACTTCGTAATGATGTGTCCTGTAGATTCTCAGATTCTCAAAACTTTATTGGCATATGCACAAATTCCAGTAGGGTTCAATACAAAACAGCAGCAGCAGGAGCAGGAGCAGCAACCACTCATCAAAACAAAACAAAACCTGCACCTAACACTTAAGTTAGTGTTGTGTAGGATTCACAAATCCTCATTGCATGTTGCAGAAACCTGGCTGCTATCTACATTCTATCCCCATCCTGAGTATCCTGTAGTCCTGTGATGTTTCTTAGTATGAGGCAATTATAAGCTCAGGTGGCCCTCCCCTTCCATTTCCAAGTTCCTCTTCCTCACTATTCTTTACTCCATGTTGTTCTCTCTTCTCCTTTTCTTTCTATGTTTTTCTATAAAATGGTATTCAGGGTAGGGTGCAGATCCCATCTGGGCCACCTAGGTTTAATGAAAGTTTACAAACAAAAAAGAATGTAAAAAAATGCTGGTTCTGAACCAGAAATGGAAAACCTATGGGCTTCCGGAGGTTGTTTGACTCCAACTCCCATCAGCTCCAGCCAGCCTGGCCAGTGATCAGGGGATGACAGAACTCATAGTCCAGCAACATTTTGAAGGCCACCGATTCCCTAACTCTAGTTTAACAGCAGTCCATGGACCACTTATTTGTGACCCGCAAAATACTTGATTGTGTTGTAGGGACCACCGTCAGAGTCACACGGTGTTGGCCCACTTTGCTTTCCCTGTGAAACTAGACAGCAAGACAAAACAATACTGTATGTTTCAGAATCCCCACCACCACCATGTAGCTGTCATTAGGTGCTTATGCAATTGTGAGCAGCAGAAAAGTAGCTCACAAGATTGTTGAAAGAATAAGAGGGTGTCTAGGAGGCATTTGCTCTATTAAGATGTCCTCTGTGTTTGAAAAGACTTGGAAAGCTGCTGTCTCACAAAGTTACAAGTGACATATTCATATTATGTGTGACAAGGAAGATTACATCCTTCTTTAGCTGCATTTCTTTGGAGAGTGAACAAGTATAGGAAGTGCTTTGAAGCTGAGGCATGACTCTCTTGTTTAGAAAAACAAGAGTTACCGTGCCATAGCCACTTTGCATTAGAATGTGGACACCCAAGCTGACAGATTGCAAAATGTACACAGGAAAAGAATGTTGATGGACCTCATAGCTGTCAGCCTAAACTGAATTTATTGCCTTGCTTCGTTTTGCCTTTCATTCCAATGATTCTCGGTTACTAAAGGTTGCAATAATGCCAACAACAAAAACCAACACATTCCTGCAACATTCTTGATTCCTGAAAGATGGCTTTCCCCCATATCCATCAAGGCAATGGATGAGGCTGGAATGTGCATCCCCCTTGCTTCTGCTGTCTCAGGGCAACTGGAATTTTGAACAGTTGGAGGAAAAGCAGGTTTGGCCAGCAGGATGGCAGTGCAAGGATGTCCTCCCTACAATGGCATCTCTGCTGCCCACCAGGATGGTGCAGGAGCTGGGCCTGGTGGTGGTGAGGTTGAGGCAGTGCAGGTACACTGGAAGGAACAGTAGATTGGCTCTACTGGTGTGTCCACACCTTCCCAAACTCTGCCCTACATTTTTCCGGTGTCAGTGATGCCACTGTCCTAAAGCTGCTTCTGCAGGGCCACCCCACCCCCTCTAGCTCCTCCTTGCTGCTGCCCCCTGGCTAGTAGGTGGGACCAGGTTGGGCTCCCCCTTGTCACATTTTTCTGGGGAGGCAGGTGTGACGATCACACAGGGTCCCCGGACGTTTAACCGTCTATTGATCCCTGTGCCACCACTTTATTTCTCACTGCCACCACTCAGGCCCTACCGGGTACAATACTGAGTCCAGTCAGGGTTAAATTGGAACATAAACTTTTGTTTATTTATTGCAGTTTAACAAGCGTGTGGTTTCATAAATGGTATCGGTCAATTACTATCATGGGATGCCTATCCAGTCCTATAACTTCCACTACCTGCTCTCACTCACTAAACCACCTCTCAGATATTTACTTGTCTTCCTAGCCTCTAACTGTTCCTGACTCAGCTTATTTCGCTACACTAACTCAACCTACCCACAGACTCTATCCCAATTCACTCCCACTCCAACCAACCACCCAACTCCCAATGAACTTTGCCCCTCCCAGAGCTGGTTTTATAGTCCCTCTGACTCCACCCTCCTGGGTCCTGATTGGGTAACCTGTTTAGCTATTTTACCTCCAACACTCTCATATGTTAACGTCACAGCAGGAGGTATAACCTCCCAGTGGTCCCTTGGCTGATGGCAGAGGACACATGTGCTTTCCTGCAGCTCTGCAGAATCATGAATTCTGCCGCACATTTTATGTAGGAGCTCAGCATTATATTCTGTCTGCTTCGTTCCCTCTCCTGCTAGAGATAAATACTATATTCCACCCACCTACCAACCCCAAAATAATTTCTAACTTCCTGAGAGTATAAACAAAGGATGTATGTAAAGAAACAGCATTCTCGAGATTACAGACGCATGTTTTTACATTCATTAGAATGGTTTCATTGCACATCAGTATCAGGGTTTCCATGTGAATGATTTTATATGGCCACATCCTTGACTGCAAATAAGCTTAGTTATTCTTATTTATATACTGAGACCAATGCAGAGTTAGGTATGCTTACACCCCCTGACTTAAAGAGTTGTGACATTCCTAGCTCTGTGGATTATGACATCTCTCAGCTCAACTGAGATCATCTAGAGTACCCCTGGTAGTTGCCCTCCATGTTTCAGAAGCCCAACTAGCTTCACATATAAGCTGATCATTTTGTGTTGCTGGTACTCTGGAATACTCTTCCAGCTGAGATGTTGCAGGCATCCTTGCCCCTAATTTTCAGGTGTCCTTCTTTTATATATATATATATTTTAAGCTTTTACAATATACAAAAAATCCGAAATCTGAAACACAAACTTTCATATATCTCTAACTTTGACTCCCTTCCCTCTCCTCCTTCTGTTCCTTATTTTTATGCTGTTTTTCTAAATTTCCAAATTAAACCCAATTGTTATTTACCCTCTATGTTAAAATACGTTGTTGTTTTTAAAAAAGATGCTGCATGTTATTTATACTAAACATGCTAACATCTTAATTTGTTTACAATACTTTTGCAGATACACTATAAATGATTTCCATTCTTTCTTGAAAGCCTGATATTCTTGGTTTCTTATTATTTCAGTGAGTTTTGCCATTTCTGCATAGTCCCTTAATTTCTGTAACCATTCCTCTTTTGTTGAATTGTTTTCTTCTTTCCATTTTTGGGCATATATCATTCTGGCAAACTTCTCCCACACACACCTGGTCTCCTCTCTGCTCTGCTGAGACTTTGGAATCTCCCTTCCCACCTGGTGGGATGGCAGGTATCTGCAAGGTCCAAAGCCTCACCACACTGTCAGGTGGGTGGGGAAAGCACAGCATTAAGGAAAAACCCTTCCAATGCCTCACCATCTGTGTACTGTGCACTGGAACATCTCCCTTGTCAGGACTTCTGGCAAGAGGGAACCATTCCACAAGGCTTTGCTTCTGGTCTCTCTCTGCCCCTTGGGACAGGGGAGATCAGCAAGCATTCCTGTTCCGTTATGCTGCCACTGAAGTCTTCCTTACCTGGATTGCTTCTCCAGTCATGGTGGAAACAGTGGGGCAGATAGGCTGGTGGTGCTGCCTCATGAGTGTCTGCTGCCTGAGGCAGCTGCTTCACCCCACCTCATGGATGAGCCAGCTCAGTCACTGGACTCATTCATGTGACTTCTTCTTCTTCTTCTTCTTCTTCTTCTTCTTCTTCTTTGTACCCCACCCATCTGGCTTGGCCTCCCCAGCCACTCTGGGTGGCTTCCAACAAAGATTAAAAATGCAGTGATACCTCGGGTTACATATGCTTCAGGATACATACGCTTCAGGTTACAGACTCCGCTAACCCAGAAATAGTACCCTGGGTTAAGAACTTTGTTTCTGGATGAGAACAGAAATCGTGCTCTGGCAGCGCAGCGACAGCAGGAGGCCCCATTAGCTAAAGTGGTGCTTCAGGTTAAGAACAGTTTCAGGTTAAGAACAGACCTCCAGAACGAATTAAGTTCTTAACCCGAGGTACCACTGTACATTAAAATGTCACACATTAAAAACTTCCCTGAACAGGGCTGCCTTCAGATGTCTTCTAAATGTCAGGTAGTTGTTTATCTCTTTGACATCTGATGGGAGGGCGTTCCACAGGGCGGGCGCCACTACTGAGAAGGCCCTCTGCCTGGTTCCCTGTAGTTTTGCTTCTTGCAGTGAGGGAACCACCAGAAGGCCCTCAGAGCTGGACCTCAGCATCCGGGCAGAACGATGGGGGTGGAGACGCTCCTTCAGGTATACTGGAATATAAGAAGAATAAGAAGAAACATGTCCTACCTTTAAACACGATTCCAGTATGAATACAGGAAGTTGTCTACACAGAATCAACGTGTTGATCCATCTAATCTGGTGTTGGCTTCTTTGGAAAACAGTTGTCCAAGGCTGCATGGAGAAGACTTTTGTGGCCCTGCTATTCTTCTGGGATCCATAAACTAGATGTGCTGAGGCTGAGCATGGAACATAGGATTTTGCCACTGAGCTTGGGGACCTTATGACCTCCCTTTTGTGACATTTATTTTTATTTTTATTTTGCTGCAAAAAGGGAAGAGTGCAGAGGAAGGATGGAAGACCGTAAATTCCATTCCATCTAGTCATTCTCCCAAAGGGATTCACAGTAATTTGCAAAACCAGGTGGCCCGTGACAATGTAGGTTCTTTTTAATCTCCCTCTCTGGCTCTTCATCCCCTCCCTGCCTCCATTGTATCCTTCAGGATTCCTCACACTGTAGACTGAACATATATCTGGCACACTTAAATCTGCTGTTCCTCACTGGGGACTTCTGCAATTAACTTATTGTCCCAGAGTACAGATGAGCAAATTGGTACTGGGCAAAAGGTTGATTTGTATTCATAAAATGTTATCTCTTACAAAACACCCCCCCCCCCTTTTATTTTGTTAAAACATGATTATTAGCAATGGAAAAAAAACAATAACAAACCATCCTCTTATGAACATTTTAGTCACAATTTGTTGAATGATATGATGCTCCCCAAACTAGTAGCAATTATGGCAGTTTCCTAATGTTAGAATTCTCTTTGGGATACAAACACATTAAAAAATAAAAGAGACAGCAATGGCTGTAATGAAGCCCATGATATACTACATAGAATCTTTCAACAATATCAGCAGCCATGAAGCTAAGAATGAGTATTACAATGCTGTTCGTCTGTGAAACGTTTCCAGGGAGCCTATGCAATCAGGAATGGATCTTGTAATCCAGAGCAAGGATCGGATTCTCTCTGCATGTCCAGTGGCCTGCACAGTACTAAGGATGCCTTGCATTTATTTATTTTTACATTTGTATCTTGCCTTCGCTCCAATGAGATCAAGGTGGTTTACCTAGTTCTTCTCATCCTCCTCATTTTACTCTCACAACAATCATGTGATGGTGAGTGACTGGCCTCAGGTCGCCCAGTGAGCTTCATGGCTAAGTGGGGATTTGAACCCTGGTTTCCCAGGTCTTGGTTCAACTAGGGTTGCCATATTTCAAAAAGCAAAAACAAAAAACCAGGACACCCATTAGAAAGCCAATGATTGTTTGGTTTACTTGCTGAAGATCCAGGACAAACCGACGCCTCGGAAATTCCTCTGGCCCAGATTTGCATAAAATGGACATGAGCAAATGTATATGTACAGATGTCGTTTTATAAATAATTGCTATTAGTTAAACATAAATGCAATACATGTCAGTATAGTTTAAAAGATTGTGACCAGTTGACCTGTGTGCCTACTCAATCTCTTGTGCAGGTGCTAACTGTTGCCAGGCAACTAGCCTCTTATATGTTAGCGGCAGCCATGACACTCTTTGCAAAGATATGGAGACTCTTGAAGGCACTATTAAGGAATGGCTTGGCAAAATATGGGGATTTGTCTCAATGGCTAAATTAGCACACTATCTCAGACAACAGAAAGATATACGGAAGAAAGACAAAGGCAGGAGATTATCTGTGTGTGTGTGTGTGTGTGTGTGTGTGTGTAAGAGAGAGAGAGAGAGAGAGAGAGAGAGAGAGAGAGAGAGAAATATAGTACCAGAAAGAGGTTAGTACCAAATACCGGTTATGGGTTAACAAGTCTTTCAGTACTAATTAAGATGGAATTAAGATGTGGGCTGAGCTAATGGCTAAGACTCCCGTAGGAATGTCCTTCTGATGCTATCATTTCTGTGACATAATATTTCATTTGAATTTGACAGCTTAGGTTGAATTTGAATTGTTTTATTTAAATTGTGTTACAATGAGGCTTCCAGCATTTAAAATAGAGGCCTGTCCTCTGTACAGTAGGGCTATGAAGGAATAGGATTTTCAGCCATTTTATGTTTCATTTTTGGTGGTGGAACTTGACTTGTACAATGGTAAGTTCTGCACAGGAGGATCAAAAGTTCACAGGGAGGTTAAAAGTATGTTGTGTACGGTGTTGGTGGTGGAGCCATGTTCACTCGAGGAACCCAACCATTTTAATAGAGTAGTTAATATCCCCATTTCCAAGAAACTCTGGAAACTGAAGTTCTGTGACTGGAATAGAGATCTCCTAACAACTCTTAAGACCCTTAAGAAACGTCAATTCCCAGGAAGCATTGGGGGAAGCCATGATTGTTTCAAATGGTTGTTTCAATGGTTGCTTCAAGTGCTCTAAATGTATAGTACAGATGGGGCCCTGGTCACATTCCTCCGCAAAGTACGCAAATGGCATTTTGTAGCTCTCAGTGACCTTATTATCGTTGCTGCCTTCATTATAAAGCAACATATAAACTCAGCATTTCCCCATATATTAATTTCACATATTTTTTAAAGGCCAGATTTGGCATATTTTTCCGCAGGCCGTCTAGCGTACCAAACAGCTAATGCAGCAGCCTGCCATGGGAGGAGGTCACTGTAGCATTCCCCAAATGCTCGATCTGAGCTCAGCAGAGGTCAAGCCCTTTCCCTTCTGCTTCTGCATTGTTTCCGAGATCCCGGCTGATGGGGAAGTTTCCCCTGTAATCTGGCTGTTGATTCAGCAGCTCTCAAACTCCAGATGCAAGGGTTGTGTTTCTTAAGCAGGCTGCTTTCTGCATTCTTAATAGTTCACTCCCTCCTTCTCACACTCTCTGACTGGAATATTTAAATATATCCATCACTGCCACAGCTCACATCAAATCAGATGTTTATCAGACTTTCTCTCCTTTCTTTTAATTTAAAAGAGATGTAACAATAGTAACAAGCCCAGCACAAAAAGGGGGGGGGGAGAATGGGAGGAGCAGGGGGGGTTAAAACTCATCAATTCTGCTGAAAGACAGCTCTTCTGAAAATGACTGAAGGGCTGTGCCTGATTCATTTGTCTTCCCCCTCTTTTTAATATTTCAACTGCTATTGCCACCAGGGCCCTGGGGTTCAAATAAAAGAAGCTGCGGCGAGGAGTTGATTGAAAGGAACATCTTAACCAGACACCCCATCGAATGGTCATTGAAGGACCTGGTGCGTTTCAGAGTCATTGTGGTATAGATGCTAGATTGCTGTGTTTGGATACAGGATGTTCAAGGACAAGGTTCAAGTTGAGATCCATGCCAGGCCATGGTGCTCACTTGCATAAGAAATTGTCCCTCTGCTTTAAACTGGCTCTCATGTCATGGCCACCATATTGCATCTGCGAGTGGAGCTTTCTCATAGTAACAGCTGTACATGCCAGCCATACCAAGGACAAAGGACAAAGTAGTGTGTGTGTGTGTGTGTGTGTGTGTGTGTGTGTGTGATATATCAGTGTAAATGCACCCTGCCAACGATACACTGAAAATATTTTGGGTAGCATCGAAATGGAAATTGTTACTGACTCCATCAGCTAAAGACTGGCTTAACAACATGGTGCAATTCTAAGTCAGGACAATGTGGTAATATCAGACAGAATCCACTCTGAAAGGACTTTTCATCAAAGAGTGTGAACAGCCATTTGTTAAATATTGGTTTGGACATTTTAATTTGAATGTATTTGGGACACATTTAGTCTCAAATGTGTATGGAGATGTGAGGATATGGTTTTCTTTTTCTACAGTGTGGCACCTTATCCTACTAATGCTGAGAACAGTCTCAGCATGACAACAGCTTTGTAACCAACACGGGGACACTGCGGAACAAAGGAGAGGTACCTGTGTGCGAGGTTTGCAGAAGTAGTAAAGAATTCTCACTTTTTTTTAAAAAAAAGCAGACTAAATGGGAAAGCATGCAAAATGGCCCAATGTGAACTGAGCATGCTCAGTAGCCATGGAACTTTGAAAGAAAACTGGGCAGATTGAGGAAAAGGAATGGCTGGCCACCTGGCTGTGGAGCATTTAAACATAGCAGGCTAAGTGGCTGGCTATTACCACCAGTGTCTTCCCTTTTCTCTTCCCTTCCCTCTTGCTATTCATCTTCCTTCATCTTTACACAGTTTACTGCAATGAACTGTTGTGCATGGTCTCCCCAGGGTTTGAGATGGGGGCAAAACAGGAGGAGGAAAAATAGTGCTGGTCAGCTGACAAATGAGCAGCAGAGGCTAGTTGAGAGAGCAGTCAAAGAAGTCAGAAGGGCGTTTGAAGGAGAGTGGACTGTGAGCAGACATCCCTCTCTTTGTGTGTCTCTTTTTATTGTCCTTTGCTCCATTTCACTCCTTCCTTTCCCTCTTCCACCCAATGGATGAAGGAAGACACAAACATAAAAAGGACAGCTAGAGCCATTTGTCTGGATAGGCCATTTCCTGTTTTACCACAATAAGTTATTCTTAAATGTCCCCTGGGATGGAAGTGAGACCTGCTCATATAAATCAATGGAGGAATCTAAGATTTTAATATAGTTGTGGCTGAATGGAACTTTCTGCTTGAATTTGGGTCTCTTTTAGTGTGGTTTTTAGAATGCCCTCCTAAAACAAACTCCAAATTAAACGCAGCTCATTCTCCCATACTTTTAGCAGTACAGTGGTACCTCAGAAGTCGAACGGAATCCATTCCGGAAGTTCATTCGACTTGCTAAACGTTCAGGAACCAAGGTGCAGCTTCCGATTGGCTGCAGGGAGCTCCTGCAGCCAATCGGCAGCTGTGGAAGCCACGACAGATGTTCGGGTTCCAAAGAACGTTCACAAGCTGGAACAATCACTTCCAGGTTTGTGGCGTTTGGGAGCCAAAACGTTCAACTGGCAAGGCATTCAACTTCTGAGGTGTGATTGTATATTGCTAGTTAGCTAGGAGACAGCAGCAGCTTGTGGCAGCCCTTTGGTATAGTTCACACTGAACCCTCCAGGTCAGACTCAGATTGGGTTTACAACAGCATTGCAGTTTGCAATCACACACACATTGCACAGGACATAAGAGTCAAGTCATCAAATGATACCTTGATGCATGCAACCTTTTGCTCTTTCAGCCCTCTGAGCCAGAGGCTCACACCAAGCTTATTCAAGAGCAAAGCCCCACTTGCAACAATATAAAACCAATTGTATACAGTGCTACTTCTCTAGAAAAAGAGGTGCCAAAACTCACCATGAACACCTCCCTCATTCTCTTGGAATGGCAATGGAGCCCACCTGAGAAGCACCAGAACTGAGTTCTGGTGAGTTCCAGTGGGGGGGGGGGGAGCACTGATTGTATCCGTCTTGAGTTACTGGCTAATTAATTAGTTTGTGTGTGCATGAAGCTTGCACGTTCAGTTGTGTACGAAGGAAGGGATATTTATCGATTATTGCTTGCTTTTATTTCCTGCTTGTTTTGAAAATGGATGGCAGTGCTGCCTTACTCTCAGCACAGAAGTTGAAAAAAGACAGTGGTATGATACAGGATATTGAGCCATCCCAAAATCCCTCAAGACACTAGCAAAAACAGCAAGGTGAAACATACTACTTTGGGAGGTGGCATTTAGGGGAAATTAACAAAGGCAGGAATTGATGCCTGAATGGCACAGCAAGACTTTGTAAAGTCTTGGCTCTCATAGAACCAACATTTTAAAAAGTGCTGTGCTTCAGGCAGCAGAACGTCTCCGGCCGACACCCTTTCTAACTATGAAAAGTTGCTTCTTGCTTGAATAATGAAACTAGAGCATCATTTAAATACTGCTGGTAGCTCTAGGGGCGGAAATCTGTCTGTGCATGAGGGAGTGCAAGGCCTTCAGCTGTGGCCACTGCTGTCCATGTACAGCTGCTCTTTCCTTTTCTAGGGCATTTGTGCCACATTTGAATATGTATTTTCCATGACAAATTGTAACAGTGCACCACAAGCTGTTACAGCCCGTTGGGTAAATGATTAGCATTTCAAATATATTTGCAAACACTTATTTACTCAATAGATGATAATAGCTCTATTCTAGTTTAACCAGTATTCCTACTGCCCTTTTAATAACGGCTTATTAATTTCTCCCCCCCTACCCCATTCAGAAGGAGAGCATGCCAATTAGAAACACATTGGTGAGCTTATTTGTTCATGTCAAACCATTGCACAATATTCAGTAAATAAAAACATGGTGTAAACGAAAATCTACGATTGTCCGTAATGTAACTGGCACTTCCTAAATTACCTGTTTCTGTATTAACACCCTGTGAACCAGGTCCAACATTCATGCAAAGCCTAAGGATATTTGTGTCTTTAGATCAGGCTTAAAATTAATGCTGCTATTGTATCTGTCTATCTATCTATCTATCATCTATCTATCTATCATCTATCTATCTATCTATCATCTATCTATCTATCTATCTATCTATCTATCTATATCTATCTATCTATCTATCTATCTATCTATCTATCTATCTATCTATCATCTCTCTATCTCTATCATCTATCATCATCTACAGTGGTGCCTCTAGATACAAATGGGATCCATTCCGGAGCCCCGTTCGCATCTAGAGGTAAATGTAACCAGCGACGGCACGTCTGCGCACGCGTGCGTTGCTTTTCGCCGCTTCTGCGCATGCGCGTGATGTCATTTTGAGCATCTGCACATGTGCAAGCGGTGAAACCCGGAAGTAATGCGCTCCATTACTTCTGGGTTGCCGTGGAGAGCAACTCGAACGCGCTCAACTAGAAGCATATTCAACCCGAGGTATGATTGTATCTCTCTCTCTCTCTCTCTATCAGTCATGTATCTATCATCTATCATCTATCTATCATCTATCTATCATCTATCTATCATCTATCTATCATCTATCTATCTATCATCTATCATCTATCTATCTATCTAGCTATCTAGCTATCAATCATCTATCTATCTATCTATCTATCTATCTATCGATCGATCGATCGATCTATCTATATCTATCGATCATCTATCTATCTATCATCTATCTATCTATCTATCTATCTATCTATCTATCTATCTATCATCTATCTATCTATCTATCTATCATCTATCAATCTATCATCTATCTATCTATCTATCTATCTATCTATCTATCTATCATCTATCTATCTATCTATCTATTATCTATCTATCTATCTATCATCTATCTATCTATCTATCAATCATCTATCTATCATCTATATCATCTATCTATCTATCTATCTATCTATCATCTATCTATCATCTATCTATCTATCTATCTATCTATCTATCTATCATCTCTCTCTCTCTCTCTCTCTCTCTCTCTCTCTCTCTAACCTATTCACCTATCTATATAGAAATGCTTTCTGTGGGGATGGGCACCTGGAAAAAATTTCAAACCAAGGGTTTATAAATCTTCTACCAATGGAACACTTTGCAAATGGACTGGTCCATCACAGAATATAAAAACACAGGAGCCTGCTGGATCAGACCAATGGTTCAGCATCTTGATCTCACAGTGACCAAAAAGCTGGAATGTGTGCAGAGGAAGGCAACCAAGGTGGTCAAGGGTCTGGAAACCAAGCCTTAGAAGGAAGGAGCTGGGTATATTTAGCCTGGAAAAGAAGAGACTGAGAGGAGATATGATAGCCATCTTAAAATACCTCAAGGGCTGTCACATGGAAGATGGAGCAAGATTGTTTTCTCCTGCTCTGGAGGGCAGTAGTCAACACAGTGTCTTCAAGTTACAAGAAAAGAGGTTCCGACTAAACACCAGGAAGCATTTTCTGACAGTAAGAGCTGTTCAACAATGGAGCAGACTCCCATGAGAGGTGGTGGACTCTTCTTCCCTGGAGGTTTTTAAGCAGAGGTTGGATGGTCATCTGTCATGGATGCTTTTTTTTTTTTTTAAAGCAATTTATTAGGTTTTACAATAAAAATAAACATAATAAACAATATAACATTGATCTTAACATATTTTCACATTTTCTTTGGACTTCCTCACATCTCCCGCTCCCACTTTCATCGTTGTAACATTTTGTCAGCAATTTATCATCTTATTTAAATTCTTATATCCCTTCTATATTTCATAATCTTATAATTCTCAGAAGGAGCTAAATTTCACAGTCTTACTTATTTTCTTAAAAACTTCCAAATTTAGTGGTGCTCAGTTATTTTGATCTAGCATCTTATTTAGCATTCACTCAAATTACAATACTTTTGTAAATAGTTCTTAAATTTCTTCCAGTCCTCCTCAATCCTCTCTTCTCCCAGGTCACGGATTCTGCCGGTCATTTCAGCCAGTTCCATGTAGTCTATCAGTTGTATCTGCCATTCTTCCAGTGTGGGTAGATCTTGAGTTTTCCAATGTTTTGCGAGAGGTATCCTTGCTGCTGTTGTTGCATACATAAAAAATGTCTGGTCCTTCTTTGCCACCCCTTGGCCGACAATACCCAAAAGGAAAGCCTCTGGTTTCTTAGTGAAGGTATATTTAAATACCTTTTTCAGTTCATTATAAATCATTTCCCAGAACGCCTTCACTTTAGGGCAAGTCCACCAGAGGTGGAAGAACGTTCCCTCACACTCTTTGCATTTCCAACACTTATTATCAGACAGGTGGTAAATTTTGGCAAGTTTGACTGGGGTCATATACCATCTATAAATCATTTTCATTACATTTTCTTTCAGAGCGTTACATGCAGTAAATTTCAATCCATTACTCCACAACCTCTCCCAGTCCTCAAACATGATATTATGCCCAATGTCCTGTGCCCACCTTATCATAGCCGATTTAACCGTTTCGTCTTGTGTATTCCATTTCAACAGCAAGTTATACATCCTTGAAAGTACCTTAATCTTTGGTTCTAGCAGTTCTGTTTCTAATTTCGATTTCTCCACCTGGAACCCTAGTTTCTTATCATTTTTAAAAACTTCTTTAATCTGAGCGTAATGTAACCAATCTCGCACTTTGTCTTTCATTTTCTCCAAACTCTGCAATTTCCAATTGTCTCCATCCTTTTCTAGTATTTCCCAATATTTTGGCCATTTAGCCTCCAAATTGGGTCTTTTTCGGGCCTTGGCTTCCAAAGGTGAAAGCCACCTTGGTGTTTTATTTTCCAGCAAGTCTTTATATTTTGTCCAGACATTAAACAATGATTTTCTGACAATATGGTTCTTAAAGGCCTTATTTGCTTTAACCTTGTCATACCATAAATATGCATGCCATCCAAAGGCATTGTTAAACCCTTCCAAATCTAACACATCAGTGTCTTCAAGAAGTAGCCAGTCTTTTAGCCAGCAGAACGCTGCGGCTTCATAGTACAACTTTAGGTCTGGCAGGGCAAAGCCCCCTCTTTGTTTTGCATCGGTTAATATCTTAAACTTAATTCTGGGCTTTTTGCCCTGCCAGACAAACTTAGAAATGTCTCTCTGCCACTTCTGAAAGCACTCCGTTTTGTCCAAAACCTGAAGTGTTTGAAATAAAAACAACATCCTTGGCAATACATTCATCTTGATAGCAGCAATTCGGCCTAACAAAGAAAGTTTCAATTTTGACCAACTATCTAAGTCTCTCTTAATTTCTACCCAGCATTTTTCATAATTATCCTTAAATAGACTTAGGTTTTTTGCTGTTATGTTTACCCCTAGGTATTTTACTTTTTTAACCACATTAAGTTCCGTCTCATTCTGAAACCGTTCTGACTCTGTATCAGTCAAATTTTTCCCCAAAACCTTAGTTTTCTGTTTATTTAGTTTAAATCCAGCCACCCGACCAAAGTCATTAATCAGTTGTAATACTCTTTTCGTACTGGGCTCTGGCTTCTGCAAGGTCAAAACCAGGTCATCTGCGAAAGCTTTTAATTTATATTGTTTCTGACCGACCTGAATTCCTTCCACCAACCGATCCCCTCTAATCATGTTCAATAGCACTTCCAGAACCGAAATGAATAACAAAGGGGAAATAGGGCAACCTTGTCGTGTCCCTTTTTCAATTTTAAACTCTTCTGTAACCACATTATTAACTATCAGTTTAGCTTTCTGTTCTGAATATATCGCCTCAATCCCATTCTCAAAACCCCGTCCCACTCCCATCTCTTTTAAATTTCCCATCATAAATTTCCAGGAGATATTGTCAAAGGCCTTCTCCGCGTCTATAAAAATTAAAACTGCTTTTGTATTTATGTCTGTTTGCAAAAGTTCCAAAATGTCAATAATGTTCCTTGTATTAGCAAACAGATGTCTACCTGGGAGAAAGCCGGCCTGGTCCTTATGAATTACTTCATTTAAAACTTTTTTAAATCTATTTGCCAAAATGTCTGCAAATATTTTGTAATCCACATTTAAAAGAGAGATGGGACGGTAGTTCTTAAGTTGTGTCTTTTCAGCTTCCGACTTTGGTATTAATGTGATGAACGCTTCCTTCCAAGACTCCGGTGCCCTCTTCCCCTCCATAATTTCATTGCTGACCTCCATCAAAGGTTGTATCAAATAGTCTTTTAATGTCTTATAGTACTTGGAGGTCAGCCCATCTGGTCCTGGAGATTTGCCAAGTTGCATGTTCTGGATGGCTTGTTCGATCTCCTGTCGTGTTATTTTAGAATTCAGGATTGTCCTATTTTCTTGTGACAATTTAGATAGTCCGTTTTTTGCCAAAAATTGTTTAATCTCAACATCGTCTTGCGGCCCTTGGGTGTATAATTTTTTGAAGTATCTCTGGAAACACTTTCTGATATCCACTGGATTCTGGATGTTTTTTCCATCAACCTCTAAGTTTGTAACAGTATTTAATCTTTGTCTTCTCTTCAACTGCCAAGCTAGCAGTTTTCCACATTTATTCGCCGACTCAAACGTTTTTTGTTTCATTAATTTAACCTTCCATTCAATTTCCTGATTTATCAATTTAGAATATTGTGTTTGATAAAGTTTAATTTCTCTCAGAGTTGGCTGTGACTTCGGATTCACTCTTAATTTCTTCTCTAATTCTTTTATTTTATCCAAGATCTTATCTTTTTTCTCATTTTGTGTTCTTTTCTTTACTGCATTCTGTTGTATCAAGAATCCCCTCATTACAGCTTTGCTTGCGTCCCAGATTATTCTTTTTTCCACCATATTATTCATGTTTATCTCAAAGTAGTCCTTCAAAACTTTTTGGGCCTTCTTGGTAATTTCCTGATCTCTAAACAAATTGTCATTCATCTTCCATCTAAAGGATCCAGTTGGTAATAGTGTCATATCTGTCATGGATGCTTTTGCTGAGATTCCTGCATCACAGGGGGTTGGACTAGAAGACCCTTGAGTCCATTCCGACTCTACGATTCTTTGATTCTATGAACCCAGTGCCTATGGGAAGCCAACAAGCAGGACATATGCACCTGAAAATAGCTGCCTCACCTTGATGGAAAAGGAAGAATATGGGAGAGGGGAAATCCAACTTTGCAATGCATAATCATGCTGGAAGACCCAACTCAGGTATCTCTTTTGCAACCAGTTACATGGTGCACGCGGGATGCGGGTGGCGCTGTGGGTTAAACCACAGAGCCTAGGACTTGCCAATTGGAAGGTCCGCAGTTCGAATCCCCACAACGGGGTGAGCTCCCGTTGCTTGGTCCCAGCTCCTGCCAACCTAGCAGTTCGAAAGCACGTCAAAGTGCAAGTGGATAAATAGATACCGCTCTGGTGGGAAGGTAAACGGCGTTTCCGTGTGCTGCTCTGGTTCACCAGAAGCGGCTTAGTCATGCTGGCCACATGACCCGGAAGCTGTATGCCAGCTCCCTCAGCCAATAAAGCGAGAAAAGTGCCGCAACCCCAGAGTCGGCCACGACTGTACCTAATGGTCAGGGGTCCCTTTACCTTTACCTTTACCTTTACATGGTGCACAAAGACATCAGCATTAGGCCTGTCAAAGATGCATTGTTCCAGATCCCATGGTGAAACAGAAGGTTGCATATATTCTCTGTGACAGTGACCATAGTTATCATAGTCACCTCATTTCACTTCCTCTTTCACACAGCAAGGCCTCCTCTGACATGCCGGCCGCCAAGGTGAAAACACACTTATTATTGTCATTATGCCAAAGGAGGAATATGAAATCTTGTTGGCTGCTGCAAAAGTGGTTGGGCAACCCTGTGACCTAAATCAGCTCAACCAGAAATCCATTAAATGATTTAATTTTTGTCCATCCAGCTATCGATTGTGCTTACAGGGTAAAAGCAGTGGCGGCAGTGGCAGAGAAAGCCTGAACAGAATTATTAAAAGGAAAAAGTGAAGTGAAAGGATTGCTCATACGAGGGATCTGAAACAAGACATCTTTGACAGGCCTGATGCCGAGGTCTTCTTGCACCATGCAAGTGGTTGCAAAAGAGATACCAGAGGGACTCCAGTGTAATTCTGTGTTGCAAAGTTGGCTTTCCTCTCCCCGTTTTCTTTTCTTTTCTGTCAAGGTGAGACAGCTATTTTCAGCTGCACGTGTCCTGCCTTTGGGCTTCCCACAGGCATCTGCTTGGGCATTGCAAGGGAAAGGATGCTGGACTAGATGGGCCTTTGGTCTGATACAGCAGGACTCTTCTGATGACAAAATCCAGCCAAAGTTAAACCCAAATGGGCCATCTTTAGCAGATGCAGAGACTTGGGAGGGAAGCTGTGCACCCGTCAGCCATCTAGTTGGCGGGGTGCAGCTGGCGGGCATGCAGGGAAAGGGGAGGCTGCTGGCAAAGCTGCACAGCTCCCCCGCTTGCTAGGGTGCCCCTGAGCAGCCAGCGCCCTGGTGCAACGAACCACTAACACCAATTGGAGAGACGGCTCTGGTTATGAATTTGATTCCACCTAGTCTGGTATTGGGACACGGGTGGTGCTGTGGGTTAAACCACAGGGCCTAGGACTTGCCGATCAGAAGGTCAGCAGTTCGAATCCCCGCAACGGGGTGAGCTCCCGTTGCTCGGTCCCTGCTCCTGCCAACCTAGCAGTTCAAAAGCATGTTAAAGTGTAAGTAGATAAATAGGTACCGCTCAGGCGGGAAGGTAAATAGTGTTTCCATGCACTGCTCTAGTTTGCCAGAAGCGGCTTAGTCATGCTGGCCACATGACCCAGAAGCTGTACGCCAGCTCCATTGGCCAATAAAGCAAGATGAGTGCCACAACCCCAGAATCGGTCACGACTGGACCTAATGGTCAGGGGTCCCTTTACGTTTACCTTTTAGTCTGGTATTAACTCAGGATACAAGAGGCAAAATGGCATGTTGCAAACAACATGGCTGACACCCCTTTCCAACGCAACACATGGCACCTCATGCCCCAACATCATTTGTATGAGCATTTTGCCATACTTGGAAGTGGCATCTGCTTGGTACGGTGCTGGGTAAGAGCAGAAGCAAAGCACAGAGGATATAAGAAGAAAAATAAACTGTCCCTGCAAAAAGGGACAATTAACAGGCTACTCAAGGGGCAAAGCACACATTTTTTACTCCTCCCCAACTCCCTCAGCCTCTATCAAAATGGGCTGTGAAGTTGAAAAGTGGCAATGTTGATTCTTCTGAGGCAGGGAGTGCAGAACCCTTTTGTTAGCCCAAGGGCCACATTCCCTACTTGGCAGTCCTCCAAGGGCCACATGGCAGTGGTGTGCCACATCAGATGTAAAAGTGTGCCCAGTATCCCGTCTTTCTAGGGTAGGCTAGTTTCTACACACACGGATGGCATTCTCTATCCTTCATCTAGGCCAACAGGAAGCATGATCAGAATTCAGCGACACATTCCAGGCAGGCCAAAACGCTCAGGCCACAATGAAGGGCCAAAACGGGGGGTGTAACCACCCCTGTTTTTAAAAGCCCCATTGCCCTGAGAAACCTCAATAACAGCTTGTCCAAACCCAGTGGGCAGGCAGGTTTCATAACTACATTTTATCGCTGAACAATTGCCACAGATCTGGCTGGAATGACTCAGCAAACAATGGGATGACATGCTGGCTGTTCAATGAAAAGTGAGTGAACCCGTGGCATTTCTGGAGAAGAGAGCTAGTGTGGTTAGCTGGCATGCGTAAAGGTAAAGGGACCCCTGATCATTAGGTCCAGTCATGACCAACTCTGGGGTTGTGGCGCTCATCTCGCTTTACAGGCTGAAGGAGCCAGCGTACAGCTTCTGGGTCATGTGGCCAGCATGACTAAGCCGCTTCTGGCAAACTAGAGCAGTGCATGGAAACACTGTTTACCTTCCCACCAGAGCGGTACCTATTGATCTACTTGCACTTTGACATGCTTTCGAACTGCTAGGTGGGCAGGAGCAGGGACCGAGCAACGGGAGCTCACCCCGCCGTGGGGATTTGAACTGCCAACCTTCCGATCGGCAAGCCCTAGGCTCTGTGGTTTAACCCACGGCGCCAGCCGCATCCCTTGCTGGCATGCATACCTGCACTCAGTTTACTGTAGATGAATCAAGTAAAGAAATCACGAGCATTTGCTGTTGGAAGTTTTAACTCTTTCGCTGCGATGTTTGAAGGAACTGGGGAGGGAGGCAGATTTGAAGCTCGCAATGAGTCTCTTGGCACTGGCAAAAATAGAAATAGCTGCACAATGGGGGAAAGACAGAACTCTTTTATGGAAGTGGGGAATTGGGAAGTAGAGAAGCCACTGGGAAATCAGTGGGTGTTGTTCCTTAAGTTTTAGACTACATAGAAGAGTAATTGAGAAATCTCTTTGAGCAGGAATGAGGAATCTGTGGTCCTCTAGATGTTGCTGGACTACAACTCCCATGAGCGCCTCAGTTCCATTGGCCATGCTGACTGGGGCTGATGGGAGTTGGATTCCAAAATGATCTGGGGGACTTCAGATATCCCATTCCTATTTTACAGCAATCCCCTGTAAGGCAATGATCATTTTGTGCAGGAGTTAAGTTGCCTGCTCCCATACACATTGGCAGAGTATGCATGAGAGTGACCCATTCCATTCTGCCCCTGTTCTCCCCACTTCACCAGCTATTGCATGTCATTTGGACACACCTAAAATGGGTGTGAAACCCTGGCCACCTGCACTCTGAAGGAAGTGTCAATGTTTTCTGTAGCATTTACTCTGAGGTCAGTGATAAAGGATTGAAACCAGCCCCATTGAAAGCAACACGATTTAAGATTGAGATGTATAAGACTGGGCTGCAGTTTGTTTGTAACTCTGGAGGAAGTCATGGACTAGAAGGCTGTACATTGTAACTTTCCAAAAAAGAAAGAGAAAGGAAGAGATCACTTTCCAGTAAACACAGTTGCACTGCAAATCTGCTTCAGATTGTGGATCAGGTAATAGGAAACTTAGTTTCACTGGTCCCTGTAGGCCTCTCAAAGTTTCACAGTCAGTGCATGAAATCTGTGAATGCTTTGCATGGCTTTGCCTCTGGATGTCTTGGCTTGGCATTAGTTCTGTTCCCCTTTGGTATATCTCTGGCTCAGGTTTGCCAGATAACCAATCAACTGAGAGGATGGATTTTCTCTTCATAGCCAAGCCAAGCCAAGCCTTGCTGTTACCATGTATATGTTGGGCATATTGTGATGCCAACACTAACCATTTGCTTCCCCAAACGACTGCTCGGTAAATATAAATAATGGAATGAGGCTTGGGGAGGGGGGGATAAATCTATAGAAATGGTCTTTCTTTGAAGATAAATTTGTTGTAGCCCCTAAGCACCATTTTGCAACACATTGCTCATTTCAACATGGTGCCATTGATCCTGACAAGGCGCCAGGAAAAAACGTTCCTTTTGAACCAGACCTTTGGCTGACCTGATTGACATCCTATACCCTTTAAAAAATCGGCTGTTTCTTTGGGGGGGGGGCGTTATTGGGTTATTGTTTTCATTTTTATTTTATATATTGCAATCTTTTCTGTGAACCACCCTGAGACCTCCGGGTATTGGGGGGAGGGTATATAAATAATAATAATAATAATAATAATAATAATAATAATAATAATAATAATAATAATAAATAGACAAAATCCCCAAAATCTATTCCCTTCTGTCCTCGTCCTTGCCCCTCTGGAGAGTCATATTTTAATCCATCAGCCGATGACCTCTGGAAGTTTACAGGGTTTGCAAAGCCAGCTGCCCAGATTAGAGAAAAAAGTTTCTCTGAAAGACAATATTGGTATTTATAAAAATAACAACAACAACAACAACAAACAACAACAAACCACTGTAAAAAAACTGAGACAGAGAAGACATCCAACTGGCTCAGAATGGCAGGGGCTCTTCAGGTTGTCAGACAAGGGACATTCCCAGCAGTACCTGGAGAAATTGGACAATGCAGATGCGTTGACACTGAACTATGACCCTTCCCCTGAAGAAGACCACTTCACCCTGCTGCAGGTCAGGCTCTGCCTTGCACATTCAGATGGAGATTTCAGGAAAAGGCTTCCTCTCTAAGCATACAACTCCTCTATCTCTGAGCTACGGCTGTGTGACTGCCATGTTTGGATGTATGGCCAAGGCATCCAGCTGTTAACCAAAAGGTTGGTGGTTCGAGCCCACCCAGGGATAGCTATGGGCAGGAGTTTCTGCACTGCAGGGGGTTGGGCTAACTAGATGACCCTTGGTCTACAATTCTATGATTCTATGACTGTGCACAAATATATTTGAATTAAGGATGTGAGCTTTAGCACTAGACCTTCTTTCCCAGGCATACTACTTGCCATTTTTATGCTATACAGTGGTACCTCAGGTTACATACACTTCAGGTTACAGACTCCGCTAACCCAGAAACAGTACCTTGGGTTAAGAACTTTGCTTCAGGATGAGAACAGAAATCGTGCTCCGGCGGCGCGGCGGCAGCAGGAGGCCCCATTAGCTAATGTGGTGCTTCAGGTTAAGAACAGTTTCAGGTTAAGTACGGACCTCCGGAACGAATTAAGTACTTAACCTGAGGTACCACTGTAATGCCCAAATACATGCTGCCATAGATTCCTTCCCACCGCCATCACTAGAGCACCATCTCTCGGTGCTGCTGGTTGCGGTTTCCAATCTGCCACCTCACCATCATTCCCTCAAAAAGGATTTATGGTATCTGCAGAAGGAATTAAAATGGCATGATAATTTTTTATTATTATTATTATTATTATTATTATTATTATTATTGAAAAACAGACACCATTTACATGAGTTATTTTAATAACCATTTACTTAGCAAATGAGCAGAAAACACCTCCCCCTCTTCTCTCCACTTGTTTCCCTGGATGATTCATTCTTAACTTATTATATTCTTATTGCATCTTTTGAGGCTGTATCTCAAAAGCTGATGACAGGAGCAGAACTAGAGTCCAAAGGAATTTTATGTACTGTGTGTTGGTGCTGCAGACTCATCCGGCACACAGGGCAAGTTAAGGACAAGTCCAGGAATAATATTGATGCATACTGTTGGTCACTGTATCCAAGGCACTTCTTATATCTGTACTTTTACTGGACTGTTATATGTGGCTTAAAGCATATATACCAAGGGCATGCAGCAACTATAAAATTCACCTTGTGCTGTTGCGGTTGTGGTTGAGTCACTTCTTTCTCAAAGCCTAAATCAACTTACATAAAACAAGTTAAGATAAACATAACCAATAAAAGCCTGAAAACACACCTGTATACATAAAAGGCAGGTCTTACTGATCCCACCCAGTGGCAAAGCTTCATGCTCCAGCACTGGGGGGCAGAGAGCAGGTGGGAGCATGGCGCACTGCGCATCCTGGGGGCGGGGTGTGCTGCCTGTAGGGGCGGGGCGCCCAGCGCGGGTGGGGGGAGACAGCCGCGATGGCACCCTGCCGGGAACTCGCTATCGGGGGCGGGGTGCTTCCCCTGCACTCCTCTTCCTCTGCCAGTGATCCCATCCCCACTAAAAGCAGACACACATTCCTGAAACTTGTCAAATTTAGGGCCAGAGCTTGAGTAGGTTAAAAAAAAGTATTTTCCTGGTACTTTAAAATAGATATAGATGGTGCCAGCCATGTCTTCCTAGGAAGAGTGCTCCACAACCTGGGGGTTCATCACTGAAAAGGCCTGTCCTTGTACTGGCACACTCCAGACCTCCTGTGGCACGTGAAAAAGGATCCAAATGGAACCAATTTACAGTGCTACCTTGGGTTAAGAACTTAATTCATTCTGGAGGTCCGTTCTTAACCCGAAACTGTTCTTAACCTGAGGTACCACTTTAGCTAATGGGGCCTCCTGCTGTCGCTGCGCCGCCGGAGCATGATTTCTGTTCTCATCCTGAAGCAAAGTTCTTAACCCAAGGTACTATTTCTGGGTTAGCAGAGTCTGTAACCTGAAGCGTATGTAACCCGAGGTACCACTGTAATTTATGGAGAAGGAGCAGGCTACCAGTGGATACCAGCCAAGATGGCTCTGCTCTGCTTCCTTGGTTGACAGCAGATGGCTTTTGAATACCAGTTGCTGGAAACTGCAAGAGGGAAGAGAGGTCTTGCACTCAGGTCCTGCTTCCAAGCTTCCTAGAGGGTCTTCTGGGTCGCACTGTGAAGAGAAGATGCTGGACTAGATGGACCTCTGGCCTGATCCAATAGGACGCATCTTATGTTCTTATGCAGTAAATTGGTTTTGCAAATGAACTAAGCACAAAATACAATGTTTGTGGGCGTAAATATCTCTGTTGTGTCCCAGATTCTTGTTTCTTTGATTTTCGGGTTAGAGGGGCAGCCAGGCTGGAAATAGATTTTTGTTGTGATTATTCCTTATTTATCAGTATTTCATTTATATCCACGCCACTTTCCCTCCAAGGAGCTGAAAGCAGCATTCACAGGTCTCCTTCTCCCCATGTAATCATCCTCCCAGCAATCCTGTAACTTAAGTTAGGCTGAGAGACAGCGATTGGTCCAAGAACACAGAGAGAGTTTCATTGCTGATTTTAACCTTAGGGTTCATCCACACTTATGCGTGTCCTGCTGGGAAAACCTGCTATTTACCACTGAATCAGAGAAAACATCAGTTGGGTTTCCATGAATTGATGTTTGCTTTGATTCAGCAGTAAAGGGCAGGTTTCCCCAGGAAAAGCGATGACACAAACAGAGAACTTCTTGGACCCATGCATAGAAATCACAGACAAAATAACCTCTTGGACCCATGCAAAATAACCTCTTGGACCCATGCTTTCTAGGCACGAGACAAGTGGAAGTGTCAGAAAGTCCTTAGTCTCCCAGATCCTAGTCCCTTACTGCCCCTCCAGTTTGTCCCACATTCTGGATGACATATGTAGATGTGAACAAGCTGGGGAAGGGGTGTAATCTTTCCCTGCAGGTCTGGAAGTTTATGGAATCCCTTGTTAACACTCTGGTGTGGCAATCTTAAGACTAATCATTTTAGGCTGAAATGCTTATCAGGGAGCCAACCCCATGGGATTCAGTGGGGCTTCCTTCTGAGTAATGTGCAGTTATTGTAACATGAAGCCACATTCGGAATAGTGAAAGCAGCTAGCCCTTCTGAGCCAAGGCAAGACATTTCAGTGCTAAGAGTGGAAAATACCAAAATGTTTAAGTGTCCACAGTATAGTTGCAAGGAAAAGGGATGACAAGAAAACCAGAACCTGGCCACACCCCTGTGGCCTCCTAGCAGCCCCACCAGGTCCAGTGGGTACCAGCCATCATTGATGGTTAGGACTGCAGCCATAGCATCCCATATACAACAATTTCACAGGACAAATTATGTGAAAAAATCCCACTGAAAATCACTAGGCTGCCTAAATCAAATGGTGTGCACTAGGTGATGCTGGTCCAATATAAAAATTTATGTTATCCCAAGGTAAATTTAAATGAGACAGACACAGCATCAATTATATATACATGGACACACTTGGCTGAACCCCTTCGCGAGTCTTTTTTAAAAGGTCTGTGCTGTGTTGTCTTTTTTTCAAAGCCTCAGTTAAATTGGGCAGGTTATGTAAATGCAACACACTTCTCAGAGTGCAAACGTCTTAGCAGAAGCCTCATTTTGATGGGCGTAAATGAGAAGCGGTCAAAGTCAGGGCTGCTCCACACCTGTGTGCACATTGTTTGATCTCCCATCATTTGAACACGCCACACTTCTCTGTCAAATGTGCTGTCACTACTGTGTCTGCCCCTGACACGGGTAATGTAAAAGCTCTCATGATGGTGACTGATCTGTGTTGGCTTGCTCACATGTCACTGACATCTGTGACAACCGTTGTTGTTCTGACTAAAACCACTCAAAAAGTCTTATAAGGCACATATAACATTTGTGATTTAGACTGTACTTCATTAGAGATTGCAGAAGCCTGTGCCACAGACAAAAATAACAGTCTGTCGCAAATTCTTCGCTGCACTTTAGTAGAAATGCTCAGAGTTCCAGGTTCTTCAGTGCAGTATATTTATTGTGAGCTATATATACAAATATCTATATAGATATGTATATCTATATCTATACATGAGCAGTTCACACGGTCAAAAAGAGTACTTGGCTGCACCTTAAGGCAAATAGGAAGACCTTTCTATCTCTCTCTCTCTGACCACACTCTTCTACACCACCACCTTACTGCTGGACAGGTTTCCCCTTTAAAGCGATGACAGCCAATCAACTGACAGCACATTACTCCTGAGTCTTTCTGACCCAGCACTTCCATAGAAAGTATTGCAGGCTGATTGCATCAGCCAGTTGCATCAGCTAGCAAACTCAAGCCTACAGACTTACTATTTCACACAGCATTCTGTGAATCCCGACACAGTCATCGTCACTGCTTTTCTTCTACAAAAAAAAAAAAAAAGTGCTGGTACTCAACATGAAGTTTTTACAGTAGATTCACAGATTTGTAGAGTTGGAAGGGACCCCAAGGGCCATCTAGACTCAGCTAAAGCTTCCATGACAGATGGCCAACCTCTGCTTAAAAACCTCCAGGGAAGGCGGGTCCACAGCCTCCCAAGGGAGACTCTTCCACTGTAAGTGCCCCACTTTTAAACAGTGCTTTTCTTCTAGAAAAAAAGGCACTGGTACTGCATACCCTTCAGTATCCCCAGAAAAAGAAAACACGGATCACTAAAGTACAACAAGACTCTTATGGGATGTTTCCCCCCACTGTGTCAGAGTACATTGGTTGCCTTTCATTGCCAGTTATAAGCTTTGGACTATAGAATGCAACCAGAGGCTAAGAAAGGAAAGGGGGGTCTTTTAGAGTCTGAGGGCCACATTCCCTTCTGGGTAGACTTTTGAGGGCCAATCAACAGTGGTGGGCACAGGCAGAGGTAAAATCAAGCAGAGCAACAAATATTTGTTGTTGTTGTTTAGTCATTTAGTGGTGTCCGGCTCTTCGTGATCCCATGGACCAGAGCACGCCAGGCACTCCTGTCTTCCACTGCCTCCCACAGTTTGGTCAAACTCATGCTGGTAAACTTCAAGAACACTGTCCAACCATCTTGTCCTCTGTCGTCCCCTTCTCCTTGTGCCCTCAATCTTTCCCAACATCAGGGTCTTAAAATATATATTTGCATAGCAGGCTAGTTTCTACACATACTTGCCAACCACTCTCCATCTTCCACCCAGGGAAGCAACAGTAATTATCAGACTTCAAGGACACCGTTCAGTCAGGCAAGAATGCTCAGGGTGCAAAACAGAATCAGGGAGGGTGGGTGCCCTGGGCAGAATTCCAAAGTCCAGGTAGAGAGTTCTAGAGGGTCATGTTTGTCCCCTAGCTTGTCGCAAGGGCTGACAGGGAAGTGCTGGGCCCCTAGAGGTCAAGAAGAGACCGTAGGCTCAGAATGCAATTGTCTTTTTATTCACAGAAAGTAACACAGCAAGGTCTCCCTGGCTCAACTCCTTCAGCTTGAGCATTTTCTGGAAACTGAGCTCCAACCCTGAACCTTTCCCCTCTATCCTCTTACTCTGAAACTCTCCTCAACAGACAAAGATTACAACATGTGATGAGCTCCGTGTCTGGGTCTGTCTGGCTTGTTGCTCAGCCGTATGTAGGACTCTCCTAGAGCGGGGTGTGAGAGGAGGAGAGCCAGCAGGACAGAGATTATTCTGCTGCAGGAGGGCAAGTGTACCCCATGATTCCTCTCTGTCTGTGTCTGGACTCACACTGAGCCTCCAGCCCTGCCGTGGAAGTGCTTTCTTCCTCTGACCCCACCTTGGTCGCTCCAACCTCCTGCTTCCAGCACCTCCCAGCTTGACCCTCCCCATTGTCCCACCACCAGGACCCAGGTGTAAGTCCCTGTCTTCCCTGGAGGGGCTCCTGGGGGGCAGGCTCCCTGCACTCCTCATCCTGCCAGTCTCTGACATAGCCTGAGGAAGTACCCTGTAATCAAGTCGGATGTGATGAACTGTACAATAAATGACCCCAACCACCTAGTGCAAAGCCACTTGTAATTTCCATTTAACCTTCCTTAAAATCTTTTCCTTCATCGTGTTCCATAATACATGACTAACATACCATGGTGATCTCCCCTGATCAAATGCAATTGGCTTGCATTATTCATACAACATTTTATATTTTTGTCAACTTTAAAAAAAAAATGGTCTGTTACCTTTTCATTAAAGATTACCTATATGGATGAGACAGATGAATGCAGAAGAGTCTTTGTTTCAAAGGAGAGGGGGGTAGGAGTGAAGACTTTTGCTCTCCAGGCAGATTTCCTGGCACATACCCAACCTTATCTTCGTGGGGCTCCTGTTAGCGGTTGGTCTGTTACATTATGCATGATTCCTGACTGCTCCTGGGATGAGCAAACTGCACAATGTTTGGTTAGTGGCTTTCAATTGTATGCTAAGCCTTGCAGATTATTGGAGTTATTTAGGTTAATATAGTTGTTATACTTTTTATGACACTTCATTGCATCGTTATTAATAATGATGTCATGTTTGGGGGCAAGGATCAATATGATATTGGGCACATGGTGTTTACATACATCATTAAAATAGAATTAGGCAGCTGTCTTGGGCAGCAATCTGAGTGGAGGTTTAGTCTGCAATTGAGCTTTCAAGGTAGGAGTCCGAGGTAGGAGTGTGGACTAAGGCTAATTGAAGGTGCTTAAAGGAAATTCTAAATTGGGTCATGGGTGATGATGTCCTCTAAGTGCTTACTTGAAAATATCCTTGAAAATATACTTTTGCAATTAGCTTTCGCTGCAAGAGTCTGGCTGAGACAATGAGTGTTTTGTTCAGAACATCTTACTGGGACTAGACAATTCACAGTATGCTGTAGCAATGTTGGGGAACCACAGGCTTAATGTGCCCCTCTATATCTCTCTGTCTGGCCCCTGAGGCTCACAATAGGTCTTGCCCATCTCCAGGTCACATCCCTTCTTCCAAGGCCCCAGCCTTCACTAGCACATGCCCTCCTCAAGTACAAATCATTGAATTGTGATGATGCCTATTGCTTCCCTTAATGGCAAGATGTGAAGGTGGTGTGGAGAGCCTTCCCCCCTCCCCAGAGTGTATCAGGTGTTTGGGGAGGTGTACCACCTTTGGTGGGACATGTGTTGTGCTCCCTCTGGGATAGTTTATCCACCCTTGGTCCCCACCTTCTACTCAACTCTCACCTGCGGCTCGCAGATACTGTCAGCATGTGACAGCAGTCACACCCCAGGAATGGCTTTGACTGGCTGGCTAAACCAGGTGAGGGTAGCTGATGACCCTAACTCAAACCTTCAAGTGAGTTAAGCATTTCCCCTGCATATGAAGACACGATCTAGTGGATTGAGTGGATGAGATGAATAGTGGACCCAACGGTCAAGAAGGCAGTTTCTGCACATGCTGTAGAGGGAAGTGAGGGGCTCATTGACCTGGGAAGGTAGCCCATCTAAGAGAAGGGAAACTCTGGTCCTCAACTTCTGTTGCTTTTCAGCTATACTCATTTGTAAGAAAATGGAATTAAAACCCAAATAAAATTTATGCCCGCTGTCTTGTGGGACATCTTTGGGAGAAGAAACAGCTAAGGAGTAAACCCTGCACAAATCCAGAGTAGAGTCACTAAAATGGTTGGGCGGTGCTTCTTTCTGGTGACTCCTGCAGCCAAACATCTTGCTTTATTTTCTTTGGACAACATCAGTGATTGTGCGGGGGTGGGTCTTGTCATCTGGGCAGCCCAGGACCTCCATACACACTACCCAGGCTTGCACCCCAGGGAGATCACTTCGGTGCTGCTAACGCGGTGGCTTGATTTCACTCTCAGAGGCACACTCCATTGTCTCTTGAGACAGAAGGATGCCACCAATGCCAACTTTTATTTTTTAAAAAATGATCAGTTCCCCAGACCTCACCCCTCCCCTATGCTCTTAGGAACTGGCAGAAATGCTCAATGTTTGGAAGGCAGATTAGTGCCACACCACTGACAGTTGCTGCTTCTGTTACAACATTTAGGAGATTTATCATTCTGTCAGCTTGAGCATTTCTTGATGCTTTTGTTTTTGGTAACTCATTTTGGATCTTTGTGACTTTCCAGGCCAAAGAGAACAAGCTATTGAAACTCTCCTGTAAGCCTCTGACAACTCTTTAGCTCCCAGAGTGTTGCAGAGCCCACTTTGGTGGCTTGTGAAGTCTAGCTAACCTCATCTGCTAAGTTCAGAGACCCTTCATCTGAACAACAACCCAGAAGTAGGCAAGTGTCCATTAGCACCTGGTAATTGCATCCCAGTGGTGAAAGTAGCATGACTTTCTCCTGGCTTAGATCTGATTTTCTATCTACTTGTGCGCTTTTCAAAATCCCCATGTTGATGCTGTTCAGCTCATGCAGAACTGTTAAATATTTAACAAACTTCGAGAGGGCTTTAGGCTCCCAACTCCCCTTGACAATAGCAGAAATTGTATGGCTAATTCCCTACCCAGCCCTTTGCATTTTGCATATTTCATTCGCTAACCGAATCACTTGCATTCACTGAATAATAGCCAAAGTTCTCTGTTAAGTGTCTGTAAAAGGAATTGGCAGGACCATCTTTCGTCAAGTATTCACCTTTTTAAAGAATTAAAGCTCCGCTTTCCTATATTAGGCAGGGAAGAGAGTATCTCATCCTCGTCTTCTGCTCTCTGTCAAAAGATAAACGGCTGCTGTCTCTGAATGAATTAGCGGATGATGGAAACCCCACCCTTTGAAATGCTTAAATGTGGCCTCACTTGATCTAGGCTTGCTATTTCCACTTTCCCAGTCTGTGTGCTGGTGATTAGAAGTTAAGTGAGGGTTCAGTGTCTCCACTTACATGTGGTGCCAAAAGCACTGCTGTTGCCTTGTACCAAAAGTTATTTCCCTCCTCTAGCATGCAATAATAGGTTTTAACAAAACAAAACAAAAAAGAAGGTGTGTATGTGTTAATGATTTCCTTGTTAGGTCTTCTCAGGTTTGAGTTTCAGCTCACAATTACTAGATATCATCTGCAGCACTGAGCCGCTGTAAACCAGAATTTGCCCTTGTGAAATCTGTGGTGTTACAGTACTAATTGGAAAAATAGGGTTTAACAATATAGCCTTATATTGATTCGTATGCTATAAGGCTTTATTGTTAAACCCTCTCTCTCAATCTTTGGTGATCACTCACAGCTGAGTAAGATTGTCTTCAATAAACAAGGTTTTAAAAGTGAGCCTGTAAGTGATTGTACAGGCCAATTCTGGATTCACACGTCCTTCCACAGTGGGGACATAGGTGTCCGGGCGGAAGTTGATTACGGTGTGGATTTGCCAAGCATGCCTTCCTCTTGGCACATTTCTCCCTTTTGTTCTGAGTTCGACCATCTTCAAAATCCATGACACCTTTGGTAAAGGCTGTTCTCCAATTAGAGAGCTCGCAGGCCAGTGTTTCCCAGTTGTCAGTGTTTATACTACTCTTTTTTTTTAGATTTTTTTTTTTTAAGATTTGCCTTGAGAGAGAGTCTTTGAACCTCTTTTGTTGACCACCAGCATTACACTTACCATTTTTAATGGGAATGCAGCTGATAGTAGCTTCTACCTATTGTTGAAGGCTAGCAGATCTGAGCAAGGCTGGGCAGAGGGACACTTCTTCCTCATCCCCATCCCCTCCAGAAAAGTAGAGCAAGGGTTTGTCCATCCCTCCCAAAGAAATAAGGGAGTTGCAGAATCATGCCTCAAATGGATAGGTGCATCCGGCATTACAAAATCATCTACCAAGGTTGCTAGCCCATCAATTATGATTTGTATTATGAGTTGAGTAGGCAGTCAATCTGGTATCCTGGGTCCTTTTCCATTCTTGAGATGCTGTAACTGGGACTAGAATGCTTGCTCTGTACTGGACTTTGGGACTCACCTGGAAACCTAAAGATGAAGAAAGATCAATGGACATACTAATGCTGTGAGCCCTTCCATCCTATGTTCAGGTTGTATATATGTGTAAATAAAACCATACATCCTCAAGACAACACAGTCTCCACTGACCTTCATTCCAAGGAAACCAAACCCTGAGTAAATGACTGGAACCCCTGGAGTTTCTCACTATTCCAGGTTACAAAACATTTATCTGCCTGGTCCTCATGTGAGTGGCTACTGAAAAGTCTCAGTGGACCCATCAGGAAAAGAAACCATTTAATCCTCTCCAGTGCTATTTTTGTAGGGGAAAGGGGTGCCAGAACTCACCAGGAACACCTCCCTCGTTCTCTTAGAATGGCAAAAGCGTCCACTGAGCACCAGAACTAAGTTCCAATGAGTTCCAGCTGGGGGAAAAAAGCCCTGGTCCTCTCTCTGTTACCATCCATGGAGGTGGGAGGGAGTTTTCAGACTCTCCACTTTATTTGATTTCTTTCAAACTTTCAGAAAGTTTCTGAAGAAATCTCATTCGCCTTTCTTTAAGCAGTAATAGCTTTGTTTTAAAAAAAGGTTTAAGTCCTTAATCACACTTCAAACCTATTTTCCCCCTTTATGGAAAAATTATTCTGCTGCTTTCCCCCTCCTCCACATTATTTGCCAAAATGGCTGAGGGATTGAACATGGCAATTTGACAGGGAAAATAGTGTTTTCCTTTTAAAAGTCAAAATGCTTTTGATTGTTCTTGGGGAAATTATTTCTGATTTGGTAGAAGTAATTGTGCATGTGTGTGTGTGTGTGTGAGAGAGAGAGAGAGAGAGAGAGAGAGAGAGAGCATGCAACCACATGTAGAGCTTGTGCTGCCAGATCTGATATTTAAGGTATTATTATTATTATTATTATTATTATTATTATTACCACCACCATGACCACCATCCTGGCCTCCTTTAGGAGTGCAAATATTTGCTACTTTTATGCAGCCAGATATAGTGATTGCAAAAGGAAGCACATCAGTGGTGGAAGAATATTTCTGAGAAGAGGATCAGAGAGAGTGATTCCTTTCTAAGGGATGAGAATCACAGCATGGAAGCTGCTTCACAGTGGAATCCTATATGTCTCCTCAGAAGGAAGGTCCAATGGGACTTCTAGGAAAGGGAGATAGGATTGTAATCTAATCTATATGTGTGTGTGTGTGTGTGTGTGGAGAGAGAGAGAGAGAGAGAGAGAGAGCGCGCACAACTGGATCATATCTGCTTTTCAGACCAATTGTTTTTTAAATTTATTTTTAACAAACCCAAACTATCGTAATTGATAAAGTACATCAAGATCACTTAACATCAGTGTCTTTTGTTTAGAGTATCATTGACTACTTTACTGTCTGTAGCTTATTTTCCAAGTGAGAGAAGGTGAAGAATTTGAAGTGGGATATTTCAGTTTTCCCCACAAACACTTTTTTTAACAGGTGGGGTACTGTACTTCTTTGCTGTTTTCTTCCCAGCCGGGTAAGTTTAGTCTTTGTTCCAAATTGTTAAGGAAAACCAAGGATCACTTTAACCAGATTTGGCAAATTCTGTCAACCTTCTGGTTCAAAACTAACCATGGTCAGTGTCTAAATTTGGTGCAAGGATAATAATGTTGCTCCATGGCTAGCTCTAAAAAATGCAGGCAACAGAAATTTGCACATCACGATCCTCAGTTTATTTATGTGCTATGTTTCCATGGTAAACATTGCCCAATGTGGCTCACAGTTACATCAGAATAGGGTTGCCATATGTCCTGGTTTTCCAGGAAACATCCAGGAATCAGGCTGCAAAATGACATCTGGGCAGATTTTTGCTGAATCGACAAAATGTCCAGGGAAACCTGGACATATGTCAAGTAGGGCGATACACACACATACACACACTATTTATATAATTATATATATATAATTTTGGGACATGGGTGGTGCTGTGGGTTAAACCACAGAGCCTAGGACTTGCCGATCAGAAGGTTGGCGGTTCGAATCCCTGCGACGGGGTCAGCTCCTGTTGCTCGGTCCCTGCTCCTGCCAACCTAGCAGTTCAAAAGCACCTCAAAGTGCAAGTAGATAAATAGGTACCGTTCTGGCGGGAAGGTAAAAGGCGATTCCGTGCGCTGCTATGGTTCGCCAGAAGCGGCTTAGTCATGCTGGCCACATGACCCAGAAGCTGTACACTGGCTCCCTTGGCCAATAAAGTGAGATGAGCGCCACAACCCCAGAGTCGGTCACAACTGGACCTAATGGTCATGGGTCTCTTTACCTTTTATATATATATATATATATATATATATATATATATATATATATAAAATCATTTTAAATCATTTTTTTAAAAATGCTTTAAAAATGCCCCCAAAGCCCCAAACTTAATTTTGGGGGGGCATGTTCCCCAACAACTTTGCCCCCCCAAAAAACAACTCAACAACTTTGACCCAACAAACAAACAAACAAACAAACAAACAAACAAACAAACAAACAAACATGGAGCCCTCCCCAACAACAACAACAACAAGAACAATGTCCAGATTTTCACTTTGGGCAATATAGCAACCCTAAGAATACAGTACAATAATATAACACACATTAATTTATTACATTCCATAACCATTAATTTACCCACAGGAGGAATGACCACTGTGTGGAGGACAGAGAGAAGAAACAGCACGCTGCATCTGCAGCAGCAAACAGGATACTGTCATCTGCCCCAGTTGCACCAAATCATGCCTCTTCCATATCGGTCTCTACAGCAGGTGCTGTAACCTTCCAAGAGTTTGGCTTCAGCCCCAAAGACACACTCCTGCATTGTCTCCTGAGAGAGACGGATGCCAAGAACAACAAAAGTTCAGAAGTGTAAATAGGCAGTATTTCAAGAGGCCCCTGAGAAACCTCTCTTGTTATTAAATCCAGTTTTATGGTAAGACTGGACAATCCACTCACAATGAATACTAAAGCAATCAACATGTTGATACGGAATCTGTATGAGCAGGCTATCAAGCCAAATAGTATGGTTTTTAAATAGAGAAAACTAGTTTCTAACAATACGTTTCAAAACAAATTCCGACAACATTTCACATTGGATGGAAGGTGCAAGAGAAAGAAAGAAGAGAGAGTTCTTAGGCCCTTTGGGCACTCCTAAACTCTTCACTATGGTTAGGAAGCTGCCTATGTATTTCACCTCTTTTCTTCAGAAATTCAGGGAAGTACAAATGTTTGGGAGTTCTCCCCAGAGTAGACTTCTTAGTACTCGACTTTAGAAATGGCTACATGTTTCACCTTTGCTGTAAATATTTCAGATAATTTCTTCAGCAATGGTTCAAAGTGGAAAAGAGGCCTTTCTCCAGAGAACCTTTTTTTAAAAAATGGCTGAACAATCTCTAAACCACATCTTGGGAAATATTTCCCAAGTGTTACATGCTGAACTGTGTTCAGTTGCGTGGGGAGGTTCCCACAAATGAAAACGTACTACAGTGGTACCTCGGGTTAAAAACTTAATTCGTTCTGGAGGTCCTTTCTTAAGCTGAAACTGTTCTTAACCTGACGTACCACTTTAGCTAAGGGGCCTCCCACTACTGCAGCTGCACTGCCACACGATTTCTGTTCTCATCCTTAAGCAAAGTTCTTAACCCAAGGTACTATTTCTGGGTTAGTGGCGTCTGTAACCCGAAGCATCTGTAACCTGAGGTACCACTGTACTGTTAAAATATTGTGTGACACTCTTGCCTTCCCTCGTTTTACTTGTTTGCATCAATAGGATTAATTCCCATCCATTTTTTCCCTTCTCAGCCTCTTAATTGTTTCCCATAAATGGTAACAGTATCCGATGTTCTTTCTTTAGCCTTCCTGAAGGAACGAGGCATTATAGAGTATGCCACCATCAAAGGATGTAAGCAGGAGAAGTGTACATGAACAACACCTACATCAAGGCAAGGCGGACCACTAAGAGAACTGCAGTTTCTTGTTTCCAGTTGCTTACATACACAAATTCAATAAGCCTTAGCTGATACAACTCTCCCAGGGTCTTCCCCAGCTTCAAAAGGTTGCCATAATCTGTTTTTAGAACATCTGTTACAGAACTCGTGGTCATATGGCAACCCTTAGGAAACAACTCTATAAGACGAAGGGAGGGGGGACTCAGACAAAAACATGTGTACCATAACTCCTAAGTCTTATGCATTAAAAACAAGCATTTAAGCTTCTAATTGCTGCCTTCAGGACAGCAGTCTTTGCAATTTGCATGTCAATAGAAATTGTGCCTCAAGAAAAGAAAAGGGGGGGGGGAGAGAACAGTGTGATTAAGACTTTGCACCATTGCTGGAGGACAACATTTTAATAACTTGGTCCCCAGCAGGGATGCTATAAGCACTCAATAAGAGGGTTTTTTGTTGTTGTTTTGCAACCTTTGATGAAATACACTAACAAAGAGTGTAAAAGAGGGAAGCTATAACCCTAGCAGTACAGAATTTTCAATGCATACCCTCCTCAATATATCCAAACACTTGTAAATTCTTCTCCAACTGTTTCAACAGAGGTCCACATTCCCTTCTGGGCATCTGTCAAGGACCACATGCTAGTGGGGAGCAGGGCCAAAGGCAGAAGTGGGTGGAGTAAATTTTACCTGTGTGCCATAGGCTAGTTTCTAAACACATTTCTTTCTATCCTTCACCCGGACAATCAAGAGGCACTATCCGAGTCCAAGACATGTTCCAACAAGGCAAGAACATCTGGGACTCAGCTACATTGTCAAGAAAAAGAGTTTTTTATGCCTTATAACACTGTGACAACAGATGGCGCAGTGGAGTCCCATCTTTTGCCAATGTGATTTAATAATAATAATAATTATTATTATTATTATTATTATTATTTATACCCCATCCATCTGGCTGGGTTTCCCCAGCCACTCTGGGCACCTTCTAACAACATATTAAAAGACAGTAGTCCATCAAACATTAAAAGCTTCCCTAAACAGGGCTGCCTTCAGATGTCTTCTAAAAGTCTGGTAGTTGTTGTTCTCTTTGACATCTGGTGGGAGGGCGTTCCACAGGGTAGGTGCCACTACCGAGAAGGCCCTCTGCTTGGTTCCCTGTAACTTGGCTTCTCACAGCAAGGGAACCGCCAGAAGGCCCTCAGCGCTGGACCTCAGCGTCCGGGCAGAACGATGGGGGTGGAGACCCTCTTTCTGTTCTACTGGACCAAGGCCGTTTAGGGCTTTAAAGGTCAGCACCAACACTTTGAATTGTGCTCAGAAACCCACTATGAAGGTTATAATGTGTTTTCCTGAAACGCTTTTATGATGTGACTAGATCCAGCCTTGGTGTGTGAAGCAGGGTTAGTCAGGGGTATGGTTTGGGGAGAGTTTCAAGGGCCAAATTGAGAGGGCTGTAGGGGCACATTTCACCCCTGGGATGCAGCTTCTCCACTCCTGCCTTTATGAAACCCACCTGCTCCACTCCTGTTTCCCTCTTACTTAGTGAAAAGATGCTGCCACACATGGCAAGTCCTCCTCTCTCTTCTGCAATCTGAACATTTGAAGAAGCCAGCTAGCATTGTGCATGAATTCATACTCTCCAGTGTGAAAATAGGTAAAGGGACCCCTGGTCTTTAGGTCCAGTCGTGACTGACTCTGGGGTTGCGGCGCTCATCTTGCTTTATTGGCCGAGGGAGCTGGCGTACAGCTTCCGGGGTCATGTGGCCAGCATGACTGAGCCGCTTCTGGCGAACCAGAGCAGCGCACGGAAACTCTGTTTACCTTCCCGTCATAGCGGTACCTATTTATCTACTTGCACTTTGACATGCTTTTGAACTGCTAGGTTGGCAGGAGCAGGGACCGAGCAACGGGAGCTGACCCCGTCGCAGGGATTCGAACCGCCGACCTTCTGATCAGCAAGCCCTAGGCTCTGTGGTTTAACCCACAGCGCCACCTGCGTCCCAGTAATATGGAAATAGGGACATCCTATTCAATGACGACGACAACAACAACTTTATTATTTATACTGCACCCATCAAACTGCAATGCCCCAGTCACTCTGAGCAGCTTCCAACTTAAGTAAAAATGTTATAAAACTACACATGGCTGCGCTCAGATGTCTTCTAAAGGTTGTATAGCTACTTATCTCCTTGGCTCAGGGAGTTACATAGCTCCATACCCTCCAACATTTCTCTGATGAAAATAGGGGCGTCCTAAGGAAAAGTGGGACATTCCAGGGTCAAATCAGAAACCGGGATGGCTTCTGTAAATCCAGGACTGTCCCTGGAAAACAGGGACACTTGGAAGGTCTGTGAACTGTGTGTCGTCTGAAACATGCAGCAATATCCTCTCCAATGATGCAAGAATCCTTCAGCAGAACAGTGCTGGGCAAAATGTTCCCTGAAAATGGAAACATTGAAACCCGCCATATAAGATAATTTAATGTCCTTGTCAAGCATCGCCTAGTATCCCCCCTCCCCTTGTCACAACTACTAATAGATTTCTCTCTGCATCTTTGGTGTTGTTCGTGTTGTTAATATGCCTTGGAGGCCTTGCAGGGTTTTGTCTTTCTGAAATGCATATACATAACATGGGTGAACTTTGCTTGTTAGGGAATATAATCGGGAGCTGGGGATTTCTCTCTCCTATTCCCTGCTCTGCTCAAGAGTCGCTGGAGACATCTTGCAAGACTAGTTATTTAAGCATGACTGCTGCGTGGCTTCAATAGAGAGCTTCATTTCTCCTGAGTAATCTTTGGAAGGCTGGACTCAGTAGCATCTTTTTTTTTTCTTTCCCTGGGTGGAAATTGAAATGGCGAGAAACAGTTTGATCTGCCGTTGCCCAGAAGATGAGAATATTTCAGCAATTTATTAGCTGAATCTTATCAGCAGGGTGTGTACGTGTGTGCATTAGCTTTTTCCAAATCTACTGCAGAACTGTCACAGGGAATGCATAGGGGGAAATCGACAACAAGCTTTCCAGAAGAAAATGCATTCTTTGGTAAAAATGTGCATTTCTCCCCCAGAGATGGCAACATGTAGATAGCAGGATTTAGACACCTTTTGTGATCCATGGAGGATTGGTTAAAACTGGGGATGCCATGCTTTATTTTTAATATATACTTCTATGGCTGCAATTCTGCACTCACTTCTTTGCAAGCAAGACCCATGGAATTCAATGGGGCTTATTTCTAGGAAGGCAGGTATATGATTGTACTGCAAGTCCTTGCTTGGCAAACTTAAAAGTGGAAAATGTGATGGTAAATGGCTAGATGAAAAGAGTAAGTAAAACAAGAAGCATAAACACACCCAGAGCTCAAATTTATCTTACCCAAAGTCAGGCTGCTGTTTTAGCCACTCACTCCACCCAGCATATACAGTAGCTTGTTTCACTTCCTTGAGCCATCTGTTGCAAATAGATATACAGTGGGTTACATACGCTTCAGGTTACATATGCTTCAGGTTACAGACTCCGCTAACCCAGAAATAGTACCTTGGGTTAAGAACTTTGCTTCAGGATGAGAACAGAAATCGTGCTCTGGTGACGCGGCAGCAGCGGGAGGCCCCATTAGCTAAAGTGGTGCTTCAGGTTAAGAACAGTTTCAAGTTAAGAACGGACCTCCAGAACGAATTAAGTACTTAACCCGAGGTACCACTGTATATTAAATAGAGTAATGCAAATTTCAGGCATGTTCACACAGCCTCTGGACAACTGACCATCTACTCCAAGGGGTAACGGGAGTTTGACGAGCAAGCAAGAGGCTCTTCCTTATACTTGCTGGAAGAAGAAGCCTCTAACTTTAACTTTAACCCGAGGTACCACTGTATTTATTTATTCATGAAAATATTTCTATACCAGCCTCTTGTAAAATATCAGGGTGTTATGCAGCACTATCAAAACCTTTTTAAAAAACAAAAACCATTGAAAGCACTACAGAATGGTTTCCAGCATGTAGTCAAAGCAGAAATAACTTTCATTATTTCTTTGACACTAAGGGCTCATCCATACTTACCTTTATTCTGCATTTCTATGTACAGGTCCTGGCTTCCAAGTCCAAACACTTTTTGATGATGCTGTTTTTGCTCTGGCACTTTCCCTGAGAAAACCCTCTCCTCGGAAAACCCACGTTGCCGTTTTGCTCCAATTCAGCGGTAAAAATCGGGTTTTCCAGGGGAAAGCAGCCGGGCAACAACAAAAAAGAACTTTGATACACATCAGGAAAGTATGGACTTGTGCCTAGAAAGTGCAGGGCAAAAGGTAATAGGTAAATAGGAAATCAATCTTAGTTCCCACCAGATACTGGAGAACCGATTATGTTTTTTTTCATTTTAACAGCATAGGATTACATGGGAATCATGGCTCCGGTAATAAGCCTTACTAGCTGGGTAGAACATAACCTGCCTTGCAGTTGATAAACTGGGACCTTAAAACACACACACACACACACACACACACACACACACACACACACACACAAAACACCAGGCTTTTACAATCTTATTTTTTTTAGACAAAGAAGTGGGGGAACCCTTTCATTCTTTCCACAGGGCAATTTTAATCTTTGAAACAAAAAAACCAAAACCAAAGAAACCCTTTTCTGTGCAAGTTCCTTTCTAAAAGAAAAAAAGAGGGAGAAAGAGAATTAGACCACCTTTTCCGTGGCTTTAGCAGTGAATGAGTCCCATCTCTTAGCGCCGAGTACCTTAGGGGCACTTTGCACTTAATCGCTGGATTCCCCCCCTCTGTGACACTCTCTTGATTAGTTCACTTTTTTATTGCAAAGTGAGGACTCCAGCCTGGCTTACAAAAGCATAATGCGAGAAGGTGTGAATTCTGCCCCCAGCTCTCGCTGTGAGCGAGAATGTGTGGACGGGAAGGGGGAAATACTTAATAGAAACCTATTTTCTCGCTGGCAATTTGTATGTGCATATGGATTGTCTGCAGAGAAGAGGGCATTGCTATTACAGAGCTAATGTTCTGCCTTCGTTGGGCTATTGCGGCAATGAATCTACCTTCAGCAAAGTCTTTCTGCCTCAGCATCTTCTGAGGAACCTGGGCATGTTTCTGTCACTTGGTCACGTCAGAGTGATTTGGAACGCCTTTTAGGCTGCATGCAGGTCACAAGGGACGCTCTGTAGGCATCATAGCTTTAAAGTACATTCAAAGCAGATGACTTCCCCCAAGGAATCCTGGGAAATGTAGTTTACCCCTCACAGAGCCACAGTTCTCAGAACCCTTAACACGTTCCCAGGATTCCTTGAGAGAAAGCCATGTCTATGCAGCCCATAGATTTGCCAGATGCTGGCAATAGCTCTTCTTGACTTCCATTTCAAACAGGATACTTCAAGAACCACTAGAGATTTTAGTGTGAATATTCCTACTTCGCCTTTCCCAGAACTGAAACATGGCTATCCTTTGACATTTGCTTCAGGATGAGAACAGAAATTGTGCTCCGGCGGCGCAGCAGCAGGAGGAGGCCCCATTAGCTAAAGTGGTGCTTCAGGTTAAGAACAGTTTCAGGTTAAGTATGGACCTCCGGAACGAATTAAGTACTTAACCTGAGGTACTACTGTATATTAGTGAAGTTAGCATACATTATATTTGGGGAAACGGTTTGCAAAAAAATATGTGTTTTGGGCAAAAATTCATACAAAAATGCATATATTAGGAGAACTGGGCATTAAAATACTGACAAATTTTTGTGAGGACTTAAAAAAAAAGTCTCAATTTGATACAGAAATAAACCCTATCTATTAGACATTGAAGTCTAATATGCAGCAAGAAGCTTACCAAAAATGGGGGAAGGTGGGTGGGAGATCTGATGATGGCAAACTGGGGAGGAGGCGTGGTGAGGCCTCAATTTATCCCCCCTGGGAGCGGACCCAAACGATGCTTATTGGTCGGTTGTGGCCGCCCCCATGGGTAATTCCAGCCCATGCATGCCAGCTATTGGCTAATCTGCTGGCAGGCTGGAATCCACTCGGGCAACCTTCACAGGTCACAAACATGGCCATTGCCAAGCTGGAACTCTGCCTTACCATAGAAGGCAAGTGGATTTGTTACACCTAAAATAGTATTTTGTTATTTTGGCTCTCTTGCGCCCATCAGTAAGAAGTTAACAGGTCAGATCTATACCTTTATAGAAGTGTTTTCTTTTTAAAATATGGCAAATAGATCTATTAAAAAATAAAAAAGTAAAGCTTACGTTTTATGCTTTATCATTCCCATCATTTGCTTTATGGTTCGTATTGATAGGATACTATCTCTGCACCATAGAAGGCAATAGCAAAACATCCATTGGATTACTCATAAATGGATAGCAGTGGAGGAAAGCTTGAACTTTTTCCCTCCCCTATAGAAAGATCTGGGAAAATTGAAAAACCTCTCTGCAATGTTTATATCTTGTAGGGGCATTTATGTTTTAACCCAAGTAAATCCCTCCTACATGGGTGAGTGAATAATGCTTTTTTAACACCCCCACTGGGGGAAGAAAAGGGAAATACAGATTTAGGTTACAGGAAGTTGTTTGTTTATTTTTTATTTTTATTTTAAACATTTATGTACTGCACTTTGTCAAAAGACCATAGGGTGGTTCACAGCACAGAACATAATGAACAATACATGTCAACACTTAATATAATATCCATGTGATACAAAAAATAAATAAAGTTGTATTAATCCAATCAATTCTAATAAGCATTACAGAGTAATTAACAACAGCACATAATACATAACAGACAATAGGTACAAAATGCATAAAGAAAATAACAAGTATGTGCTAAGCAGCAGTGTCAAATTATGCATATCATCCCAGCAACAAACCCCACGATCCCTGTAAAATATATTCTTCATTTTCCAACTTTTCTTAGTTCCCATTTGTCCTGTACATTTAAAGCACTATGATTCTACTTTAAAGAGCCATGGCTTCCTGCAAAGAATCATGGGAACTGTAGTTTGTGAAGGCAGCTGAAAGCTGTTAGGAGACCCCAATTCCACCCACAGAGCTACCATTAATAGGGTTGCCATACATCAGGAAAAACCCAAACATGTCTTCATTTGGGTGACCAACATGCCCATTCAGGCAGATTTTTACATTTTAAAGGAAATATCCAGGTTTTAGGGGCTTGGGCTAGGGGTGTTCAGCATGCTGCAGCTGCTGCCAGCCCAAGCCTGTCAACAGCTGTCCTCTTTTTTGGTCTTCAAGATATGGCAACCCTTCATTTGCAGTATCGCTTAACAACCAGCCACACTTTCAAAAGTGCCCTGTTATGGGAAGTTCACAGATTTATCCTGCTCTGCAGAAACAATGAAAACTAAAGTTTCCCTAAACTAATCAGAGGCGTAGTCCTTATTCTCTGGGACCAATGAAACAACAATGTTCTACACTGAAAATTGTTTGGTTGAGAGCACAGGCCCATCTTTGCATGCTCTTGAACAGGCTTCCTCAGGCTTGGCCATCCAGATGTTTTTGGCCTACAACTCCCATGATCCCTAGCTAGCAGGACCAGTGGTCAGGGATGATGGGAATTCGAGTCTCAAAACATCTGGAGGGCCGAGGTTGAGGAAGCTTGCTCTTGAAAAATGGATATCTTGATCCTGAAAGCTGCACGCAGTTGTTCTGCCAACTTTTGCACACCCAGAAAAGTATATACATATGTAAATGTTTTAATGTATATATATAATTTTAACAGGAAATATTATTTTTAATGCAGACTATTTTAAATGCGTTGCCCTTCTAGAACAAGCAGTTATTCTATTGGAGATCTATGAGTAATTAAGTTGATTAATTTCATTAGCTATTTGAAATAAATTATTAAATGGATATATTATTCAGCCAGCTATGGGACTAAGCGGGTAATTTATGGGCATATTACTGGTATAATTTGATGGATTTCATGTTTTATAATAAATTATCCAATTTGTTTTTCATTATTCATCATCCAGATCTAGTGCTTATTCAGTTTTAACTCTTGAACTGCAGCTATTTCCAGACAGTTTATCTGGAGATTATGCATTACTTGCATTTTGTTTGCAGGGTAGAGAGAGATTGCTTATATTCCTGACACTGAAACTCATAGACAGTTAGAATTATACTGAAATGTAAGAAATATAACTATACTCCCCAAAATGCTAAATCTTGAAAATTGATAACGCTGAGTTTCCTTCTGCCCAGTGATTTGGGGGTACTGTGAGTTGCAGGCTGTCAAGATTTTAAATGAGACCAAGTGAAGCATTCAGTGCTGCTGCTTTCAATATGGCAGGTCCACCATGTTATACAATAACGCATCTATCTTGACTACTGAGCGTATGCTAATTCAATCACTCAACAGGAAGCTGTAGCCAATCCTGGCTCCCTGGAAAGTGTTTATAAATATGAGTTGGTTGCATTCACATTTTTGCACGCTTAGATGTCTACCCAAAACATCTTCAGATGGTGTGCCCCTGCATTTCCCTCTCTATTCATGTAAGGGAGAGGGACAGTTTCCATCAATCCCCCCTTCTGTCTGCAGTTCTCTGCCCCATATTCCACATCATTTCCATGGGTTCCTCAACCTGGAAGAGCCGATTGTGTGTTTGGTTTTGTGTGGGGGGAAGTGGGAAAACTCCATTTCATGAACTTGGTTCCATCCTTGGAAGGAATATCTTGGTTCAAGCTCATTTTAAGAAGCTGAGATCCTTACCTGTCTACCACCTGATGTGGAAGACCAACCAGGGGGTAAACTGAACCCAGTGTACTGCTTCTCCTCCTAGGCACCTGGTTGGTGATATTTTGGCTGTGAGATCAGAGAGGGGATCCTACATGAAGGGATTGGGCACTCAATATCCTCCTCCGGCTAGCAGCGAAGCCTGTTTCTACACATGTAGGGATCTTAGCTAGGTCAGGAGGTAGTCATGATAATGAGACTACGCCAGTGCAAGGAGTACAATTTATTTTGACAGAGTCATGTTATCACATTGACCATTTGTACATTCTGGCTTCGCACAGTTCCATCTCAGTGGTAAATCCAAAGAACAGGGAAACATGCCAAATCTTTTCATGAATCCCAAATCTCCCACTTTGGTATGTTTGTCCAATAAAAGGGGGGAAAACTCTCATCTGAAAGGTTGCATCTTTTAACCATGGAATATTTTCCTATGAATGCTAGATCCCCAAATATGCAGCCTTTCTGCGTCAAATCCTGTCAGCTAAGTATTACTTGGTACAAAATTCAGAAAGGGGAAAAATTGCAATTTATCACAAATACACAGCTGGTGCCTTCTTCTTCTAAGTGGCTGTTTCCTAATCTGATATCAACCTCTTTGCAGCCTTGCTATCTTATTGAGCTTTAAAATCAATAACAAATAGCAATGTTCACTCCCCCAAGAGATTAACCATTTATTCCAGCTGTGAAAAACAATTGAAGGTCAAAGCAAGAGAGCTTTTAATTTGTTTTTAAAGGAGTGTATGAGTACCTGCCCAAAGGCATGGATGAGTGACAAAGCAAAGGAACCAATTGAATAACTTTCTCATAATTACAATAAAACAGATCTAGCTTTATTGATGAAGAACTAAAGAAGGGGGTGGGATTTGAAGATGAGGTTTCCTCTTTGAATAGCTATTTCTGAAAGGTAATTGCTTGATGGATTTTCAGTGGTGGTACATTTGGGCTTCTCCAGGCATTAGTGGACTGCTGAAATGGGCATAGCGTTTGCTTGCCAGAAACTGTCAAACAGTTCACAGCACAATGGCCAAAGCTGAGTGGCAGAACAACTGCTTTGCATGGAGAAGGTCCCAGGTTTAGTCCCTGAGTTATTCCCTGCCTGAAACCCTAGGAGCCTCTGCCAGCCTATGTAGACAATAATGAACTTGATGGTCCCATGGTCTGACTTGGTATAATGCAGATTAGAATAATGCAATCATAGAACTGTAAAGTTGGAAAGGACCCAAAGAGTCATCCAGTCCAATCCCATGCAATGCACTAATCACAACTAAAGACCCCCTGGCAGATGGCCATCCAACATCTGTTTAAAAGCATCCAAGGAAGGAGAGTCCACTACCTTCCAGGGTAGACCATTCCACTGCTAAACAGCTCTTACTGTCAGAGAGTTACTAGCCCAAGGTCACCCAGCAGCTGCATGTGGTGTAGTGGTTAAGAGCAGTGGACTCGTAATATGGTGAACTGGGTTCGCTTCCCTGCTCCTCCACATGCAGCTGCTGGGTGACCTTGGGCTAGTCACACTTCTCTGAAGTCTCTCAGCCTCACTCACCTCTCAGAGTCTCAGAGTGTCTGTTGTGGGGGAGGAAGGGAAAGGAGATTGTTAGCTGCTTTGAGGCTCCTTAGGGTAGTGATAAAGGGGGATATCAAATCTAAACTCCTCCTCCTCCTCCTCCTCCTCCTCCTCCTCCTCCTCCTCTTCTTCTTCTCTTTAGTTGGAATCTCCTTCATTGTAATATGAATCCACTGGTTCATGTCATACCCTCTGGAGCAGAAGAAAACAAGCTTCCTTCATCTTCAATGTAACAGTCTTCTTTTCTCCAGGCTAAACATGCCCAACTTCCTCAACCATTCCTCATAAGGCTTGGTTTCTATACCCTTTATCATCTTGGCCACCCTCCTCTGCACATGTCCCATCTTGTCAATAACGTTCTTGAACTATGCTTCCCAGAAATGGACACAGTGATCCAGGTGAGACATGAACACAACAGTTAAATTTGACTTTTAGATAGGTGATAGGCTACTTTATTGGTGCCAAGACAGTCCATGTAGCATACACAGCTTTGTCCCCCAAGAGAGGAATGGCCAATGGGGGATAGGAGGGGGAGCAAGGAGGCTTTCGCCAATGTCCCCACCAGTGTCAGCACTGAGTAAAAAGGTAAAGGAACCCCTGACTGTTAGGTCCAGTTGCGGACAACTCTGGGGTTGCAGTCACATCAAAAAGAAGAGTGGACAAATTCATGGAGCTGAAGACTAACAGTGGCTACTAACCACAATATATATGTTTTGCCTCTTCTGTTGGAGGCACTGTTTGAAATGACAGGTGGAGAAAGTGCTGTTGTGTTAAAGTCTTTCTTGCATCCTTCCAACAGGCATTTGGTTGGCCACTGTGAGAACAGAATGCTGGGCTAGGTGGACCACTTACCTGGTGGAGCAGGTTCTTATTGTGTTCAACTTACTTTTCCTAATGGCAGGACTGGCCTATATGAAAGGCATCTCTAGTCTGTCCCCCACACTAGAACTATATTTTCTTGGAAACAGAGAATGGCTATTTAGAAAGTTCAAGGCTCTAGTGCAGATATGCCCTGCCAGACAATGTAGTGTAATACACTATAACACGAACAGAGTAAGGGAGGGTTGGGGGGCTGTTTTCAGTTCAATGGAGAAGCGTGTTTATCTGAGCAAAGCAATAGACATACAAGAAAAAAGTCATTTCTCTTGTACAATAGCTCATCCTTGCAAATGGGCATTTAGCCTCATTTCTTTACAAAGTTCTCATGATTAATGTTTATAAGGATGTTTTAATTGTGCATCAGCTTGAGCACTTTGGCAGAAGTTTCTCAGTAAACAAGATTACCATTACCATTATAGCAGTGTAACCACATGAAGACAAAAGAGACAGACTGCAGATCCTAAGATCATGACTCCCAGGGGTCCCAAATTGGTTTAAGAGTCAACATATTTCCCAATGGACAGAAGGAGGAAAGATTAATAATGTCTGCTTCGCTGGCCCCCTTACTGCTCTAATGTATCCAGCAATGTTGATGTGTGTGTGTGTGATTAGGCTGTTATATTTTTCTCTAAGCAATCTCGTTTCAGATGAGCCTGAGGCTAGTGGCACAGGTCCACAGCACTATAAAAACCCTGGAACATTGGCGAGGCTGAACGAAGCCCTCGACATTCACAATGATCTATGTGTGTCTTGATCTAACATTCGTTTTTTACAAGACAAACGAGCAGGATTTAGCGATGCTTTCTTGGGTGAGAAATAGATATCAAGTAAGAGATATTGAATTGTGTGGCAAAAAACAAAAACAAAAAACCACCATTCAAGGTAGCCCCTCCCTCTTTATTTCTGATATTAGGTAATATGATGCAAATGAACTCCTATTTACACCCCCTCCGAGCATTCTTGCATTTCATACATGTGCTAATTGATTCAAGGACTGATTTATGTCCCTCCTTTGGGCCTAGACTAGACCTTTACCATTAAAACATCTAAACAGAAGGGTCACATGTAGTGGGATGGAGCTGTATCTTTGAAACTGGTGTCACTGCTGCTTAGCTGATGGTGTTGGGGCAAGGCCATGCAGCTGCACCGGTGCAGTGGTGTAGCATGGGTTGCTAGTGCCCGGGGCCACATGGAGGGTTGGTGGGTAGAAGAAAAATGGATGGAATATGTATGCATATTCAACTGCTCAGTTGTGTCCACATCACCCAGGAGATCGCAGCCACAGAGATAAGAAAAGAAGAGTCATTTCATTTTCTGGAGAGGCCACTTCCTGGTTCACATGGAGAAGCCATTTGCAACTCTACTGAGGCAGCACTACGTGTTCAGTTTTTGCACCTATAACAACTTTGTGCCTGGGACCACCACCCCTGTGCCCCTCTCCCACACTATGGAACTGCACCAATGGGAGGATGGAATGGTGGTGGAAGTCCTAAAGATGAAGCCACCTGAACTCAGTGCCCCAGCCCTGTCTAGGAAGGGTGCAGAGACACTGGTGTCAGGAGTGTGACTTTGTGGCTTAGGGGGTCATGTTGGAGGGGAAAGGTCAGCACACTTCCTAGAGCAGGAATGGCCAACATGATGCCCATCACATGTTATTGGACTCCAACTCCAATTAGCCCCAGTCAGTATAGACCAGTGTTTCCCAAACATGGGTCTCCAGCCGTTTTTGAACTACAACTCCCATCATCCCTAGCTAGCAGGACCAGTGGTCAGGGATTTGTAGTCCAGAACCAGCTGGAGACCCAAATTTGGGAAACACTGGTCTACAGTCATTTTCAGTGTTTATCATTTAAGTTCAGCTCTCCACATTTCCTCATCAGTTAATGAGTCCTCATGAAAAAGCCCTCAGCATTTTAGTGCAACCATATCCTAATACACACAGTTCTGTATGCAATTTTGCCTAGTATACACCTTTTTCCAAAGCATTCCACCCACAATAGAATGCATATTTGTGTCGCCTCCCACCAATGTAAGCATTCATATGCAAACTTTCCTCTGTCATATGCATTTCTGTACAGATTAATTGCCTGTAGAACCAGATTGCAAAATTCAGAGAAGTACGAATGTTGAAGGGTGGCTAAGTTTCAGTTCACATGTTGTTTCAAAAAGTGTGAATCTCTCCCCCGAGATAGGAAGTTAGGAACCTAAGAAGTTACCTAATACCAAGTTGGACTATATAGCTCAGTTCTATCAACACTAACTAACAATGACTTGCCAGGGGTTCCCCAGACCAAACTGAAGATGCTGAGGGATTAAGCCCTTCCCCAGGTAGCTCCTATATGCCACTCCTACCACCAAATTTTCAGACACAATAAAAGCACATGTCTAGTGCTGTATGCAAAAAGTTTAAAATGCTAAGTTTTAATGCTTCAAAATTCAAGAAGACAGGTTGATTCAATTAAGGTTTTATTATTATTATTTAAATGTTTTCCTGCTATTATCTCTTCCTCACATTTCTGAATCAGTTGACCTTTCTATCTCAGCGGTATGGGACCACTGCTGATAAAGCATTATTAATATCTTAGTACAGGCACATTAATAATCCAAATGCAACATAGTCAAAACATATTCTATCCAGTGGGGTTCATTCATACACCAGCAGTGCACATACCAGGTATGGGTGACCTGTTTTCAGAATGACCCCTGCTTTCCTCTCTCCCTGTGGAAGCAGATGATGGAGGCTACACATTGGCTACACTGGCCTAGGCTGACAAGAGAGCAAAAGATGTAAAGGATTGCCTCCTGTTTTTATGAGCCTGCATAGCTACTTTGTGTACCTGTGGGAACTGCCAATAGAGAGAGCAGCAGTCAGGAACCTTTGGCCTGCTCACCCAACTAGGCCTACCAGGCCTTTCCATTGGACTCACAAGCCTGCTTTGAACAAGACAGCCCACCTGCCCTATAGGACACTGAGTGTGGGGCAGGTAAAGACAAGGCTGGGCTGGGGAGGAGGCACATGGACAACACTTGATAAAGACATGTGAAAGTACTGCAGATATATCCCCTGCCCCGAGGAAGAAACCAAGCTGATGTCAAGGGTCAGCACATTTGGGTGTCTACTGTGGCCAACACACCTGCCAAGAACTTACTACTGACCTCAGGAGGCTCCCAGATGGCATTGCCCCATTCCAAGCATGCAAGTTGTGGGAAGTGTAAGAAGACACAAATTTCCTCGAATGTTAAAGTCTGCAGGATCAGTGCCAAATTAGTTTGTGCCAAATTGGGGATGCATACCTCTCCAAGACATTTCTCTAATATTATCTACAACCCATTTTTGATTGCCTCAATGATTTTTTGGATGTTTTGCCCAAGCAGGAACTTTCAAAATCATTGGAAGGTGCATCATACCAAGTCAGGCCATTAGTCTACCTAGCTCAGTTATGTCTACATTGGTGTAACCAGTAGATGTTGGGGACTCCAGCTCCCATCAGCCCCAGCCAGCATGATTGATGGTTAGGGATGGTGGGAGTTCCAGTCCACAACATCTGGAGGACAACACCTTGGCTACCCTCCCGTCCTTGTTGACTGGCAGTAGCTCTACCTGGAGATGCCTGGAATTAACTCTAGGGTCTTCTGCATGCAGAGCAGGTGCTCAGGCACTCAGCTTTGTGGCAGCTCTAACATCAGGCTGCAATGTTCACTGTGAAAAGATTGGCCCAGTTTCCCTCACAGATCTTTATCCACATGGATTTTACATTGCAGCATGGCATCTTCTGTTTCTCAGCAGAGAATAGTTTTCTGCAAGTGAGGGGCGGAGGGGAAGCAAATGTTATGCTGAAACCAACCTCTTGCCAATCTGACTCAATATTTCTTCCCATGATTAGTTGATGGGGTAGTTATCAAGTGATGAGCTTGTCTCCATGGGTGAGTACACTTTGTATTATTCACTTGAGCATAAAAGCTCTGTCCATGTGAATCAGCCCTCACTGTGAGACAGGTAATGCCATTAGCTCCTAATTGGAAACTCAGTAAATGGATGTTGCTTGCAAGCCAATTGTCATATTTGGGGCAAAAAGAAAAGGAGGGGAGAATTTCCACGTGTCAGCTCATTTGCTAACTTCTACTATACTTGCTTCTGTACCAAAACTTTTATTTTATTTTGGTGCTTCCTGACCCTATTTCTCTCGAGAATAGGACAGCTATATGAGAATAGGACATCCCTATCAGCAGGGATATGGGCTGGAGCTCAGTGCTAGAGCTTTTGCCTTTCTCTGGGTAGGACTGAGAAAGACTCTTGGTCTGAAACCCTTGAGCGCTACTGCTTGTCAGTGGATAATACTTAGCAACATGAACCAATGGTCTGACTTGGTATAAGGCAACTTCCTGTGTTCCTAGGACAAGGTGTGCCCATTTATCAGTGATTTAGGTAAAGGTAAAGGGACCCCTGACCATTAGGTCCAGTCGTGGCCGACTCTGGGGTTACGGCACTCATCTCGCTTTATTGGCTGAGGGAGCCAGTGTACAGCTTCCAGGTCATGTGGCCAGCATGACTAAGCCACTTCTGGCGAACCAGAGCTTCCCGCCGGAGCAGTAACTATTTATCTACTTGCACTTTGACATCCTTTTGAACTGCTAGGTTGGCAGGAGCAGGGACCAAGCAATAGGAGCTCACTCCGTCACGGGGATTCGAACTGCCGACCTTCTGATCGGCAAGTCCTAGGCTCTGTGGTTTAACCCACAGCGCCACCCGTATCCCTATCAGTGATATAAGTATAGCTAATTCTGGCTAGGGAAGCCAAAAATAGTTTTGATTTTCACCCCTTCAGCAAAAACTAAATCTATACTTTCCCAAATAGGGATTTTGAAGCAGCAGCAGATGCACATATATTATTATTGCTGAGGACCAGCTCTCTATATATGAACCTACCTGGACCCTGAGATCATCATCTGAGGCCCTTCTTCATGTGCCTCCTCCATGAGAGGTCTGGAGGGTGGCAACACGAGAATGGGCCTTCTTTGCGGTGGCTCCCCTTTTTGTGGAATGCTCTCTCCAGGGAGGCCTGGTGCCTTCATTATACACCTTTAGGCACCTGGCAAAAGCGTTCCTCTTTAACCAGGCCTTTGACGGACTGACATCCAATGGCATTTTGAGATGCGTTGTATGAGGGGGGATAATCGGGTTTTATTTTGATTATGCATTTTGTGTTTTTATATTTAGTTCAATTTATTGTGTCTAGCGAACTGTCATTCCACACATGAAAATAATAATATTATTGTGATTTTATGTTGTGACCCGCTCTGAGGCCTGTGGGTATAGTGCGGTATACATGAATAATAATAATTATTTTAATTATCATACCTGGGGACGGATGGCAGCAAAACAAAAAATGTAATGGCTTAATTGTGCAAGGTGTTAAACCAATGATATATATGATGATCAACAGTAATTTGGATAGGCACAAACTGATGCAGCTTTCAGGACTTTTGAATAGGTAACATGAACCTATCGAGATGCAATACAGTGGTACCTCAGGTTAAGTACTTAATTCGTTTCGGAGGTCCGTTCTTAACCTGAAACTGTTCTTAACCTGAAGCACCACTTTAGCTAATGGGGCCTCCTGCTGCTGCCGCACCACCAGAGCACGATTTCTGTTCTCATCCTGAAGCAAAGTTCTTAACCTGAAACACTATTTCTGGGTTAGCGGAGTATGTAACCTGAAGCATATGTAACCTGAAGCGTATGTAACCCGAGGTTCCACTGTATTCCATGACTCTGTTCTGTGGGCTTGCAGAGAGGGAGTTGCCTGAATGTTTTGAACACACTGTTGCAAAAAGCACTTTTACTGACATCTGTCCAAAGAATTTAATGTGTCCGTGGAAATGCCTTCTGTCTCTTTTTCTCTCCTTCTGCCTCCCCCCTCTCCCTCCCTCTCCATGCCCCCTTTTGGCTCATCTGGTAGGTATTCTTGTCTTCTACTTGGGACAAGCTGTCAATCTGGCAGCTTCTCCCAGTTTCATGTTTCTCCACTCTTAGGTTCAGCTCTCCACATTTCCACATCAGTCACCATTACAAAAACATGTCCTTCTGTGAATTCTATGCATTTTACTGCAGATTTCTCTTAATATGCACATGTTCGTTTGCAATTTTGCCTAATCGACACAATTTTTGCAAAGCAATGTTCCCTATATAATGTATTCTATTTTCACTAACGTATGCATTCATATGCATATGTTCCTCCTAGTATATGCATCTTTGGTCCACATTACTTGACTGGAGAAACAGTAATGCAAAATTCAGAGAGGCACAAATTTTGAAAGATGGCTACATTTTGGTTCGTGTATTCCTCCAGAAAGTCTGAATTAGTTAAGCTTGCCTTCAGTGCTCACTGAATTGAATTTCTCCCCAGCCTTATCCCCCCACAAACCTCAAATTACACCATCTATTCCTGACTGCAGCCTTCCTTCATTGCAGCTCTCTCTACCCTTGAAAAAAAAAATTCCCTTGGCATATGTAGGTTTCCTTCTGTTGGTGCATTTAAATGCCCGTGAAAATACATCTCCTGATGTCATATTCTGAAACTGATCTCCCATTTCTACCTCTCCCCCTCCAGTTCTATTTCCTCACTCAGATTGCAAACCTAAGGGCAGAACCTTCTTTCCATCTTCTCAACCACACCTAATTATTGTAGGCACTCTGGAAATAATAATAAAAAAGAGAGGGAATCAAACACTTCTTCTGCTGCTGCTGTTTGACACAGCTGAGTAAATGCAGAAATCACACAACAGAGGACCCAACAGGCCAGAACAGAGCAGGAGGGGGACTTTAAATAAGAGATCCTTTTGATAAGGAATCACAGAATATACAATGCTGTTGAAATATAATGTTCTTCACCCACAAAAACATTAAGTTTATGTAGCGGTACGGACTGGATGGATGGGCTTATTGGTAGCAATGCGCTTTTAAGTTATGGCAACCCTTTATCACTCTGTTATATCATGCGGTTGCAAAAATCGTAACTGGAGCTCAAAACGGAGAGCCTGATAAATGGGACTTTAAAGCTGTTAAACTAGCACTGCCATAAACCCCCCCACAGAAATATGCAAATAGGTTTCCCCTTTTGGACACTGATAAACCGTTTTGTGTACATAGGAACACTAAATAATGGTTCAGCCAAACACCATAACCTTTTAATAACTAATAAACAATATCTAAGAAGAGAACTAATATCATAAGAAAAATGGTGGGGTATTGCTGCTCTGAATTTATTATTATTATTATTTTATCACTATAGCCACAGTGCCCATACTGTTGACGAGGATTTACACAGCAAGTCACCTAAGGAAAAATGGGTCCCTGCCTCAGGAAGCTTACAGTCTACTTACAGACAGCAGAGGGTGGAGGGGGTAAATAAGATCAAGTATTCCATGGTGCTAAAATCTTAGTTATTTAGGAATGAACATGAAAACGGCTCACAATACTCAAATACAACAATGTACATTTTTGTTTGGCTGAAGTTCTGAAAAGTGCATCTCTGTAAACACAGCTGATTTATAAAGCTTGGGTTCCACACTACCTAGATCCCTTTTCAGAAGCGTTCTTGTTAGGGGCTGGGAATACGCTGCGTCATTTTGTTGCAGGTCCCAACTGCTGTTACAGATTGGCCCGCTTCTTTAGAAGAGTTGCCATGATACTGCCATTGCTCTTCCTTTCCTCTCTCTGACCCTGACATACAAAATGGGAGGTAACAGCTAAGAAAGGATAAGCACAGTTCTTAGCCCAATATACTTTGGGATATATATATATATATATATATATATATATATATATATGCATGCTAAGGTCACTGGGACAAATTCTACTCTCTGTAAATCTTAACTAATTCCACTAAGGCAGTGGTGGTTATATTACTTTTTCACAAGAATTAACAGCCACCCAGGGCCTGTTTAAACTTTCCTGGTTTGAAGAAGATAATCCTCTACCTATATACTGTACTCTGTGGAAGCACCGTCCATTATATTGATTCTCTCATTTCCTACCTTTCAAAGTGATTTTTTAATATTACCCCCTTTGTAGTACATAAATCTCAGTTGGATACTGGCTGTTCATTCTGTGAAAGCTGGCTCCTTGCCTACAGACAGTAGGCCTTTTTCAGCTGCTAAGAGGGAAAGCACACAAACTCTGGACAATCACAGTTAGTACAGACTTAGTACTGGCTCTGGGTTTCAAGGTCTCCTGAGGGACCCCCCTCTACTGTGGGTCCATTCTTCGCTGCTGCTCCTTTTCGCTAGCTTTCTTTCTTATATATTCAGAACAGTTTACATATCTTAAAATATCTCAAGGGCTGTCACATGGAGGAGGGAACATGCTTGTTTACTCCTGCTCTGGAGAGTGGGACTCGAGGCAATGGCTTCAAGTTGCAAGAAAGGAGATTCCAACTAAACATTCGGAAAAAACTTTCTGACTGTGAGAGCTGTTCAGCAGTGGAGCTGTTCACCACGAGAGGTGGTGGACTCTCCTTCCTTGGAGGTTCTTAAACAGAGGTTGGAACACTTTGCAAATGGACTGGTCCACCACAGAATATAAAAACACAGGAGCCTGCTGGATCAGACCAATGGCCCATCTAGTTCAGCATCTTGATCTCACAGTGACCAAAAAGCTGGAATGTGTGCGGAGGAGGCCAACCAATGTGGTCAAGACTCAAGGGTTTGGAAACCAAGCCTTAGAAGGAAGGATCTGGGTATGTTTAGCCTGGAAAAGAAGAGACTGAGAGGAGATATGACAGCCATCTTCAAATATCTCAAGGGCTGTCACATGGAAGATGGAGCAAGATTGTTTTCTCATGCTCTGGAGGGCAGTACTCAACCCAGTGTCTTCAAGTTACAAGAAAGGAGGTTTCGACTAAGCACCAGGAAGAACTTTCTGACAGTAAGAGCTGTTCAACAATGGAGCAGACTCCCATGAGAGGTGAGGGACTCTTCTTCCCTGGAGGTTTTTAAGCAGAGGTTGGATGGTCATCTGTCATGGATGCTTTAGCTGAGATTCCTGCATTGCATGGGGTTGGACTAGATGACTCTTGGGGTCTCTTCCAACTCTAAGGTTCTATGATTCTATGATTCTGTGGTACCAGTATACCTGAAGGAACATCTCCAACCCCAGTGTTCAGCCTTCAGATCCCGCTCCAAGGGTCTTCTGGTGGTTCCCTCATGGATTCAGGCTAGGGTTGTCATAGGTCCAGAATTTCCTGGACACAGCCGGGATTCGGCCCTCAGAAGCAGTGTCTGGTGGGAGATCACTGAAATGTCTGGGAAAACCCGGGAATATGGGAACCCATGTTGGAAGTGTAGATTTTGGCAAATTTCCTTAAAAAATACTTTTTTGAGCTCAATGACTTTGGGTAAAACTAAAAAAAAATGGCAACCCTAACCCAGGCAGAAGGCCTTCTTGGCAGTGGCACCCTCCCCATGGAACTCTCTCCCATCAGGTGTCAAGGAGATAAAGAAATACATGACTTCTGGAAGACATCCGAAGGCAGTCCTGTATCATGATGTTTTTAATGTTTGATGTTTTATTATGTTTTCGTATGTGTTGGAAGCTGCCCAGAGTGGCTGAGTGTTGTTGTTGTTGTTGTACAACTTGGTTTACAAAAAAACAAAACCCTAAGCAGTGTACATGAAGCCACAAACGGTGTTGGAGTGTTGGACTAGCCCAAGGGAGAAAAATGTTGAAATCCCCACTCAGTCATGAAGCTCACTGGGTGACCTTGGGCCAGTCATTCTCTCTCAGCTCAACCTACCTCACAGTGCTGTTGTGAAGATAAAGTGAAGAGGGGGAGACCCATGTATGCTACCTTAAGCTCCTTGGATATCAATTGGGGGGGGGGAGAATAAAAATAGGTACTATTGTGGCCTAATCACTTGCCAGAGAGATAGAACAGGTGCTTCTCCACCTTGCCATAATTTCACTCACTTTGGGGGTGGGTGAAGGGAATACAGTGGTACCTCGGGTTAAGAACTTAATTCGTCCTGGAGGTCTGTTCTTAACCTGAAACTGTTCTTAACCTGAAGCACCACTTTAGCTAATGGGGCCTCCCACTGCTGCCGCCGCGCCGCCGCCTCACAATTTCTGTTCTCATCCTGAAGCAATATTCTTAACTCAAGGTACTATTTCTGGGTTAGGGGAGTCTGTAACCTGAAGCATCTGTAACTTGAAGCATCTGTAACCTGAGGTACCAGTGTACACGTTTATATGATGCGCATTGCTGTCATTTCGGCTTGCAGCCTAAATTAAAGTATTCTCCAAGCTTATGGCTCAGATTACCTGTGATCAGCCTTAAAGCTTACCTGAATATATCCTTTTAATAGGAGAAACTTTCCTTCCTCTGACACCTCCCATCAGAACCATCCTTCCCTATTCAGGGAAGTTTTTAATGTGTGACATCTTAGTGTATTTTTGGTCTTTGTGGAAGCTGCCCAGAGTGGCTGGGGAAACCCAGCCAGATGGGTGGGGTACAAATAAATTATTATTATTATTATTATTATTATTATTATTATTATTATCATCATCATCATCCTTGCCATCAGCTTCCTTTTATCATCCAAGCCCTGCTACCAGCCGGCCTAGCAATGAGGAGAAACTCTTCCCAGCCTGCATCTGGTAGCTAAAATAACGTGCACACACATGCAATAATCCATGGCAACATTTTGTCATGGGCCCCCCATATATAATAATAATCCACCAGAAGATTTTGTTGCATGCCCTCTATGTGATTATCTTTCTTTTAGTCTTCATATGCCCTGCCTCATTATCTCGCTGCCCCACTTTCCACCACTCTCAAACATAAGTTTTCTGTCTTTTTCTTGGCTCACTTATATCCCTTTTCTCAGTTTGTGCTGTGGTTTGAAAACAACAACAACGACCATCCAACAAATCTGGCACTTTTCACCTACACTCTTAAACGATGATTCAGATACCTCCGAAGCCGTTGTTTTCAGCTTTTATTAATGTTTCCCGGCTCGTTCTTTTGTTTTCCAGCTGACAGCCTGCCAACATCACCCTCTGGTGAATTCTAAAAAGATTTGGAGAGCAGGAGATGTGCCCAAAATTTCTTGCAGGCAGTTAACAGATCAGATTTTGTCACAGCAGATATGATACTACCCACACATCTCTATTTTTAAGCAACCCATGATATAAGCCTGCAATCACCTGTCATAGTCTTAGGGTACAATCCTATACAGTGGGATGGCTATAGGACTTGATCCAACTCCTGATATGCAAAGTATGTCATGGGTGTGAAAATACCCTAGTAATGTCAGTGGCACACATTGCCACTGAAACAGCTAAAATGTGCTGAAGTTATGGGTGGGTGGCACAGGGAAATAGCACACTTAGGCTATATTCTATACCTCTTTAGTACACTAAAATCTGTAGAAGTGTGAATTTTGTGGCATGACAAAGTTCACCTCTCAGTGCGAACTGAAGCAGACCCCCCCACACACCTGCCTTCTACTTAGCTACAGTACTTCAAGTCTGTTCCTTTGTTCAGATTGTTACTGGGAAAACGGGCACTTTGAAATTCGCCTTTGATCCTAGTTTAGCGTGTTGGATTCAGAACAACCTTGTGCAGTGGAGGTTTAACTCATGGCTCGTTCACACTTCCATTTGCCCCACCACTGTCCCCTGAGAAAACCCCTGGTTTAGCATTGAGCCAGTGGCCATTGGGTTTTCTACAGATTGCTATTTGTTCCAATTTATCACTAAAGAGTAGGTTTTCCAGGGGAGAACAGTGGGGCCAAGTCAAAACCACTCAGACCCATGCCTAGAAAGTGTCAGGAACACATCTGCCCCAAGTAGAGAGGCACAGCATGAGTTAGGAAGCAGCCAGCAGCAGGAAAGTTTGCATTTCTCTCACACAGATGGGAGCAGTCAGCTGTCTACTCCTCCTCCCCCTGACACTGAAAGGAATGCAGATAATATGCTAACAGAGGACTGGATGGAGAGAAGCCAACTTGCTCAAGAAGCACAGGCAGGCTCAGAAAGCTGGAGGGGGAGCATTTCCTCACCAGAAGAGGAGACAATTAATCCTATGAGCCCAAGGAGTAGACATGTGGGAAAGGTATTAGACAGGAAACAAAACCAGAAATGTCATAGGTTCAGGATATTCTGCAGAAGCAGGAAGAGCTCCTCAGAAGGGTCAACTGAATCGTAAGGTACGGAAGCTCCGATAGAGCGTCCGAGTCTGATTGTTTGTTTTGCAATAAATCTTCAAGCTAATTACGACTTGTGTGCTGTGTTATCAAGATGGCAGCCTGGGCTCCTGACAGAAAGCACAGGACAAGTGTGGATGAGCCCTCACTGTCATTGTGATAATTTATCACACAACTGTGTTATTGGACAAGGTTCAAGGTAAAACTTTCAGAAGTGATTGCTCTGGCTTCATAAAATCAGGAACAACCCATGTTTGTCAAAGCTGCCATTGAATGTTGGAAAATCACAAAACTGAAACTTACGTTCTTACATAGCCTGCCACAGGATGAATATTGCAAGTGCCTGAGACCAGTGACTGATATAATACAATCTCTTCACTCACCAAGGACTCTGCAAATTGACTGTGGTTGTGCTTTTTCTCCTGCAGACCCTTAATCTACAACTAACTGACACCACTGAAAAGTTGAAGACAATATCATGTTGGTGTATATTTGCATATTAAAAGAAACTAATAATAATATGTGACATTAATCAATATGCCATGCTGGGTATACATAATGAGCTCCGGATTCTGTTGGGAAAGTAGTTACTGGGCATGCAAAAAATAACCTTGTTTTAGTATTCATTATTTTCAGTGCTACTTTTTTGTATAAAGGCACAGTGGAGATTTGCTACCTCGGCAACCTTAGACTGTCAAAATGCGTTATGAATTACAACAATTGATTCATTATTAGCAGGGCAAAGGTGGGGGGAAAGTACAGGTTTTCTTTTTCTCTCCTTGCTTGTATTCAGGCAAATGCACTTAGCTGAGATCTGTAGTCTACAGACAGACATTAACTATCCCACTGCCATGGGATTTCTGGTAGCTTCTCATATTTATTTATTTTATTTATATGAATATTTATGTACCACTCTTCACCTTAGGATTATAGTGTGGTGGAGAGAAAGCACAAATTTAATAAAAACTATACTGAATTAAAATGACAACAGCATAAGAAATCAACATCATAGAACAGTACAATGGGGGGAAACTCGTCAAATTCTTCCAAACCATTCTACTCCTACCAAAAAGCTTTGCAGAAAAGGCATGTACCTATCTAATAGAATGGAACAAAGTGGCAAAATAATAAATAAATAAATAAATAAATGAATGAATGAATGAATGAATGTGTAAACTGCCCTTTATCTGAGGACCCCAGGGTGGTTTACAATATATAAGCACAAAAACACATAGCAACAAACAAAAATAACACCTTCCTCTAGCTTGAAAGGCCTGGGAGAAGATGCACCTCCAGGGGGAGGGAGTTGAATTTACATGGAGTCACCTCTGAAGAGGCCTTATGCCTCATTCAAAACAGGGACCATTGGGAGAAGCACTTTTTATTTTAATGGGCAGCCAGACCCAATATGGGCAGTTATAGAGGAGAAATGAGGCAGCTCAAAAAAGAACATTTGGGCATTTCAAATATTCATGAGATGCAAAAGTTGTATTATGTGCCTCACAGATATCTAGGATTAAGTCCCTCATACAATGGGAAGAAGGAGAGAGGTTGTAGGGGATGGATCCACATGACTACTGTGGCTCCTCCACTCACAATAATGATGACCAAGGCGCTGCCACATTGGTAGCAGCCAATGAGAGTTGAAGGAAGCAGATGTAAAAGGAGGTCCATATACCCAAAGTCCTTTCTGTGTGCAACGACTTAGCTCCCATGAAACTACCTGAGGTCTGGAAACTTCGAGAAATTGAATTACATCCCCAAATATATAATCAAGAGATTGTTGATTATACATTACTGAAATGAGGTGAGACCCTCCAGATGGAGGCCAAACAGCTGTAGAAAGTGACCACATCATGTACTTGGAGCACACAGTTCTTCAGACAGTAGTGGGAGACCTAGATGTACAGTCATGGTTGCCATGCCTCTTGATTAACGTTGCAACCAACCTTGAGATTTAGATGGATATAGGGATGAATGACTCAGTCTATTTCTCTTCTATGTCACTTTTAGATGTGTCCATTCATCAGTCTGTTTCAGCATCAATCAGGATATGGGGAGATGGTTTGGTGGTGGTAAAAAAAACACTACTACACATATTTGTGTATTTAAATAAACAATTCTTTTCTTACAAAATCAGCATTTCTGAATCTATTTTCAGTTGACTACCTGTTTCATCCTCAAATATACATCTGAATATGTTTTCTGGTGTGATTTTTTTAAAAAAATGCTAAGAAAACCACACTGTAAAACCCCAAGAAATGTGAATTCCTCATGATAACTGCATTCCAATTCACATATTAGTCTGAGAGTTGTGGGAACAGGTTGAGTTAATATCAGAATTTGCAAAGAAAAAGAAATCCTCAAGCATTTCTAGATAGATGCTGATGTCAGGGTAATGCGAAGTGATCTCACTATTCAGCAAACACTCCTCATAACCAACATCCTGTGAAGTAGATGTGGTTGAGTATCAGATTCAGTTCAGCTGGTATTTAAAGGCTGAAGTGAACTTGATTAAACCTATCTAATTCACATTTTCTAAAACAATGCACAAATGGAAACGCAGCCTTCCTTTGAAATTTGCACTTATCTGAATTTTGTAATGTAGTTCTCCAGTCAAATAATGTGTGCAAATAATGAACATACATGGCTAAAATATACATGAAAAATGCACATACTAGTGTAAAGCACATATGAAAATGGTTTGTATCAGGCAATACTGCTTTACAAAAAATATGTATACGTAGCAAAATAGTGTTGCATATTGGGATAAATTTGCAGTAAAATGTTGATGAATTTCCATGAGGACTTTCTTAAAATGCAAATTTATGTGAAAATGTGGAGAACTCAAGACTGGGAATATGAGAGATGGAGAGAAACTAAAGTTGACAGAGTCACACATCCCTAGGATGTCATAGAAAGAATAAATGAGGAACAGAGCCGTAGCTGTGCAGAGGGCAGTTAATTTGAAGGGCCCTCCACTGGAAAATATGATTCTTCTGATTTCCCTACAACCCCAAAAGAGAGACAGATGTGAATAATAAAACAGTTACCTGTTAAATCATATTGATTTCAATCACATTGCTATTGGCTTTTTCCATAAGCATCCTACAGTCCTGCTGTTATGCAATTTCAGATCAAAAATGAAGGGGCAATTTAATTTGTAAAGTTATCCATGAATATAGTCTTACCTATAATTAGGAAGGGAGTTGGGGGGTGGGGAGGTACAGAAAATACTCAAAATGTTGGAAGTATGCCTTCTATACCTACGAAAGCTTCATTTCCCACTAAGAGAAATAAATGGGGTGCCAGAACCCATGGAAGCTGCTGTGACTTAGATGTAATTGTTAACACATCTCCAGTGGAAGTGTCCAACACACTGTCTAATCTGGTTTCATGGGATCAGTTTCAGCTTGTGTGGCCAGAAGACATGGACACGGTGCTTGTGGAAGGACACTGACCACAAGCTATATGGGGTTGATACCAGCCCCACAATGTTTGGGGAGCCACAGATTCCCCACCCCCAATTTACAGGATTAGGGCTGCAAGCCGGTGGCCACTTTTTTCTGAGTAAAAAATGTCTAGGGTTGCACTGTAAAAGGATATTGAGTTCTATCAAGCAAGGCAATTAGTATTTCTTTTTTTAACATGGAAGCCTCTAAACTTACACTGTCTTTTTTAGTATGTGGGAGCCTAAGGTCTGCTTAAAACAACGAGGGAGGGGGGGAACTGTGAAGAATGCACAGCGTATCCTGCCTTGTAAGCTTGTCTCTCAGCAAGAGCTGAAAGCTACAATACATGCCATGTAGGGAGTCTGCTAGACGCATGAAAGGAGGTAACAATAAAGGAAATTCGGAAAACGTTGCTAAAACGACAGTCACTGTTAATGGCCCAATCACAAAAATTGTCCTTCAAACTGAAGTGTGCAGTAAATAGTAATGAATCGATGTACTTTGTCGGACAGATTTGATTTGTCTAGCAAATCCAAACTGACATATGCGCTCATTTACTCGTAGATAGCCTTTTGAAAATGCCATTCTGGCAAAGCATAAAAAAAGGTTATTTAGATTAGGCGGAGTTGCAAGATGAGTAGTACCTCAAGTTCATTGGCTTACATGCACACTCATTTAATTTCCACCGCTCCATTACCCTGGGTGAAATTGTCCTTAAAAAGAAAAGAAAAGAAAGAGGAAGGTGCTTGCAAAAATGGCAAGGACACATTAAAAAGGATATGGGGACCGATATAGTAATGCCTAGGGGTGTCCCCCCTTTTCTTTTAAACCCTTGCATAAAAAGGGAATTGGCCCGGAGGCCATTTTATTACACATTGCAAGGATTGTATTCAAACGGGGTGAAGTATCAGTCAAGTTGTTTGTTCATTTGTTGGGGGCCTTTCCATGGATTTCTATGATGGGAGAGTAAACTTTAACTCCCTGTACACTACATATAACATTGTGGATCACATCCACTTGAGTGCTGTAACAATCAGTAACACAGCAATACAATTCACCTTTGCTGGGTCAATGGTGGCTAATGATGTGCAAAACCGCCAGTGGCTCCTGAATGGTGGTGTAGGTTGGGTTGGACGGGGACTTCCATACCTTGAAGCACACATAGAGTGTGGCGGTAGAGGTAATATCATGGAATCATAGATATGTAGAGTTGGAAGCAGCATCTAGTCCAACTCCGTGCAATGCAGGTATCTCAACTAGGTCATACAGGACAGGTGGCCACCCAACCTCTGCTTAGAAAAATCCAAGGAAGGAGAGGCCACCATCTCTCATGGGGGTCCATTCTGCTGTCAAACAGCTCTTACTGTCAGAACATTCTTCCAGATGTTTAGTCGGAATCACCTATTTTGTAACATGAATCAATTGGTTCGCGTCCTAGCATCCAGGGCAGGAGAAAACAAGCTTCCTACATTTCTCCATGTGTCAGCCCTTTGGGTATTTGAAGTGGGCTGTCAGATCTCCTCTTGGTCTCATCTGTGATGGCCTGGGACTTGGACTTGGACTTGGAATTGGAGGCGTCTCGGTCCGCACCCGATTCTCTGCCTCAGGCGGCATCTGAACCGAGTCTGGAGCCTGATTCTGAAGAGCCCCAGTCTGCACAGGTTCCCCTGCAACAAGCACCAGCTGAGCCGAATCAGGGGCCCGAGCCTGCCCTGGCTCCAGATGCGGGGATTACCTCGTTGCCCTCTGCTGGGCAATCACATGCAGCTGCTCCACCACCAGTTGGGTCAGGAGAGGCTGAGGTGGCCTCTGGGTCTAGTAACCCACCGACATCTCCCAAGCTGCAGAGACTCAGGTCTGAGAGAAGGAGAGACCTGAGTACTCGCAGGAGGAGTGCTCACCTTTGGGCAAGACAGGGAGGTGAGTCACCAAGGGATCAGGACCAGCCGTTACCCCGTCAGAGATAAAAGGCTGCTGGACCCCGCCCCAGGTTGTGGGAGCAACATTGCTGCTTGCTGGAACCCTGTGCCTGACCTAGCCTGGTTTCCTGCCTTGGCCCTGTTGGACTGACTCCTCATGGAATCCTTGGATTCGGGACTGGACCTGGACCGAGTTGCTCGGGTTAACCCCCCGGGCCCAGCACATCATCTTTACCAGGGTAATTCCCTCAATTGGCACCCCAGCCAGTACTGTGCACAAGAACATAGGAAATTTATTTATACTGAGTCCATCTAGCTCAGGGTTTCAGACAGGAGTCTCTTGCAACCGCCTAAAAAAGCTGGGGGTTGAACCTGAGACCTTCTGTGTGGAAAGTAGCTGTTCTTCCATTCAGCTATGATCCTTACCCATCTTGAAAGTTCTCTTTTGGCGAAATTCTTGTGCATTTGCAAACGAAAGCACACCAGAGGGTACATAGAAACAGAGGAGGTTGCCTTCTACTGAGTCTGCCCATTGGTCTTTCAAACTTAGCATTGTCTTCACTGACTAACAACAGTTCTTCAACCAAGGGATATTCCCAGCTCTCCCTAGATATGTTGGGGCATTTGCACATTAATTCATCCCCTCCTTCCTTCCTCCATTACACGCCTCTCATTTTCTCCTGCAAATCACATTGCTAGTAATACAAATAAGAGGAGCAGCAGCAGCAGCAAATTTAAAGAGAGCATTTTAGAGAGATTTGGACCACTTGATTCTCCTAACTTAACTCGATATAACTATTTTCACTTTAAATTTCCTTTTTCAATGCTTGTTGTGATTCTTCTACTGCATAAATGGACTCTAAATCTAAACAACCTACTGAAATTACGCCACTGATGAAAATGATTTTAACAGAGCATTTAATATAAATCAACTTTGGAGGTACTGATTCTCAGAAACTTGCAAAATGCTAAATTATTATGCAGCAGCAAATCCACAAAAGCATGCAGTTTAGTATTCTCAATATAAGGCAAAAAGTCCTCCCCCACTGGTCCTCTTTTTAATTGGCTTATCTAAAAAAGAAAAGCCAATACTTTTCAGACAGTTGGCAGCAAAATCCCTCAGGATTTCAGGAAGCATAATTCCCTTTTTAAAATTCTCCACATTTATTAATGACTTGGGGTGGGGGTGGGGGAAATCACACTTAAAATTGCTCAGTGGGTCTTCCCTCCTGTGTCTCATATTCTCAGCAAACCTCCAGCACTTCTTCCTAATTTTTATCCAACTGTTAACCTGACTAATCGTTAGAAAACCCAGCCTCATACAAATCAGCTGTTGTTGAGGAGAGATTGGCAACCTGGAGGAGTTTCCAGAAATATTAATGCAGGATAGAGGGAGCCAATATGGCTGTCACAGAATCACTGTTTACATTTCCAGTTGAAGTAGCTGGTGCTCCCCTATCCATTCTGTCTCTGTTTTTTCTCTTCCTCCTTCTCTCATGTCAGGCATCCTGCTCACCACAGGGGTAGGGAGGAAATGACAGGAGTTCAGAGGACTGGTGTCAGATTTTGGAGATTTAAAGGACGGTGCTCTGTGTCCAAAATAAAAGGAAGCTGCTTCTCTCTTTTTTTGGCAATTATGCTTACACTCATGTGTTTCCTTGCAACAAGTTAAAATGTTGTTTTTGTTGCTATTACTCCTACTACTATCTAGACTTGTTATTTACTTGTTACTCAAAGGTATCAAGGCAACATACAATACATTTAAAACGTAAACATAGATACATTATACCATTAAAAACAGAGCCAAACAACCCCCAAAGCCATTTGGGTTAGAATTCCTGCTCCATGACTGCAATCATGGGATTATTGTCTTTCACATGACAGTGTATTTTTTGACTCCACAGAGTGGGAAGTGATGGAGACAGGATGTTTGTGTTACTGTGTTCCACGAAGTGGGACTATTGTCCTTTGTTCTGTTTCTCTTTGCTGCCTGATGCTAGAGAGAGAGGGAGCCATGTTGCAGTGCTCCGTGTGTGTTTATATGTAAATAAAGTAGCTTAGCCAAAATGCTGAGTTGCTGAGGTCTGTTACACAAGCTGTGAAGACTCTGTGGATCCCTAAATGTGCCGATGTCTGTTGGCATTGGTCGCTGTGATGTTCGGGCAGAAGAAAGCTTTTGAAGCTCTCGAACGATCGACCAGGAGGGAGGGAACATGCCAGTTGGGCATGTGTCTCTGCCAGGGTCCTACTCCAGTGTAGGGCTGAGCTCCTGACAGTTTGAAGCTTTGGTAACACACTAGTAACAAACACTCATACACAAAAAACCCACACACAAACAACACCATCGTCTTGGGGGGCAATGCTATGACAAGATCTGCAGGGATGAGCAGTTTAGGATGTAGCAGCTCTCTGGTTCAACTGGTGTTAAGTCTCCAAACCTGGCTCAGCTGAAGACATGCCAGCATAACTTGTTCTGTCAGGGTTTAGCTCAGGCTTCCTTAACCTCAGCCTTCCAGATGTTTTGAGACTACAATTCCCATCATCTCTGACCACTGGTCCTGCTAGCCAGGGATCATGGGAGTTGTAGGCCAAAAACATTTGGTGGGCCAAGGTTGAGGAAGCCTGGTTTAGCTGAAGGTGGCTGGGCTGAGGCCAGTGTAAGTTCCCAAAAAGATGTATTCTGGAGGCATGGTGGAGCATGACCAGAGACAGGGGACTTAGATTGGAACCTAAGTCTGTTCAGTTCAATTACCTGACCTGGCAACCTGGCACAGAACACTGTTTTAAACGCTTGTTTTCCCTCTGCCATGTTTAGGTAGAGCAACAGCAGCAACAGCAGGGTTTGGATCTGATGTAACTTTACACATGGTTAACTTAGATCTTGGCCACACTTCTACTTGTCCCATGCATGGAAAGCATGGGTCTCAGCTGTTTTGCCCTCACTCCACTTCTATCCCAGGGGGAATCTGCTCTTTGGTGCTAAATTGGAGGAAACATTGCTGTGGAGAAAACCCGGGGAAAAGCAGTGGGGGAAAGCAACAGGAGAAGTGGAAGTGTGGTAAAGCTTTAAACCAATTTAACTCACACCAGCATGCTTTACACCAGATTATTGTGCATGGGATAGTTCCCACAGTCTACCAAAAGCCTGGGAGGTGGAAAAGAAGATAAGTCACATATTACCTATAGAAATATCACCTATAGCAAAAGAGGTGTTCCACCTCTCTCTACTTCACAGGGATGGCTTACACACATCGGTAGCTAACTCTTTTCTCACAGGGATGGTTCACATTTTAGTGGCAATCACTTTTATTTGGTAAATATTGGAAAACACTAATCAAGTAACATATCAGCCAAGGTCACTGCTCTTCTCTCTTACGGACATCTTTCACAACGAGCAGCAATGTTTTGACTGGAACCCCAGCCAGTTACCTGAATGTGTAAAATGAGTATGGTGGACCTGTCTCTGGAGACAGAACTTCCAGATCACCTCACATCCCCTCAAAAACAATGCCAGTCAGTGGAAGTGGTTGGCAGATCCAGCTGTGAGTCATTTGGTGCCACTGAGTAATTAAATGGTGAGAAACAGGGTGGAATGAACCAGTCCTATGGTGCAGAGATCTTGCAAGAAGGCAGCAGCAAAGCAAGTGGCAGTCGACTCTCTGAAAACCTGTCCAGTGCTATCTCACCTGACTTGCGGGTGGCATATTCTTTCTCACCATTAAGTAAGTGATGCTTAATAATAAGCTGCTTAATTAAGCTCCAAAACCTTTAGAAAGGTCTGCATGCAGCAGAATGAGGACTCTTGGTCTGACTGTTATTGGCACCCCAATGAGCCTATTTTGCAGCAGGTTTTATAACTAAACAGGCAATGGTTCGATAATCCAGCACCCTTTAGAGGTAAATAGGAAATATTTAAAACAGAGGCTGACCATCTGTTAGATATTTTGTGGTTGCACCCTGCATTGCAGATCCTTCTTTAAACAGGAGGTTGGACTAGATGACATCTAACTTCCTTTCCAATTCTGCGATTGTGAGATAGGATGTAAATTGTGTTATAAATGCTGTGAGTTCTTATTTGCTTTGTTGCTGTTCTGCACACCACTGCAAGGCCTTGGAACTCTTAAAACTCTCAGAAAGGACTGCAGAAAAAGCCAACCCACATTGTGTCCCTAATGGCTATTTTGACTAACTGCTTAAGTAATGAATCACTTCATCGGGAGAATGGAATGCCTATTGAAAAACTTACAGAATGGCTCTATGTACTGATTGTGATTAAGGACTGCTGTACACTTTTTTGACCTTGTCAATTACCATGCTGTGTCTTTTAATGTCCCTTTTTAAAGATGGCAGTGGCTGGTCTCTGGTGAATCTACTTCAAGCATAGGGGGAGGGTGAATGGCTCCCCCAGTGTTATAAGAACAGGAGAGAAGGGTTGGGGGAGAAACTGGGTTCAGTTCGTTATGCGAGCTTCTCAAATTCACACAATCAATGCAAGAAATGAAACACAGCAATGCAATGGAATTCACCCTTCTCCAGTTTTTGCCGTAAAGGTAAAGGTAAAGGGACCCCTGACCATTAGGTCTAGTCGTGACCGACTCTGGGGTTGCAGCGCTCATCTTGCTTTATTGGCCGAGGGAGCCAGCGTACAGCTTCCGGGTCATGTGGCCAGCATGACTTAAGCCGCTTCTGGCGAACCAGAGCAGCGCACGGAAACACCGTTTACCTTCCCGCTGGAGCAGTACCTATTTATCTACTTTCACTTTGACGTGCTTTCAAACTGCAGGAGCTGGGACTGAGCAACGGAAGCTCACCCCGTTGCGGGGATTCGAACTGTCGACCTTCGGATCGGCAAGCCCAAGTGGCTCAGTGGTTTAACCCACAGCACCACCCGCGTCCCAGTTTTTTGCCATGCAGTCCCCCAAAACCTGAATGGAAAAAAGTGAATGTAAGAGAGAAATGTGCATATAAATGTACATATTTGTCATTCTGTTGGTTTTCCCCAACCTGGTGCCCTACAGATGCTAAAGCATTACAGATCTGAACAGCCCCAACCAGCATGGAGGATGGGAGACATAGCTGAAACATCTGGAGGGTCTCTGGTTTACAAAGGCTGCACTATATCAGCATCATTCCAATGGCATTGTTGTGGTTGCAATAATGATGTGTTAATGTACTTGTATACAGGGGCTTTCTGAGATTAGACATCAGAGGCTTTCAGCTTTCAGCTTTCATTTCTCTGGTTCTATGCAGACATACAGCAAAAGTACTATCTGGGTCTTCATCCCAGAATGCATGTTATCTTGCTAATCCACATGAAGACCTGGGATAAACTAGTTTGTAAATCAGAGTCCTCCAGGATCCTGGCTAGGATTAAGGGATGGATCCATCATACACACAACAAGGAAGTAAGTTAATACCAACAAATGTGACCTCGTGCCGTGCTCTTGTCGAAGAAAATCTCCTGTGTCCTTTAAAGGAAGGTTGAACAGATCTTGGCAAATCAATTTTACAGTTCTTGCACACATCTATGGTAATAAGATGATTGTTCCTAGAAAATGAAGGTTTTTATTTGTTGTTTGCCTTAGTATAATTATAGTGTATAAGGCTGCAGTCCAATGCTTACTTACCTGAGAGTAAGCCCCATTGAACACAATGGGGTTTACTTCTGAGCAGATATGTGCAGGCAATTGCAGCCTTGATGTGTGAAATGAGAGCATTTTGGAAAATGAAAGTCAGACACATATTTAAAATGCCGCATGTGGGTATATAAACAGTTTTGTTTCTGTCTGCACAATTATGCATTGGATATGACTTCAAGAAGTCCCTGTTTATCATCTACAGCTACATAATGACATTTTACTAATGTTATTCTTCCAGGAGAATCATACCACTGCCTATTAAGGCTCGAAGCTGCACTCTTCTATGAAGTCATAAACTGTATAAGTGCATGTGCGTATTTATATAACGTTAGCATATTATAGGTTAGAGCTTGTGCATTTTTTTTTTTTTTACCTGAAGAAGAATCATTTGAATGGTGAGGGAGCACAAAGAGGGAAAACCTCTTTTATTTTAGTGATTTAGGCTGCAATCTGATACCCATCTATTTAACTTTATGGGGCTATACATTGAGTAGACATCTATAGGATTGTGCCATTATCATGTCTCTTGGTACCAGTTACTGACTGTTGTCTTCAGACCATGTCTGTGAGCTCCAGAAGTACTGGCTGAACCAGGAGTGAGGAACCTACAGCTCTCCATACGTTGTTATACCCACAACTTCCAATCTGCCCCAGCAATCATGGCCAATGGTCAGGGATGATGAGAGTGGTAGTCTAATGACATCCAAAGCAGCTGTATTCGGGTTCTTTTGTTGTTTTGGAAAGTGCAAATTCAGAGTGTTTGCCTTTAAAATTAAGACTAAATCAAATTTCTGTTAAAACTGTTCCACTTCTGTAGCAGCAGAGGACGAAAACCATCCATGGATCGAAACAAAGCAGAAGAAAAAAATCTGGGCAATGAATGACCCGAGAGATATCTCTTGTTGCTCCATGAAGAGTAGGGATTCGAGATGGCAAATGGAGACAGACAATACATTGAAGGGGGGTGGACTAGATGACCCTTTGGGTGAGGACCAGTAATTATTACTCCTGTGCCATCTAAAGCTTTTAACGTGTACCTCTGGTTTAATTCAGAGAAATAAAGTATGCCTTGAAACTCAGAAGACTGGGAAACGCTGGCTTAGATACATCATTGCATAAATTCCATATTGACATACAGTATTTGCTTTTACATCCTGAGCTATAGGTATTGTCAGGGGTTCAGGGACAGAGGCACAGGGTAGGCAGGAGATGGAGAGCGATGGGGATGAATCCCAGGACAGCGAGGAAGAGGATGACAATGACTCTAGAGATTCCATGAGTCTTTCCAGCGAATCAGAGGATTCCCAGAAGGGGGCGCCGGTGGTCAAGGCCAGGGGAGCCCCAGGGGGGACTTGTCAGGAGCAGGGGGCCAGCGGGGGATCCCAAAGTGGCAGCTGGGCGTCAGGACCAGCCTCCCCGCCAGAGTGCAGCGAAGGGGGTGGAGGTTCCAGTGTATCAGGGGAGGCGGCTCCGGCAGTAGAGAAAGGAGGGAGGTCGGAGCAAGCCACCCTCCCGGAAGGGGAGGGGAGTAGTGAAGGGAGTAGCGTAGCTGTCAAAAGGAAAGTTAGAGGTTGGGGGCGCGCGCCAAGTTCAAATGTAGAGGCGCGCGGAAGTACAGGGAGCCCGGAGGAGGGGCCAGGTCCCAAAGCCCGCAGGAGGGGGCAAGAGCAGTCTGATTCCGCGTCGGAGGAATCCAGGAGGGGCGAAACCCCAGTGGGCAGAAAGACCCTGCGGAAAAGGAAAGAGAGAAAGAGGTGGAGCAGCGCAAGCCTCTTAAACTGGTGCAGGGCGGGGACAGATTCAGAAGGGACTTCAGCGGTCTAAGCCTAGCAGACGTAGGGCTGCGCGCCTCGGATCTGAAGCAAACAATGAACTGCAATAAACACTTTTGTATATAAGAAAAGAAAGGCGTTGGTCTTTTGTGAGCTGAGACTTGAGGCAGCCCTGACAGGTATGTTCCAGATAATTTCCACCTCTGCATAGGTTCATATTGACACAGTAGAGGAATTACAATCACTCCATTGTCTCAAAAATCATTGTAGGATGCAATAGCATCCTATTTAGGCTGCAGCATCTGGAAGTGAAACTGTAAACTTTCATGGGACAAATTAGGATGGGGATAATGACAGTCACAATAAAACAAAACACATTATATAAGACACGTTTTGGTCTTGTGTCATTGAGCATTACCTTCACTTCACAGATAAAGTGTAGGTAACAGCATCCACTTCCACAAATCACTAATCTTAAGAAGTGCACATGAAACTCAATATTCTCCCTAACCATCTGGCTGCTGAAATCTCTCTTAATAGCAATGGTGGAATCTGAGCTGTGGCAAGTCTCCATCTCAAATCTGGTGGGACCAAAACTTCAATCTTGCCTCATAAAGGATGCTCCTGTCCATATCTATTACTGTCAGCAAAAGCACTGCAGCAAATAACCTATTTAGTGTCCATCAGGCAAAGGCTGCTTTAAGTGGATAGAGACAGGTGTCTGAAATATGACCAGAGCTTATTATATTAAGAGAAGACTCCAGGCTGAACTAAGTACTATAAATAAAGTGGTCAACCCAGAAGAAGATTGACTTTCATGTTTAGCTTTTTTTAGAGTAGGTCAGCATATGGAAGCTTTGGTGGTCTATCCAAGTACTAGTTCACAAAGAACAATGTCTGTCCTCAAAAGGACTGCTGAGAACATCTGGGTACAGTAACCAAATTTTCACATATTGTATCGACTTGCCTAAATATGTCCTAGCACAGCATTTGAATTGGACATCATTGGTCTAGCAGCTCAGTTTGCTCAGATGATTTTTTCCCCTGCATCGGTACAAATTATTTTTAAAAACCATGGGTTGAATCTAATGTTAGTCCTACGAGTAGGCCTATTGAAGTTAATGGACCTAAGTTAGTCATGGTAATGAAATTCAGTGCATTTACTCTAAGCAGGACAAGCATGGGATACAAACCAATGTTGACAGCATGATTCTATTTGCTCTTCATGAGTATCTCATAGCTAGGTGCAACATTATCTCTTCTCCTTAGCTGTGAAGAGAAAAGATGGGATGTACTCATCAGCGGCTACACTGGCAGGATAGGCATCAGGCAGAGCCCCAAGAATGACCCACAGAGAAAGGACATGAGAGAGAGCCAACTGCAGAAAGAGTTCTTGGCATAAGTCTATCCACCAGCATGTATTCATTTCACTGGCTCCCAGTATGTTTCCAAGCACAGTTCAAAGTGTTGGTGTTGATCTTTAAAGCCCTACATGGCTTTGGCCCTGTATACCTGAAGGAGAATCTCTACCCCCATTGTTCAGCCTGAGGTCCAGCTCTGAGTGGCTTCTGGTGGTTCCCTCACTGCAAGAAGTGAAGTTACAGGGAACCAGGCAGAAGGCCGTCTTGGTAGTGGTGCCCGCCCTGTGGAACGCTCTCCCATCAGATGTCAAGTAAATAAACAACTACACAACTTTTAGAAGACATCTGAAGGCAGCCCTGTATCAGAAAGTTTTTATGTTTGATGTTTTATTATGTTTTTATATGTGCTGTAAGCTGCCCAGAATGACTGGGGCAACCCACCCAGATGTGCGGGATATTATTATTATTATTATTATTATTATTAGTAGTAGTAGTAGTATTGACAATTGGCAATATCCAGTTAATTTCAACTCAGAGTAGGCTCAGTGATATCAATGGACATACTTAACTTAGCTCTATTAATTTCAATTAGTATTACTTAGTTGGATACAGCCCAATGGCCACGAGCCTCATGCATCATATGAAGAACTTTTTAGATGTTGCCCCACACATGATTCCAGTCACATGATTGGTGAGGGAAGTGAGGGCATGCTCCTTGGCACTGTCCCCTATGACTGATTTTGTTGTTCTCCACACAGCCTCTTTGTGGGAAGCCTTCTTCACTCATGGAGGCTTCCAGCATGATTTAGAACCCAGGAAGATCATGGTTCTAAACCATCAAGGGCCCTACATAAGTCAAGGAGCTGCTCAAGGAAGGCTCAGCTGCACCAGGAAGCCTTTACTCCTTTCTGCCCAGAAAGATCCAATGGCCAGCCTGGGGAAATGATGTCATTGCTGAGCTGGAAGCTTCTTCACTGAGAACAGCCACCTGCTGTCCAGAGATCCAGAAGCAATGAAACTATGGCAGCAAAGCAGAAGGAGCATCATCCCATTCACACAGGAAACAGTGTGATCCTCCATTTCTTTGCATAAACAGATATGATTGATTATGTAGATATATTATCTCACTCACTATGTGTTTCCTGATTGGCTTCTCTCTCGCTGGAGAGAGAGAGACAACGAAGGACATTCTGATGTAGGGTTTTGTTGAGGGGTGTATTTTTGGCACCAAATGCCACCACTCTCAACCAAATGTCAGTATTCTCATTCTCATTCTGCTGTTCCCAAACATTTCTAAATCATTTCTTTACCTGCATTCCTCCACAGAGCTTCTGATGCAGGAATTTTGCAGAGAAGTCTGACAAATGCGACTTAACTGAGAGGCTGTTTTCAATACTGCTTTGCAGTCAGTGCAATCAATCACTGAAGGGATGAGCCCGTGGCATCTCCTGCTAGGCAGCGCCAGAGTCCCAGGGCCAGACACCGTCCTAATGAAATAAACAATGAGAAACACAGGAAAGTAAAGTGGGCTGAAATTGGTTTCTTCAGCCTTTAATCAGACCTGACTGGCAAAAATGAGTTCTCAGTAAAGGAGTCGAGTCCATGGCTTAATCCCAGATGTGCTCAGGACCTAATACTGCTTTATTGCACATGATCAGCGACATCCTTTAGCGATTGGTGCTGACCAAATGAAACTGATCATGGCAACAGGCAGCTGGTATCCAGGCCAAGCAAGACTTTATGTGAAGAGTGCTTCTCTTTTCAGCTTAAAAGCATTGGCCGTCGTATCTGTCTTGTCCCATCAAACAGTTTCAGGGTTAAACTGCCCATTATGTTTAATGTGCAGTATGCTAGTATGTCTCTCTTTCCCATTTGATGTGTGTGGACCACATTTTTTTTTTATTATTGAGATCACTGTGCACAGGAATGGGAGGCTATCTTCTTTTCCTTTTTCCTGGCTCGTGATAAGTATCACAGTGTAATTAACAGGAACGTGTGCACCAGATTCAACAGGGTCCTGAGCCAAATCTAGCATATTCAGAGGGGTTGGGGGGTTGGATGAGTTGGGGAAACACAGCCAAGTTCAGTAGCAGTCAGGTTGGTGTTAGAATTCCTGCTCCATGATTGCAGTCATGGGATTGTTGTCTATCACATGACGGTATATGTTTTGACTCCACAGAGTGGGAAGTGATGGAGACAGGATGACTGTGTTACTGTGTTCTGTGAAGTGGGACTATTGTCCTTTGTTCTTTCTCTTTGCTGTCTGATGCTAGAGAGAGGGAGCCATGTTGCAGTGCTCCGTGTGTGTTTATATGTAAATAAAGTAGCTTAGCCAAAATGCTGAGTTGCTGAGGTCTGTTACTCAAGCTGCAAAGACTCTGTGGATCCCTAAGTGTGCCGATGTCTGTTGGCATCGGTCGCTGTGATGTTCGGGTAGAAGAAAGTTTTTGTAGCTCCTGAACGATCGACCAGGAGGGAGGGAAAATGCCAGTCGGGCATGTGTCTCTGCCAGGGTCCTACTCGAGTGTAGGATGAGCTCCCTGAGTAATCTGTGGCTGTCAGGGGGTAGGGTGTCAGGCAGGAAGGAGAGGCAGGCCTTGGGTGGGAAAACCTTGTGAAAAGAAGCAGGACTACCCTGACTGCTGAGAGAAGGTAGAAGCCCATCTCCCGAGTCTCCTTTCTGAGAAAGCTGTTCGCAAAGGAGCAGGAGCAGCACCTCTGCTGTCGAGAGTCATTCCTGTGTGGCTCATGGTGCTCCTTTGCAAGTGGCTTCCCTACAGAGAACACTATGGACCAGGCAGGATTGGGACGCCAATCATGGCTGCTGCAGGACACTCCTTTGTCCATTTCTATTATTTCAAAATATATATCTATGTATCCATATTATTATTTTATTATTAAAAACTATCTTGATCTGAGAACTGCATCTGAACATTTAGAGATGTGTGAAATTCAATAGGCAGTGACATTCCAGTTGGCACATTCATCCAGAAGGTTTGGGTTAGGTGAGTTTTGCATTGGAATTTGCAAGGATCAGATTCTTCAAGCATCTCTACCTGTTAGCCAGCTCTGTTCTCACTATAAGTTAAAATTGTTTTTTTTGTTTTTTGTTTGTTTTGAAAAGCATTGATTTTAATGGAAACAATCATTCTTCAGATTCTTTTCACCTGAAAATACAAACAGCTTAGCACCTGTGGTCCTGGCTGGTTTTGAATATGTCTCCTCTCCTGAATGGAAAATACATTATGTGGTTTCTTAGAAAATATAGGCATGGAGGTTCTTCTCTTAATCATTATGTTTTATGGTCTAAATCAGGATTCATTTGTATTTTATCCCCCATGCTCTAGCAATCTATACATTACCCCCCTCCCTTTCTGCCTGGATAGTTGTAATTAGAAAGTGACTTATGAAACTACACCACAAACAACACACCCACCCGCTTTTGCAACCAACACAAGAGTTGAAATGATAATAGCACAGTGTCAAAACAGTAAGATTCCTCTAACAATTACTCCCAATCTCTTCTAATAGATAGTTACAAATTCTGGTCATATTTTAGTTTCAAGGCATGAATAGGAAGCAATTAAACACACACGCACAAAACCAATCGCAGAGTATTTCATTCAAGCCATGTCTTATTCATTCAAAATGAATTTCACCCTTTCTCCTGCATCCTGCTAAGAAGCTACAGTGTGACTCGTAGAAAAGGTGGAATTTAACACGTCAGATTTCCTTTCCAGATATAGCAATCCTGCTAAATGCTCTGCTTCCCTGCAGGGCTTTTGGGTGTGCTTACATCAGACAAGTGTTCAAAGTTATTCTGTCAGGTTATCTGCCACACAGTGTGTTCCATAGGAGAGACTGCCCTCGAGGGAAAACCTGTCTCCTAAAGTAGTTTACAAATTGATCTAACAATTTGGTTTAAAATCACATGCATAATGTGTGGTTTCCTATTTCTTGAAGCTTCTCGTTGTGTTCAGGGCTGAAGAATAATAATGCCATATGACTCAAGAGACGAGCCACAGACAATTCCCCTTCCATGAACTGGGGGTGTGGAAAAAAATCTCTTTAAGGAGCAATCTTATGCACAAGAAGCTGTAAATCATGCCCGTGTAAAATTACATGAATTTCAAACCCCAATCAGCAGTGGGGCTTCCACTGCTTCTCTGCCTAAACTAGGGTTGCCTTATGTCCGAAATTTCATAGCTGGGATCCCACTGTCGTAAGCAGTGTCCAGAGGGAATTCATTGAAATGTCCAGGACGTATGTCAACTCATGTTAGAAGTGTAGATTTTGGCAAATTTCGTAAAAAAATAGCTGGGGGGAAAAGCTCAAAAAAAGATAAACAACTTTGCCCAAAAAAAGTTCAACAACTTTTGTGTCCGGATTTTCAGTTTTTTAAAATATGGCAACCCTACCTAAACCTGGCAGAGGAGGAAGAAGCCTATCAAATAGTGGAATTTGCTGGGTTGCCACATCATGTGACCAAGATGACCAACCTAAGTCCCTTCCAGCTCTGATCCTGTCCCTGCCATGCTCCAAAAATATCCTGGGGGGTGGGTGTGGGTGTGGGTGGGACTTATACCAGCCTCGGTTCAGCCAGCTTCAGCTCAGTTTCATGAAGCTCCACTGACCTGGGATGAGCAAGTTATGCCAGCGTATCTTCAGCTGAGCTGAGGTTGGAGACTTAACACTAGCCCAGCATGGCCCAGCCTGAATCAACTGCCTGAGCCAGTGATCCACTACATTCTAGATTGCTCATCTCCATGAAGCTTGTTATAGGATTAACCCCTTAGCTTGCATTTAAAGTTGAACCTCCCTGATTCAGACTTTCCAAAACAATGCATGAACTGAAACACAGCCCTCTTTCAGAATTTGCATTTCTCCATGTCTTGCAGTGCAGTTCTCTAGCCAAGTCGTGCATACAAAAATGCATATACTGTGGTAAATTCCACATAAAAGTGCATATATTAGCGAAAGTAACATAGGAAAATGCATTACACAGAGGAAATTGCTTTGCAAAAAATGTGTGTTAGGCAACACTGCAGAGTGGTGCAGGTGGGCCACAGGGGCAGTCACTCCAGGCACGAAATTGTTAGGGGCACAAAATTTCAACAGCCAGTGCTGCCTCAATACGGATGCATGGTTCCATCACTGGGCTCTGTTGAAAATGGCTTCTCCATGCAAACCACAAAGTGACCTCTCCCGACAACATAGCAACTCTTGTTTTCTTATCTCTGTGGGACCTTGGGTTACAAACACCACGGGTTACAAACACTATGGGTTACAGACTCTGCTAACCCTGAAGTAGTATCTTGGGTTAAGAACTTTACCTCAGGATGAGAACAGAAATCACACGGCGGTGGCAGTGGGAGGCCCCATTAGCTAAAGTGGTACCTCAGGTTAAGAACAGTTTCAGGTTAAGAACGGACCTCTGGAACAAATTAAGTTTGTAACCAGAGGTACCACTGTACACACTAAAGTGCCAGTGAATTTTCATGAGGACCTTTTGGAAAAAAGGAAGAAAAAGGCAGAAATGTAGAGACCTCCACTTTAGATTGGAAGGGATGAGAAATGGAGAGAATCTCAAATTTACAGACTGTCCCATCCCTACGATCTCATGATCAAGAGCCATTGTGATGCAGCAGACAGAAAGTTGTGCTGGATGCAGCCCCTGCTGAATTCTCGCTAGCAAATCACTATCTCTCAGGCCCAGGTCTCCTTCTGTGAAATGGGAATAATCAAGACCTATGTTGCAGGTTTGTTGTGATCAGAATTAGGGCCATGGATCCATTCATACTTCATTGAATTCCTGTGATTTTCCCACTCCCCTTGAATTAAAGAAACATCTCTCCCCAACTGCTTAGGACCATGCCATTCAAGAATTGCTGCTTATTGCATGTGACCTCAGGCTGAACCTAGTTTTTGAGCTGTTTTATATGATTCTGTACTATCTTCCATTATCCACATGTTCCCATCCTTCCAGATTTTCTTACAACAAAGCGACGGCTGCCAGAAACAATTGTGTTACCTAATAACCAAATCCACTGTCTAAGTATAGCTACTTACAACAGTTGCATATTCTACATTTCCTATAGGAAGGCATCATTTCCCCAAGAAATTTAGAACTGCTTCCAAACATCAAAAGAACCAACAAAATCCATGCTGAGGATCTGAGTGTTTAATGATAATATCTAAGATAAAGCTGGGATCACAGGAATCACATTACTGCTCCCTTCTGACTGAAACTGATCAATAAACAATCTGGCTTTCACCTGAAGTGCTAATATAAATAATCTCTGATCTCTAAAAAACTAAAGACCTCAGTAGTAATCACTATTCACCTGCTCGCACATATTCACACATCTTGGGTAAAGCCAGTTTCTGCAAAAAGTCACTTTGGTCATGGGGCTAGGACCCCAGGTTTCTAGTCTTTGGTGTTTTGTGTGTGATGTCCCTATTTTTATTGGAGGGGAGACATCACCTTGCCAACAAAGGTCCGTATAGTAAAAGCTATGGTTTTCCCAGTAGTGATGTATGGAAGTGAGAGCTGGACCATAAAAAAGGCTGATCGCCGAAAAATTGATGCTTTTGAATTATGGTGCTGGAGGAGACTCTTGAGAGTCCCATGGACTGCAAGAAGATCAAACCTATCCATTCTTAAGGAAATCAGCCCTGAGTGCTCACTGGAGGACAGATCGTGAAGCTGAGGCTCCAATACTTTGGCCACCTCATGAGAAGAGAAGACTCCCTGGAAAAGACCCTGATGTTGGGAAAGATGGAGGGCACAAGGAGAAGGGGACGACAGAGGACGAGATGGTTGGATAGTGTTCTTGAAGCTACCAGCATGAGTTTGACCAAACTGCGGGAGGCAGTGGAAGACAGAAGGGTCTGGTGTGCTCTGGTCCTTGGGGTCACGAAGAGTTGGACATGACTAAATGACTAAACAACAAATGCAGGCAGGCAGGCAGGCATATGTGTAACACAGTCTGATGGTAGTGTAGCAATCTGTGCTTTAGAAGAATTCACAAGCAAGCTTGGACTCTTTGCACTGAAGAAAATCCTAGCTGTGCCACTCCTTTTTTTTTTTAAGCTGAACTTCTATCTGTTTTCAGTATGAATCTAATGAAGCCATTTGTCATTTGACAAGTTTCCTGCTCACTGAGGCTGCAGCGCTCTTTCTTCCTTTAAGTTCCCTGAGCCACAAAGTCCAACATCTGATATTTTCTTCATCTACACTATCAAGCCTTCAATCAGAGAGAGAAAGAGAAAAGGAGGGGGAGAGGAGGAAAGAGAGAGAGAACGAGAAAGAAAGACTTGATAGAAGCTCCACAGCAGAAAAAAAAATTCCACTGAGCTCATACATCTCCTTGGATGGGTAGGAAGGACGAGGCGATGTAGACACAAAATGTCAGATAATTTTCTTTCTCATTCATTTGGTATAGTTTATGATCTGCGGTTTAGCTCAACATGATCTCCAGGAGTTTCAGGCATGTGGCCTTTCCAAGAATATAAATGTGTAGCTTCAAGGCTCCTGTATCTGCAGCAGTCTTTTTGGGCCACATCCATCAGAAATAAATGTATCCTTCCAGTCCAGGCAACCTCTGGGGGCTCATTAGTGATACAGAGTTCTAATTTTGATCTCATTTGCATCCTCAACCTGATTGCTCATTTTTGCGCAGGCAAACCCATCCAGCAAGAGGTCACCCTACTGCAAATTGGCAAATGGTCCACTATCTCCATTGCCTTAGATTTAAGGCCCTGTCAAAATGCTCTGGGACAATATAAAGAAAGAAAGGGGTCATCTGTCTGTCAACGAGTTCTATGTTTTTGCCTTCCCGGCTGAAACCACACAGCATGTTATGGCAGGCCAAACTCACCCAGGGCGAGTGTCTAACTGAAAAGCCTATGTCAGCCTTAAGTGCCATCATTTGCCAGCTGGCTATGTGCTACCAAATGGTGGAGATGAGCAGGGATGGCATTCAGATGCTGTGTATCATGCCAGCAACTGCAGCTCTTCCAGCCCCAGAGCCCTGTGTCATTGTTGCTCCTCGCCCTTCTGCTTGCTGCCTTTGCACCACCCTCTTCTATCTAAGGAAGTGAGCAGCGACAAAGAGTGAGGAGATGGAGCAAAGAACAGTGAGATGGCACATTCTCCAACTGTCTTGCCCTCTTGAGTCCAAGTGCAGAGAGTACCGTGGCTGAGGAGCAGTGACAACAGTGAAGAGGAAGTGGGCTCTCCCAGGTTATCTTGCCTATGGGACCTCCAAAACCTGAAGAAGGCACATGGCTGTAAGAAGGGGTGTGATTTAGTGGTTAGGTGAGCCCCAGGCCCAAGTGTCCATGCCAGTTGGCTTTGCTTCACCTATCATTCCTTTGGCCTTTTACCTGGAAGAACCCTTCAAATGGCCCTTCTCCCTAGGAACAGCAGAGATTAGTATCACTCTTCCCCCCTTGCTTTAAGGATGCAAAAGTGCAGTTCCAGCCCTCATTTCCAGTCTCTCCATCTGTTGAGACCTTCATCTGCCTGCTGCCATGTGGTCCATTGCTATGGCCATGGAAAGCACTGGCAGTCTTTGCCCCTTTCCTGACAGTGTGATGTGCAATGGTTGCTAACAGTGATGTCACTGAAGCTCATAATTCCGTCATTGAAAATATAGAGTTGAAGCTTAGACACTCATCAAGCTTGCCTCCCATCCAAAGTGAGCATTGCCATTCCCAGAGTTCTTCTCCGGATAAGATTGTAATCTGACACAGAAAATAATTCCCTCCTTCCCTTTTTTGTCAGGTGTAGCAATGGGGACAGGAGCAGCAGTTGCGTGTTGAGACCCCAAAACCATCCACTCGTGAATGAATGAGACACAAGGACATAGATATTAGGTTAATGTTATTGGGCAAATTTTGGCCACAACTTTTACAGAATGTGTTACAGAATGTGAGCAGTATTGGCTTAGGCATTGGAATTGACATGACTATATCTGACTCCTGCCCGTCATGCAGGGAGTCTGGTAAGGGTCAACCACCGATAGGGGGAGCCCCGTTGATGCAAACCAACTCAAGCTCCCCCTGGGTTCCTGACAGGGTCGTGGCATGGCCCTAGCCTAGCCCCGGACTTCGGGCAAGATCCACACCCCCAGATTCCTTTAACAGAATACCCTTAAGCTTGGAGGGGCAGGTGATGGCCACACCTCCCCTCCCCCATCATAAGATCAACCAATTCCTAATCGCCAAACCTTACAAAGTTGTGATGATTGCTACGAGGTAGGCAAAAACCAAATGGCCCGTGCCAATCTGCCAAGTGGAAAAAATCCTACCAGGCCCCTCAATGGTGTCCAGCTGCGGTCCATAGCAAGGCCAAAGTTGAAACCTGCAAATTAGGGAGTGTGGGAGGGAGATTGAGGAAGCGAGCCGAGAGGAAGCTCTCCGGTTAATGCTTCTGTTTAAATGGGGTCTGGCCACGCCCCCCAGTCAGCGGATTGGCTGGCTGGGTGATGGCATGGCCAGGAGCCTCTGGGTGATGTGGGACTCTGTCCCCTGCCCCCAGAGGGGAGTGGGTGGCCATGTGGTCCACCGCAACTCCTCCGCACTGTTGAGTGGAGTGGATTTCTCTCCAATTCTGCTCTTACCTGGAGGTAACTGTACCTACATCTGTGGCTTTGATGCTGCCAGCTAGCTTCTCCTTTTTCTCCCGTGGAAAGACCTCTGAATACCCACCACATGCCAAGGAAGTAAGAAGGAAAAATCTACCTGCCAACTCTGCTGTTGCTGCTGCTAGTTTTTAAGAAAACAGCTTGTTTGAACCCAGTGGGATTAAAAGTGGGGATTGGAGCAGTGGTTGCTGATGTCACAAAGGCACTTGCACATCCTTAAATTAGGGAGAATGAGTGATTCCCCTCCTTGCAATTTTTAGGGAGAAGGGACATTTGGAATGCCCTATAGATACCGCCCCGGCGGGAAGGTAAACGGCATTTCTGTGCACTGCTCTGGTTCACCAGAAGTGGCTTAGTCATGCTGGCCACATGACCCGAAAGCTGTACGCCGGCTCCCTCGGCCAATAAAGCGAGATGAACACTGCATCCCCAGAGTCGGTCACAACTGGACCTAATGGTCAGGGGTCCCTTTACCTTTACCTATGAAATACAAGGTGAAAGGTTCTCCAGTCTGCTAGCATCTCCTCTATTTCAGTTTCCACATGGTGTTCCCACACAGTGGTGAAGCAGTTCAAGAAAAGACAGACAGAAAGATTTGCTAAGAAATGGAACATCGCTGGAGACAACTGTGCCCTGCATAAAATACATGCATTTAAAACATTAACTCTCTCTGAAGAATTCTAGGCTGTAAAAAGATCTAGAAATATGCTCAAATTTGAAATTGTCAATGTTAGGCCGAATTGCAGTTATTAAGATGAATGTACTGCCCAGAATGTTATTTTTGTTCCAAACATTGCAAATTCTTGACAAGATGGACTGTTTCAAGAGGTGGCAGAAGGACATTTCAAAATTCGTCTGGCAGGGCAAAAAGCCCAGAATAAAATTTAAAATACTGACGGATGCAAAAGAAAGAGGGGGGTTTGCCCTGCCGGACTTAAAATTGTATTATGAAGCAGCAGCGTTTTGCTGGCTGAAAGAATGGATGCTCCTCGAGAATACAGATATCTTGGATTTAGAAGGTTTTAACAATACATTTGGTTGGCATGCATATCTATGGTATGATAAAATTAAGGTGCATAGGGCCTTCAAAAATCATATTGTCAGAAAAGCATTATATAATGTTTGGATAAGATATAAAGATCTGTTGGAAAGCAAAACCCCTAGATGGTTGTCACCCTTGGAGGCTAAGGCGTTGAAAAAGCTTAATATGGAAGCCGAATGGCTAAAGTATTGGGAAATTTTGGAACAAGATGGAGATAAGTTGAAGTTACAGAGTCATGAGAAATTGAAACCCAAAGTTCGAGATTGGCTCCACTATTATCAAATAATGGAGGTGTATAAACAAGACAGGAAAATTGGCTTCCAGGTGGAGAAATCAAAATTAGAAACTGAACTGTTAGAACCCAATACTAAGAATTTGTCAAGAATGTATAATCTGCTGCTGAAATGGAATACACAAGATGAAACAGTTAAATCAGCTATGATTAAGTGGGCACAGGACATTGGTCATAACATTATGTTTGCTGACTGGGAATGGTTGTGGAACACCGGGATAAAATTTACGGCATGTAATGCCTTAAAGGAAAATATTATGAAAATGATTTATAGGTGGTACATGACCCCAGTCAAGCTAGCAAAAATCTATCATTTGCCTGATAATAAGTGTTGGAAATGTAAAGAAACTGAAGGTACTTTTTATCACCTTTGGTGGACGTGCCCAAAGATTAAGGCTTTTTGGGAGATGATACACAATGAAATGAAAAAGGTACTTAAATGTACCTTCCCTAAGAAACCAGAGACCTTCCTCTTGGGCATTGTCGGCCAATTAGTGTTAAAGAAAGATAGAACTTTTTTTATGTATGCTACGACAGCAGCAAGAATACTCATCGCAAAGTATTGGAAGACACAAGATCTACCCACCCTGGAAGAGTGGCAGATGAAGGTGATGGACTATATGACACTGGCTGAGATGACTGGCAGAATCCGTGAGCAGGGGAAAGAGACGGCGGAAGAAGATTGGAAGAAATTTAAAATTTATCTTAAGAACTATTATAAAATTTGATGAATGCTAAAATGTCGAGGTTTTGAGAAAGAAAAGGAGATTACAGCGACATAAGATTAAGCTGAAGAAAAGAATAAGAAAAAATATATTTGATAAAATTATTTAGAATTTGCTGAAATAATTTTGGAAATTGGGATGTAGGAAGGGGAGGTTTGGGGGAGTCCGAGAAGTGAGGGATATGAAAAAAAGGTTATGAAATTATACATGTTTGTATGTCTTTTTATTTGTTTGTATTGTTTAAAATTTTTTTTTGTAAAATCAATAAAAAATTATGAGAAAAAAAAAAAGAATTCTAGGCTGTAATAGGTTTCCAATACCACTGTAGTTTCGGCAACTAGCTGTTATTTATAATTAAGATACCACTTAGCTTTGCATTGTTAAATATTAAAGGGCCAGAGTTTTGTTAAGTTACATGGGCATCAGCTTCTCTGTTGGAGGCTAAGAACAAAGCTCTGTCAAACATCAAGCTTTGTTTTATGGGATTTGAGTGACCAGATGATGAAAAGCAGTATATTCCTCCCTGAAATATAAATCTGAGACCCCCGGCAGAAGAAAGATAGCTAAAAGGCGGCCTCCTGCCTCACACTAAGTTTGTTCTCGGTGTGGCAAAATGTTGACAGAGGTTGCATATTAAAGTCACGACCCGTCTAGTGAAGAAGCAGCATTTTGCGTTGAATAAACATTGTCAGAGCTCAGAGGGAGAGCAGTTTTCTCACTCGAACATCTTGGCATGAAACCCCTGTTCAAAAGAGGTTTCATTTCATTTCTTATTTATTTTAACTTGCGATCATTAATTAGGCTTTATAATCCTGCTCCAATTCTCCAACGACCTCCTCTGTGACATAGTTGGTAATGGAAAATTCCACTCAGATCTTTGTTTATAGGCTACACAGCGCTCTGTAATGATACATTTCACTAGTACAAATCATCCAGTTATTTAATTCATGTTTGCACTGGCAGTGTTTTAGGACTAGTTTACGTAGGTTTATACTCTGCGGCAGAAGTGGCAAATGTGTAGCCCTCCAGATGTTGCTGAAATATTACTTCCACCACCCCTTCCTATTGGCCATGCTAGCTGGGGACTGATGGGAGTTGGGGTCCAATAACATTTAGAGGCACCAGGTTAGCTGTCCTTGCCCTATGTTGTTGTTTAGTCGTTAAGTTGTGTCCGACTCTTCGTGACCCCATAGACCAGAGCACGCCAGGCACTCCTGTCTTCCACTGCCTCCCGCAGTTTGGTCAAACTCATGCTGGTAGCTTCGAGAACACTATCCAGCGATCTCAACCTCTGTCATCCCCTTCTCCTTGTGCCCTCAATCTTTCCCAACATCAGGGTCTTTTCCAGGGAGTCTTCTCTTCTCATGAGGTGGCCAAAGTATTGGAGCCTCAGCTTCCCGATCTGTCCTTCCAGTGAGCACTCAGGGCTGATTTTCTTAAGAATGGATAGGTTTGATTTTCTTGCAGTCCATGAGACTCTCAAGAGTCTCCTCCAGCACCATAATTCAAAAGCATCAATTTTTCGGCGATCAGCCTTCTTTATGGTCCAGCTCTCACTTCCATACATCACTACTGGGAAAACCATAGCTTGTACTATACGGACCTTTGTTGGCAAGGTGATATGTCTGCTTTTTAAGATGCTGTCTAGGTTTGACATTCCTTATAGGATGAAACAAAGTCTTCAGTTCTTGACACCACCCACCTGTGCACATTGAATGTTTTCTATGAACTCAGTTTAGCCTAACATACTTACATATAAGAACAATACCATCTGACCATGAAATCTGGAACAAAAGGGGCAAACAGATCAAATGGGCAGGTTCAAGTGATGGACAACCATACACAATTGCATTGTGGGGGGAAAGAGCCCCATCTTCTTTATCATCTGATCATCCCAACTTTTTATTCTAGGTCCATCAGTGGACTTAAATAACTCTGATTAACTTAAGTCCATTGAATTAAATGAGTGCGTTCTGAGAATTACTTAGATACAACCGTGTGTGTGTGTATGCACATTTGAAAACAAAATTATTCCAATTCAAATGCACTAAAGAATCTATTTTTTCCAACATATTGACTATACAAGTAACATCTGTAGAAGAATGTGCTCAATAAAGCGTTTCCAATTTGGTTGAATTGATTACAGTATTGGCTTCCCTCTTTGATGCTAATATGATTTGTCAACATGAACACAATGGTGTCTTCATCGATTTTGATTTCCCACCCCAAAATGGTAGGAGCTGACAGCATTTTTCAATATTTAGTGCAATGATTTCTTGTGGCTGCGATCATATAAGAAATCATTTTGTGGTGCTGAACTAATATATCTTAAGTGTAATTTAATAGAAAAAAATATTGGGTCAAAAATTAATTTTATGAAAGTTATTTCTTTTGTAGCCACTTGGATTTTCCAGCATTCCAGCTTGCCGGACAGAATGATCCACCCACTCTCCCCCTCCTGTGCTACTCTGGAGGTTATCCTGACCCCCATGAGCCAATTTGGGAAGGGGGCACAATGGAAGGAGGAGATTAACTCTGCTTCACAAGCAGAATCCTTGCACAGGCCATCCGCTGATTAGGTGAATCCTGCCCAATGATTGCTCAAACTCCAGAGTTTCCCTTCCCTTCTCCTGTTCATTCTGAATTTGCAGATCATTGCATCCACAAAGCACTTCTTCTAAAGGAAAACAATGGAAAAAAACACATTTATTTAGCACTTTGAAGCATTCAAAGCACTTCACACCCATTTTGTCAATCATCATTCAAGCAATGCAGCAAAATAAGACAGAGTAGCAATGAACTGGCTCAATTTCACCCACCCTACCTGCACACCAGGGATATAAAACTCAGATGTGACCCATAATTGAGAAGAATTATTATTTTCATGTGCTAAGTTCAGGGAACAATCAGACTGAGATGCGGCACTGAACATCTTGCAAAGGTAATCTATTCTTGTGACATTTCCCATCACAGTATTTTGCAGGCTCAGTAGGCGGGGACAGTTCAAATAAGGTTTGCACAGCAAATTGATGCTCTGATGCTCACCTGAACTGAACTGAACTTCCGAAGCTTTTGAAGTTCATCCATCAGCAATATTTTTGCATCCATGCACAAGGTCATTCCCATCAAGGGCAGAAGTAGTTGTTAGTGGAAGAAGGAGTTGTCTCTCTTGAACACAGCACCCTATGTTTAAATGTTGTCATGTGATCTGAAGTGAAGCAAGGGAGAAAAAGTGCTGTCCATTTCCATTTCCTGCAGCAATTCATTTTTTTAACAATATTATTATTATTATTTTCTTGTAGGCTCCTGGAGAGACTGTAAGGGAAGCAAGTATATGACTGCTCTGCTGGGATTCTTGCAAAATGTTTCACTGCAAGTGAAAGGAAAACAGAGCAGGAAAAAATGAATAAAAGTCAGAAAATGCTTGGTTGGTAGAGCTTCAAAAGTTTTGTCATAGTTTCTGACTACAATCCTACACACATCTTCTCAGAAGTAAATACTACTGACTTCAAGGAGACTGATTCCAAGGTAAGTGTTTGTAGGATTGTACCCTAAAAACATGTTGGATGTCAGACCATGCATATTATTTCACAGGCAACGTTAAAACAATTGCAAATCAAACTTCTTATATAACTACTAGGTCTCTGCAGAAAAAAGTAAGCAGGTAAAAGTCTGATAATTCCAATGGGTTAAACAACTAATTATGTCAGTGAAGCAATCCCCTTTAAAAAAAGAAAACTCAACAAATTTTTCATCAGTGTGCAACATACTACTAACTCGCTTTTAGGGGTTTAGTCCTAAATGGATATTTTCATAAAATAAGGTACAAAATGTGTTCTATGATGGAAATTTGTTTTGCAAAAATGTGTATATTAGGCAAAACTACAGGCAGACTTGTTTATTGGGATAAATACAGATTTAAATGCTAATGAATTCTCATGAAGGCTTTACAATGTTTTTTTACAGACATATAGTAGAAACAGCTAAAAATAGTTTTCGAAATAAAACAAAAAGTAATCGAAAATAGATTTTACAGAAAGCAAAATAAACATCTAAGGCAGAGGGACATTTCCCTTCTACTGGAAAACAAAATGTTTCCAACTGTTTCTCAAAAAACAGTTGCACTTGCATCTTGAGCCTAGACGTGAACATTGTCCAACAAATGCTGTTAAAGACATATTTATTATGCTCATTTTTTTGTTTTAGGTTGCAGGATTCTTTTTGGATCTTAAGCTTTCCCTCACCTCTGTGGCAAGAGAAAGAACTTCAGTGGGAGCTTCCTGTACTGTGCAGGCAGAATGCAGGTGACTGGCTGAATAAGCACACAAGTAGAGACATTGGGCAGGGATGCAGGTGGCGCTGTGGGTTAAACCACATAGCCTAGGACTTGCCAATCAGAAGGTTGGCAGTTCGAATCCCTGCGACAGGGTGAGCTCCTGTTGCTTGGTCCCTGCTCCTGCCAACCTAGCAGTTCGAAAGCACATCAAAGTGCAAGTAGATAAATAGGTACTGCTCCAGCGGGAAGGTAAACAGCGTAACCGTGCGCTGCTCTGGTTTGCCAGAAGTGGCTTAGTCATGCTAGCCACATGACCTGGAAGTTGTACGCTGGCTCCCTCAGCCAGTAAAGCGAGATGAGCGCCGCAACCCCAGAGTCGGCCACGACTGGACCTAATGGTCAGGGGTCCCTTTACCTTTACTAGAGACATTGGGCACTGACATTAACCACCCCAATGGGCATGATCACCTGCAGCCTGTTTCTATATGAAGCACCCCTCTGATGAACTGCTGCTTTGAAAAGTTCATGCAACATCTGCCATATTTCACATCCCCCATGCATTCATCTGGGCTAGAAATTCAGATTGCCTTTGACCCTCCAGGTTTTCAGGATGTGGGATTATCTGCCGTGGTTATGCATCGGACTTTGTGCTTCTTGGATCATGTACAGCCTGGCCGTACCTTCCACCATCTGACTGCTGACACGTTTCCAAGTGCAACTGTGGCGCATAAGGCAAATGCCTATCTCGTAGGTCACTGATGACTGCTACAAATCAAACAAGCATCTGCCAGGAGTTTTGAAATGGTGATTTTAAGTTTAAACGGTTTCCATGTGAGCGAATGAATCTGTTTCAGCAACCTTTTAAAACACATTCTGCTGCATTCCTTTGGTTTTGCCAACAATGTCGCATTACTCTCATTTTGAAGTTATTTTTTTAAAAAATCTGCAAATCACATGTGCAGGGTTTTTCTCTCTCTTTCCCTTATTGTTATTTTCAGTATGTGGAAATTTCTCTTTCTACCATGAAGAACATTAAAAAAAAAGTGTAGTGAATGCCAGTCCCTGTTACAGAGGACTTAGTTTTATTATTTATTTGTGTAAATACTGAAAAAATTAGTGTTCCGTGCATTCTTAAGTCCCCTCTCCCACCTTTTATGTGCTGATCCTCTTACCCTTGAGGAAGGGCCATAGTTCAGTGGCAGGACAGCTGCTTTGCATGCAGAAGGTTCCCAGTTCAATCCCTAGAGCCTCTAGCTAGAGCTGGCAAAGACACCCTGGAGAGCTGGTGGGAGTCAAAATAGACAATACGAAGACAGATGGACTGTTGATCTGGCACATTAGGCAGCTTTCTGTGTTCCTATGTTCCCTATTCCATGCTTCCCACAGTGTGGTCATGAAGCATGGGCTGTGTCTATGTGTGCTACTTCAGAGGTTGCATATGGAGAAAGAACCAGCCCCAGTGCAGGCTGCCCTCCCATACCCTCCAACATTTCTCTGATGAAAATCTGGATGCCCTAAGGAAAAGCAGAACATTCCAGCATGATAATGATGATGATAATGATGATGATGATATCCCACCCATTTGGCTGGGTTTCCCCAGCCACACTGGATGGCTTATAGCATATAAAAAACATAGTAAAACTTCAAACATTAAAAACTTCCTGATACAGGGCTGCCTTCAGATGTCTTCTAAAGGTTGTATAGTTCTTTATCTCCTTGACATCTGAAGGGAGGACGTTCCACAGGGAGGGCGCCACTACCAAGAAGGCCCTCAGCCTGGTTCCCTGTAACTCTGCTTCTCGAAGTGAGGAAACCAGCAGAAGACCCTTGGGGGATCAAATAAGAAACCAGGATGGCTTCTGTAAATCTAGGACTGTCCATGGAAAATAGGGACATTTGGAGGGTCTGCTCTCCCCCATGATGCCTGAGAGCCTGAGGATGGAAAGGGTGAGGGAGCAGACAGAAGTGCCTGTGTGTGCATATGAAAGATGGAAAGAGAGAGAAACTCCATTCCGTGCCCAATAAGCACATGTGCCTTTGCTCGGCGGCGCTGTGGCCCATAGAGTTCAGCAAAATACTGGGCAAGGCTTTGCCTTCAAGTCTTTTTTGGTTCATGGGGTCTAGCAATGCACAGCCTGAGGACATCATCTCATTATGATGGTGTCACACCATTCATTATTTGTGAGACATTACAAGGAGCAAAGGGAGAAGAGACACAAAACAGTGTCAGCTCTGTGTCTCTTATAACTTCTCATCTGGCCCTGAGCAAATAATTTAGTTAAAATACGGGTATTTCCTATCCATGTAAATGAGGGTTGCTAACTCCTCTGAGTTATCAATCTCTGGCTACACGCAAAAAACATTTCAGACAATGGTCCACCCTGGCTTTGCACTGCAAATTACAGTGTAACCTCTATGCAGCTAGGAGTATCTTTATAATAAATTTGTCCAGTCCTGGAGTCCAGAAGAGTTACTGCTGCCCAACGACATCAGTAATAACACTCCTCCACCTTTCTTTCAGCATGGCTGGCTTTAGAGCCAATTTGTCTGAGATTGCTTTGTGCTGTTTGCTCTACTGTAAATCCATAAAACAACTCCATATCTGAGAGGGGGTGGAATGCACTGTCAATAAGAGAGCAACATAAATGTCATTTAGTTTCACCAAGAGTGCTCTTCGCAGCAAGGGTTAACACCATTATTACAAGAAAGCAATATTCTGACACCCAATTTTGCAGACAACGTATAATTACACTATTTCAGGGGGACATCACTTCCAACATGTGTAGGGATGTCATTGCGCCATTTAGAAACAAACAAACAAACAAACAAACAAACAAACAAATGCACACAACTTATTGGCCTCCCAAAGAATTTAGCACAGGATTTTGTTTAAGTGAAGGCAGGGAATTGCTGTAATCATGACATATTCAAACCTATGGAGAAGGGGTCTGGCTATTAAAGTCATCTTAAGAAGGGATGGAGGAGAAATGTTGACCTTCCTGAAGTCAATGTCATGGTCCTAAATGATACCATTAAACCAGGACTGAAGACTCATGCACTTGTACTGTCTTGTATGGTATATAACCCATGATACAAGAAACAAGGTAAGCCAAGAGGGGCATGAGAGAGGATTATAAAAGTATGGAGAAAGTAGAGAGAGGGAGGTTTTCCTTCTTCTCTCATAATGTTAGACTGTGGGGGTCGTCCAATGAAGGTGAGTGGTGGGTAGCAGATTAAGTCTGGAAAGAAGCAAACATCTCTCCATGGAATTCATTGTCACAAGATATGGTTATAGCTAGGGCTGTAAGAAGGAATCTTTTTTCTAATTCTGCACTGTATTCGCTGCACGGAGCACTATTTTCATTCTACTGCAGTTCTTCCCCCACCAAAAAAACCAACACTATGCTATTTGTATCACTGTCCATTGTGGAAGAATTACATAGTCATGTTATTCCACCTCATTCATCACCAGGCATGCAATGAAGAAGTAGATACCAGCAATCTCTGCTCTTGTTCCTACTTTCATCAGAATTTTCTGGCATCCCTGGAGATGTCCAACAACTCAGATGGCTTTATAAAAGGGGATTAGACAAAGTCATGAAGGATAAGGTTACTAATAACTGCTAGTCATGTTGGCTATAAGCTGTCTCCAGTTCTTAGGGAACATGAATGGGAGAATGATTCTGTCTCCATGTCTTCTTTGTGGATTCCCCATAGGTAACAGTTTGACCATTGTGAGAGGCAGGATGTTGGCCTAAGTAGATCTTTGATATGACCCATCAGGGCCATTCTTATGTCCTTATTTGAAGTTCCAAAAAGGTGATTCAGCTAATTTATTTGGGATTTCACAATTCAAGGCAAAGTCTAGGTGGGTTGGGATTAGTTTGTTCTAGAATTCATCTAAAGGTTTTGAAACTGAGTCCAGTTGTTCTGCATTCTAAGAACAATTGATGGTCCATTTCAACAATAACTGGGGGTGGTGTGGGGAATAAGTTTACAATAGCTTTAAATATCAACCTCAAAACTTTTCTTGAGGAGGATTATGATCACTTCAAACAAGCATATTAATGCATAGTGTGTTCTGGCTCATGAGAAATCATTCATATGAAGTGATACTGTGATGCTGATTTTGGATGCTATAACAGCATACACTGGATGGATGTAGAATAACCTAGAACCCACCAAAATATATGTACAGCAGGTTCTTCACACCTATGTAAATTTAAAGAGATCACAACATATCATGTACAGTGGTGCCTCGCAAGACAAAATTAATCCGTTCCGCGAGTGTCTTCGTCTAGTGGTTTTTTCATCTTGCGAAGCAACCCTATTAGCGGCTTAGCGGATTAGCGCTATTAGCGGTTTAGCGGCTATTAAAGGCTTATCGGTTTAGCGGATTAGCTGCTAAAAGGCTATTAGCGGCTTAGTGGCTTAGAAAAAGGGGGGGGGAGCGAAAAAAAATCTCAAGACTCGCAAGACATTTTCGTCTTGCGAAGCAAGCCCATAGGGAAATTCGTCCTGCGAAGCAACTCAAAAACGGAAAACCCTTTCGTCTAGCGGGTTTTCCGTCTTGCGAGGCATTCGTCTTGCAGGGCACCACTGTATATATATATATTCTATCTGCCAAATCATTGCCATAAAATTAGTTGTTCCACAAAATGTCTTATATGGATTTGTTACTTTTGCATTTCACCTCCCCAGAAAAATAGGATGGTACAGGCTTCCCCTGCCTCACATTTTAACCTCACAACATTTATCCTTAGCATTGAGGAGGGGGAGTGGCTGAAGATCACCCTAGGAGCTTTACAGGTAAGCAAGAGTTTATCCATTACACCATAATAAGTTTTGCTCTGGTGAATCCTCTGGTGAAAGATCAGCCACAGCAAACCACAAGACCAACTGTGAGGAGAATCAGCCCATCAATAGCCAACTAAGAGATGAGGAAGAGGTGCCAGAAGATTTGTGAAAACGTTGAGGGACGAGTAGAGGACCTGGCTGAGTTTCCATCCTATCCTCAAAGAGTTTATAGAACTGGGTGATTTATGAAAGAAGTGGTTTTTAAAATGCCCTGTTCAGGCATTTAAAGACACACAATAGAGATCACATGAGGGGACAGGGAAAAGGGACAAGTCAGGATTCTCAGTCAGGTGGGGAACCTATGCAAGTATAGCAGGCTTCCCACTGGAAAAAAATTCCCTACAACATACAAATGGATGTGGAGTTGGGATTGGCGATATGAAAACTGAGGAGGCAATGGGCTCTCTCCCATCCCAACATCTTACATGACTGAACATGGCTTTTGTAAAACAAGGATCCAGAGATTGTTTTAAATCAGGCATGTCCAAGTCCGTTTTGGGACCCAATCTGATCTGCCGGTTGATTTAATCAACCCTAAGAAAAGCTCAGCAACTTTAATCCTAAAAAAATAAAGCTCAAGGACTTTGGGGTTAAATCAACAACTTTGGTTGGCCCTCATGCATGTTCACTTCATCAGATCTGTCCCTCTTTGAAAAAGTTTGGGCACCCCATTTTAAATTCAAAATAAAATCCACCCTGTGAATGTTTTCCCTTGTCTCTTAAAAGTGAGGGCAAATACTTATTCTACTAAAAAGTACAATGAAAGTACTTTAAAAGCAAGCCCTAAAAGTGATCCAGCGGAGACTGAAAGTCGGTGTTTATATATTCAATATTGTTTGCCACATCTCGCTGTATGGAAAGAGAACACCTGAGGTATTCTCCATTACGAGTTTTAGTCAGACATCTGCTTCCCTGCCATATCTAAAGCCAACTGAGAAACAAATTCCAGAGCTCAGATTTCAATATTACATTATCTCACGCATGTTCGGAACAAAACATCAGCCTTTTAGCTTGCCATATTTGAGAAGGCTCAAACAGAGTTGCTGAGAAACAATCAACATTCAGAGAAGTTGAAATATATTGTTTGGTTGGAGCTCTACTCCAGTCATAAATAATACTGCAATAGCCTGCATTGTCAGGGAGGGCAATTAAATATTATAGTGGTAACTTAGATATGTGCTCTATTTATACAAATGCAACTATTTCAGCAAAATTCAAGAATAAGCGTCATGTACTATAATTACAAACCTCTGTGTTTAAATATGAGAGGGATGACGATAAAAGGAGGTGATCAAAGCTGCCATTTATTTTTCATGTTTCTTGGGATAAAGTATTTCCTCAGAATACACCATTTCCTTTCCTCCCCTCCCACCAAAATGCCCACTGAAATGATGCAATCCTGAAGGTTATTTTTATTTTGTGTTGTATGCAACTATGTTCTACTCAGAGTAGGTCCACTGCAATTGATGAACACAACTAAGTGAGGTCCATTAATTTCAATGGATTTACTCTGAGTAAAACATAGATGGTTAGCAACCTTTCTTTATTTATGTATATGTTTTAGAAGCTGCTTAATCAACAACAACAAAAAATGGATAAAAACATAGTTAAAATTTATAGTCCAGTAAAAGAAAATATTGACAAAACCATCACCATTAAAAGCAAATACCCATACAATGGTACCTCAGGTTACATACCCTTCAGGTTACATACACTTCATGTTAAAGACTCCGCTAACCCAGAAATAGTACCTTGGGTTAAGAACTTTGCTTCAGGATGAGAACAGAAATTGTGCTCTGGCGGCACGGTGGCAGCAGGAGGCCCCATTAGCTAAATTGGTGCTTCAGGTTAAGAACAGTTTCAGGTTAAGAACGGACCTCCAGAATGAATTAAGTACTTAACCCGAGGTACCACTGTACATGTAAAAAATATGCAGGGAATCATAGGATTGTAGAACCCAAAGGTCATCTCATCCAACCCCTTGCAATGCTGGAATCTCAATTAAAGCACCCATGACAGATGGCCATCCAATCTCTGCTTAAAAACCTCCAATGATGGGAAGCCCATCACCTTCCAAAGGAGTCCGTTCCACTGTCAAACAGCTTTTACCACCAGAAATTTATTCCTGATGTTTTGTTGAGATCTGTCTTGTAACTTGAAGCCTTTGGTTCGGGTCCTATGCTCCAGAGCAGGAGAAAACAAGCTTGCTCCATCTTCCATGGGACAGCCATTTCATTATTTGAAAATGGTTATCATATATCTACCCAGTTTCCTCAGGCTAAACATACCCAGCTCCTTCAACAGTTCCTCATAAGGCTTGATTACCAGACCCTTGATCATTTTGGTTGCTGTCCTCTGCACACATTGTAGCTTGTCAATATCCTTCTCAAATTGTGGTGCCCAGTGCTGGACACAGTATTCCATGTGTGGTTTAGGAGGCAGAATAGAGTGGTACTATAACTTCCCTTGATCAGGACACTAGACTTCTGTTGCTACAGCCTAGAATAACATTAGCTTTTTTTCCTGCTTTATCACACTGTTGGCTTATGTTAAGCTTCTGGTCTACCCCACTAGACCCTTTTCACATGTACTACTGGCAAGCCAGGAATCCCCTATCTTATATTGGTGTAGCTGGTTCTTCTTGCCTAAGTGTAAAGGTAAAGGGACTCCTGACCTTTAGGTCTGGTCGCGGACGACTCTGGGGTTGTGGTGTCCATCTCGCTTTAGTGGTCGTGGGAGCTGGCATACAGCTTCCAGGTCATGTGGCCAGCATGACTAATCTGCTTCTGGCAAACCAGAGCAGTGCATGGAAACACCATTTACCTTCCTACCGCAGCAGTACCTATTTATCTACCATACTTGCACTTTGACGTGCTTTCGAGCTGCTATTTTGGCAGAAGCAGGGACCGAGCAACGGGAGCTCACCCTGTCGTGGGGATTCGAACTGCCGACTTTCTGATCGGCAAGCCCTAGGCTCTATGATTTAGACCACGGCGCCACCCATGTCCATTCCTGCCTAAGTGTAGGACCTGATATCTGTCCCTATTGAAATTTATTTGGGTCCTGCTTTCCAATCCATTAAGGTCATCTTGAACCCCGAGTTTGCCTTCTGTGGCATTAGCTTCCAGTTTGATGTCATCTGCAAATTTGATGAGCATTCCCTCAATTCCTTCATCCATGTCTTTTACAAAGATGTTGAACAACAATGGGCCCAGGACAGAACCCTGTGGCAGCCACTTGTCACCTTTTTCCAGGACGATGAGGAACAATTTGTGAGTACTCTTCATTGAAAGCAGAGATAAAATTAATAAAACTTTGAAAACAGATATAGGCAACAACAGTGTATATTTGGTAAAGACAAAAGCTTTCAGCAGGTGTCCAAAGCAATATAGCCAAGAGCACCCTTAACTGACTATGGATGCCTTTCAAGAAATCTTGCTTCATATTAGTTGAAGTTTCACTTAAAAACACAGAGAAAGAAAGCAATATTTCACACAGGCCCACAATTCATTTCCCTTCTGAAGCTCGCCAGCAATTTTTCTCTGGCAAAACATAGCCAACCAACCAGGCTATTTCTCTCCAGTATAAAAATTCAAAGATACATTGCAACATATTTTGTCCTTGGAATTTATTATTAATTTTTTTAGACCAAAAAAACTCTAGAAAATGGGGATTTCTGCATCTATTTCGTGCCAAGGAGATTGTTCTCCATAGCCGTAGCTCCAGGCACATTCCATACACAAGGAACAGTAGCAGAATGTTAGGACAGATTGGAAGAACTTGCCATAAAAAACAAATGCTTTGAGTGGAAATGCATAATGTAATACAGATTTGATATGTGTAGCAGCAGTCCAGAATCTGTGCCAAACCAGCTCATTGAGGGCAAGCAATGCTCATTTCTTTCAACTTGTAATGACTGAGGAATAATTCCAAATAGTCAGTATGTTGGAAGCCGAAGAAACATTTGACATACCCCATGATCATTGGAGCCATGCAGGGTTGCAGAAAACAAGGTGATGCTGCTTCTCAGACAGTAAGGAAAATATAAATAGGCTCCCAATCGCACAGCTTATCTTTTAAAATGCCTTATAAAACAAAACCAGGAGTTTTGGCAGAAGAAAACAATGAGTGAATGTTTAGCTGTTAGGACAAGTCTATTTTTGTTTTACATTCTCTTGCTCTAGCTTTTGTGAACTTTGTGCCTTGCAGATGATGTTGAACTACAACTCCCATCAGCCGCAGCCATTACAGCTGTTCTAACTAAGGCTGATGGGCGTTGTAGTCTAAAACCTTTGAAGGGTATCACATTGGCGAAGATTGTCATATTTGAAGTGAACTGAGGTTATTAGCTACAGAGGCCTTTGTGAAAAAGCTAAAAGGCTGTATAGGCTTGGACTACTGCAATCCGCTCTATGTGGGGCTACCTTTGAAAGTGACCTGGAAACTACAACTAATCCAGAATGCTGCAGCTAGACTGGTGACTGGGGGCGGCCGCCGAGACCACATAACACCGGTCTTGAAAGACCTACATTGGCTCCCAGTACATTTCTGAGCACAATTCAAAGTGTTGGTGCTCACCTTTAAAGCCCTAAATGGCCTCAGTCCAGTATACCTGAAGGAGCATCTCCACCCCCATCCTTCTGCCCAAACACTGAGGTCCAGCGCTGAAATGCTTCTACATGTAAAATTCTCCTTCCAGTTAATAAACTAGCACATTACGGAGAGAATTAGGTGAGCTTTCTCTGTTGATTGCACTAGCCTACAACATTCAACTACATATCTTTTAGAAGACATCTGAAGGTAGCCCTTGTTGGAATTCTGCCTGGGTCAGAGGAATGTGCCACAGCGTAGGCACCGGCAGATATTCCTGTCGACCTCCCCGCGTCTCCACTCTGCTGTTAAGCAGGCGAGGTCCGGCGATTCTTCTCAGATGTATGAGAGGAACACACCGTTCTTCCTCTCTCCCCTTTGGTGTCCCCAGGGAGGGGAAAGAAGCAGACAGAAAACTATTTACATCATTTATTTCTGCCTCTTACATCAGTACAGAGAATCGTGTCTGCACTCAACAACAGCAAGAAGAAACTCCTCCCAAGTACATCCAGTACGGGTCATATGACACACACACACTGAGCTAACATCCGGTGCTCAGTACAGAATGGACTGCCCCCTTGTTCCCATGGCAACAGTCACAAACATCCTGTCTGGCTTTCCAGCCACAAGCAGCTGGCTGAGCTGCTAGAGCCTTTGCTTGCTGCAGCATTGGTGCTTTATGGTAACATACTCCCCCTAAAGTATCAATGTGTGCTGCGAGCAAAGCGTCATCCAGAGAAGAAAACAAACAGTTGTTATATTTATAACATTCCCCTGTTGTTTCAGTTCCACCCTTGGAACTACCCGCCACTGGTTTAACCAATGTACCTCTCTGGTTGTGTGACTTCACATTACCTCGGTTAACAACTCTCTGTTGTGCCTTTGTCTCTGACTCAGACACAGCTTCAATCTGTCCTTGGTCGTTTACAATAGCAACATATGCAAGGTTAGCAAACTCCTTTGAATACCTCTTGGGTGGTACACCCTTCGTTGCTCTCTCAGACCTACGTATGAGGTTCTGATCCTCTGTGCTCACTGGTTCAACCTTTGGACTCTGTTGAGAACCAGTAGCAATCAGTGGTTCTTCCTTCACCTGTGAAGGTCTATCCATTGTGTGAGATTTCCTCTCAATGACTGTTACAACTGAACTGTCTGAGCTATCGCTGTCATCATCAGTACTACTGAACTCAATAAGATCAAACTCATCATCATCATTATCATCAGAATCGTTTCCTGTGGGAAATGTCTGTTCTACAACCCGCTCTTGCTCTGGAGCACTCTCTAGGAACTTTGTGAGAATCACCTGACCAGATTCAGACAAAATTACTCTGTAGAGACCTTTTTCATAACCCACAAAAATGCCTCTGGCATTCTTTACTCCACCTGGAGCTTCTGTTCTCACATGAGACCCGAAAACCTTAAAATAGGCAACAGAAGGTTTTCTATTGAACAGCTTCTCAAAAGGAGAACATCCCAACTCTGTTGAGACTTTTCTCAACCACACATGAAGATAGGACGCTAGCGATTCGGCCCAATATTCATGTGGCAAATGTGAACTCAGCAATTGCGCATTCATCCCCTTTTGCAATTCTTTGTTCACTTTTACACAGACCCCCCTGTTCCACGCTTCTTGCGAAACTGCCACTTTGTGGTCTATCCCTTTTCCATCCAGGAACTTCTGAAACTTCTGCAACAGAAAAATTTGCTTCTCATCTGTGAAAAGACAATCAATGTTAGCATCATGCATACTTTTAACCTTGTCACAAAACTCCTGAAACTTCTCTAAAGTTTCTTGCGGTTTCTCCATCATATAAACCCAAGAATAATTAGTGAAACAATCCACACACAAAAGGTAAAATCGTGCACCGCCTCTAGATGGTTCTAGAGGACCAATCACATCAGCATACACCCGCTGAAATGCTCTGTCGACCTTCTTGGTCTTAGTCACCTTCCTGGTGCTCACACTGGTCACACCTGCAAGAGAGATTTCGTTAGAAACAGAGGAATTACATTTCATGTAATCACTTTGATCAAAAGTCAACAAATACAGTCCATCTTTCTCTTTGGCAGTAAGAAACAGTTCTCCATCTTTGTAGATCTTGCAGCTTTTAGCATCATAGGACAGTTTCAGTCCCTTCTTTGCAATCTGCGACACGCTCAGCAGATTAAATCTCAGTTCTGGAACCAGGTAAACATCACTTATAGTCAAGTTCAGACTCTCAAGATACACAGTCCCAATTCCAGTCGCTTCCAACTCCTGACTGTTGGCCTGTTTCACAGTGAAGCTTTGCTTCTTCAACGTCGAAAACAGTCCTCTGTGCGGGCACAAATGTTTTGTACAGCCTGTGTCGATTATGAACGAGTTCCCAACATCTGGCGTGGTTCCTTTCGCCATCATAGCCTTTGCAGGTTTCACCTGGCACTTGGTACGGCTTTTGCCTGACGCCTGAGGCTTCGTAGAGCTGCTCTTTGCTCCTCTTGACTGGCGCGGCTTCTTACAGTTTCGCTGTAGATGCCCAGTCTGTCCATAATTGTAGCATCGGACAGCACTCAATGCTACACCATGCTCTCCAGTAGCATCAGCAGTGGGGGAATTAGAACTCTGTTCTTCCCTCCCCCTGTCTTTTTCTTCCAGTGCAGCAAGTCTGTCGTGTTCATTCAGGACCACAGCACAAACTCTCTCCGCGGTCAGCTGCGCGGCCGGTAGGGAACCAAGCTGACTGGCAACAACCTTGTAGGTGCGGCTAAGGCTGTTTATCATCATGAAGCAAAACACTTCCTCCTGAAGACGAAAATTGCGTTCCACCATCTGTTGACGCAGAAACTTCATTTCTGTCAGGTGCGCTTGAACATCTCCATCAGGCGCAAGTCTCAGATTGGTCAATTTCTCAAAATACAGCAACGCTGAAGAACCAGCATCTCTCTGATGCGTTGTACGCAGCGTGTCCCAAACCTCTTTCGCATTTTCTAAATGCTGAACATGCACCAACTGATCATCTGAGACACACAGAATTATAGCAGTCCTGGCCCTTACATTCTGTGACTCCCAACCTCTGGTTGGTGCTGCAGGGATGGGGTTTTCAATTACATCAAAAAGCCTCTGATTCTGCAGCAGGGCCTTCATCTTTACAGACCAAGATGAATAATTGTCATTGGTTAAGGGAGGTGGGCAAGGCAAACCTCCCCCTTTCTTGGCATCCATCTTGAAGCCAAGCCTCCAGCTCACAATGTCAAACAAACTGTAAAATCCAACAGTTGTTTTTTCCTTTCTCACGCAGCAATCTGCAAATTGTTTACGCTCTTTGCACCTGGCAGCTAAACTCAGGCTGCTATTGAAAAGTCCCTTCCAAGAGCTCGTAAACCTTGTAGCCAAAACATTCTCTGGTTTTGTATCGCTTTCCCAGGCTCACACTCAGAGTCCAGCCCCTTTGCCAGTAACTTTCCAGGACCGTTACCTAGCAACAATGCATTTCAATAGGACATCTTATCTACCACAAAAATTTGTGGAATGCAGGCTTCAGCCTTCAAGCTGCAGGCCTCTTCCTCCGGAGCTTTTGTTTTCTTTGAAACGCAGCTCCGTGAACCAGGGAATTAATCTTCCTGCGTTCACACTTTTAGCCCGAAATGCAGCATACCTTGAACTTTGTTGCTCTGGAAAACACCTCTTCTTTCCATCAGCTGTCTGTGGAGCCTCTGGCTTCTTTCAGACGCTTCTCTTCCTCCTTGGAGCAGAGGAGGACAATCCACCAGCCTCTCATGCAGAGGTCGATGGATCGCAACCATCCGAAGGCTGCCACTGTTGGAATTCTGCCTGGGTCAGAGGAATGTGCCACAGCGTAGGCACCGGCAGATATTCCTGTCGACCTCCCCGCGTCTCCACTCTGCTGTTAAGCAGGCGAGGTCTGGCGATTCTTCTCAGATGTATGAGAGGAACACACCGTTCTTCCTCTCTCCCCTTTGGTGTCCCCAGGGAGGGGAAAGAAGCAGACAGAAAACTATTTACATCATTTATTTCTGCCTCTTACATCAGTACAGAGAATCGTGTCTGCACTCAACAACAGCAAGAAGAAACTCCTCCCAAGTACATCCAGTACGGGTCATATGACACACACACACTGAGCTAACATCCGGTGCTCAGTACAGAATGGACTGCCCCCTTGTTCCCATGGCAACAGTCACAAACATCCTGTCTGGCTTTCCAGCCACAAGCAGCTGGCTGAGCTGCTAGAGCCTTTGCTTGCTGCAGCATTGGTGCTTTATGGTAACAGCCCTCTGTAAAGAGGTTTTTAATGTTTGATGTTTGATTATGTTTTTATATTTGTTGGAAGCCTTCCAGAGTGGCTGGGGTACAAGTAAAATTCTTCTTCTTCTTCTTCTTCTTCTTCTTCTTCTTCTTCTTCTTCTTCTTCTTCTTCTTCAGAGACTGTTGGGATTTGAGTGCATCAGCCTACACATCTCATCCTGTGTACTTGGATAGTTGGGACACAGGTGGCACTGTGGTCTAAACCGCTGAGCCTCTTGGGCTTGCCGATCAGTAGGTCAGCGGTTTGAATCCATGCAATGGGGTGAGCTCCCATTGCTCTGTCCCAGCTTCTGCCAACCTAGCACTTTGAAAGCACACCAATGCAAGTAGATAAATATGCACCACTGTGGCAGGAAGGTAAATGGCGTTTCCGTGCACTCTGGTTTCCGTCACAGTGTTCTGTTGTGCCAGAAGCAGTTTAGTCATGTTGACCACATGACCTGGAAAGCTGTCTGTGGACAAACACTGGCTCCCTCGGCCTGAAAAACGAGATGAGTTCCGCAGCCCCATAGTTGCCTTTGACTGGACATAACCATCCAGGGGTCCTTTACCTTTTTTTTTTAACCTTTACCTGGATAGTGACCTCCAGACAGGTGGTTGCTCTCAGAGCTTTAGCTGACTGTTCACTAACCAAAGCATCTATGACAGTGTGGCTGCATCACACACAGGTGGTTCTTAAATATGGATGAATTTATGTTTGCTGGCCATTCACTTCAGTAGACTATTTGGAACCAGGTCAGTTTAACGATGCCAGTTTAAACAGATGGCCAAAGATGGTGTGTGTGAATTCCTCATTCCCTACAATAAAATTAAGGCCAAATGCCATTTTCAAAGATCACCTTCTGCCACATGTCATGAAGCCATTTCATATTATAACAAGGAACTGTTTGGACTGGATTAATCAGGAAGTTCCAACAAATTGTCTCAGTAGTCCTTCCAGACTTTAAAGTCTATGAACTTAGGTATTCTCTGAAATAGATCAAAACAGCTATCCTTCTTGCTAGCTAATTCTTCAGCATCCACGCCGAGGTCACTAACTCAGGCGCAGCTCAAGACTTCATGGCCACCAAGACAACCATGGGGCTATCCCAACATGTCATCCATCTGATGCATGTAGAATGTCACACCCTGGATCAGGTTTTCTCAACCAGGCAGGGAGAGGGTGATCTGAATGTGCAGGATATTATCACTAGTTCCCTATTGAGACTAGATGAACCAGTGATTTGATTCAGTATAAGACAGACTCTTGCATTCCTGTGTACCTCACAGTTGCTTTTCCCTGTACAAACACACTCACTGGTAACATAAAATGTGCAAATCACCCGAAAGAATTAAAGCTGGGGCAAATTGAGCATCCTCCAATACTGGGAATAATTTTATAAATTCTCCAAATTAAGCCATTAAATTACTGGCATCAACGGGGGTTTTCCTCCAGGTGTGAATACCATTTACAGGGGAAGGATATTCTGTAGGGTTGCCCACCTGCTGAAGTCTCAAAATTATTACCCCTCCTAGTTGATGCTATTTACATTTTTTTTAAAAATGTATCCATTAAATTCAAATGTGCATTGATTGTTACATTTACTCAACCCTCAGGCTTATAGACTTCAGGGTAAATACTTGAGGTCACATTTTTTGAGGCTAATAGATTTTTGGTTGAACTGAAGCGGGGTGGGAGGAAGTTGAAAAAATGAGTGATTTTCTGTCCCCTCTCCCCCTTTTAAAGGCTTCAACAATCTGTTTATGCCGCCAGGCAAAATGAAATGTAATTTAAAAAAGGCAGGCTTTATCCCATAAAAATAAGCAACGCAGGATAAATAGGGCAATGAGTACGGAGCAAAAATCTTACGAAGGGTCTTAATTTAAGTGGAATCACCATGTACACTGCTTTAGAAACAAACAAGCCTGTCGCAACTCACAGCTGCAAGCTTGGTGGGTGTCCTATTACAAGACCTGCACCTGCACACTTTGAGGATTTTATGCTTTGGGATTTGTCTGCCAAAAGTGAATGCAGAGTTGGAAAAAGTTACTTAGTTTCAGGGAAAGTAGAGAGGTTTCCACACACCCAAAAAATCCAGCTCATTATTTTCATCCAAAGGGATCAGATGCAGCCATGCATTTACATAGGGAGGGAAGGATAAAGGGGTACAATGAGGAGCACCATTGCATTGGACACTAAACCTCCTCCTTCACAATCCCAGCTCCAGAGAATCAAGCTTTTTCTCTGTGCTTGTTTCAGGCCACAGAGGGCTGACCTTACCATTAGTCAGAGTGTGGCAACCGCCTCAGGCGGTTCACTAGTGGGCAGGAACAGCCTCTCTGCTGCTGCTCCTGAGCCCCCTGCCCATTGTCCTATGTTGGAGCTATTTACCCCATAGGGCTGTCATGCCCCCCCCCCCCAGTATAGCCTGTCCTCAGTACTAGTGCTGATATAAGATTCAAAGGCCGTTCAAGTCAGCTTCTGTACATAGAATGTGAAGCAAAACATCAGGTAAGCTGCAGTGATGCCAGTCTGAGGAGGGTGGTCCCACAGATCCACCTGACCCATTGCTTCTGGTGGCAACACATCTTCAGTTCCATCATCCACATCACCCCATTGTAGAATTAGAGCTTCTTGGAGCTGGCTCCACCATTAGGTAGAGGAACATGGTCATCTTAGGCAGATGATCTGAGGTTTCATGAAAGGGTAGTAAATTTATTAGTTACAATTGATTGTTCATCTATTGTGGGATCTTTCTTCCTCAGGCAGCAATATAGCTTGGACAGCCTTGGATACTGTACAACTTGACTGGGGAGTGAATGGACACCATTTGCTATCCTGCTATAAGTGGAGAATTGTATTGGAGAAGCCCTCTAGAGCCCTGTCACAATGGGTTTCAAGTTGAATTTCTGATTCCTGGTTGCATTTCCTAGACTTTCCTCCCAACCATCTTTCCCAATGTCAGACAAGTCCTAGCTGGAAGACATAAGGATCAAAGTACTGATTTTTGTAAACCACACAGATAGTCTTTTTTGGCTAAAGTGTGGGGGTATAAATGCCTTAAGCAAGCAAGTAACTTAATACTGGCAAGTGACAAGAGTGTGTTCCCAGAATGTGGAGACATGGGGTGATGACAGCAAATGAGAAGTAGGCAAAAAAAAGGACAGCTATCATAAAGGAAGAACATTTTTCACTGAGACAGAGTAAAGGGCTGCAGTAATAAGAAGAAAGAAAATGAGTGCCAGCAACAGCTACTGATCTTGCCCGCCTGATCTGATAAATGCCAGCCACACAGACAAAGAAGTAGGCATCGTCTCAAAATTTAACAACTACGAAGGAAGTAAGAGTTTCAAAGTAAGTTTGTCCAGTTTCTTTTGAAATGGTAAAAGCTGTACTATAATTATAATTTTTCATTTTTACAATTGGTTTTCATAGCTGAGATACAAAATATAAGCAGACAACCAAACGTAGTGATAATACACATATCATATTGGCCCAAATATAAGCCGCACCCAAATAAAAGCCACACCTTTAAAATTCAAGGGGGAAAGGAAAAAAAGACAATACCCAAATATAAGCTGCTCCAAAGCCAATTTTGTAAGGTTGCGAATTTAAGCTGCACTTTAACTTTTCATGGTCAGAATTTGATAAAAAAAAAGGTGAGGCTTATATTCAGGCCAATACGGTACATCCAGTCTCACCGTCGTCATGTCTTTATACTATTTATTCCTCTCTTAGTTTGTCTAAAGAATTCTTCTGTGTCATTCCATCAGGGATGTGTGGTAGCATCCATCCAGTTGTATTAAGAGCCTATATTATAAGCCCACCATTTGCAAATTTTGCATCTTATTCAACCAGGTCATAACCAAAGCAAGCTCAGGATTTTTTTGGATTTCATTGGCTATACTAGCAGTGGGTATACTCTGAGCACAAGGGATGCGGGTGGCGCTGTGGTCTAACCCATTGGCCCTCTTGAGCTTGCTGATCATAAGGTTCGAATGTGCACGACAGGCTGAGCTCCTGTCACTTTGTCCCAGCTCCTGCCAACCTAGCAGTTCGAAAGCACACTAGTGCAAATAGATAGATAGGTACCGTTGCAGAAGAAAGGTAAATGGCATTTCTGTGCACTCTGACACTCATCATGGTGTGCTGTGGCACCAGAAGTGTTTTAGCCATGCTGGCCACATGACCCAGAAAAGCTGATTGCGGACAAACGCCGGCTCCATCGGCCTGAAAGCAGAGATGAGTGCCGCATCCCATAGTTGAATTCAACTGGACTTAGGAATCCAGGGGGTCTTTTACTTTTTACCTTATATTCTGAGCTAGATGAATGCTTGGGACATGGGTGGCACTATGGTCTAAGCCACTGAGCCTAGGGTTTGCCGGTCGGAAGGTCGGTGGTTTGAATCCCCGCTACGGGTGAGCTCCCATTGCTCGGTCCCAGCTCCTGCCAACCTAGCAGTTCAAAAGCACGTCAAAGTGCAAATAGATAAATAGGTACCGCTCCGGTGGGAAGGTAAATGGCATTTCTGTGCGCTGCTCTGGTTTTGCCAGAAGCGGCTTAGTAATGCTGGCCACATGACCCAGAAAAACTGTCTGCGGACAAACGTCGGCTCCCTCAGCCAGGAAAGTGAGATGAGCGCCACAACCCCAGAGTATTTCGCGACTGGACTTAACTGTCAGGGGTCCTTTACCTTTACCTTTTTTAGATGCATGCTGCTATCTAAATTCCCCTTGTGCTGGGCTGGATCTCTCTCTGTATTGCATTGAATGGAGGTGTCCCTCCACTCTTTTCTGCTGGCACAGCCAGCCTCCTGCCAAACAGGTGATGGAGTGGAAGGCTTACCAGCAGCACCCCAAGTGGAAAAGCATGGTAGATAGTCCAGAAATGGGGCATTTCAGCCCAGGACTGGCTGGATCCCAAGCTGCACCCACAGTCTGTATTGGCTGGCATCAGTCCTGATCATTGCCCAATTGCTGCAGCAGCTTGAAACCGGCATAGGGATGAGGCCCAATCTACCTGCCTGTTCACCTTCTGCCACTGTAAGTGGATGGGCTGCACATGCAACAGAAGCTCTGCCACTCTGCAGAGTCTTGTTGATGGCCTCAGCAGCATGTTGAGTTTGCAGTCTTGGCCAGAGGCAACCCATTCTCAGCAACTCTACTGGGAACTGGCTTTTATCTGCATAGGTTTTTAATACGTAGATTAGCTCCTGACATCGTATATTAGAAATGTGGTACTTTATGCACAGTTCATAACATATTATCCTATGTTGCATAGAGCGACATTGTCGCCAAAGTCAGCGTCTTAAAGGAACTCATTTGTGTGACTTCTGTTGCTAAGGCTTTTTCACTTTTAATTTGCACGGTGATCACGGAAGGCACTCTTGTTTCCAGGACAGGGGAGAGAACAGCTGGCTTAAAATATGTGTAGTGTGCTGCCACAGCACAGTGTGATCCCGCTAATTTAATTAAAATTCACTCGTATACATTGCCATTGCCACCTAAACGTATCCAGAAATTAAAGCTCTTGGGAGAGCATAGGCATTTTACATCCAAAGATGTATCTTTGTGCCGGAGTTCTTTTGCAAATCAAATACACCCTTTTTCACTTTGGAAGTTGTTTCTTTCCAACATACCTTCACCCTGGGGATGGAATTTGGTCTGCATTTAAAGAGACCCAATCTAATTTGCAGTCCCAAGACTTTTTGTGGATTGGAACGCATTCATCAATCAAATTGCACTCTTTTCCAAATTTTGCCATGCAAGTTTTGATTCCAAAATTATAACAGAATGGATATTTTACAAGAAAAATGCATTGGAAAGCAGTTTTTTTTTGGGGGGGGGGGCAATATATGCAAAATGCATACAACTTAAATGTAAGATGTGTGTGTGTCTCAAAAAAAAAATCAAAAAGGAACAGACTCACAATTTAGTGTACCCAAACTGACATGGAATAGAAATAAGCTGATACGTCCACTCAGAAAAAGGGTAGAACAAAAATAGCAATATTATACCTTTACATGACCAATCCTCTAAATGAAACTTTTGTAAGAAATATGAAACTCTGAATAAAACATGGTATACATCTCATCCATATCATTTTGTGAATTGGAGAGCATTGAAAGGGCTTGTGCTCTGACCCTCCTGTCAAACAGAGGCATATTTGCTCAAACTGCACAGTCCAGAACACAGTGTACCCCAAGAAGAGTGTTGATAGCAACATCTACAGATGCCGTGCTCATGCAAGCCAAGCCATGTGCTGCTGGGGGATGGGGAGAAAACATTTGTTGGAATTATTTTTCATGGGAGCTCCAAGTAGCAGTTTGCTATGAATTAAATTCAGCTATGGTAACTGGATGCCATCCTGATTAAAGACCTGTGTTAGGTTCCGGATGAATTTAGTGTTGATTAATGCACGTTTTCACCATCTGATTGCACATATTCATCATAAAAAGATGTCAACATACAAGAAGACCAATCCCATTAAAAACAGGGCAGCCGAAGCAGCTGTTTCAGCAGCCTCTCCCCTACATGATATGCAGCATCTAGGATATGCAACAAATTCCACTGGAAATAATATAAAAGGGTAGGACAGATCACCATCCCCTGCACTGAAATATCATTTGAGGGAGTATGCGAGTATGTGTGGGCTCACTCCCAACAAATAGAGCGTCCACACCTTCTCCACCCACAAATCCAGCTGTCTTGAGAATGGGTTCTGCATACTGATGTAAATGTCTAGAGCTCTTCGGTGCAATAAAGGCTCTAGGCACTTCACATATGATTGACTGAGCTCAGGGTCCAGCTTACATGCCTCCACAACCCCTCTAATGTTTTCTTTCAGTTCCAGAGGGGGTTCTAACCTCCCAAACAGACTGTCAAAAGTTTTCCTCGTTCCATTATTTCAGCAACATGGGATAAATATCATTAGACAATCCCATTGTGACATTGGGAAGGTGAGGGGAAAGGGTCAGCACCACAACTCTGTTGTGTGGCAATCTGGGCCTTCAATCCATTTGTGATACTGAAGTCACTGGCAGAGAAAGAGGAGTGCTGGGGGAGTGCACCGCCCCCGGCAGAATGATCCCAGTGGGGTGCCATCTCGGCTGCCACCCCCCGCTCTGGGCGCCATGCCCCCACAGGCACTGGGCCATGCCCCCAGGATGAACACCAGTCCCACCCCCACTTGCTCTCCACCCCCCGGTGCCGGAGCATGAAGTCGTCTTGCTGTCCTTCAAAAAGCAATAGCCATGAAGCAATAGCATAGAGAGTTCCTATCTTCACAGGAGCCCCCAAGCATGTAATAGCTGTGTGGCGGTAAGTGTTCAATATGTGTGTTGCCCACTGACTTCATCAGTGGCAGAAAACATGCTTTGCACATATAAAGGGCCAGATCCTATCCATGGCAGCTCTACTAGGGTTTCCATATTTCAAGTTCTGGACACAAAAAGCATTTTGAGGGCAATCGTCTGATAGCCTCTCCACTGCCCCAAGCCCCAAACCCAGGACATTTGCTTTAAAATGTAAAATTCCCCTTGGATGGGCATGTAGGACCCCCCCCCCCAAAAAAGAGGACATGTCTGGGAATTCTCAGATATATGGCAACCCTAACTTAAATCATTTTGTGTAACATGAAAGAGCCGGTGCTTATGCAGAGATGCTGCTTGTTACATTAATGATTGGAAGCCTCAAAGCATTTGGTAGATGTGTGATTCACCCAGGAGCTCTGATTGACAGCTTCTGAGTTGATATGATCATGGCAGCACAGGTTTCATACAGCACTACATTTAAACAACACTGAATGTAAGGCACGCTCGCAGGTAAGGCAACACTGAATGTAAGGCACACACTGTCAGGCTCCTGATAGTTCCTCGGCAGCTTTCTCTGTCCCATGCATTCTGTCACTTGACAGCAGGTAAGTAACAAGTAGAGACAGATGGAATTGTCAGTCTTAGTTCTCTCAGTTTGCAATGACTAGTAGACATTGCAAAAGAATAAAATTAACATCAGAGTATTTTATCACTATCTTCGAAGTAATTTAACATCATTGGCTACAAGCACACCATACTGAAATTAGCAGAATTGAAAAGTGCCCAGCTTTGGACAAAGCATGAGATTATGATGATATTATAGGCATATGTACTGCGTTAGATTGATAGGATATTCTTGTTTTTCCTGATCTACCCAGAGGCTAGCTATCTTTGGCTTATTTTGTGAGGTATGCAAAGCAGCAATGTTGTTTTGTTTTGCTGAGGGTAAGGATTTCATGAAGGGCAGGGATATTTTCCCCATGCTTAATAAGATTTCTTCTGTATCAGCCCGTTGCCTTTTAACCAGAAGCTGAGCTGGTGCACACGTTGCCATTTTAATGTGGCAGAAAAATGCTGTCAAGGTTCTGATATCTGTTCTGCAAATGAATAAACCTGGACCAATTTAAGAAAGCATGGTTAAGTGTTGCAAAACCCCTATTACACAATTCCCTGATAAAGGAGCACATTTGCCGACTACAAGAGCTTTCTGCTTAAGAGGATGCTTCTATAATTTTCTCCATCCGTTACCTAGCTGAAAAGACGCAGAGCAAAGAGCAATGTTGGCTGGTGCTTTATTGCTTTGTCTCAGGAATCCTCCTATTAACTCGCCCTCTTCACTGTCACTGAGATCAGCAGGTGGTAATTTTCCATTGGAAACAAGCAAGTATTAGTGGTTTACTTAGCTGCCATGCACAGCAGTTCTTGGGGATATTATAAACTGCAGGTCCTCTCTCATTTGTCCTTATTTATCCTGACATTGCCATTCATGACTGCACAGACATTGTAAGCGATGGTCTAATACCGCTTGTATAATTGCTTGGCACCCTCTAATATACTTGGATCCCTCTGGGTCAATAGGTGCTTTTAGCTTGACATTCAGTCACGAAGGCAAGTGGAGTTTGCTTTCTTCTCCTTCTCCTGCTCCTCCTCCTCCGCATAACTCATTGTTTTTATCCAGGTCTGTGCATGCACACATGAAGTCAATAAATCTCATTTGGACCAGACAGTGTGATAGCAGCCGAACTGCAGATGGCTGAAGAACACCAAAGGTATCAATGGGGCAGCACACTGATTTATTAAATGTCTACTGAAAGCAAAATCCCATTCATTCCACTGAAGTAAATAAAATGCTGGAGTCTGTTTGGCTGAAGTTTAAAGCCTGGGTCAGCTCTCTGACAGATGTGGTCCTTGCTTTTTAAATGAGAGCATGTAACACAACACGGCAGAAGAGTAGAACTTGAAATATTTTGCTGGTCTGCACGTCTCTTCCCCTTCTTTATAAATGTCCTTCCTTCCTTCTTTCTTTTATCATGCTAGAGGTGATTGGATGGATGCTGAATGAAATACAAAGCTGAATTTAACATGAGGAGTATTCTAATATATTTCTTAGGATATGCCCACACTTGATTTGTGTGAGAAGGGATCCTACTCAAGTAGACCTCCTCCATATTAGGCGGGATCTTGGGCTAGTCAGGATCTGCCCTTTTACCTACATGCATTGGTTGATAGACACCCTGAATTTATTTCCAATCATAGATATGACTGTTGGGTATCATCAGCAGGCAGGTATAGCACAAATGGGATCTGTAAAACATCTCACATACTTATTTAATGTGTGTATCACCAATATGCTGATGATACTCAGCTCTGCTTCTCAATTATACCTGATTCAGGAGAGGCTGTGGGGAGCTGTCCGTGGTCCTGACCCAAAAGCATCAGTTAGTGCACGATGCTACAGCTACACTGGTGAAGGGAAGAGACTCAGGTCACCACATGATACCAGTGTTAAAAGACCTGCACTGGCTTCCTGTCAGCTATCAGGCCAAGTTCACTTTGTGCTAGGGTACAAAGCCCTGAATAACTTGGGCCCAGGGAACTTTAAGTACCACCTTATCCTGTATACCCCAAGTTGATCATTGAGATCATCGAGGAGAGCACTATTAGCAGTTCCCTATGGGCAAGAATCACATGTCAATGAGGAGTTGTGCCTTCAGTTTTGTGGGCCCAGCTCTATGGAACCTCCTCTCATAAGAAGTTAAACAGGCACTGTCCCTGATGACTGACACCTGGTCAAAACTGTTTTTCTTCAGGAGGTTTTTGCACCCTGCTCCTTCTCATATGTTTTTCTTTCTTTCTTTCTTTTGAGATTTTAAATACTTGAGATTTTAATTTTCAGTGGTTCAACTGATGTTTTAAATTTTGTATATTGTAATTTTTGTTTATGAAATCCACTTTGAGACCTAGGTGGTAAAAGATGGGATATAATTCATCACTGCCTCTGATCCTGGAAGTCATATGCCCATCATGACTAGTACTCACTGGTAGCCTTCTCCTTCATGAATTTGTCTAACTCCCTTTTAAACCCATCATCACATCACATGACAGCAAATTTAAGAAGCCAATGGTGCATTATGTAAAGAAGGACTGTCTTTTGCCTTTCCTGAACTCTAGCCTATCAGCTTCACTAGATTATCCTGGGTTCTTATATTACGAGAGAGGGAGGAAAATGTATCTCAGGGTCTTTCCAAACTTACCATATATATAGTGCTTTAGTTGCTGGGTTCTTTTAGATGTTTGGGCATGGTGCCACACAACAACATCATTATTTAGCTAGTATTCCAGAACGACATGCTCAAACCTCCATTTTCTTCCATCACAAAACTCTGACTTTTGTGAAAGAGCCAGAATGGATCCTCAATGTTTTCATATGTGTACAAATATGCGTACAAATATCATCCCACTTTCTGTGTGGAAGGGGTTGGGGCTGGTGGCCATGGATTGGGAGATTGCTTTGAGCCACTTCCCTCTGAACAGTGCAAGCTGTCAGTTTGTGAGCTCAGTTCAGAAGAGAGATGTGGAAGAGAGAGTCGATGGTACTGAGTCAAGGTGCTGTTTCTGACAGCAGTCATTAGCTGCAGACAAATCACAAAACCAGGTTCACCATAGCTCAGGCAGACAGATAGTTGCTCTTCTACTCTCCTAAACTCCCACAAGGTTAGAATACTAGGCATTAAATAATTTTTGAAAAAGCTGGCTATTCCTGTGCACATGCTCATCACTTTGACATTTACTGGCTGGAGGAGCAAGAAGGTATACAAGGGGTGTGACTACAACCACAGAACTTTTCTCAACTGGGGCACAATTTCCCATTAGTGTGGAAAAGAAAACCCTGCATTCACTCTCTAATAAGAGTGACTTACTCTTACAAACACCTACAAGTTCACTCTTAAAAATGGCAAATCAAACAGTCCCTATAAACCACTAAAAATGGTTAGTGCATAAAAGCCCCCTCTCCACTTCCACCTCCATCACATCAATGATATCTTTTATTCTACTTTCAAAAGGTCTTCCTTAACCTTTTGAAACCATGGCATAGTCTGAGGGCACCATATAGCAGCAGACCTGTGTTTAGATAGGAACTCCCTGTACATTTGGCTCTAGCCCCTGAAAAATAGTGCTGAGTCAGACTTCAGTAGCATCGTGTTGCCTCAGTGTCCCAAGTGCCAATGGAACTAGTTTTGTTGATTCATAGGACTCAGACAACTTGCAGCATTCTATATTCACATGGTTTTCCTGATAAATCAAAGGGGACCTGACACAACGTTTTTCTGATCTTCTGTTGTGATTTAGAAGTTTCTTATTCTCCAAAGAAGAAACTGCTGAACACAAAAGCTATGGATGGCCAAGCACTTCTGATATTTTCTTTCCAACACTTACTTTTTCTGTGTGAGTAGAAAAACTCTTGACATTTCCACAGATGAACAGCCAGTCATCCTAGCAACCAAAATGAAAAAAAAAAAGTTTCATAAATCACATTAGAAAGGCACCTGTCTTTCCTTGTTCCTCACTTTCTTTATTCTGTGGTTTGCTTTGATAAGGAAGATGAGCATCTTTGCAAAGTAGGAAGGAGACAGCAATTAAAAAACTAGAACAACTGACAAAATCTACATGTTCTCAAAGTGTATCTGTGAAAATACCTCCCCCCCTTCTCCATCTTTAAAATCAGTTCAGTGCAGAAGTCTATTTGGACTTACCAAACTGAAGAACATAGGGAAAGGCCTCCTGGATCAGATTAAATACCTATCTAACCCAGAACCCATGTTCTCCACAGTGACCTATAGAAGTTCACCAGCAGAACATGAAGGCAATAGCTCTCTCCAGCTATTGTTCCTCAGCAACTGACTTTCAGAGTCATGGTGCTTCTTCTGATTCTGGAAGTAGCTACCAGTTTGTTTCCAAGTTCAAGTGCTGATGTTAACCTTTTAATCTCCAAATGGCCTGTGGCCTGTGTACCTTAAGGACTGCCTTCCTCCATATATACCTTCCTACATGTTCTTACATGAGGGATATGAGGCCCTACTCTAGATCCCTCAGCATCATGAAGCAGGACATAGGGCAACCACAGGTAGGACATAGGTTTTCATAAGTATCTGTTGGTCACTGTTTAAACAGGATGCTGAACTAGATGGGCCATTGGCCTATCTAACAGGCTTTTCTAGTGTGGTGTGTCAGGCCCCTATCAGTACATGGTTTCAAGCAAGTGAAAAAGTTGTGGCTGGATAAAAGGGGGAAAAAGGTCATTGGTTGATTATTTTCCTGTTTGGTGTTTGGCAGAATTGGATTGATTACTCTCAAGCTTTATTATGATTGCATTTAACTTGTGAATTGCTTTTGCATTTGAAATACTGTCCTGGTATTTTTGACTGGTTAGTTTCCTTGAGTTTCTCAGAAAGCAAGCGGATATAAGCTTTTAAAATAAATAATAGCACATAGTCATCATGCCTGCCTAGCAGCCATTGATAGTTGTACCCTACATGCAATTTCCTAATCCAACTTTAAAGCTGCCCAAGTTGGTGACTATCACTATATCTTTGTGGTAGTGAATCGTGCATCCTGTTCTTCCTAGACCTGTTCCCTGAGATTCATGAGAAGATGGACAATATATCACAATGGCGTAGCAGGCAATCCAGCCAATTATGTTTCTAAAACATCCTTCCCTAAGTCCAGAAATGAGACAGCCTTAAGTTCTTTGGCATAGTCTTTCTCAGCTGAAATCATTCAAGGAAGAGTTGGGGTGGCAGTGAGGAGAAACATCTTATAATCTCTGCTTTTTTGTATCTAGGAAACTGTTAGTTTTGAAACCCGATGTTTCAGCATCAAAACTGAAACCACACTTTGGGTTCAAGTGTGGTAGGGAAGCCGTTGCTTGCTCCTCTTTTATCTATCAAACAAAACAAGCCTGAGACAGTTTGGCCTGAGGGCAGAGGCCCACCTAGGAACCAGAACATGAAGTTTCTGCTCGCTCAAGCAGTGTGAGTTGTTTCCTGTTTGTTTGTTTTCCTGAAGTCCTTTACCCTCCTGAAAGATAACAGCTATATCTTCCTCAGCTGAAAATCTCTCACCACACAACCCCTTGATCTGCATGCACCAGAATATCCTGTTTACCTGGAGGAAGGCCAGAATATTTCAACACAGAAAGCAGGGGAGATGGGGGAAATCAGAAAACAAACAGCTTTGCGGCTTCATCGCTGCATGATTTAGTAGGATTAAGACAGATTTTTGTTTGTTTGATTTACTATGAAGTACTTACTATGAAGTAGCTGTTTACTTTATAGTGAGAGTCCCATTGGAATAGTGTCGAAGATGAAGTGAAAACTACAAAGCAAAAGCAAAACTAATTAATAACAATGGTGATGTTCATCCTTATGCATTCTTAAAGTAGAGCCATTGTCCATTTAAATGGGTCTCTCCTGACTTAGCTGGATCTCACCCAGTAAGGCTAACAAGTAATTCTTAGTTCTCAATAAAATAATTGGGTGGTGGCAGCTGTCATAAATTCAATGGCAGTGTGGAAGCTGGTTAGTAAGTAAGTGAAGAATATCACTCAGAGTGGTTCTGTGGGTGACCAGTTACCCAGAACTGTTGTTGATACTACCAGGCTAAAGAACTGATCCGCACCAAGTAGCATCAATTATCAAGCTGGGAGACATAGGAACATAGAAAGCTGCCTTACAACGAGTCAGCCCATTGGCTAATCTAGCTCGATATTGTCTGCACTGATTGGCAGTGGCTATCCAGGGTTTTCCTACTTCCCATTCTTCTCTGAATAGGCCGGGAATTGAACCATAAACCTACTCTATGCATAGTGAGTAATTCCACAGAGTAATGGTTGTTTTAGATTTAGAAGTTTCAGGTGAATGAAACTTGACTCTAGCTACCTAGTTTCCATTTTTCCCACCTTCAGTGTACAGATAGAAATCACTACCTTCCCCTTCACTAGAATAATGCTGCTAGATAGCAACCTGGGCAAAGTGTACACTTTATTGGATAACAGGGATCCGCAGGCAGGCAAACAGAAATCCAAAGGATATGTGTGGGCACTCTCTAACTTCTGCTGAGAACACCCCATCCTTTCCACCCTGGTTCAAACTGCTGGTTCGAGTAGATATTGATTTATACCTTCCATTTATAGCCTACCAGCTATAAATGGAGACCAAAGGAGCCCATGGTTATTGCAGCCCATGTCTGCTTTCACTATGGCTGTGTGGCGATTATAGACAATTGAAGCAAATGGAGAACAAGAGGAATGCAAAGTTAGTTAAGTATTTTTATTGATTTACTTGATCAGGGGGAGGGAGTAGCTGCCCCCACTGGGTCCTTTGACTATGCCCATGTTGGAGTCCCCCCCCCCCGGGGGGGGTTGGGGGGAATGGCCAGGTATATTTTGCAATATGTCACTGGTGCAATAACAGCACATTGGCAGGTAGTTTATACTGAGCCATTCAGACATCATTCTGCTTTATTAGTGGTTCTGTGATACTTCCTTAATGTCACCACATCACTCCTATCTGCAGGGACATCCTTGCACTATAGTGTATCGAAAGCGAGACAGTCCCAGTGGAACATTTGTTTTACTCAAGTTACAGGATTTCACAAGGAAGCTATGGCACATACAGCAATTGAAAATGCCCCGCCCCCCGAAACTTCTGGAAGCACATAGAACCAGTGGCGGAGCTTCATGCTCTGGCACCAGGGGCGGAGAGCAGGTGGGGGTGTGACTGGCATGCATCCCGGGGGTGTGGTGTGCCCCGGGCGTGTGGCACGCTGCCCGCAGGGGTGTGGTGCATGTCCCGGGGACGTGGCACGTCACCTGCAGGGGCATGGCAACCAGTGGGGGCAGCAGCCACGATGGCACTCCACCGGGGTTGTGGTGCCAGGGGCGGTGCACTCCCCCTGCCCCCCTCTTCCTCCGCCAGAGCATAGAAGCACCCTGAGCACAAGTCGCCACAAATGCACAATTAAAAGGACCTCTGCAGGACACCCAAGGTATTATTGATTTCAACAAAGTTAATGTCTTAGTCTGGAACAGCAGTTCTCAACCTGTGGGTCCCCAGATGTTGCTGGACTACAACTCCCATCATCCCTGAGCTCTGGCCTTGCTAGCTAGGGATGATGGGAGTTGTAGTTCAACAACATCTGGGGACCCACAGGTTGAGAAAGGCTGGTCTAGAACCAACCCATAGCCTTCAAAAAATAAAATAAAAGCTCACCCGCACAGAATAGCAATAGAAATCCCAGTCAAACAGTCAGGAGTATGGTGAGCAATAGATATGTTAATAGAGGTTCACCTCTGAACAAACTTATTGCCATCAATAAAGGAAGAGTGCATTGTTTTGCTCTCTTGCAGTCCACTGGAGTTCAGAGTTATATGCTCCCATCAACCGTCTCTTTAGCTGTAACGTAACAACTACACTTGCCCTTTGACATGAAGATCCATGGTTCAGTCCCTGAGCAAATAACCACTTCAGGTAAGATAATGTCTGCAACAACAGTCTGTGGGACTGGCTCTTATCAACTCAAAAAGGCTGATTGACCTATGAATGCTGTCAGGCTGGAAAGAAGGAATTCTGCCGAATGAGCTACTAGAACAAAGCAAAGAGAATTGTTTGAAAATGCTGTACTGATGTGCCTGTAGTATGATTTGGGATAGGGACACACCTTTCCTCCCAAAGGAGCCAACCATAGCAAACAGCAAAGCATTAAAGCAATACAAATTAAAAATAACCAAAAGCATTCATAACATTTAAGAACATTAAAAACAGTCGCTATCTTCCCAGCTACCAATTGCAAAGTTCTCAAGAACTGTATATTTCAACCATCAAAGGTCTGAGTGGATAGGAATGAATGATAAGTAGTGCTTAAGTGTGAGTAAAGTTCATCCGCATGTGAACTTTACATGTTTATATTAATGCACGCAGGCAACTCCTTCCCATAGTCAAATGTGCTGCCAATGTGTGTCTGTGAAGCCTGTTAGCTATGGGGGCAGGACTGGCTTCTGCTGCCATCCTGACACATTTATGTGAAAAGTGAACACCTCGTGTTAATTCTGAATAAAAATATAGTCTTCTCTATCTACACCCCAAATAAGCTGAAATGGCACTGTTTGGGCTTGATAGTTTGTTTGCGGACCATGCCACAGGGTTGCTCACTACTCAACGCACATTGGCAAAAGGAACGAGTTTCCTGGGCAAAGTCTCTGGGACTGGTATCATTTAATAGAAATCTTTCTGTGTTCCATTTATATTGCTTTATCTTGTCTGCTTCGCTCATTCATTAGGGAGAATTCTGTTGCTAACAGTGAGAGAGAAAGAGATGAGGGATGTGAATCGCCGAGTAAAAACCTTATTAGCAGCCATTCATCAAATTTAATTATTTCTGGAATGGTGCCACCAATTACTTTTTGGCATGCTGGTTTAAATTGCATTTTTATACCACTAGTTGCCATGCAAATACGTCATCAGAATGATGCTAATTGAGTAACCACTGGAGAGTTTCAGCCTGACTTGATCTCAGCTCACACTGAAGAAGAAAGGGAGGGAGGCAAAGCATGTTATTACGAATGTTTCTGATGCAAAAGAGCATGTTTTAAGAACCCAGTGTGTCCTGCTTAACATCAGGGATGCACGGCTTGGAAGGGTGAGGGGAAACGGCTGAAAATGACAACCATTTTCATACATTTCTGACTTTAAATGGGTTGACAGCTATAATAATTCAATATCCGTTCGCTCTCAGAAACCCACGCTCCTTTGATGCCGGAGCACAAAGTGAAAGGTGGTGTTTGACAAAGAGGGAGCCAAACAGGAACAGAGGAGGAAAGAAGATTGTGGTTCACCATAAAATCCATTAGTGTAAATAACTCTGACTGATCCACTAAGCTGAAGCGAAGGAAAGAATGCAAGAGAATTTAGAGCTGGTGCCTGGAGTTGCCTTCTCCTGCTTTGGGAGCAGGCCTGATCAGTGATTGTTCCCTTTTTGTTTTGTTCTTCTGCCACCTGACTGCTGGGGATATCAGCCACACCAAAGCAAGTGGAGAAGGAAAGAGACCAGCTAGGAATGTTTATACTGAAAAACAAAACTGTTCTTGTTATGGGATACGAGCCTTCTCCTATCAAGGAATGATGAGTGCATCTGTCAATTTTGTTTCCCCCTCAGTTTCTCATTTTTCCAGTAATAACTTCAGTTATTCACATTTCCACATCAGTTTGTGATTTGTTAAAAGTCCTCATGAAAACTCGCCTGCATTTTAGTGCCTTTCTCCCTTAATATTCAGTTTTGCAAGCAATGTCCCCTACTTTAAAGCATATTTATACATTCTTTTCACTAATATATGCATTTATATGCAAACTTTCTCCGAGTATAGGTATTTTTAAACACCTTACCCAGCCAGAGAACTGTACTGAAAAATGCAGAGGAGTTGAAATTTTGAATGATGAGATGGCTGAGGATGGCATCTTGCTACAGAAAGCATGGATGAGGTAAATTCACCTTTACATGTGAACTGGAACAGATCCTTCCTTCTTCCCTATCCCTACTACAAACAAATGGACAGTGTCAACTGCTTTATTTTGGGTGTGTGTGTGTTGAAGAGTTGGTTCAACAAGATATCTTTGGTGATCTCCTCTACCTTCAATCACCCACTTGCTCCCTGGTGATAATCCCAACTGCTGCCCAGAAAAGAAAGAGCAGACAAGAGGAGGTATTCGCAGCTACAGTTCCTTCTGCTTATTCTGGTGGGGGGTAGGGAAGCCATGACACTTTCTGACGTTGCTGGACTCCTAATTCCCACCATCTCTGGCCATTGCTTATGCTAACTGGGGATTATGAGAGCTGGAGTCCATCTGGAGTGATACCAGTTCCCCATCCCTGCCTCTGTCCCATTGTTTGCTTGTGCTCTCCTCCTAGGCTAGAGGGACATAGTGGGCAAACAGGTAGCAGTGGTAAGAGGAGCAGCAACAGGGCTAGTGAGTTTTGTTGGTCAGCAATGTCCCATCCCCGGTTAAGGTTTGGGGTTCAGCAAGTGCCTAACAATGCCAGTTCCCTGCCACCAGCCCTGGTGGTGGCCAACTGAGTACCACAAGCCTTCAAGGGAGAGCCTTCAAGATTCCAAACCTGGCATCTGTTCTCCCAGTTGAGAGACACTGGCAATTTGTGAGAACTTACACTTATTGTGACCCAGGCTTTGGCTCATGGGAAACGTTTATAGGATCAAGCACATCCTTTAGATGCAGCAGGTCTCCAGATTCAATACCTGGCATCTCCTGGTAATGCTAAGAAAGACCCCTATCTGAAACCATTGAGAGATGCCTCCAGTTAGTGTACACCAGGAACAGCCAACAAGGTGCTCTCCAGATGGACTATGACTCCCATCAGTCTCAACCAGGATGGTTGATGCCAAGGGATGATGGGAGTTGTAGTGCTGCAACATATAGAGCACACCACATTGGTCACCCTTAGTGTAGGCGATGCTGAGGTAGATGGCCCAATGTTCTGACTCTGTACCAGGCATCTCCCTAGTGGGAACCATCTCTATAAATAATGCACTATTGTTTCAAGCACACATTTGGTTTGACATATAATGAGAAGAAAGTTAAATTCTTTTTGAGCTGCAAATCATTCCCTTCTATCTTGTCAAAAAATCCCCGACAGACTGATAAATGCCAGAGTGTAGCGATTTTGAGTGACAACGGGAGCCGGCTGAATAAGAAGAAGAAAATGTGGATAATTTTGTAGAAATAATGCCTCCCAACTTAATTGGACAAGTAATTCAAGATGAATAATTTGAGAAGCGCTTGTAAGAATCCCACATTTGCTTCTCATTTTAAAGAGAGAGTTTAAATGTGTGTGGCACCACACAGTAGGTGGATGACAGGTTATGAAAATGAAGGTTTATACAATACCTATCCTCGGGAGTGTATATGTAATACCAGTTGTACCCTATCATCAATGTCACATTGAGACCACAATGAATGCTAAGAATCGTATACAATAATAATGAACTCGTTCTCCTGAGAGTGAATCCTTCTGTAGCCAAAAACTTTGCCAGCTATGCAGAAGGGCAAGGTAATAGCAGTACAGAAGCACTAAAATATTTATTTTGGGGGGAGGGGTGGACTCTAAGGAGCATGCTCAGTGGGTCTGTCTGTCGAGGAAGGTGGGTAAGCAGGAAGCTAGGGAATCAGGATGGAACCAGGTGTGAAAACTTTATGTCAGATGGAAAACTTTATGTCAGGTGTGATGGGATGTAGGATGTTTTGGTTAATAATAATAATTTGTATACCATCCTTCATCTGAAGATCTCAGGGGCGTTCACAACATAAAATACAAGGAAAAAAACAAAACACAAAATCCACAATAAAAGCAACAGCAGCAGCAACAGCAACAACACAAACCAATAAAACAACCCGGGAAAGCTACATGGCAGAGAATGGGGTAGGTGAGCAACTTTCAAATACTGGCTTGGCAAATAAGCCTACTTTCATTCTTTCTGTCTTTCTTATTTTCGGGGAGAAACTACTCAGCTCATTTCCAAGAGGGAGAAGAAATTTGCCCATCACTAGTTATATTACTGGTTCTCCCATGGTGACGATTATAATTCAGAACCTTGAAAACTCAGGGAAAGAAAAAGAAATATTAACACAGGTGTTTATGACTCTAACTAGAATATAAAAGAAATCATATTTAATCTAGCTACCAAAGGTCATTTCTTGAATATATTTCTCTGGTCACTTTAGACTTCCAAGTAATTGGGAATAAATTAAGCACTGGGACTCCACAGGAACCTTAAGAACCTCTCAGAGTTCAGGCATATAATGCCAAACAGCACTCCATGCCCTTGGCGATTAAATAAATCACAGTTAGGAAAACAAGGGGAGAATGAAGACTGTACATTCTACTGTATGTGTGTTGTTCCCAAGCTGGGCAACCTTCATTGTTAACCTTTACATAATATGAACTTCCATCTCTAGGAGAATCTAACTAAAGTTATAGCAGCTGGCAGAGGGCATTCCGGTGCTCCAGCTGCTACATTTGTACCAGGGCAATTTCACTACCCCCTCATCCCTCTCCTTCCTGGAAGATGTCCTGGAGATGCCAGTAATGGGAGGTGAGGCAAGCGGCACCAGTGCTGCTGCTCCTAAGACCCCACAGATTTGGGTGAATGGCCAGTCTTGGGTGAGCTGTGAGTTTGTTTTTGCCCTGGGCGAGATCCAGGGTAGGTGGTTATTAGCAGATGTGAGGAAACCATTCAGATAAGCTCCAGATCACAGGAGGTATGTTTCCAGCTACCCCACCCCTTGCCCTTGGAAATCAGAAACTACTTAGGAGAGGGACTGCGAGCAACATCATGTGAGGGGTGTTTCTAGGACTACGGTGAAAGTGTGAAGCTCCCTTGCTATTTCCACTATTGGATCCTGCATGTTGTTTATAAATTTTGTTAGATTTATAGTACAGTGTTACCTCAGGTCACATAGGCTTCTGGTTACATACGCTTCTGGTTACACACTCCGCTAACCCAGAAATAGTGCTTCAGGTTAAGAACTTTGCTTCAGGATACGAACAGAAATTGGGCTCCGGTGGCGCCATGGCAGCAGGAGGTGCTTCAGGTTAAGAACAGTTTCAGGTTAAGAACGGACCTCGGGAACGAATTAAGTACTTAACCCGAGGTACCACTGTACAGTCATACCTCACCTCCTGAATGCCTTGTGAGTCGAACGTTCTGGTTCCTGAACGATCAAAACCCAGAAGTGAGTGTTCCAGTTTTTGAATGTTCTTTTGGAAGCCAAATGTCTAATGGGGCTTCTGCGGCTTTTGATTGGCTGCAGGAGCTTCCTGCAGCCAACCAGAAGCAACGCTTTGGTTTCTGAATGTTTCAGAAGTCGAACGGACTTCTGGAACGGATTCTGTTCAACTTCCAAGGTATGACTGTATTGGAATGTGGGTTTTTTTGTATGTTATCATATTTGCCATGTTGTGAAATTGTTAATATGTCAACAGTATTGACAGCTGTGTTATTATGAACTTGTTTTCGTAGGGTTGGTTTGAAATGCATTCCTGCTTTCTTTATTGTCAGCTGCTTTGGGCATGTCATTTGCGTGTGGAAAAGGGGCGAACGAATAAAATGAATGCATGAATGACAATGAGATTTTGAGAAAATTCCATCCCTAGCAGGGAGGAACATAAAACTGTCATATGTATGTGTTTGCTGTCCAACAGGCATGGAACTCCATGCATGGGCCAAATGATTCATCTATAATTACCAGTCCAATTACTTTAGGAGAGTTGGAGAGCCATTTGAGGGCAGTAGACTAGGAGGGAAAAGATAATGGGTTGTGGGTTTTACTGGGTGATCAATACAAAAATATAGGAAATTTTGAAGGTAAGAAGGAATTTATGCTTGATATAGAAAGAGACCAGGAACTTTTAGAGGGTCTCATACACCTGAACAATAAAATAAAGCCCTCCTGATTGTCTGGATGTCATTGATTTGTTTGTAAACTTTATAGGAAGGAAAGTCTGTACCAAAAACAAGCTCTTCATAGCTGTTGACCTACAAAGCTGTTGACCTCTGGTTCTTTTTCAGCCTAACTGTTCAAGTTCTAGTAAAGATATTGAAGGAGAACATCTACAACCTGCCTCATACAGAAACAGCAGATGGCCCCAGCCTTCCTTTCTGAAGCCTGCAGTTCCAGATAATAAGAGACTTTCCTTACCTACTATAATTCACATCACATCTAAGGGTAGCAGACGGTACTTTGTCCAAGTGAAACAGTCTGTGGCACTGTCAATAAACTAAAAATATATCGTTCTTTTTTAAAAAAAGGTTTTTCTCCACAAACATGCTTGCACATTTGCCAGGAATGATTTCTTTTTTTAAAAAATAAAAATCTCTCCCACACATCTATCCTTGAACAAACAGTGCTTTGTGTCATTTGTTTGAGATTCACATAAGATTGTTTCTCTGGGTGAAGGTACAAAGTTATTAAAGTCTCCTTAATGGAAAGAAAGTTGTTCAGTGCTGTTATCTTTCATCAGGTGGGCTCAAGCCATGGCCAAGACAAGCATTTAGCAATCATTTACACATCCTTGACTCATCAATGGTGAGATAATATCTAAAAAGGGATGCAAACAATGAACAACCCCAAAATTGTTTAGTAGTCGTTTGTTTTTGTCACTGCATCCAAAAGAAGCTGCCCACATCAGCATTTCTGAGAGCTGAGCCATGCTTTATTTTTGAATTGGAGGCACGTGTCATTATGACAACCTGAAGGAGATGAGCTGTTACATGGAATGCTTAGCACCAGGAATGACTCATTTCTCTGAATGAGTCACTGTACTGGTTGTGACCCCTTTGAGGACAGGTGATTCTGTTTGCAATGCTGCATCAGAACTGACATAGAGGAATTGTTGTTCAGTCGTTTAGTCGTGTCTGACTCTTCATGACCCCATGGACCAACCAGAGCACGCCAGGCACTCCTGTCTTCCACTGCCTCCCACAGTTTGGTCAAACTCATGTTGGTAGCTTCAAGAACACTATACAACCATCTCGTCCTCTGTCTTCCCCTTCTCCTTGTGCCCTCCATCTTTCCCAACACCAGGGTCTTTTCCAGGGAGTCTTCTCTTCTCATGAGGTGGACAAAGTATTGGAGTCTCAGCTTCAGGATCTGTCCTTCCAGTGTGCACTCAGGGCTGATTTCCTTCAGAATGGAGAGGTTTGATCTTCTTGCAGTCCATGGGACTCTCAAGAGTCTCCTCCAGCACCATAATTCAAAAGCATCCATTCTTCGGCCAGGGCTATTAAAACAACAACAACAACATGCTCATTATAAGACAAATAGAAGATAAGGCAGTACCCAACAACCCCCCCCCCCCAATGATTTAGATGTTTTAAGAAGGCGAGAGAACAATTTTTGTTTCTTATCTGCTTTGTTTTCTTTTTCATTCCCCGAGGTTCTCCAGGAACAGTTCCTGCCACCAATGAAATGCACTATGAGCAAGTTCAGAGGCATTAGAGGCATTATTTCTTTAAATATGTCAGCAATGGTGTCAGAGCTGCTTCCAGATCCTAGCTCACAGAGGATCACGCTAGGCAGCGATCATTAAACAAAAGTCTTTATTGAGTTACAGTTTCCATTCTCAAGCTGCTGCATGCAACTCTACGTCTCATGGTTAGATCGGCGAAGCTCCATCTGAGTCTCCGCCCCCTGTACACCAGTTTAAGATTCTAGCCTTACTCCACCTCTTCCGTCTCTCCTTTCTCCTCTGGGTCCTGCTACCCCCCGGGGTCCCTTCCTTCCTGGATTCTTCTGACGCTGACGTTGACCCCCCTGACTCCTCCCCGTCTTTTCGGCGGGCTTTGGGACCTGGCTCCCTATCCGGGCTGCCAACTGCACCGCCCTCCTGTACATTTGAACTTGGCGCGCGCGCCCAGCCTTCAACCTTCCTCTCGACCGTTTCCTCGCTCCCCGATGGAGGCGTGGCCAATCCTGACTCATGTCCTCCCACTGGCAGTGCGCCGCCTGATCCCGATGCCTGGGACTCCTCCCCCCTACTGCACTCTGGTGTGGACGCTGGTCCTGATTTCCAACTGCTTCTCTCTGAGTCCCCTCTGGCCCCTTCTTCCTGGGGTGTCCCCCTCGGCACCCCCCTTGCTCTGACCATGGGAGCCCCTTTCTGTGAATCTTCCGATTCGCTGGAAAGACTCAGAGACCTCGGACCGCTGTCATCGCTAACATTACCTTCGGACTCCTCCCCCTCGCTCTCTATTTCCTCCCTTTCCTGTGCCTCTGCTCCTGAACCCCTGACAAATGGTTATTAAAATTTGTGGCCTGCTTTATAAACTACTATTAATGGGAAAAATAATCTATTTAGATGTCATAATATCACCAACGAAGGTTCTATGAAGAGGTTTCTTCAGAAGCAAAAGAGAGAGAGAGAGAGAGAGAGAGAGAGAGAGAGAGAGAGAAGTTGCAAGTTAGAAATCTCAGCTTGTTTGAGTACTTTTAAATAGGATTATTGGTACAGGAACATCTTAGAAAACAATCACACACAGATTAGCAAACACATTAGCTTCTATTCAAATATGAAACAGAACCGGAAAAAATAAAAGAATATATGGTGAAATGGACACAAAATATTGTGGGAAATGTTGCTTGGAACATCTGGGAAAATCTATGGAAACTAGCTCACAATTTTCCTTCAAATATGGGTTTTATAAAATTGTTTTAAAGTTATGAGCAGATGGTACACTGTACCGGCAAAGTTAAATGAGATTAACAGAAAAAATTCCATCTTTGTGTTGGAAATGTCAAGAAGAGAGAGGTGATTTTTATTTAGCTTGCATATTTGCATTGCAAAATGTGGAGAAGTGTGCAGTTTGAAGAATGATCTGGGTATTAGTCTGGAAAGTGGTAGTAATTTTGGTCTGCTTAAAAAAGTTTTCTTATGATTCAGGCAGTCTGTATGTTCAGCTTAACGTTCTCGAGTCATCAGTCCTTGAGTGATGTATTTCTACATATGAAGCAATGCTTAGCTTTGCTGTCCCATTAATTAATTTCTCCCTGCTTTTATTATTCATTATTATTTATTTCATTTCCAGGCTACATAGTCTCAGCTGTAAGGATTGAGAAACAGAATCTAAATTACCCTTTTATCCCACAAAATCTAATAGAGATTGAGCCTGATCTCTTTTTAATTGAACAAGGGGTAGCATGATTGCTAGTTTGGAGTAAAATGATTCCCCCCCCCCATATAATTGTTTTTCTTGTTAAATATAATTTAGTTCTGCAAATAATGCTAATATAATTGCTTTTCAAAAGAGATCAAATCCTCACAACAGACACAAGTACTTCCCCGCAGCTCAGTATCCCACAAATAGAAATTAGGGAACCCACACAAAAAGTGTAAGGGGACAAAGAAATAGGGAGTTGTTGACAGACTTATGCGTTATATGCATCTTAATTGCACTAGCACTTTAATTCCTCCGTAATTGCTCTTTAATTGCTTAGATTTTCATACATTTAAAAAGCAGTTAAAACCACATTGTGCTCTGCGAGACAATCTGAAGCATTTACTGTAGACATTTTAAAGAGATCATGTAAAGAACAATTTCACAGCCTCTATTATAGTGAAGAGTTTAAAAATTACACATGACTAATTTTATTTCAGTTACGCATATAAATTATGGTAAGGGTTTTGGGTCCCCCCCCCCCTTCTTCAAGCTGCTGGGTCAGAAATGTTGGAATTTTGAAAATTCTTTTGTGCCCATAAAAATGGTCTCAGTGGAGAGTGGAATGCGGAGGCACTGCCATTTTTGAAACAAAGCTATTTCACAGGTTTGAATACACTTGTAATGAAAGCTGGGGAGAAGGGTGGATGGATAAATCACACTGTTTCCTCTCTGGATCACCGATATGTTTGCTGCTCTGTGTGCCTTTTAGAGGAAGGGTGGGGCAGACATGAAATAAATCATTATTTTTTTTAAAAAAAAACTGTTCAGTCATAAATACATCACACCTGTTTCTGCATTCATCTGATACTGTTTTACAAAAGAAATCTCCATAAAATGTGTATTTAAAAACTATTTCAAACGTATTCTGTCTCAAAATATAGATTCTTAAAAGTATTTCCCCTCAAAGTACAGCTTTTTGTGATGTGAGGAAAATGAGGGTTTGTACCCAGTGCTTTTTTTCTTAAAAAATTGTTTGGGGTACTCTCATTTTGACTCAAGAAAATCACCGGGAAAGGAAATGAAGCTACCATTGGAGATGGTAACAACGAAACTGACCAATCACTGTGTTAGATTCCAACTCCTACTTCACACATTAAATGTTTGCTTCCGTCTGAGACTCAGGAAACACTGTGACAGGAAATGAGGCCGCCATTGGGGGTAGCAGCAGAACTGGTGATTCACCGTGTTAGAGAAGAAACTAAAACTTTTAGTTTCTTCTCCCGTTAGATTCACAATTTTTTTAGAGGTATGCGTACCCCCAGAAAAAAAGCACTGTTTGTACCCAATGCAATCGTCCTGTCAGCACAAGGATTTCTGTTTGCACAAGAAGAAGAGTTCGGATTTGATATCCCGCTTTATCACTACCCAAAGGAGTCTCAAAGCAGCTAACATTCTCCTTTCCCTTCCTCCCCCACAACAAACACTCTGTGAGGTGAGTGGGGCTGAGAGACTTCAGAGAAGTGTGACTGGCCCAAGGTCACCCAGCAGCTGCATGTGGAGGAATGGAGACGCGAACCCGGTTCCCCAGATTACGAGTCTACAGCTCTTAACCACTACACCACACTGGCTCTATCACATTGGTTTTATCACAATGGGACTTTCTGTTCCAATCCTCCCCACTGAACGTGCTGTGTACCATCCACAAATTTGAATCAGTGGATAGCGGGAACAGATTTAGGGGGCATGTGAGGAGGAAGATGGGGTAAATCCCTGTTTACACAAGTGGAAAGGTTTGCACTGATGGGGGTTAACAGTGAGAATGAGAAAGGCAAATTCCATGTTAGGGATCTTTAGGAAAGGAATGGAAAATAAAACTGCCTATATCATAGTGCAGTTATATAACTCTATGGTGGGACCACATATGCTATACCCAGCACAGTTCTGGTGGCCTCACCTCAAAACGGATATTGTAGAGTTGGAAAAGGTCCAGAAAAGGGCCACTAAAATGATCAAGGGGATGGTGTGACTCCCCTATGAAGAAAGGTTGCAGCACCGGGGACTTCTTACCTGAAGGAGCATCTCCACCCCCATCGTTCAGCCCGGACACTGAGGTCCAGCTCCGAGGGCCTTCAGATGAGAAGTGATGTTACAGGGAACCGGGCAGAGGGCCTTCTTGGTAGATGTCAAGGAAAAAAACACAACTACCTGACTTTTAGAAGACATCTGAAGGCAGCCCTGTTGACGGAAGTTTTTAATGTTTGATGTTTTATTGTGTTTTTAATATTCCGTCAGGAGCCACCCAGAGTGGCTGGGGGAACCCAGCCAGATGGGCGGGGTATAAATGAAAAATTATTATTATTATTTAGAGAACAAGCTTGTTTCTCCATGGCATGGAGAAAGTGGACAGAGGAAAGTTTTTCTCCCTCTCTCACAACACTAGACCTCATGGGCATCCAATGATATTGAATGTTGGGAGATTTAGGACAAATAAAAGAAAGTATCTTCACTGTGATGGCCTGGGACTCGGACTCGGAGCCAGAGGAGTCTCAGTCTGCACCGGATCCTTTGCCTCAGGCATCACCTGAACCAAGTCTGGGGCCTGATCCTGAAGAGTTCCAGTCTTCACAGGTTCCCCTGCAACGAACACCAGCTGGGCCGAGTCAGGGGCCTGAGCCTGCCCTGGCTCCAGATGCGGGGATTACCTCGTTGCCTTCAGCTGGGCCACCGCTTACAGCTGCTGCACTACTGGTTGGGTCAGGGAAGGCTGAGGTGGCCCCTGGGTCTAGTAGCCCACCGACATCTCCTGAGCTGCAGAGACTGAGGTCTGAGAGAAGGAGAGACCTGAGTACTCGCAGGAGGAGTGCTCATCTTCAGGCGAAACAGGGAGGTGAGTCGCTGGGGGATCAGGACCAGCCTTTACCCCATCAGAGATAAAAGGTGGCCGGACCCTGCCCCAGGTTGCGGGAGCAACATTGCTGTATGCTAGATCCTGCCTGAGATCCTGTACTTGCCCTTGCCTGGTTTCCTGCCTCGTGTCCTGCCTTGGCCCTGTCGGACTGACTCCTAGCAGAACCTTCGGATTCTGGACCAGACCTGGACCGCATTGCATGGGTTATCCCTGGGCCCAGCACATTCATGCAGCGCATAGTCTAGCTATGGAACTTGCTCCCCCAGAAGGCAGTGGTGGCCCCCAAAAGAGAATTCATGAAGGAGAGGGCTATCAATGGCTTTTTGCTTGGTAGGGATGAAGAAGAAGAAGAAGAGTTTGGATTTGATATCCCACCTTTTACTCCCTTTAAGGAGTCTCAAAGCGGCTAACGTTCTCCCCCACAACAAACACTCTGTGAAGTGAGTGGGGCTGAGAGACTTCAAAGAAGTCTGACTGGCCCAAGGTCACCGAGCAGCTGCATGTGGAGGAGTGGAGACGCGAACCCGGTTCCCCAGATTACGAGACTACCGCTCTTAACCACTACACCACACTGGCTCACACTGGATGCAGGAGAGGGCCTTCCCAGTGGCTTCTCCTGGACTCTGGAACTCCCACCCAAAATAAGATAGACCGACTGCTTCCTTGTGATCCTTCCGCTGCAGGTGAAGACTTCCCAAAGAGACTTTTTGGAACTTATGGCTTTTACTGAGAGGGCTGATGCCTGACTGTTATTATTGCAATTATCTGTTTTTTTATTGAGCTTTCATATATGTGCTTTTTAAGTGACTGTTTCCTTTTCTCTGTTTTTAGCTGGTCTTATTTTATCAGTAAGCTGCCTTGAGTCCCTGTCAGGGAACAGAGTGGAGCATAAATAAATTTTAACACCACCACACAAAAGCCTAGAGGTCAGTGGTCCAAGATCACGTCATAGCTGTCAATGTTTCCCTTTTTTAAGGGAAATTTCCTTATTCCGAATAGGATTCCACGCAAGAAAAGGGAAACGTTGACAGCTATGGATCACGTGGTTCCTACCGATGGAACCAAATAAGAAAGCATCTTATTTTTCCACATTCCCCAAATATCTTCGTTCTTCCCTCATTCCTTATGCCACCTTTCCGAAGCTTTTAAACAGATGTTGTTAGATTTGTGGTAAAAAGGCCACGAAATGAGAGATTCCTATCAATTACAAGGCTGCTGCAACCTCTCCGCCTTGGTGTTCAGGTTTCTTTGTGTTTTTTAACTTTCCTTTGAAAGCAGCTGTCCGATAAACAGAAGACAGGCATTAAAAAGAAGGCACTGTTTCTTCTTGCACATTCCTCCGCAAACCTAGCAACATTCCTGCCTCTTATGGCACTGCTTCCAGTGCTGTTCAGTTCTGTTTTGAAATGCTGCAAGACAGACAGCGTACTGGCTGCCTCTGCTTCTTTGATCTCACAAGATTTAATTAGGGACACCAACCAGGTCTCGCATGTTTGAGGCCTGCAATTGAAAGGGCGGAATCTGTGTTTCATGTGAAGCCTGACAAATTGTGTGGGTTTGTTTGTTTTTTTATGTGGATGTGGGTCAGAAAGGCACATTGTTTTCTCACCACTGTCAGATTCTGCCTAAAATATTGTCAGGAATGGGAGTTGCATGGAGAAAAAGGAGCCTTCAAAAAGCCCTGCTTTCTACAGCTTTTTGGGAAGAAGTCAATACGGGTCTTTCGCATCGACGGTCTATTGCTAAGGACTCAAATCTGAGATGTTACTACAGTCGATTAACTCCTACCAATCATTTTTGAAGTATTGAGCTTGTGTGAGCAGCGTAACATGGAAGGAGGTATTGAAGCAAGATTCCCACCCTGCTTAATAGTAATAATAATATTGTTTATTTTTTTATATGCCGCCCATCTGACTGGGTTGCCCCAGACACTGTGGGTGGCTCCGAATTTTTTTTAAAAAAGCAATAAGACATCAACAGTTAAAAACTTCACTGAAGAAATCCCACTTGCCCCTTCCCCATTCCTTCTGTGAGATCATTGGCACTATACATGTTTAAAGCAGTATCCAACCACTTCAAACAGCCAAATATTCCTGAGAACTGTAGTTCGTGCAGAGAGATATTAGGAGACCCTCTATTCCCCTCACAGAATGAAATTTCCGAGTGTGATTTAACAAAGAATTCCTCTACTGATGGATTTTCTTAACCATTCTCAGCACTCTTAACAAACTATTCCCGAGATTCGCTGGGGAAGCCATGATTGTTTGTCGTGATATGATAGTGCTTTCAATGTGTGATGCAAAAGAGACCTGTGAAGAGGAAACAGAAGTAGTACTTTGAAGAGCCATGCCGATGGATAGTAGCCAACACACTTATGCAGTGCACTATAGTTCTGAGTGAAAAAAACCTTCCTTTCACCCCAGTTACTGGACTGTTTGACAAGGATTTCACATACAATATAAGTGTGTAAAGACTTAAATTCAAGATTCTAACCCTTCCCCTCAGAACGGCAGGATCTTTGCTAGCATTCTTTATTAGTATCCTTGAAAGCCAAGCATTGTTGCTGAAGCATGTTTTCCTTCCTCTTTGGAGTGTGCAGCAGTGAATAAGTAAATGCACAACTGGTTATCAGGCATTCATCACAACTGATTGATGGGTTACATTATCAACTCGCTTGTCGCTAATAAGCTGCTTTTGTATTTGCCTGCTTGGAATGATTACCACCTCTATAGCAGGTTAATTTAGAAGGTCGCTTTATCAGACAATTTGCTATTGATAAAAATCTGTAGACAACCAATTAGGTTTCATTTACTTGGCTCACTAACTTGTCAAGCTAGTCCACTCCTGTTGCATAATTGCAAGAGGAGAGGGTAGAGTCAGGTACTGTGTTACTTCAGCGATATATAAATTATTGAGAGAAACCTGCTCCCTGCATAGTTTTTTTGTAGGATTATTTGATTTGATCTAATTTTATTTAGTAGACAGTAGGAACCATCCCCTCATACAATGACACATTGACCATGCTCTGGACTCTGGACTCAACCAATTGGAAACCCTTCTTTTAGATTCAATAAGCTAGGAGGGACAGGGGTTAAGAGGGCACATAGTTGGACATAATGCACCTTGTCCACATAATCTAACTATATAAGCTGAAACTGATCCCACTGCACATCACTGGTTCTGGTACTGGCTACTTCAACCATAGCTGTAACAACTGGAGCAGATAGTTGTTGATGGTAAATATGACATTGTGAGGTCTAGATCTTATTAAGGTGGTGACCTTTTGTCTGATTTGAAGGTCATGGCTGCAGGTAAGCTCTAGGAAGACCACACAGGCAAGGAGATCTCATCCTTCACTTTTTATTCTTAAATGTATAAGAATGCTGCTGTAATTTGCCATGTTTGACTTCAGGTGCTTCCAGATGCATGCTAGCTGTGGGACCGGCGATCCTACTGCATACAAATTTTGGAAGGTGCTCCACACGATGACATTGGAATCAAATGTCCTGGGGGTGCATGCAAAGGATTCTCAAACCTATGACACAATCCAGCCCTGCTCAGACTGCACAACCCTGTGCTGCTACTTTGTGTATGTGGCGGTAGCAACGCCACAAACAACTTGATTGCCAATATGCTGCATTTCAGTGAATTGCCTGCTCTTAGTAGCCACCCAATTTTCCAACTTTCAGCAGCCTGGAAACCCACCCATGAAGCTCTGTTCTAATATGGAGAGGTCTGCAAATGATCTCAGAATAGACCTCCTACGGTAGAATGAGCCTGACTGTTGAAACACTTTATCAAACACGTACAGCACTAGCACATGAAGGGGCTGTTCTAGGAACCACCTGCCTGCATGGCTGCACAGCTACAATGATTGAATGATTTCCAAGATGGACAAAGGTTAGGTGGACAAAATCCTAACTTTCAGACATGTCTGTTTTTCCCCTTGTGCCAACGATTCAGAAGGCTGAGATGTGTTGTGCTGCTAAGAACAAAACAATTTGTTTGAAACTGCAGGAGAGGTGATTACATTATGAGGATATTCCCATTTTCTGTACTCCTGCTTGTTGCAATACCCACTTTCCTTTTTCTCAGGGCTGGCAGTTCCTTCCGTCACAACATAACTTTGCCAGATCCAAGGAAGTTGTTTCATTTATATCAAAATGTTTAATTTGACTCACTTGGCTCTAAATAGAAACAATTGTGTTAATTTACTCGGCAATGCTAAGATGATTCCATAGTCACCAATCATTGCAGTTGCGAAAGGTCCATGGTCTCCTGTTGCTCTAACTGTATTGTTCCTAGGGATGGTCGAAAAATTTCGTTCAGTTTGTATTTTGATGTGGACCTACTTCATTTTTACTTCCTATGGTGACAGGTAAACTGGAATAAAACTGTGTTGTTGTTTTGGTTTGAAAATGACGCTTTTCAAAATTTCTTGTCAGTTTGCCAACCTCAAAAGTGCTTACAAAATATTTCAGGTAGGGGGAAGCATGCATAAAAATGAATACATGTGAAGCAAATATGCAAAATCATGTGGAAATGAGGAGAAAAAACACAAGACTGGGAAAATGAGAAACTGAGAAAAACTGAAAATGACAGATTCACTCATCCCAAATTGCAATTGTACACAGATACATGTATATGCAGTTTTGGATACGATAATTCTCCGTTTTAGATTGCCTCGTGCTACACACTGAAAATGCAAATTTCATCTCCCCCCCGACCAATCCTATGCTGGATGCTAACACAACGCAGTGGAAAGTTTTGTCTTAAGAAGTTCTGCTTTTCTGAGTTCTCTCCACCTCACAGTATAGTTTGTAATTAGGAGTGAAGATTATACAATTTTGACTGCTGTCGGTGACTGTTGCCAAGATTCTATTTTCTGCAGCCCAAACAATTTGAGAGGCTGCGAGAGAGAGAAAAAGAGAGTCCAGGAGTGTGTTAGGGTACTTTATCACGAACTTTGGCAAAAAGAGAAACCCAAAACTGGGTCTGGGACAGATCAGTAATTGGACAGAGACAGATAAGAACGGAGGATGGGAGGGGGAATTAAAGATCATCAGATAAAAGCCCTTCCTGCTTTTCCATTCCTGCTTTTATGTGAGAAGTAAGTTTTATTAAAGATAAGAAGTGGTGTTGAAGGATCATAGGGATGTTTGCTTTGAACATTTGTAAGACAAAAGTCTACAGGGGTCCCCTCCCCTCCCCATGTAAGTTTTATTGCCCTTTGTTTTTTTGTTTAAAAGTGGTTGACACTTATATGAACTTGTTCCACTGTGTTTACAGGCACAGTGTAGCCCAGGGATTGAGAAACAGTGGCCATAGAGTTGTTTGGATTATGTAGGGTTGCCATCCGTCTGAGAAATCCTAGACATGTCCTCTTTTGGGTGGCCAACAGGCCCATCTGGGAAGATTGTCACATTTTATAGGAAATACCTGGGATTTGGGGAATTTATTTATTTGTGGTACGGGCATCTCTGCATGCCGGAGCTGCTGCCAGCCTGAGCTCTTTTCCCAGCTTGGGCTGGCAGCTGCTCAGGCTGCCCTCTTTTTTTGCTTTTCAAGATATGGCAACCCTAGGATTATGTCTCTCATTTCCCTTGACCATTGGCCATACTAGTGAGGGTTGACAGGAGATGAAGGCCAACACACCTGAAAACCAAAAGGTTCTCCATCCCAGGTGCTAGTTGCTGGAATTACAATCGGAGCTCAAGGTAGCAAATCAGTGATAGTACAGTACATGACACTAGACAATCAGTAATGACAATGACAATTGATGCCACTGACATGAATAATGGTTCACAAAGGAGCCCATGAACAAAGTGCTGGGTGGTGTGATGCCACTAGTTTGGCTGTGCAAATTATACACACACACACACACACACACACACACACACATACATACAGAGTCTTTTAAAAGAGGCCCCATAGAACATGTGTACTCTATATCCATGGGGCCTCTTTTAAAGGACTCATTCTTTATATATATCCTGCTCTTTTACCAATAAAAGAATTTGTATTCACAAATTATGGAAGGGGAGAGACAACTTCAGTGTAATTTGTACGGATGTTTGTGCTGGATTGTGATGTACTTAACTTAATTTTGATGTGGCCAAGGAGTATTTGAGAGTGTAATTTCTGTTCAAGATCAATGATGACATATTTACAGAACACGAGCTTTGACTTTGACCCAACATGTTCTCTGCATTAAAGTGAGAGAAGCTAGACTTGTTGCATATCTCCCAGTTATCCAAGGCACATGACACCAGGTACTGGCCTTCTCTGTTCTGCATTCATCTCAATGCTCTCAGATTTAGAGTTCCTGGAAGAGTCATTTGCTTCTTCCACAAATAACCCACAATAGAACTGTATCATATTGCTGGCCATCGTAAAATATTTCATATAGTTTTTTTAAAAAATGAAGGACTACATTGCTTCATAATGCATGTATGCAGCAGGATGCAGTTTCTCTGGATAAGGCAATGAATCAGAGGAAACTGTATATGAATCCACATGCTAATGTTTTGGTGAATACTAGAATAATATGACAACCAAGTTGAGGTTATATTATTTCCACCAAAATCCCATGATTCTGTAACACATGCACACACACTGAAAACGGACATTGTGGACAGTGGCAATTCTATGGTACTGCCTTTGATTCTTGGGAATGACACTTAGGCACCCCAAGTATTGTGTGTTTAGTTGCAATGAAAGACACACCATAGTACAGGAGTGTCAAAGTGCATCACTCTTTCATAGCCAAGAGAAGAAACTTCTTCTTTCTTACGCTTCTGCTGAGCTTGATTCCGTCTTAATGCCAGATTGATTGTGAGGGCATCTCTTCTTTCTCCAATAGCCTTCGGGTAGTGCTTTTCTCCCATAACCTCATCACATAACACATCTGTTTTATTCCTTGATGGCTCCCCACATATTTCTATGGCTCTCTCATTTTCATCAATAGAGGCCCTTGTGCTACATCTGGCACAGATATGATATCACTCATCAGAGTCAAAAAATAGTTGACCCTTCTCACCCCAAATACCTTTGATGTGTCGCCTGAGTTTTGCATCCAGTCCTAGAGACCTAGTCTTCCCTTAGGTTGTCTAAAGCCTTTCATTTCCCTTAGACTTCCTTGATTAGGTGGGTGGGTGGGTCATTTACAACTCTGTTCTGTCATTTCCATAAGTAGCAGTTGATCAAGTTCTCTTCCTGAACTATTATTTATCTCTTTTGAAGTAGCGGCTCCGACTGATTACTGGGGGAAATCAAGGTAAGCCCCGAGATGCAATTGCATCATGTTACAGAATAGATACGTGCTTTCTTTAAATATTATATAAACTGAAAACAGCTGGTGGAATTCTAAAACAGAAAAAAATAAAATCATACTGGCAAAGGTGTAAACCAGGAGTTACATACAACCTCCTGTTGTACATCAAGAGTAGGGAAAATTGTGGTTTGCGTAATTTGATTAAATAATATAGGGAGAATTCCCTGAATGCTAAGATCCAGATTTGAGGCCAAAAAAAGGACCATCCAAAAGCTGAGATTGGGTGTGTGTGTGTAGAGTAACAAATTTTGTTCGAGTAGGGTTGCCATATTTCATACAGTGAAAATCCAGACACAAAAGTTGTTTAGCTTCTGACATGGGTTGTCATACATCTGGATTTTCCCAGACATTTCTGCCTGGACACTGTTTCTGATGGCTGAATCCCAGCAATGGATTCTGGGTGTATGGCAACCCTGTGTTTGAGAAACCTGTGATCATGGTGCTCTGCTCCATCAGTACTGGTCTATTGGATACTGAAGGGTTGTAACTTGTCTCCCATTTCAACATCTGCATGAAACCAATGACATCATTTAGACATTTGGACTGAAATATCATCACTATGTTGATGGTACCCAGCTCATCCCCAAACACTGGGAAAGCATGACTCCCTCCTCCATTATCTATCCAGGTTTCAGTAATACACTCCAGGTCGGTAGGCTTCTGCAATATCATCCTGGGCGGCAGACCTTTCTCATATAGGGACCTGGCAGTCAGGAGCTCCTTAAGGCCCAGTGGGTTGCTAGCATGGGGATATGATCAAAGGCCAGCAGCTACCTTTATCTTTGTGGATGGACTTAAAAGCCCCCTAGATCAGTTACAGACGTCAGCTTGATCTTGAACATTTGGTGGACACATTCAGCTTTTATTTACTTAATTAATTCCACATAGGTAGATGTGCTGCAGCAGACACAAACAGCATCATGAGATTCTCAAGGCACCTTAAAGGCTAACAGATGAAATGTTATCCTCAGTCTATCTATGATCACCCATACATAAACACAGCTACAGAGCATATACGCGTTAACAATTCATGCATGTGGCAAGTGAACTCTAGTCCATGAAAGTTTATGACATAATAAATCTGTTAGTCTTGGGTGGGGGACACAAGATTCCGTTTCATCTCTGCTTTAATTGAATGCCATTAATCTAGCGAAAGGATGGCAACAGAACTAAAAAGCAACGTCAATGAGCAGGCAACTCCTTTTTTGTTTTGTGACTTCAGCAAAGCTCCAGAAGTGTCAACTATGAAAATATGAATACAGCATGCACTAGAATAGTTGCAATTAATACCTATGTTGATATCAGGGACATTTGTGGTTGCACTGTAGGGCTGTTAGCTTTCTGACACTATTCCTGAAAGCGGGAACAAAAAGAAAAGTGGTTTGCAGTTATTTATGTTTTCATGAGAACAAAGGATCTAAACACAGCTCAGGCAGAAGCACCCAGATCTATTTTTTTAAAAAAAGGAATATACTTTATAAGGCTTTGCAGAGAAAATGTTGTAGGTTTGCAGACGGTTGATCTACTGCTTAAGAATTGCTGAGCAATGAAATCAAACATTGGATTCATTTAGCAACAGATATGATCTGTTGGAATGTCCAGGTGTTCTTGCTTTATCCTGGAACAATCTGCAGAATTCCTTTTATCTGAGGGAGTGTTTGCGAATGCCAAAACACTGGGGTTGTTTATGCAAAGGAAGAGTAACTGCATATTTTATCCCTTAGCCTTTGATTGCATTAGCTTCAGTGATGGCAAATTCTCTTTGAAGAAAGATCTATGTATGAACATGAATCTGAAAGAGAGAGAGAGAGAGAGAGAGAGAGAGAGAGAGAGAGAGAGAGAGATTGAGAAAACCTTTCTGCCTGCAGTATGTACAATAGTTCAAATCGCAGCTAGTTGGCTGATATTTTCAGTTTAAAACTGGTTCATTCTAGCAGAAAATATATGGTTTCACAGCTTTAACAACAAATGCAAATGACGTACAATCTGAACTTAATGATCTTATGTCTCCTTCTTTAGATGGAAATGTGTATTACTCCACATACTTCAAAATGTGTATTGCCAATCCTGCTGCATTTTGTCACCCGTATTGTCGCTGAAAGAAGCCTGGGACTTCTGCCCCAAATGCCTCTTGACACCAGCGGTCTCTTGACACCACTGATGCTACTCTTCTCTCTCATTGGAACTCCCTGAACTCCTTCTCTGAGTAAGTCTACCTTGACAGGTGCCCGGTCCTGATAGCTTTGCTGTAGCTCTTGGGCTTCCTTCTCTGTTTTTAATTTCCATTAGTCAAATGGAAATTCCCTAGGCTCAGGGCCAGTTCATGTGGGCACCAAACTTGTATCAGCATATAGATGCATCTGGGACTGGGAATGAAAATTGCATAGCTGTGTGACAAGCTACACAATATGGTTAAGAGCAAGCTCTTGGACAATCTTAATAGCCACAATTGGAATACAGATAACATCTACAGAGGACAGTGCATTCATGTATACTGAATGCTCTCATTACTTTTGATAGATGGTGGAAGCAGGTAGGGAAAGTGAATCTTTAGAAATCATAGTGTTTATGTTGCAAAATTCGCCTTTCCTGTATTTTGCAAGTCTCTCTCTCGCTCTCTCTCTTTCCCGCTGCAGTGTCATTTTCCCCCTTCTTCGCTGATGCTTTGCGATAGAAAGAAAAGGCTAAAGCAGAAGGATGACTGCAGGTTTATAATGTCGAAGACAGCAGAACAGAAATAGGGAAGGAAAAAGAAGGGGCACCATACTGCAAGTGGTCATTCGAGGCCAATAAATTATGACCACAACTATAGCCAGTGTCATTTAAGTACTCTTTAGTTTCTGATGATAAAGCACTAGCTTATCACCATGCTGACAACTGCAAACCTCTGTGGCCTCAGCTTACAGCCTGTCCATTTGTTACCCGGCCAGCCAAGCAGCACTGAATTTAGCACAACTCAAGTGGGTCATAAGCATGAATAGGTAAAAATATTCCCTGGGCTTCCAAATGGCAGGTCAGAGGCTGGGGAAGGCTGCACAGTGATATATGAGCACATAGCCCTGTTCTTCTATTTGTCAGCTGCTGATAGGGCTTGCCAAGTGACCAAAAAAAACAAAACAAAAACAACTTGACCTGGATGTGGGGGTTGCTGGACAGTTTTTACTTGCAGAGAAGCAGGAGGCTTGTTTGTTTGTTTTAAAAGCTGCACACCTTGGATTGAGGAGATAGGAAGCCTTTTCCAGACAAGGGTCAAATTACCTTTTGCGGACCACATAACAGTGGTGGGTTGGGTGAGAAGCAGAAGTGGGTGGAATGAAAAATACCAATTTTATCTTTCTACAGTAGGTGAGTTTCTATGTACTCACAGATCTCTACCACTCATTTAGAAGAGAAGAAGAAGAGTTTGGATTTGATATCCCACTTTATCACTACCCAAAGGAGTCTCAAAGCGGCTAACATTCTCCTTTCCCTTCCTTCCCCACAACAAATACTCTGTGAGGTGAGTGGGGCTGAGAGACTTCAGAGAAGTGTGACTAGCCCAAGGTCACCCAGCAGCTGCATGTGGAGGAGCAGGGAAGCGAACCCAGTTCACCAGATTGCGAGTCTACCACTCTTAACCACTACACCACTTTGGCTCAGCTAGGCAAGCAAAGAGGACAAGGGCACATTCCCAGCAAGCAAAAACAGACAAGGAGTGTGGAAGCCAGGACTTGCAAGGGGCATGGACTGAATACAGGGTCATAGGTCTGCTTGACAGGTCTGCTTGGTGGTCCTACCATGAGGTATATTGAGGCAGCTGCTTCAGGTGGTAGTTGCTGAGAAGTGGGCAGTGAGCCTTCTGCTCACCCACTTCTGCTTCTCACCCAACCCATCAGAGCCCTGCTCCGTTTAAGCTAGCTTGCTCCCCTCAAGTTTGTGGAGAGATAATTTCCTGCCATCAAGGTTCAAGGGCTTAACCACCCTTCCTCTTGTTCCACAGCTTTCCTCTGGGAAAGAAGTACTCTTTTACGCTCAGTCAGAAGAAGTGGCAATTGAGTTTTAAGCAGATTGCTGTTCATTCCATTTTAGAGCTAAAGAACAGGTTTTCCGTGGAAAGGAGTGGAATGAGTGGGAAACCGCTTGGACCCATGATATCTAGGCACGGGATAAGCAGAAGTATGGAAGTACCCCAAGTATGAATCAACTCTTGTTGACTTCTGTATTCAGAAGGCAGAGGGCATCAGATTATCTTTTGCCTCTGGCAGCCAGTTGTAAACCAATGGCAGCCAGTTGTAAACTGCCTTGTGTTCTCTTGAAGAAGAGTATAATAATAATAATAATAATAATAATAATAATAATAATAATAAACTGCATCCATGTGAATCTCACTTCAGAAGGGCCACCCCCCCCCCAAAGTTTTGGTTTAACTGTTTACATTTTTTCCCCCAAAGACCACCATGCTTCTCCTATGATCTAAAATGTATTGAAATCTGGAGGAACTCCCTCCTAATGGAATTGCCCATGGCCTCAACAATGCAAATCATTAAGCAGTTTTAAAAACCTACAGTACATATTTCAGGTTGCTTTCCCCTAAATTAGGCAAGTTTTTGTGTATGTGTTTTTTGGAATTGATGGGTTTTTCACCTGCTGGACTATACTGCTGTTTCAAACATATTGCTATGGTATCCGATGTAAAAGTAGTGTTCAACAGCTGCCTTTTAAACTGTAGTTATATTTTGAAAAGCATTGTACATTTATGATAGGCAAGCTATATTGGTGTGGCCATTGCCCACCACCAAAGTAACCTGTAATTAAATACACATGGACTTGTGTGTGTGTGTGTATATATATATATATATATATATATATATATATATATATATATGTGGGGCATGCATTTTCCCTCCAAGAAATCAGCATTATTGCTCTGGTCTGAAACAATCCAGCAGCTGCTTGCTGCTGAATAATTGAAGCAAAAGCTTTCCTATCCATACACCTTGAATTCTGGACTTCCTTATTCATGCAGTCTTGCATTATACTTTCTATTAATGTTCTTTTGCAAAACAACAACATCCCACAATCAAACCCAGAATTCTTCTGTTTATGCTTTCCTCTATTATAGATATCTCTTGATTGCAGGCACATTTCTTTTATGTTAGAGGAGCTAGGGAGACTGTTGCACTTGCTACAGGCTGTTCATTTTAGGCAATTCATTGTGCACAGCATTGCTCACCAGTTCTGGTATTTGGTTCAGAGCTAATATTCCTCAGAATCTCAGCTTTGATTTAAATACATCCCATTTCTTGGCAAGATCCATTGAAGTCACACTGCAGGGTTTGGAGTGCTAGAATGTGCTCTAAATGGGGATGGCTTTGAAGGGTACCTTGAGATTTCGGCTGAATGGGGCACGGCAACAAGTGACTCATTTCCGAGGGCATAACTAAATGTACTTGAAAACTCATGAACCCTGATGGCTGTTTGGAAAAAGAAAAGAAAAAAGCCACTCTAGGAGGAAGCAATTTAGACTGAAGAAGTAGCCTGGGAGGTGATTTAACCTTTTCCCTATTCTCAACGTCTCCACTCCAAATCATCCCCCAAGCTGCTGCTGAATTCTCAATGCTTGCTTGTGAGGCACATTTGGAAACCTGCTAACCAGAAAGTGGCTTGGGGGGGGGGAGTAGTTTTTGGGGGGCTATTTGGCATGAAGAAGTGGGTGAGGAACATGTAAAATTCATCACCTGACACTTCTCTGTTCTGTATTGCCCTCTCCTAAAATAGCTTTTCTCCCCTTCCTTTGAAGAAATCCTGTTGGGATTCATTACTCATCTTTGTGGGTAACATATAGTTAGGCCCTCAAAATTTACTTTACCTAAACTCAAATAGTTGCTCTCCGGCCTGTTGCTGGGCTCAATTTGAAGAACTCTTATTAACTTTTACAATCCTGCGCAATATGAATCCAGAATTATGCTTTTTTCTTTCATCTATGCTACGCTCAGATTCAAGATATTTGGAGGTTGTTTTCCTCAGGGTGTTGTGAAGCACAGCACATTGTGATAAGGAGCAGGGCCTTTTTATTAATGACACCCTAATCGGGTGGCGCTGTGGGTTAAACCACAGAGCCTAGGGCTTGCCGTTCAGAAGGTCAGTGGTTTGAATCTCAGCGACGGGGTGAGCTCCCGTTGTTTGGTCCCTGCTCCTGCCAACCTAGCAGTTTGAAAGCACATCAAAGTGCAAGTAGATAAATAGGTACCACTCCGGCGGGAAGGTAAACAGCATTTCCATGCACTGCTCTGGTTCAGCAGAAGCAGCTTAGTCATGCTGGCCACATGACCCGGAAGCTGTATGCTGGCTCCCTCAGCCAATAAAGCGAGATGAGCACTGCAACCCCAGAGTCGTCCGCGACTAGACCTAATGGTCAGGGGTCCCATTACCTTTACCTTTTAATCGTGTAGAACTCCTTGCTTATGAAGAATCATTTGGCAAGTTCACTATATTCCCCCCTGTAATTTTCTTATAAAAACATACAACACATCAAAATATCACAAATGCATGCTCCTCATCCAACTTGAGGAGGAAGGGTTGGTAGCATGGCAGCTCTTGGTACTGGTGTGCCTATCAGTACCTGCTATGGTACTCATGAAAGGTGCTGGTAATGTGGGTCACATTTGGAAGTCAGTTGGTAGTTTACCACACCTCAACCAGTGTGGTGTATCAATATGTAAATGTAGGATGAATATGAACAATGATTTAGCAGCTAAATCATCATTTGTATTCACCCTCTATAAATTCTCGTCCCTTGTGTTAGACAAAAGTATATCTTTTTTAATTTTTAAAAAATCATCTTTTACAATTACTAGTAATAGATCCATCTGAAAGCAAGGAAGTCCCTTCATACCTGAGATGCAGCTGGAGATCATCTAGAGGACTAAGATAGGATTATAGCTCCGTTTTAATGTTTATACTTCCAGATAAAAGCTGTATCACCTATACAACTGGAGAGATAAGATGGCTGACAGCACTAAGCTCCCTTCACTAAGCAATGCTGAAGGCTGCCTTTTCGACAGCCTGGGGCATTCTTCATGATTAAAGAGAAGTGGAGAGGAGTGAAGGTAACCCAGCGACTATTGCTGTTGTGCTTTGATTTTATTTTTTTCAAAAATAAAATAAAATACTGGAATAATGTTAACACTTACCATTTCTGTGTATATCTTAATAGTATTAAGCATCTCTCCTTGTAAGCAGTTCAGACAGGAGTTAACTTGCCAAGCTGAATATGCATCATTCCAAAAGGGGGAAATAAGAAAAGCTTATGTGTAACCTGCAAACAGTGGAATATAGGAAAATAAGAAGCTCCCTTATACTTCTTTCCAATGCTGGCAAAAGAGACAGGGCAAGCAGTCTTCAACCACTGGGATGTGTGGGGATAGAGACGAGAGCTGAGTGGCAGTTCAATCGCTACCACACACAGGTCCTCTGGAGAAACACAAAGGATAGGCACAAGGAAGAAAGGGCCTATCGACCATTCTCCATGTTCTAGCAACCCACCAACCCACCCTGTTACTGTGGCTGCAGCCATTACCAACCTGGTGCCCTCCAGATATTTTGGAACATGCAAGGTAGGGTTGATGGAAGTTGTAGCCCAAAACACCAGGTTGGAGGGAGGCTGGCTGGAAACTGCAGTGAGATCAAAACTCAGCCACTAGGCTACTAACAGCAACCAGGCACCGGGAACAAATGAGGAGTGGTCAGAGGGAGCAGATTGGCGGGGGTGGTGTCGTAAACAAAATCTGCCCTTTTCCCCTTATGGGGTATCCAAGAGCCCATACAGAGTCCTTACGTAGGTTCCCTATTGGTAGGAGAAAATAACAGAGGCCAACCAGAGAATATTGAGAAGCAAAGCAGCTAGTAAGCCTGATCTTTATTGATCTGCTGCAACAGGGTCCTCACTCACCACTCACAGGAGGGAGGAGGAACCCAGAACAATGGCGTGCAAGGCCTTATATAGACTTTTGAAATTGCCACCCTGTAGATCAAGAGCACCCCCCAGAAACATCATACCTACATCACAGAAAAGGTGTTCTAAAACAGAAATTTGAATGTTGTTTTTCCTGTTTGCCAGGTTATCTGATTGCCTTTCCTGAATGTCTTTCCTGATAGTCTGTCACCCATTAAAATGCTGATTACTCAATTCCTGAGACAATGGGAAGGCTCCCTTACCCCCCCTCCCTCCTTGCAGGGAAAACATTTGGTCAAAATGGTTCCAGGTCGTTCTTCCTGTGCTGACCTATGTACGTGCTTGGTTGGTACACTTATGAACATTACCATATATCTAAGACCTCAAAATTCTTATCACAGTGGTGGTGTTGGAAATGGAAGATGCAATGGAGTTTAGTGAGCAGGAAGAAGCTGGGGCTGAGAGAAGTCCTCATTCAGTGGCTGGAGAAGAGTGGGGACAGGAGACCGAGAAGAAGCAGGTTGCTGAAGAAACCAAGGAGTCGTCCCTCCTGCTACGACCAGCTCCCCTCCCTGCTGCTCTCCCAGAACATGCAGAGAGATGAAAAGAGCAGAGAGACTGGTTGTGTACAGACACAGTCTCCAATTGCTTGGCCAGGAGGAGACTTCTCGCAACTGCCTCATTGGAGCAAGACCTACAGGGAAGAGTTACTGTTATCAGTGGGCCTGAACAGTTTTTGTTTCTTTGAATAAATAATAATAAATAATAATAAAATTTATTTATATCCCGCCCTCCCCAGCCGAAGCTGAGCTCAGAGCAGCTAACAACAGTAAAATGATAAAACATTCTAAAATCATTTCTTTTATAAAATTAATTCAAATCAGGTTAATGACAACCATTGGGCTAGAGTTCTGTGAGGTTTGCCAAAGGAGGGAGTCAGGCTGTGCCCTGGCCAAAGGCCTGGTGGAACAGCTCTGTCTTGCAGGCCCTGCGGAAAGATGTCAAGTCACGCAGGGCCCTAGTCTCTTGTGACAGAGCGTTCCACCAGATCGGAGCCACAGCCAAAAAAGCCCTGGCTCTGGTTGAGACCAGCCTAACCTCTCTGTGGCCTGGGACCTCCAAGATGTTTTTGTTTGAAGACCGTAAGTTCCTCTGTGGGAGGACTAACTTCACTCACACCAGTGTTTTGTTGTTTTTTTATGGCTGACCATCAACTGACTATGGCTTCTGTTGGCTTAAGACAACAACAACAAAAATCTCTTGCGCAATGTATATTTTAAAAGAGATTTGTCGCTTCATAAAAAGATCTAATGGAGTCAAAGTGCATTGTGGAAAATGACTTATTCTAGATCAGCCTTTCTCAACTGGGTAGATCCTTTGGACTACAAAATCCATCATTCCCTTTCACAGTCTGCGCTGATGGGCGTTGTAATCCAAATAATTCAGGGGTTACCAAGTTCAGGAAGGCTGGTCTAGACCTTCAGAGTCTTTTTAAATTATTTTTTAAGTAAAATGCTGAGAGTATCTAAAGCAAATACAACAGGGAGACAAATTAAACAGAGAAAGGGTGAGCTATTTTTAAGCAATCTCAGAGTTTCCTTTGTATCAGAGTTTCTCTCTTATATAAAATGATTAAAAGGGATCAAATTGTTCAAATAGCTCCCCAAATTCTAGACCTGCTTGAATGAGAGTAGGAGGGTGGGGTGGGGGAGAACCCTTTCACTGAAAAGATAATTGGCATATTAAGCTAATTTTTTTATTAATGTAACACAATTTTAAAATACATCTTGTCTCACCCAAAGCCAGCATGGAAGTTTTTATGTCATTATGATGTGACTTCCCTTTTTAATAATTCTCTGCAGGATCTACCTTTTCATGGCAGAATGGAGGTTTTTATTCACTTATATTTATCCTGGATATCACACAGATTTTACATTGAGAAAATTGGATCCTTGACTTTTGAGAAAGGACTAAATCAATCTATTACCCTGGGTGGCTGGTGCTGTTAAAGCGGCTAGGCATGTGCACATAATCCCGAAATATGCACAGCAGGCTGCTCATTATCTGTTGAGCAGCTGGGCACATGCAGGTAATTGGGCAGCCTGCTGAGCAGATCTCTGGACTCAGGCCCAGAGGCACTTCATCTTTGGCATTCAACAATCCACTAGGGAGACTCTGTGGTAGAGCATCTGGTTTGCATGCAGAAGGTCCCAGGTTCATAGGGCCGGGAATGGCCCTGCCTGCTACCCTGGAGAGCCAATCAATGTAGACAATACTGAACTAGATGGTTAGACTGGTGTGGCTTGCTGTAAGGCATCCTCCTCTTCCTTCACAAGCCAATGGATCATTTATTGTTATTAATATTGTGCCGATGTGATTGCAGAAGATTGTGGCAGAATACAACAGATACCTGTATCCTTCAGTCTCCACGGTGTTTGCACACACTTTAGAGCAGGACTAGGGTGGGAGTGGAAAATGTGTTGTTGTGCTGGTGGTGCTGGTGTTTGTTTGTCTGTGTGTGTGTGTGTGTGTGTGTGTGTAGATAGATAGACGATATGCAATGTCCAGACCAGGCATAGGCAAACTCTGGCCCTCCAGATGTTTGGGACTACAAATCCCATCATCCCTATCTAACAGGACTAGTGGTCAGGGATGATGGGAACTGTAGTCCCAAACATCTGGAGGGCCGGAGTTTGCCTATGCCTGGTCCAGACTCTTTACAGTGGTACCTTGGTTCTCAAACACCTTGGTACTCAAACAAATTGGAACCCAAACACTGCAAACCCAGAAGTAAGTGTTCTAGTTTGTGAATGTTTTTGGAAGCCGATCGTGCTCCGTTTTGAGTGTTACGCTTCCGATTTGAGTGTTACGCTGAGGTCTGTCAGTTTTTTGCTATTTATTTTGCGTTTTTGTTTTTGCAGCTCTTTTTTTGTTTGTTTTTGTGACTGTGTGGAACCCAGTTCAGCTATTGACTGATTGATTGTGTGACTGCAGTGCATTGTTTATTGCTTTCATTTTATGAATCAGTGGTCTCATTAGACAGTAAAACTCATGTTAAACTGATGTTTTAGGGGTTGTTTTTAAAAGCCTGGAATGGATTAATCCATCTTGCATTGCTTTCTATGGGAAAGCGCGCCTTGGTTTTGGAACACTTTTGTTTTGGAACGGACTTCCGGAACGGATTAAGTTTGAGAACCAAGGTACCACTGTATATTCAAAAGAACTTTACTTTCATAAACATATAACTGAGAAGGACACATCTACAATCTCATGCTTATTCACTTTGTTCCTTTCTCCTTATTAATTAACGTTTGAGGATCTTCCTCTGGCTGCTTCATCCCAGACAGACTACACCCACACACTCTCCTCAGCAACATCCAGAGAAACCTCTCTCAGCAGCCATTCTCCACACACACACACACACACACAGAAAAAAAGTTAAAAACGACAGTTACTTTACTAACAGTCACAACAGAATGGAATGCCTCTCTCATGTGACTCATAGTCAGCCAATCACATGAGAGAGCTACTGCCAAAGGAAAAAACCCATGCTAAAAATACACAGCAATTCAATATAAGCAACATTCCCATTTCAGGAAATTAAACCATTATCCTCAACAGGGGTGGCACTCCCAACGGTTTTTAGGCTATAACTCCCATAAGACCCAACCAGCATGGCCAATAGTCTGGTTTTGGAGTCCAACAACATTGCAAGGGCCACATATTTCCCACACCTGAGCTTATCTCTCTCTGTGTGTCTGTGTGTGCTTAAGCTTAAGTTTTATTTAGCTCAGTGGAGTCAAGAAGCTTTCCTGAACGCAAGCAATGTACAGGTCCTTGGCTCTCAAGGCACAACAGCTCCCCTAGGGTTGCCATATTTCAAAAAGTAAAAACAAGGACACCCTGAAAGTTGTTGAGCTTCATCAATTCTGCCTTTGAAATCCCAGGTATTTCCAGGAAAATCAGAACGTATTGGCAGCCCTAAGCTCCTCTGCATTTTGGTCTGTGCCAATAGCTGAGGGGTTGCAGTTTCCTGGGGACCTAAAAATCAGTCCTTAGGTGCCTTTGCACTGCTTTTGAGTTGTGCTTAGACAAAAATTCTGAGTGGCTGTGGATAATATTAAGAGCTGGGTGAGAACTTCTGGAAAATGGGTGAGTTTTTCTGAGAATTCTCTAAGGAAATGCACAAATACTAAGCCAATTCTCAATAAAATGAAGAAGAGTTCTTCGATCATAACATACACCTATGGCAGTAGATCCTGCTCCAGGAGAAAATCAACTTGCTTATCTATAGCTAACAAACAGGACTTCCAACAAAATGTTGCAGTGTAGAGTGCTCCTGCCTGCTTTTTGGATCATGCCCTTTACCAGTCTACTCTATTCCATTTCCCCTTCCAATCTAGTTCCTGTTTTCCTCCACAACAGCCATGTCAGTATTCCATGCCCACTGAGCATACTCTGTTGGTCCTCCTTGGAAAAAGCCACTCTTAATCACCAAGATCACTCGATCTTCTCCTGTGACTGTGTTGAATACAGGAGCACACTCAAACCATCAAACTGCGGAACTGCTTCTTCCATGGGAGTGCCATCTCCCCAACTCCTAGACAATCTTCTTCTTGTTTGGTGATCACTCGTAGCCGAGTAAGATTGTCTTCCATAGACACAGTTTTAACAATGAGTCCGTAAGTGACTGTGGAGGCCAATTCTGGACCCACAATTCCTTCCACAGTGGGGACATTGGTTTCCAGGCAGGAGTTGATCACAGTTTGGATTTGCCAAGCATGCCTTCCTCTAAGCACGTTTCTCCCTTGCGTCCTGAGTTCGAGTGTCTTCAAAGCCCATGACACTTTTGGTAAAGGCTGTTCTCCAATTGGAGCACTCGCAGGCCAGAGTTTCCCAGTGTCAGTGTTTATGCTACATTTTTAAAGATTTGCCTTGAGAAAGTCTTTAAACCTCTTTTGTTTACCACCAGCATTACGCTTTCCAATTTTAAGTTCGGAATAGAGTAGTTGCTTTGGAAGACGATCATCAGGCGTCTGCACAACATGACCAGTCCAACGAAGTTGATGTTGAAGAATCATTGCTTCAACACTGGAGATCTTTGCTTCTTCCAGTACACTGATATTAGTTCACCTGTCTTCCCAAGTGATGTGTAAATTTTTTTGTAAAAGAAAAAAGAAAAAAAGATGTTAAATAGCATAGGGCACAAGACAGAACCCTGTGGGACACCACAGGGGCCAGACAGTAGCCTGTCATAACTACTTTCTTGAAGGTCCCTGAAGATTGTAGCAGAACTACTAAGCCCAGTGCCTCCAGTCCCACACTTCCCTGAGATGGTCAACAGATACCATGGTCAACAGTACTGAAAGATGGGTGAGAGACCAAGAAGAATAAGCAGGGTAGCACTCCTCCCATCTCTTTCCTGAGAAACCATGGTAACCAAGGAGGTTTCAGTGCCATGACCAGGCTTGAGGCCAGACTGCAATGGATCCAAGTAAACAGTTTCCTCTAAGCATGCCTGAAGGTGGACTGCTGCCACCTTCTTGAGCCCTAAATTGCCCTTGCTATATTCTCTCAAAGAACTGTCATCATACCAAAAGTCCATTATGTCCAGTCCTTTATCTTCAGTGGCAGCCAGCAAGTTTCTCCCAGATAGCTCACAGGTGAACGACTGATTCTCCATTCCTCCCTTGCATATACTAATGAGAGATCCTTAGTTTGTGTGATTGCTTCATAAACTAATACATGATTTTCTCTCTCTCCCCCCCCCCCCATCCCCGGCTTGAAAATATGAAGGCACCAAAGGAAGAACATGTCTCATTATAAGATTCATTTTGTGCGATTGTTGCTTAATGTGCACGCAAGATAGCATGAAGGAAAACTTTAGAAATTACCCTCTGTTGCTTAAATGAATATGTGTGTGTACTTCAACTTCTTCCAATTTAGAGGCAGATAGTGTAAAACTAGCTCCAAGAATGTGACAGTTTTGGCAGTGATGCTTCATAGCACACCTGCATATTTCAAAAAGTAACATCCCTGACACCTGCAAATCCAGATTGGAAACAAAGCCAGAAACCTCCCCCCAAAATAGTGCATTTTAAGTTTTAGGAGCTGTTTCTGCTGCTTTTTCCATTGTGTTGCCATACACCCGGGTTTCCCCTGACATTTTGCTGGATCGGCAAAATTCCCCCGATGCCATTTTTATACCCGAAAACCAGGACATAGCAGGGATTTTCCTGATATATGGTGAACCTATACCTGCATTGAGAGAGAGAGAAAAAAATAGATGTTTAAGCTGCTAGTTCCCAACACGAGTGCATCAGATAAATGTCTTAGATTCCAAGGGTGGAAAACTTTGAATGCTGCCTACAGACATGGAAATCCATATGGGATTTTCTCAAAGGAATACGAGGAACAGGGAATCTATGCAAACATGATTGTCCACTATGCACTTTTGCTGCAGTGTCAATAAACAGAACTTAAAAGAGAGTGCCTTGCTAGCAAGGCATTATCTGTTATACCTTTCCCTACTTTCTTCAGTTCCTTGCTTAAAAAAAAAAGTTGTTTATTCATAAATAACCATGAAACATGTCTGTTCTACAGTTACGTGGAGATGGTTTTCGGTCTTTTTCTTACTAGGGCTTTGTACACACTGTAACTTTATAGCACATCATTTCCCTCAGAGGTTTCTGGGTGATGTGGTTTGTTGAGGATTGTTGGACTTTGTGACTCTGTGAGGAGATTACAGTGCCCAGAATTCTTTGTGGGGAAGAATGTGCTTTGAGTGTGATTTAAAAGCTATAGTGTGTACATAGGGTAAAGTTAGGTTTAATGAGTGGAGGTTGCTCTGTTAGAGTGAATATCACACACTTTTGCCCCACCAACCTCAATTGCCTTCAATCAGCCAACGCCTAGCTCCCTTGCTGTTGGGTGTCTCCTGCTCAAGCACAGAATTGTGTAGTTGGAAGGGACCCTGAGGGTCATTGAGTCCAGCCCCCTGCAATGCAGGAAACTCAGGTAAAAAACATCCATGATGTATAGTCATCCAACCTCTGCTTAAAAACCTCCAAAGAAGGAAAGTCCACAACCTCCCGAGGGAAACCATTCCACTGTCCAACAGCTCTCACTGTCAGAAAGTTCTTTCTGATGTTTAGTCAGAATCTCCTTTCTTGTAACTTGAAGCCATTGGTTCGAGTCCTACCCTCCAGAGCAGGAGAAAACAAGCTTGCTCCATCTTCCATGTGACAGCATTTGAGATGTTTGAAGATGGCTGTCATATTGGTTTTCTAGAACTCATCAGATAGGAAGATGATAGTTGTAGGCAAGCCTAAACACACACACCAAAAACAACATCAAAACAAACCCAAAACAAAAACCTTGCTGTGAAACAGATCTGAAAACTAAACAGTAAATGAATATAGCACTCCCAATATGCTCCCTTGAATTCGTTAACAAAATTACCAGACTCAAGGGGGAAAATACCCACACCTGAATATAAAGCTATGGTATAGGAAGATATCAAGCCTACACACATGCTCTGGAGAGAATTCTCTTTCTCTCACTTTCCCTCTCCCTCTCATTTTACTGTTCTAATGAATAAAGATAATCTATGTTGTATAAGAAAGTTCGCACCATCCCAATACTTGCACTTTATAAAACTTCAGATGTTGTGTGGATAGTGCCATTACATTGTGTAGTCACTAGGTGGCGCTAGATTTAGTTATACTAGGGACTCAGCTATACTATACTAGGGACTCAGCCAACAAAGGTCCATATAGTAAAAGGTATGGTTTTCCCAGTAGTGATGTATGGAAGTGAGAGCTGGACCATAAAGAAGGCTGATCACCGAAGAATTGATGCTTTTGAATTATGGTGCTGGAGGAGACTCTTGAGAGTCCCATGGACTGCAAGAAGATCAAACCTATCCATTCTGAAGGAAATCAGCCCTGAGTGCTCACTGGAAGGACAGATCGTGAAGCTGAGGCTTCAATACTTTGGCCACCTCATGAGAAGAGAAGACTCCCTGGAAAAGACCCTGATGTTGGGAAAGATGGAGGGCACAAGGAGAAGTGGACGACAGAGGACGAGATGGTTGGATAGTGTCTTCGAAGCTACAAACATGAGTCTGACCAAGCTGCGGGAGGCAGTGGAAGACAGAAGTGCCTGGCGTGCTCTGGTCCATGGGGTCATGAAGAGTCAGACACGACTAAACGACTAAACAACAACAACAGGGACTCAGCTAGATTGGTAAAGAAAAAGCGCCTTATATGTGTTGTATATGCTATATAACACACCGACACCAGATGGCGTTGTGGAGCCCTGTCTTTCTCTACTGGATTTCCTTGTATGGGTTTACAACACGTTTCACTGAATTGCTTCTTTGACTTGTCTAGATCTAGCCCAGGTTGGAGTCAGGATTGGTATGTTGCTGTTCTGTTTTGATTAAGAGACACAATAAACTTCTTGTTTAGTTATCTGACTGGGATGCCCTAAACTTCCCATGACAGCTATTTATAATGCTGCCCATCAGATCTATTGAGAGAAAATTACCCTTTACATATCACACTTCAGACACATGGCATCGATTGTTAGTTTCTGGGTTTAAAAATAAAAAATAAACTTTTCTCTGTTTCTTTGCTTGATGTTGGCTCCTGTGTTATCAAAAATGTACTATGCTGTTTTGTCTGCAGTGTGCTGCATTTAAATGGTTTTTTGATCAGATTTGGCCTGAAATCCACCGCCGTTTCCACTTCTTTTGTATTCTTTTCAAGTTGAAGCACCTAAATTTGTACCTGCATATTGTATTACGTACATTCCCCCCCTTCTGGGTTCTCCCCCCCTTTCTGTGCTGGCAAGCTGCTAGGAACAGACTTTTTATAGAGTATTTGATTATACGTTGAGGGAGAAACAGCTTAGCACCATGTTGTGTAATTAGAACTTCTCAATAAAATCAACTTTGTTTTGTAATATCATGTGTCCTGAATGTACAATTTGCCCTTTCCAAACAGAGAAGAAATAAGAACAAGGTTATTAGATGTTTGCCTTATTGCAATAATAGGAGTGACTATATATATATATATATATATATATATATATATATGTATATATCACATTTGTAGCCTGCACTTCTTCCAAGATACAAGCCCGTGAGTTAGTGGCTCTGGACCAGAAAACACCTTGTGGATTTCATGGCTTAAATTTAATAACAATAAGAATAAAATTATTTCTTTATTTATATCCCACCCACCTGGCTGGGTTCCCCCAGCCACTCTGAGCGGCTCCCACCAGAATATTAAAAGAACAATAAAACATCAAACATTAAAAACTTCCCTAAACAGGCATGTGGCCCTGGACTTCTAGGATCTAAATCCAATACTCTCCCACTGCATCACACTGATTTTAATGTGTACTCAAACTGGCAAGTTTACTCCATACAGCACACTCACACAACAGCTAAATTCTGGAAAAGCAGATCAAAGTTGTTGCTGGGTTATCCCAGGAATGGGGATTCTGTGTCCCTCCGGATGTTGTTGGATACTAACTCCCATCAGCCTCAGCCAGTATGGCCAGTGGTAAGGGAGGATGGAAGTCCTAGCAACATCTGGTGAGCCATAGGTTCCATCTCCCAGGGTAATCTAACATCAAATGTATCGTCATCCTCTGAGTAGCGCACCAGCTTCCTCTTGACCACCCTTAATGCCAGCCTGAATGGAAAGTTAGAGATCAGTTATCTTGCAGAATACCACAGCCCTTTCAACAACAGCTTTCTGTTTCATATATTATTGGAACACTCCCACTTGATGGTACTAAGCCATTTCCTCAGGCACTGGACGCCTTTTTCTAGATTTGTCCCTTTGAGATCCATGCAGCTCTTTGGGGCTTTATTCACCCCCATCTTACTTGCGGTTTTACAAGAAGCAGCTGTTGCCTCTTCTTTAATAATCTTGCAGGTCGCTGAGGAGCCTGAGGGATCCCACCATCTGACATCCGCGCCTGCTTCTAAATATACACCTGCGCATCATGTTTTCTTGGGGCAATAGTAGAGCAATGGGAATCTCATTTCCTTTGGCACAGCTGCACTTTTATCTTTTGCCTTCAAAACTTTCTGTAATTCCCACAGTTTTCAGAAACTTGTTTATTACTGTTTATCATGTTTTTCAACACAAAAGGTCGGCTTCTATCCCTCCATAATGCCTCCGGTTTAGTTAAATGTGGCAGATCTAGGTGGATGTGCTTCCTGGCGACAAGGCTACATTCTGAGAATCACTAGATTGTGAGAAATCATAATTATATTTGTTGAAGTGCAAAAAAGAGGAACACCAAGGCACCATATTTGAAGCATTTGGGAACCATCTGCAGTTTGAGAGCTGCTATGTGGCCGTCAGGGCTCATTTATTTTTCCGTTTGCATTCCAGACATTAATACCTGACTAGAGGGGATGTTGTGACACACTTTGAGGAGGTGTCAAGAATGAGACTTTGGGCTCATGTGTCCTCTCCCTAACTCATCCCTCAAATCCATCATTAAATATATGGTAAATGCCCAATTCATGGGATCCTATGATCTCCAAGGGCAAATTGCAATAGATTGCACTTATTTTATCCCATTTATATCACATATTTTTTCTTACTTGAAACTCAAGATGGCATCCATGGAGTTCCCACGGAATCTTCCATCTAGGCATTGAGCAGACCCAGATTTGCTTAGCTTCTGCTACATGGCTGCATCTTGTGCCCTTAGGCCATGTCCTGGCTCATCTCTTTAGCTTTTCCAGATTTCTTTAGCTTTTCCATATGAGTTGTAGTGTTGCGTTTAAGTTTCAAGTTGTCATAGTTTGTTAGATTTCCTTCCCCTTAAATATGTTAAGGTCCCCAACTTTAAGTTTCTGTTCCCTAGACTGAAGTGCTGTGCGTGCACGCGCATGTGTGTATTTGCGTGCAAGCATCCTGGAACTTTCTGAACTTTCTGCTCAGAACAGTCTGTTTTGTTCAGAAAAGAATTGAGCAACCAACACAAAAAATGGTTGAAAAGCTTTACAACAAGCTTCCCAACCTAATGCTCTCCAGATGTTGATGGACTCCAACTCCCATCAGCCCTAGCCAGCATGGCCAAAGAGATGCTGAGAGTTACAATCCAAAAACATCTGGGAAATGTTGGGTTGGGGAAGGCTGCTTTACAACCAGTTAATTGGCATTATATCAGTCACATCACCCGACAATGGAAGATTATGGAGAACATAGCAGCCATCACAAAAGCCAGAAGGGTGTTTTGTGCAGGGAAAACCATTCCGTCCAAGCAAAGGAGGCAAGACAGCAAACTCACATCTGTTTAGTGGTAAGTAAGACACAGGACTGAAGATGAAAATATTACAGATGTCTCCTTCAGTGCATATATATTGCGTGTCTTCAAGAAGAAATAATGCCTATATTTGGACCCTCACGTTTTAGACCTGGCTGATTCCAAAAGAGGATATGTCTTGACTCCTCTTCCACTACCAAAGAATGCTTGTTTGAAGTTCAACATTTCCATAGTCCCCTGAAAAGCCACAGCAATGTGATGCCTTGAGTGACATGTTTATTAGTTGCAAAATATAGTGAATAAAAGTGAAGGAGAGACCTCAAATAGCTAGGCTGCTTGCCGTGACTGCAGATTGTATTTCCATTCTGTTTGATTGCCAAATAATGGTTGGTAGGTTATTTTGCAGTCTTCAGACACTTTCATGCAGCTTTCTGTGAGGGAAAATTACTCATCTCAGTCTCACTGCCATACCAAGGGAAACATATATTACTTCATGACCTCTGAGCAGCAACTCTTTCTATATGTTTTAATAAGAAATCTATTGGACTGGTTTTGAGGATGGATTCAGGAGACTAGTTTTCCCATTATAGGTAAAGGTAAAGGTACCCCTGCCCGTACGGGCCAGTCTTGACAGACTCTAGGGTTGTGCGCTCATCTCACTCTAGAGGCCGGGAGCCAGCACTGTCCGCAGACACTTCCGGGTCACGTGGCCAGCGTGACGAAGCTGCTCCGGCGAACCGGCACCAGAGCAGCACACGGAAATGCCGTTTACCTTCCCGCTATACAGCGGTACCTATTTATCTACTTGCACTTAAGGGTGCTTTCGAACTGCTAAGTGGGCAGGAGCATTATGCATATATGTATATAAACATCACTGTTAGTTAAGGACAAGGTATAATTTCTGAAGGGCCCAATATGGTGGCCTCCTATAATTTTGAGAGCATGGCGACTTAACTATATGTTGGAGCTCTTTCATTAAACATATTCTTCATAGATACTTGTCTAGTACAGTATGAGCTTTAAAAAATGGTGGAGAAATGAACTAACTGAAACTACACCAAGTTCTGAGTTCCTGAAGAGATCAGTTCTAATTGCCACATTCTGTGTGACATTTGGTAAGGAGAACTAATCACACCATGAACTCTCCCCATAAATTCCACAAGCGACATCACTGAATTCATATAATATTGCTGTATCCTGCTGTGTCTAACTGTTTCCATAGAACCTCCTGTTGCCTTGAGGCAAAGTGTGAGCCAAGAAGGTATTCTTAACCAAGTAACAGCACATTGATCTGAATTTGAATCAGAGGTGGAGTACCTTCTTGGTTCCATGAGCCAGATCCTTATCAGGATTGACCTTGCAGGCCAAATGTGACAGGTGGTTGGGACCCCCAATGACCATCACATGATTGACAGGTCCATTGTCCCTAGCAGCATGAGGAGTCTTGCTAGTCCTATACTCTGTGCTTTGGGAAGCACTGAACATACAACCTGCAAAGCACTTTCGTCTCCTCTCCCCCAGGAGTGGGGACAAAGAAGCCTGCATTTCACAGATTTTCTTTCACTGCACGCATCTGTTTCTTACTGGGAACTGAGAACAACCAAACCTAACATACTTTAGCCCTCACTCACCTGTCAAACCTTTGGGATGTGCTGAACATACAGCTTCAAAAGTGCTTCTTTCTCCTTCCCCTTTGAGGAAGAAGCTGGCCTAATAATAATAATAATAATAATAATAATAATAATAATAATAATAAAATTTATTTATATCCCACCCTCCCCAGCTGAAGCCGGGCTCAGGGCGGCTAACAACAATAAAATAGTACAACATTCTAAAATCATTTCATTATAAAATTAATTCAACTCAAATTGATGGCAACCATTAGGCTAAAGTTCTGTGAAGATTGCCAAAGGAGGGAGTTAGGCTGTGCCCTGACCAAAGGCCTGGTGGAACACCTATGCCTTGCAGGCCCTGCGGAAAGATATCAAGTCCCACAGGGCCCTAGTCTCTTGTGACAGAGCGTTCCACTAGATTGTAGCCACAGCCGAAAACAGGCTATTGGCTATGTGTGCCTGTATTTCTGCTTGGAACTGAGCAAAATTTAACCTCCACTCATCGGCTGTTGAGCAAGTGTTCTGTTCTGCTGCATTGATGACAGGTTCCTTTTTCCTGATGGGAACATATCAGAGGTCCCACTCTTTCCAGTGCTCTGTTCCCAAAGTGGCCAACCAGATGGCTAGGAGAAGCCCTTAAGCAAGATATGAGGCCATAGTCCTTTCTCACTCATGAGGGGAACAATGCCTGGTACCTCTGAGCCTAAAGGTAATATATAGCCCATCAGGACCAGTAGACACTGAAAGCCATGGATTTGTATCAATCTCCTTTCAAAGCCAGCCAAGTAAGGCCTTAACTATATACCCTCTGTTAAATGTTCAGAAAAAGTCAGAAGCCCAAGGCAGTATAAGTTCCTCAAGTACATTTATTCAACATTGTCAGTGACAATGGCTCAGTCATAGGAAAACAAAACCCAAACTCACAGGACTACTCAATAAAAGCCCCCACATGAACTGACTGTTGACAGTTGACAGTTGAAAGTGCATGCGCTTACTAGCCATTAGAACATTCGTCTACCAGCGCTTATATGATTGGTTAGAACGCACCTTGTAACATAAAAAGTGTTAAACCCAATACATAACACCCTCCAACATTTCTCCAATGAAAATAGGGACTTTCTAAGGAAAAGCGAGACACTCCAGAATCAAATCAGAAACTGGGACGGCTTCTGAAAATCTGGGACTTGGAAAGCAGGGAAACTTGGAGGATCTGTGTCTATAACAGGCTGAAACTGAATGTGTACATTAGGCTTTCTCAAAGGTGTTTCCATTTTATTTTTGGACTCTTGTCCTCATGGTGTTCATCACTGGCTTGATAGATGGAGAGGCATCATTAAACATGTATACATCACTTTCTGTATAGTGGGGAGCAGCATGCAAGAGGCCCCAGACAGATGTGTGAAGTCAAAGCTAAGACACAGCATGATAGGAGTCGGGGACTGGGAGAATGCAATGTGGAGATTTCCCTAGAGAGTATGAATTATGAGAAACAAAACAGAAGTATCCTTTATTAGGTTAACTGATTTTGCAAATTGAGCTGGCACTGTGGGAAAGGAGAGATCTTTCATTGGAACAGCTGTTGACATGTGTGCTGCCACCAGGAGAAGCTGATTCAATGAAACGTATCACTTTACAGTCTCTATCACATTCACTTTCTGCGGCAAAACTGTCTGTGCTAAAACCTGTAAATGAGCTTGATGACTGTGGGTGGAATCCTGCTTTCAGTGATGTGTGGGAAAGCCCTGTTGACTCCAGTAAGGTGTTTGAACGAATCATGAGTGCTGCAATCCTAGATACATGTTCCTGAGAATAAGCCACAATGAGCTCATTGAGGCTTTAGCTGAGTATTGCGTTGTTCTGTAAGGGCACAAGGCTTAATTCACGAGGGGTAATCCAATTTTTTCCCCCTATATTAATGAGAAACTACCTGTTTTGCACTTCTTGAACTGCTATGTGTACCAGACATAATGATATTTTGAAATTTGCACTTCTCCAAATTTTGCAATGCGGTTCTCCAACAAAATTAAGTATACAACACTGTAAATAGTATTATTATTATTATTATTATTATTATTATTATTACTACTACTATTATTATTACTACTATTATTATTACTATTATTATTACTATTACTATTATTATTTGAATTTATATACTTCCCTATACCCAGAGGTCTCAGGGTGGTTCACAGAAAATATCAACATAAAAACCACAATATATAAAAGGGCATAGGAAGTCAATCAGATCAACCAAAGGGCTGGTTAAAAAGGAACATTTTGCCTGGCGCTTAAAGGTGTATAATGAAGGTGCCAGGTGATTAGTAGGGGAAATAAACATAAATATGCATTTCTTAGTTAAAATCAGTGGTTTTTTTTCTAAAAAAATATATATGTTTAGGGGTACTATCATTTTGACTTAAGAAAAACCACCATTTTATAGTTCAAATTGGGAAAAGTAAGTACAGTAAATAGACAAAAGTAAAAAGATTCACAAAAGGTTTAGGGGTATGCGTATCCATGGATCTCCCCAGAAAAAAAGCACTGGTTAAAATAGCATGCAAAATGCATTGTTAGGGATTCTTGGTTGCAAAAGTGTGTATATTACTCAAAACCAAATATAAAAATGTGCATATTGAAAGGAATTCACACCAAAATGCCGACAAATTTCATGAAGATTTTTTTCTGTAATTGCAAACTGCTGCCGAAATGTGGAAAACTGAATTTGCATTTTGGAAAAAGAGAGACTGAGATAAACCAAAACTGACATATTCATCAATCCCTAATCACAACAGAGGCACAAGACGGTCAGCTCTCAGGAAAATTCAAGGGAAGCAATTCAGCCAGTGAAATGGAATTTACAGGTACACAGATATATAGATGAAGTGCATCAAAATAAACTATAAATTGCAAGAATAAAAGTGTGCTGGTTTTATCTTTGGAGTAATGAAGCATATTCTAGTGATATATTTGTTTTGCTTCTCTTAATACTGAGAAGGTTGTTTTTAATAATAGAATCTTTCACCCTGCACACTTCTTTAATATCTGAGCATGCCACAAACAGTAACAGGTATATCTTCACAAGAATTACCTCCTGGAGAGATGTTATTTCTATCCTAACTGCACTGACAAAAAGTTTCAGTTACAAAGAAGCCAAGGTTTTCATTTTTTTAAAAAACACCCAAACCCATATTTGAGGTGAAACCTTGCTTTTTAACGTTTTTCAGGCTTGCAAGACCAGTCTGTCACATAAATACTGAAGGAAAATATTACATTAGGGCAACTCTTTCATCTCCAAAAGGGTTGTGTGAATCCTTCCAAGATAGGAATTGGTGTCTTTTTCATCTCACCTTGTGACAGCTGATACAGGTTACATCCACAACTTCCATTTAAAGCACTCTAATAACCCACTTTAGCGTTCATAGCTTCCCCCAAACAATCCTTGGAATTTGCTAAATATGAGATGGATTAGCTCTCTCTGAAGGATCAGTCTGGGGCAACTCCTGGATCCAACTTTGAAGCTTGAGGGTCAGTTTACCTCTGTGGCTAGGAGTACCTTTTACGAGCTTTGGCTGGTGCATCAACTTTGACTGTCCCTGTATCCCTCAGGATGGACTATTGTGTTGTGCTTTGTGTGGGGCTACCCTTGAGGCTAAGGGACGCAGGTGGCGCTGTGGGTTAAACAGCGGTTTCGAATCCCTGCGACTGGGTGAGCTTCCATTGCTCGGTCCCACCTCCTGCCAACCTAGCAGTTCAAAAGCATGTCAAACTGCAAGTAGATAAATAGGTACCGCTCCGGTGGGAAGGTAAACGGCGTTTCCGTGCGCTGCTCTGGTTTGCCAGAAGCGGTTTGCCAGAAGCGGCTTAGTCATGCTGGCCACATGACCCGGAAGCTGTATGCTGGCTCCCTCGGCAGATAAAGTGAGATGAGCACCGCAACCCCAGAGTCGGCCACGACTGGACCTAATGGTCAGGGGTTCCTTTACCCTTGAGGCTAGTTTGGAAGCTTCAGCTCAGTTGTTATCAAACATTGGCTACCAACAACACATAACACCTGTGTTGAGGGACCTGTGCTGGCTCCCAGTATACTAGTAAGTTATCCTTAATGTCTTCCTCTTGGTATACATGAGGTCAGTCTACTTAAGACATCACCATATAGTGGTGTAACAGAGCTGAAAATTAAGCCAGTATATTTCACATCTGGCAACCAATGGGCCCCTTTGGTTTCAGATAGTACATCGGTAGATGACTCTAAAAACTGTGGGGCACATATTTTCACAGCCCTCTAGCAGCTATGGTGGCCCATTTACCTGAAGTAATGTATTTAGCATTAACTCTGGAACTGTATACTCAATTCTGACCAAACCAAGCCTCCTGATGTATATTGTGCTCTAGGAGGCTTAGTTTGGTCAGAATCAAGTACAGTGGTACCTCGGGTTAAGAACGCAATTCGTTCTGGAGGTCCGTTCTTAACCTGAAACTGTTCTTAACCTGAGATACCACTTTAGCTAATGGGCCTCCCACTGCCGCCATGCTGCCACCGTACAATTTCTGTTCTCATCCTGAAGTAAAGTTCTTAACCCAAGGTACTATTTCTGGGTTAGCGGAGTCTGTAACCTGAAGCATCTATAACCTGAAGCATCTCTAACCCGGGGTACCACTGTACACACTTCCAGAGTTAACATTAAATACATTATTTCTGGTTAATGAGCCACCTTAGCCTCTAGAGAGCCATGAAAATTTGTGTCCCAGGCTTTTTACATCCATCTACCCACCCATGTACTGTGGGACGCGGGTGGCGCTGTGGGTTAAACCACAGAGCCTAGGACTTGCCAATCAGAAGGCTGGTGGTTCAAATCCCCGCAATGGGGTGAGCTCCCATTCCTCGGTCCCTGCTCCTGCCAACCTAGCAGTTCGAAAGCACGTCAAAGTGTAAGCAGATAAATAGGTACCGCTCCGGCGGGAAGGTAAACAGCGTTTCCATGCGCTGCTCTGGTTCGGCAGAAGCGGCTTAGTCATGCTGGCCACATGACCTGTACGCCGGCTCCCTTGGCCAATAAAGCGAGATTAGCGCCGCAACCCCAGAGTCGGTCATGACTGGATCTAATGGTCAGGGGTCCCTTTACCTTTACCCATGTACTACCATCTGAAACCCAAGGGGCCCATTGGTTGCCAGATGTGATTCCCCCCCAGCTCTCTTACCCCACAAATATTTCTTATACCCCAGCTGTTTACTGTCACTGAGGCACACCTGATGATGCTTGACTATCTGACTGTCCTCAACAAGAAATGGTGCATTTAGCATAGTGGCACCAGGGTTATGGAACTCTACCTAATGAAATCAAGCTGGCACCGTCTGTAACTTAAGGCTCTGTTACTTCAGCAAGCCTTCCTATGAAAGTGATTTACGGTTTTTATAACCTTCTTGTCAGATGACCTGTTTTCTACTTCTCTTACTTTAACGTGTTTTGCTTTGATGTTCTTTTGTTTTTAATTGAGATTCTTCACACTGCCTAGATATATTTTTTATGAGTTAGCAGTATAGTCAGGAAAAAATAAAATAAATAAATAAATAAATAAAAAAGCAATTGTGAAGCGCTTGAGGACAATTCATTGAAATTAAGTTGCAATGAATTCAACAGGGCTTCAATTTAATGACTGGGAAGACAGGTGATGCTGGTTTTGGAAGCACTCATTGCATTGCAGGAAGTGACAATCCACATGCCACATGTAGCAGTTCGGTTGCTCAATATGTTTTAATATGGCTTATCAAAGAATATAGTTTATCTCCATTACTAGGCTGCTGTTTTTAATATTCTAGTTAACTTTTAAGTTAACCCCAAATGATCTATTCACATTCTTTGTCAGTGCCTTTTTACAACTCTGATAGGCACTGTTCCATCTGCTTATTTGATTTCCCAACAACATTAATCCTCTTAAGACAAGAAGTATGTCATTTACAACATGTTTGCAAGAAATGGAAAGAAGTGCTCTTACATGCTGAAAGACGTAAGCAATTTTAGAGAAACTGCCAGACATTCAATCCATTTGATGCTCTGTCTACAATATTGTATGCAGAAGATAAAGAGAAAATACAGTGATCTTGTTGTAGGAAGATTGTTATGATAGAGTGAGAATCATTTTAGCAATGATTACAAGGGGAACCATTAAGGAGAGCATGAGTGGCAGTCCAGCCCACCCTGTATTTCAGACCTCAGGAGATTATATCCTGGCTATATTTATCTCTCTGCGGTCAAGTGGTTTTATGTTCTGGGTATGCACGAGAGCTGAAATTAGAGTGCAGAAAATTTCACTATTTTGCAAAAAAAAAAATCACATTGAATTTTCATCACTAAATTAAATGCTCAAATTTTCCAATCAAAATTTGGCATCTAACACTTAAGCTCACCTCTTTTGACTCGTTCGTATCAAGATTACACAATTCTTTGGTGAGTCATCAATCGTATATCACCAAGCATTGATCACAGCCACAGGTCAGCTGTCAGTTGTTGTCAAGTGTTGACTGTTGTATGTCAGATACTGTTGAATATTGATTGCTACTGAATGAAAGCTGTCAGGTATTGTCAAATGTTGCCTGCTACTCTGGAATCTCCAGCTGCCAAACACACATATTTAATATCAAACACTTGGTGAATATCCAGAGAATACTTATCAATTTATTTAGAACATTTCTTCTGCACCCACATTCTTCAGCCACAAAGACTCCAAGAGGGTCTTATGCACAATTAATTTAAACAAGACAGCCCTTGCATGTAGGCTGCAAATCTAAAAGACACAACAGAAAAGGGGAAAGAGAGGGAAGGGGTGGGGAGCAAACTTGTGTACCAATTCATAAAGTTAACTAGTAGTTTTTTAAATGATCAACTGGAATGAACACAATTCAATACTGAGAGGCACCTCATAGACCTGGCCTTCTAGCAGAGCGGATTGAATGACTGCTGGCTCCCAGTTACTATCAGTTGTGTTGGAAAGTGGAGGCACTCTGGACAAGAGAAAAGAGCTAAAGCAGAAATAACAGTTCCCCTTCTAATACTAATACATCTCTGAGCACCTTATTCCAGGTAACAATAAGAAACTCTCTAAAGCCACAAAGTAACAGACAAAGTTGTGGTTAAGACAGTTTTCAAAAGTGGAAGCTTGAAAGTAAAGTATGCACAGAAAAAAATAATAATCGAAAGGCCATGCTAATCACAAGTAGAAGAAGAAAGGAAGTCAAAAGGGCTTAGAGGAGACCTAGAGGGGCAGTGGTTATTGCTATGTATTCTTACAATTCAGGGTTTATTCAGTGAGATTATTGTTTTACTTATGTGCATATACATGGTTTTCTTAATGAATAGTTACCCACCTGTTCATATTAGCTAGATATTCAATTATTTCCATCAAGGCTTGACTAAATCATCTTCTTTCTTCAGCTGTTTTCCATACTGATATCAAGGATGCAGGAAATTGACAAGGGTTCTCCATGAGGCATATTTGGGTGCTGGGTGCATGAGACCACCTGACTGTTCTTTCTGTCTGTGAAATCTCCAGAGAGACATTTGTGAAGGATACGGAGCTGCCACAAGCTGTCTTTGAAGGACAAAAATCCCTTAGGAAAGCACACTGGTATAGAAGAGGGATGGATCATAATTACAAATTCCCAAGAAAACACAAATTAATATGAATGTGCATGCATGCACACATGCACTCTTGCTCTCACACACAAAATAATGTTTTGCCCCAAGGTACTTCATACCTTTAATTTTCCCCAAGTATGCCTGTCCATACTTGATATATTAGAAGCAATGTCACAGAAGCCATGGGGAGGAACCAGCAGAAATTAAATTTGTGTGAAATTGTTTCCCAAGTTGCACATTCTCTCTGTCTCTTTTCCCACCTGAGACACATGCTTTTCTGCATCAGAGGTGTGTGTGTGTGTGTGTGTGTGAGAGAGAGAGAGAGAGAGAGAGAGAGGATAGTACGCAAGTACCCAGAGGATGCACACATTTGTGCTTTGCGCATTTCCCCACAAATTCATCAAGAAACGTTTGGCTGAAGGGCAGGCCAAAGAATGCAACACATTCAGACCTTCAGCTTGGCCACAAGCTTCTATGCATTGTTAAGAACAATTGTTAAGCTTCCGGACTGAGCACACCTCCCATGCATGTTCCTGGTAAACTAGGTGATCACATCGACAAATGTGTGCATGTTTTGGATCCACTAACCTTTAGTTAGTTTTGCTAGCTATATCTTTAAATTGCTTCACACGAGGGGCAGCTGGAAATGGTCAACCTGGGATGGTCAATGGCTAGGGATGATGGGAGTTGTGGTCTGAAACATCTAGAGGGCACTGAGTAGGGAAAGGTAGGATTAAAGAGTGCAGATATGCCAAAGAGCTTGATATACCTATTCAAAATTAGCTGAAGTGAAACCAGGTGCCCACCACTTCATAAATAGCTCTGTTTTCTCAAGAATTCAAGTAGGACAAATCTAATGGCGCACACACAACACCACCCCTCTCATCTCACCCAATATATTAATGACCGTACACTCTTTTTAAATTGTCTGTATCTGCAGGGACTCAGGAGGAGCTGATGCAGCAGCAAATCAGGAAACTCAAAACCTCCATACACAACAGCATAACACTTCACACACACACACACACACGCACAAACACACACACACACACACACACACTTAGGGTGTGTGTGTGTCTATAGCTATCTATCATCTATCTGTCTGTCTATCACATGATCCTGTCTAGAAGTGTGGAACCTGTGAAGGTCACTAGATTCCCATCCAGACCCACAAAGTCAAGGGTCTCTTCCTTAATTAAATCATGGCTGGTGTTAACTTTATTAGCTAATGGTTCTGCTTTTAACAGCATGGACTAAAGTGCAAGATCTCCATCTGCCACTACCTGTTCTTCTGAGATAAAACAGATGGCAAAGTTAATGAAACTGAAATTAAACATCTCAAGCTAGACTTAACATCTACTAAATGATATCTCCCCCACCCCCCTCCCCCACCCCCGCTTCCACTTCATTGATAGAGGAGTGACAGAATACCATGTGGAACCAATCAATTACAGTTTGGAAATCCTTATTTAAGATAACAGAAGAGGTAAATGTCTGGTAGCGCACAGTATTCTAGTTTTCACCGTCAACCATGTCTAAAGTCTCTAGAAGCAATTTTCCAAGTTAAATTTTCCATCAACTGGAGGACTGCAGTGAAAGCTTTATCTGCCTGAAAACACACACACAGAGAGAGAGAGAGAGAGAGAAAGAGAGAGAGAGAGAGAGAGAGAGAGAGAGAGAGAGAGAGAGAGAGAGATGTAGAACCCTTCATCCTTGCCCTCAGAAATCTCACCAAATATATCAGGAGGCTGGAACAGCTGCATTATCTATCTGTACCTGTACTTTGAGTGTACCATAGATACATACATGCATACATAATTTTATTTGTATGCCGCCTTTCCATAGTTCAAACCATGCTCAAGACAGCTTACAACATGGGTAGGCAAACTGAGGCCCGGGGGCCGGATCAAGCCCAATCACCTTCTAAATCCAGCCCACGGACGGTCCGGGAATCAGCATGTTTTTACATGAGTAGAATGTGTCCTTTTATTTAAAATGCATCTCTGGGTTATTTGTGGGGCACAGGAATTTGTTCATCCCCCCCCAAAAAAACATATAGTCCAGCCCCCCACAAGGTCTGAGGGACAGTGGACCAGACCCCTGCTGAAAAAGTTTGCTGACTCCGGCTTACAACATGAAAAATAACATTATGTACAGTGGTACCTCGGGTTAAGTACTTAATGAGTTCCGGAAGTCCGTACTTAACCTGAAACTGTTCTTAACCTGAAGCACCACTTTAGCTAATGGGGCCTCCTGCTGCCGCCGTGCTGCCAGAGCACGATTTCTGTTCTCATCCTGAAGCAAAGTTCTTAACCTGAAGCACTATTTCTGGGTTAGTGGAGTCTGTAACCTGAAGCGTATGTAACCTGAAGCGTATGTAACCTGAAGTGTATGTAACCTGAGGTACCACTGTAATTACAAACATAACAAAAGGAGACATAAGTAATAAATAAGTAACACATCAGATGTACACAACCAAATTAAACAATCTCCACATCTAAAAAACCCCAAAGCTAAAATTAATATCATTAACAGCAGCAAACGTAAATAAATAAAAAATCCTAAACAATATTCCAATCTTTATTTCCAATACCTTATTTCCACCAAGGACCCCTTCCATCCTGACAAACCTTTTCACACACTGAACAGCATGAGAATGTAACTGTTAGACAATTTCCCAGAGCCAAGTTGTGCACCATGAGAAAACATCATGGATAATGCCAGCAATGTTCACCTCTCCTATACTGGTGCCCTCTAGATTCTCATGACAAATTGTATATAATAGTGAAACGTATGTATTAGACATGCGGCGGCAGCCGTCCCATCAGGCAGTCGCAGAGTTGGGAAGCAGCGCTGCTCAGACCCAGCTCCATTTCACAGCTTTCCTCCCAGATCTTTTTCCCTAAGGAGAAAGGTCCTTATAAGGACTTTGTTACTTTAAGAACTGGTGCCTGAACTTGTTTTCTTCTTCCTTCATCTGCATCTGTTTTTCCTTTGTGCTGTCCTTTGGAATTTAGTTGGTAAATGCAAGGGCAGGGAGGGTCTTGGTTTTTTTTTTTTACTGATCTGTAACCCACTCTGGGAGCTGAAGGGTGAGGCAAAATGGATTTACAGTGGTACCTCAGGTTAAGTACTTAATTCATTCCAGAGGTCCGTTCTTAACCCGAGGTACTATTTCTGGGTTAGCGGAGTCTGTAATCTGAAGCATATGTAACCTGAAGTGTATGTAACCTGAAGTACCACTGTATATAACATACACATATACACTAATACTGTGAAGGGCAAGAAAGGAGGAGCCCCAGACCAGGTGGGGGTTTAAATTTCCCATTGTCCAATCAGTGTTGGTAGGGGGCGTGGCCACCCTTGCCCAGTGCCGGTGACATGGCTGGGACAGCACGGGGGGGGGGGGCATCAATCTCCATCCCCTGCCAGATCACTGCAGGAGCCCAGATGCCTGGCCACAATCAGGGACATACGAAGTGGGGGGTGGAGGGGGTGTTCCGCCCTGGGTGTCACTCTGGGTGTGTCTGTGACAAGATGGCCCCTGCCTCCCCCCAGATGTAGAGCGGCCAAGGGCGCGCACAGTCAGTATGGGCGTTGCCACTCTTGCGAGCTGTCCATACGGGCTGCCTCTCGCACGGCGACCGTACAGGCTGCCGCTCTTGCACTCCATCCATACAGCGTCCGTACGGGCTGCCTCTTGTATGGCGACCATATGGACTGCAGGGTGTGCACACTCCATACGGGATATGCCATATGCAGTGCATATGGGATGCCATGCATGCACAGTCTGTATGGGACGTCACACGTGCGCCACCGGGTGGTTCGCCCTGCCCCTCAGCGTCCCACCCCGGGTGCCGGAGGGGGTTACTCCACCACTGGCCACAATGCTGCCCACCAGAAAAGGTGAGCGGACTTACTGCTGTTCACTGCCCTGAGTGCCTAGTAAAGAGAGACAGGGGATATAAGTGAATAAATAAACCCATTTCAGGAATGGGGAACCGCTGGCTTTCCAAATGACACCAGACTTCACCTCCCATTATCCCTGATCATTGACCATGATGGAGTCCAACAAAATATGGAGGTCCACAGTTTCTCCACTCCAACCTATTTCATGCCTAGAAAACCTTAGAGCCTGTACATCATATATGGATGGCTGGTTGATCAGCCCAGAGAATAAAATAATTGTGCTGTTGGAGACAGCAGCTGTGGAAAAGTAAAGCCTATGGGCGCATGTTGCCCACTGCTGAGAAGATGCTGTAACAATGACCTATTGGTTAAATCATTGAGAGATAGTCACACATCCAGCATCTAGCTAGACATTGCACTCCAGCCAAACATTTAATACTTGTTCATTCCTATATCCAAGTGACAGTATCACCTCTGCTTCACAGCCTGCATGGTCAACAGATTCTTGGTGGACAGAGGCCACAACGTACATTGATTTCTTCTTACACTGTAGTTTGATACTGGGCATCACAGGTTCACATGGTTTTGCTGTTGCTGGCTTCTCAAACCCTGTTTACTGGGGCTGTATATTATAGACTAGGAAATAAGGATGAGTTTTTATGGAGGATTGCAATCTGCATCCAGGGGGACTTTCTCAGTATTTTGATAGTGGGCACAAGAGAGTCCCTTAAAACACTCGTGTTTTACCCTAAGATTTTAATTAAGATTTAGGGGCTTTAAAAGCAAGTAACGGATTTGTTAACTGAAATCTGAAGAACATTTCATTCCCCCTTCTTCCTGCCTCCTTATCTCCCTAATTTTACAATTAATTTAATGGATCTCTGGAACATGAACTGTGCATACAACAGCAACAGCAATAGAATCCAATGGCTGGGGGGGGGGGGTTAAAAACAAAGCCCACATTGTGTTTGTGTGGATTGGAATTGTGGATATTTTAATTGGGATTTTTCAGATGTGCCAGAAAGCAAATGTATGGTCAAATGCTCTTTGTATTCAGTAGGAGAAAGATATCCAATTCTTACAACCCAATACTTGTGGAATTTATAGAGGGAGAAACCATTACTGGACCCGCAGAGGTCTTACTGGTTTCATTGCTTTAGGAACTGTGGTTTAAGTATCTCTAAAAGTCTCAGTCGTCTTCCTGATACATATGATGGCAATTACAGGAGGCCTTGTTGGCCATAATAAGCTGACCATTAGCTTCTATGGAGAGGCTAGCTCAGCATTCATAGCGACCACCACCAGGAGCTGTCTTCACATAATAGACTTCCATGTGAATTTCCGTGTTCTGGATGGGGGTGCTTGAATCAACAAGTGCTTTGTTTGTGTGTCAAGGTTCTTCGTTCTGACATACAAAAACAAGGAATAAAGGATTCTAGTGTCTTTTGTTGCAGATTGTTCAGATTCGGTGTGCTATTATAGCTATGACAAGAACACACTTCAAATTTGTGTTTGAAAACAGCTGTGGTTAACTTTTATCTGCCTTAACATTCTGAAAGCTCATGTCAATTTTTTAAAGCATAGAACGTGTTCCAATAACCTTTGACCTTTAACTGAAACTCAATCACTCTACACAGTTAAAAAGATATTTTGGCATCCTTAGGTCTATTCTTTCTTAAACTGCCAGGAAAATGATACTTCATCTCCTCTTTCTTGTGATAATGTTTATCTTGGTTTTCAATCCAGGTAGCGTCTGTGTCAGAAGCCGACAAGCTGCCTGTACTGTAGCTCCTTTGGATAGATCATCTTATCTTGATGCCTTTGCAAAGTTTATCCATAAAATGTTACAAGTCGTGTGAGTGATCGCTTTTCTCTCCAGAATCTCCGTCTTCACTTCAATCTTCCTGAGCATCAGGTAAACAATAAATCCTCTCGAGGCATATGCTCCTTCAAGGGCCAGGACAATTAAAATGTTTCAGAGGAGGGTATAGCATTGTTATGAGGCAATCTAATCAAGCGTTAACACTCCAGGTTTTCTGCCAAGGTGATGTCATTGACGTGAGACACAGGCAGGCCAAAGGGATGCCATATTACAATGATAATGGCAGTGGGGAGAACACAGGACTGACTTGGAATTGGAAGTGTTTGGAAGATCAGAGTCAAAGTCATTGATTATGTGTTGCTTAATTGATTCTGTGCTGCTTAATGCCACAGATGGAATGAGGTGGCCACAGTCACAATGTGGTCATGCTGTGAGCCAGTGATGTGAGCCAGAAAAGAAAAGAAAAAAGACTTTGGATAACAGTTTGCTTCCGTTTGGAGATTCAAGCAGTTCACTTTGGTTTGGGTCCAAAGCAGAGGTTTGCTGTGGTTCACTTCTCAAAGTTTCAGATACCTTTCTAACCAGCTATAATGGGGAAAGGCAAGGTAAGGTAAGGGACGCAGCTGGAGCTGTGGTCAGAACCACTGAGCCTCTTGGGCTTGCTGATCGGCAGGTTGGTAGTTCAGATCCGCACAACAGAGTGAGCTCCCATTGCTCTGTCCCAGCTTCTGCCAACCTAGCAGTTCGAAAGCACACCAGCACAAGTAGATAAACAGGTACCGCTGTGGCGGGAAGGTAAACGGCATTTCCGTGTGCTCTGGTTTCCATCACGGTGTTCTGTTGTGCCAGAAGCAGTTTAGCCACGTTGGACACATGACCTGGAAAACTGTCTGTGGACAAACACTAGCTCCCTTGGCCTGAGATGAGCCAAGCAACCCCATAGTCGTCTTTGACTGGACTTAACCATCCAGGGGTAACATACCTTGACCTTGACCTTAATGGGAAATCAATAAACAGCTATACTTTTTATTTCTTTGACACATCTGGATGAAATCTGTCCCTTTTGATTAGATTATGCCAAATTTCAGATGGATAGATCCAGTGACGTGGGTTGTATGCAAGGTGTGCTTTAATGTTAGGGTTGTTGTTGAAATAAATTCTCCTTCTCTGCTTTCCCTTGTATGGAGAGCTTAGGAACACAGGAAGCTGCCTAATGTCAAGTCAGACCTTTCGTCTACCTAGCTCAGGACTGTCTGTTCTGAAGATCTCCAGACCTGGTAGTTTTTTCCTGAATCAACTCTAACTTTCCTCTTCCATCTGCCATAACACTCTCATAGAAGTCCAAGGTCAGTCCCATGGCTAGAATTTGTTTTGAAATGGAAAATTCCCCTAGCCCAGTTGTTATTGTAGCAATGTCAAACCTCCTCTAGGGGGACACAGTAACAGTCAAAGCTTGCAACTTTAAGAAGAAAGTAATCTTTATAAATCCCCCAATTCACAAAAAAGGAACAGTTTCAATTGCACTTAATCAATTACTTTAAAACCAGGAGAAGTCCAGAAACACTGTATCTCTCTTGCAGAGTTAGCTGTCAAAAGTACTCTGTTTACCAATAGTGCTTTTCACAGAACAGCATTCCTTGTCCCAAGGCAGTCCGTTCCCAGGTTCTAAGCGGTGGATTTTAGCTTCCTTTCCCTCTTTTTTTGCAGATGAATACAGTTCAAACCTTTCCCCCCTCCTCTCCTGCAAACCGGAGGGGAGAGCGCTTTTCTGATGTTAGGATTTGCGTCCTTTTTCAAATGTCTTTCAAAGTTTCCGCTTACAGTCTCTTTGCTTTGATCTGTTTACAAGAAATGGAAGGCGGACTTCCTGTTTATGCCTCCCCGCTTCGGTTCCGAATTAATTGTTTTCTCCCTTTAAATCCAATTTTATCCTACTCACGGGTAGTTACTTTTGAAGTCGAATTGTCCCAGGAAAAAGTCAGCGCTCTCCGATAACGGCTGTGCGGCTTCACTCCGCGGAAGAAGCAGTCGACTCTCAGCACCGCGCCGCTCACCCCGTTTCGCTCCGGAGCCCAAAAATGGGTTCCTTCGCAGATTGGGGGGGGGGGCGCAAAAGGTGCCCGCCGAGTCCCACGTCCACAAGCTTCACCTGCCTGTGATTTTTGAAGGGTCCCCGCTTCGCCGCAGCGGTGAGACCCGATCCCGCGGAGCTGGTCCCTCAGAAAGTCAGAGGGAATCCGCCATTACCGATGGCGCCAACCCGGAAGTCCACTGTACTGAAGATCTCTAGGATTGCACTTAGTGGGATATTCCCTGCATGGTAAGCATGTCCTATGTGCTCTACCACTGAACCATATCCTGTCCCCTTCATTTTTATGAGTGGGGACCACCTGCAAAGAAGGAATTCCCCACAGGCATATTTTTTAAAATATATTTTTTATTAGTTTTCAATTACAATCCAATAATAGTTTCATTATAACAATATCACTTTATAATACCATTACTAATACCATTTGTTCAAATACCGAATTATATAATTTAGATAAAGTGCCCCCCACGTGCTAGAATTGATGGTTTGATTATTTTCTTCATTTCTGCATTCCATAATCTTATTAATTTCAATTACATTCCGGTCATAATAATAATCCCTTATACAACAACTGCAATATTAATAATTTCTATTTGTGTTGACACAGTAAATGATTTATAATACTACAAATGAGGCACTCAGACTATATCCTTGTTCTTTCTATGTGTGGCAGTTATTCTGTCTGTGGCGTTTCTTCCTATCCTTATAAAATGCTGTGCCTATCTTTTCCTGGTTGCTGCTGTTATCCATCATGCCTTGGGTGGAGCTGATATCCCACTGTTCCAGAAATTTCTCCAGGCATATTTGAGGAGATTTATATGATCATGTTCCATGAATTTAAATTTCCTTATGAAATTTGTGTTAGGAAAAAACATGTTTTAATTCATATGTAAATAGGAAAGTGAGTTTTCCAGTCCATGTATCAGTCTTGCCCCCAATATTTTGCACAAGCAAAATCTGGGGTTGAATTTGGGACGCCTCTTATCTCTGAGAAGCCTTAAGAACAGGCTCCAACAACAACAACAATTTATTTCTACCCCGCCCATCTGGCTGGGCTTCCCCAGCCACTCTGGGCGGCTTCCAACAAAATATTTAAATACAGTAATGCAACAAACATTAAAAGCTTCCCTAAACAGGGCTGCCTTCAGATGTCTTCTAAAAGTCTGGTAGGTGTTGTTCTCTTTGACATCTGGTGGGAGGGCATTCCACAGGCCCCTAGGTGCCTGGGCATCCACAAATTTTAAACGAAGGGGCCAGGACCCCCAGATTCTATTCTGTGACATGCACATGCCCTACAACAGGGTTGTCCAGCTGTTTGACCACAATCAGCAGGTTGATCCCCGGATGATCATGGTTGATCGCTGGATCGTTATCACTCGCGTTGTTTAGAATCATGTCTTCGCCCCTCTCGGTCTTTTCCAGTGCCACGTTTAGTGTGTGACCCTTTGTTGTCTGCTGTAGCGCTGCTTTAGTCTGTTAGTGGCTGTGTTGTTGGTGAGCGATTTGTTTTAATTCTGCACACTTACTGTTTAAAAAAAGGTCATCAACTTTGTGAAGCTCTCCCCCCTATAAAAAGGTCAAGAACGTTTTGTTGTTGTTTAGTCATGTCCGACTCTTCATGACCCCATGGACCAGAGCACGCGAGGCACTCCTGTCTTCCACTGCCTCCCGCAGTTTGGTCAAACTCATGCTGGTAGCTTCCAGAACACTGTCCAACCATCTCGTCCTCTGTCATCCCCTTCTCCTTGTGCCCTCCATCTTTCCCAACATCAGGGTCTTTTCCAGGGAGTCTTCTCTTCTCATGAGGTGGCCAAAGTATTGGAGCCTCAGCTTCAGGATCTGTCCTTCCAGTGAGCACTCAGGACTGATTTCATTAAGAATGGATCGGCTTGATCTTCTTGCAGTCCATGGGACTCTCAAGAGTCTCCTCCAGCACCATAATTCAAAAGCATCAATTCTTCGGCGATCAGCCTTCTTTATGGTCCAGAAGCTCAACCACTTTGACCTGCCCCCCTAAAAGAGGCTCAACAACTTAGGCCTTCCCCTAAAAAAAGTTCAACAACTCTGAACTCCCTCCCCACCAAATGGGTAGATCACTCCCAGTCCCGTCCCCCCGTAGAAGATTGCAGTATCTTGGGAGTTGGATGTCCCTGCCCTACAACATGCACACATGACGTCAGCATGCTGGAGTGTGTGCCGACATGATGCACAGATGTGCACATGCCACAATGACGTCGGCATTGTGCCTGTCACAGGGCACCCATTGTCACGGGGGCAAGGCCTGGCCTCAAGAAAAGCAATGCTGTACTGTATAGAAGATTAATGTCTCACATCAAATATAACGGATCTGTAGAAAGGACTTTATGATCTGAAAATAGAGATGATGTATGTACTTCTGTAACCCAATAAAATCTTTAATCAAAACAATTTTTTAAGAAGATAAGCAATGCTTCTATTGATGCAGGTACTGTTTACTACTGCTGCTGCTACTTATTAATATTATCGCCTTTTCTTTCTGGAATACAATGGTACCTCGGGTTACAGATGTTTCAGGTTACAGACTCCGCTAAACCAGAAACAGTACCTTGGGTTAAGAACTTTGCTTCAGGATGAGAACAGAAATCGTGCGGCAGTGGTGCAGCGGCAGCGGGAGGCCCCATTAGCTAAAGTGGTACCTCAGGTTAAGAACAGTTTCTGGTTAATAACGGGCCTCTGGAACGAATTAAGTTCTTAACCCGAGGTACCACTGTACAGCCTACAGAACAAAGACAAGAGGCACACCTGTTGTTGCATCCACGTTTGTCTTTGGCCCCACCCATGTAGCCCCAGGAACATTCCCCATGAGGCAATATGGCTCTTGGGCTGCAAAAGACCCCTCACACCTGTTTTAAAGCAGTTCAGAAAGGCTGGCATTTCTCAGGGGTGTGTGCATTTCCTATGCATTGCTAGGTAGTCGTCGGATTTTTGCCCAAAGCAAAATTCAAAATGAATTTGGGATTTTTCCTCAGGAGAAACATGAAAGAATGTAAAAGGTAGCCCCCAAAAGACCAAAAAATGCTTCAGAGGTTTCTCAGGAGAGTCTCATACCCCCCACAAACACCCGTGATCAAAACATGTGCACTGCCATTCAGTTATTGCAAAATTCCTGCTTTTTGACGTGGGTATTCTGTATCCAAGAGCTATGAAATGAATATTTCACACAAGTTACTCAACCATTTTCTTAAAAGAAAACTAATTTTCGAGTCACCTTTCTGGGGCAAACATCTAAACATTGTTTCTTCATGTAGCTTAAGTAAAAGTTGATTTGGGAAGTCAAACTGAGGTTTTGAAGAAGTTATGTAAAGTAGGAGCTAAAGTAATATAATATGCTCTGTGTTTAACCCCTAGGAGTCTAGACAATTTCTGGTAAGGGAATTTATGTTAAGAAGCGGTTCTGAAGGACATGTTGACAGAAGATAATATTATTTATGCTTCAAAACCATCACGATTTGCAGACTTTGGATTAATGTCACTGTTTGTCAAACTGTTATGCCAGGCAGAGCAAAGCATCAGTTATTTTGGACTTTTTATTTACAGCATTATATTATTCTTTTTTGTAAATACGTTTATTGGTTTTCATAGATATATAACAAGATAGAGCTAGACAAACAAAACTTTAAACATAAACAAAACCTCCTGGTCCCCAATCTTGCCAGTGACCCAAAAAAGTATTCATTTATATATATTATTTTTCTCCTCTGTTCCCACATTCTTGACATTACCCTGGAAACAAACTGGTGTAAACGAAAACTAAAATGGCTCCCAAGCCCTCCTCAAAACAAGTCCTCAGAAGCAGGAGCAGTCCTACCATTAATGGGGTGAGTTGGCTCACCTCGGGTGGCAGATTTTGGGGTATCTGAAGGCAGCCCTGTTTAGGGAAGTTTTCAATGACTGGTGTTTTAATGTATTTTTAATCTTTTGTTGGAAGCTGCCCAGAGTGACTTGGGAAACCCAGCCAGATGGGCGCGGTATAAATAATTTCTCCTCCTCCTCCTCCTCCTCCTCCTCCTCCTCCTCCTCCTCCTCCTCCTTCTTCTTCTTCCATTAAAAGGTCCTACATGGGTTTAGTTTATTGATGCATTTTTACTGCATTTTGGATTCTCTGCCTCAGGAAGCAAAATGTCTTGTTCAGAAGGATGACAATGAAAACTATTGTGATACTACTACTACTACTGCTACTAATAATAATAATAATAATTAATTATTTATACCCGGCCCATCTGGCTGGGTTTCCCCAGCCACTCTGGGCAGCTTCCAACAATGATTAAAAATACAATAAAACATCAGTCATTAAAAACTTCCCTTTAATGTGAATGATTTGCCTCAGGTGTTTGAGTGAAGACAAAGAACCCGCTAAAAGTAGCCTTCCTATTTCTTTATTTCTTAACAGGACTTTCATAAAAAATATTGGGGGGGGGGGGTTTCCAGACCGGGGGGGGGGGCCTTGTGATATTCCAGCTGTTGCTTGACTCCTATCATCCCTAACCATTGGTCATGCTGGCTGAGGCAGATGGGAGTTGAAGCCCACCAACATCTGGAAGACCACAGGCTCTCCATCCTTTGCAACAGACCCAAGGCACGCCTACTAAGATTTTAAACTTTTCCTCTAAATAGCATACACACAGCATCATAGCAGTCCTCTCTGGCTGTGATCCTGTACACACCTAGCTAGGAGTAAGTCCCCTTGAACATGATGAGGCTTACTTCTGAGTACTAATCACACGTAGGAGTGCACTGTCAGTTTCAAAAGCATCTTCCGATGTGTCATGGGGAGGAAGCAGCTGTTCAAAAACCCCATATGCCCAAAGCACTCTTTGGTACGCAGAAACATTTGTGGGGCTCTTTGGCTATTCAACACTTAGCAACCCTCCTCATTCAATATGGGTTTCACATACACACCTGCTAACATATTTTGTCTGTGAATTCGAATCTTTAGATATTGGAAATAATGTGTTTTGGAAAAATTTTCCAAGAACATAGACTCACACTCAAACTTTAAAATGGGTATGTTTAAGGAAGAGATATATACAGAGAGAGGAAGAAAGAAAATTAAAAAAAAAAATAGCAATTCAACCGGGAATGGCTCAGCAGCAATACGTAACTTTTAAAATTATGAGAATAGCCCAGTAGCAATATGCATTTATGTGGTGTGAGTTAATTAGCTAAATAACCCTAATGATAACTAAACTAATACACACCAATAACATAAGCGTATGACTAGTAACTCACCTCCTCTGAGGTGACCAACAGAACTCTCAAGGCTACAATTTTTAAAGGGTCTTAAGCAGCCTACTTGCAAAGTGAACGAAAATAGAGCCATTAAAAAAATTATATAGGGAATACTGTCTCCCAGGTTCCCAGTGTTAGTCAGCCTCCTAACAGGCCTTAATTTATTTGACCAACCTGTACCCTCACCCTTCCCAGCCTCACAGCAGCAAGCAGAATAGCCTTACACAATAATTAAACTATAAAAGCTGCAATTATTTGTTTATATGTAGAATATCTAAATCATTCTGCTATTAGAAAGCATTCCAATTGGTATACAAAATATTGTTATTTTGTCCACCGACAGCAGCGAGCTTTCAATAACCTTTTAAGGTATATATCCAGAGGCAGGGATTTTCATTTATATGTACTTTGCTCTGCAGTTGATGGGCGGTTAGAGGATTCACAGCAGCTATGTGATTCCCACCTTTTACTGCCTCCCAAGAAAATAAGAGTGAAATCATCATTGCTGTAATCAGTTGAACCCAGCTGAATTTGTATTGAAACCTGTACTGGGGTAGTGCTTCAGTGGGTGCAATCCTATGCACTCTCATTTAAGAGCAAGTCTCATTAAACTTACTGGAGCTTGCTTCTGAGTGGACACATATCAGAATGCACTGTAAAAGTACCAGTTTTGGGTTAGGGATGATAGTGAACAGACCATACAGGAACCAAACTGATTCAGATGCAGCAGAGATGGGGAATCTGTCACCCTGCAGAAGTTCTTGACCAGGCATGGGCAAACTCAGCCCTCCAGATGTTTTGGGACTACAATTCCTATCATCCCTGTCCACTGGTCCTGTTAGCTAGGATCATGGGAGTTGTGTTAAGAATTCCACCTTAAGGAGCAGACGTGTGGAACTGTTGTGTTTCACATGTCTGTTTACATTCCAGCACTGCTTGCTGGGAACTTCCATTGTGTGTATTGCTTTTGCTTTTCCCTGTCTCTCTAAGAAGACGAAGAGAGAGAGACAACATGTTTCTTTGTCCTGATTTATGATTAATAAATCTGTAGTTGTAGTATGCTTTCACAAGCCTCACACCTATTCTGTGTGCGCAGTTCAATCTGCTGATAGTGTGCCCTGGCTTTGAAGACCGGGTCGCTGATTTACGTTGGACCAGAGGCCGATGGGTCTTCGCAGCGGGATGGCTGGAAGGAGACAGCCCAGCTGGGGCTAGCCAGCTGGCCTAGCAGCCCTCTGCATGCTGACAAGTTGTAGGCCCAAAACATCTGGAGGGCCGAGTTTGACCCACAGCTGCCACCATCCCTGACCATTGGCTATGCTGGCTGGAGCTGATGGGATCTGGATTGCAACAACATGTGGGGAAAGCATAACTTTCCCATTCCTGAGATAAGGGACCCAAAAATCCAAGTCTGTTTGCAAAACATGTTTAGAGGTCAAACTCCAGCTCACACCGTGTGAGGAAGGGCTGCAGCGCCACCATTGTTCTCACAGGAGCCAACTCCTAAGGGCCGTGGAGCCTTCGGCCCTTACTATAAAACATTTGAGGGGGCCGGGCCCCCACAAAGTTGATGGGCATTCCCATTCAAATAGTGTGTGTGCACTGCATCGTGTGGTTGATTTTGCAGGGCGGGGCTTACCTCCCCCCCCCCCAATATTTTATTCCAGTTGGCACCCCTGCTTGTTCTACTATACAGACAGCTTCTGATAGAAGATGCACTGGGATGACCACACAGAGACCACATTTGTTTGGTTCCCTTTCCTCGAAAAAACATCAGGCAAGCCAGGACTTTGTGTGATTCTGTGCTGATGTGGAGAGCTACATCTCCACACTGAATGCTGTGAATGGGAGAAGCTCACACTTCTCTACCGTTACACGACATTACTGTGATTTCCAAATATATGTAAGACTTGGTAAATATCAATCACTGCCAGATGCTGTTCCTTATTGCTTTCCAATTTATTTGTCGTAAAATTTATATACTGCTTGACTGTAGAAAACAACAACACTCCAAGAGGTTATTGCATGGCAGTGGAAAGAACAGAGATAATAAGAGAGTCTGAGGAAGAGCTGTACCACAGTAGAGTACAAGCAACTCCCCATTTATGTGTGGGGTTACATGCCAAGGCACCACATATAATTTGTAACTCATATATGATTTGTAACTCATAACTGCATATATCTGAAACACCAAAAGGCAAAAACGTTCCTTTTTAAGCAGGCCTTTGGTTGATTTGATTGACATCCTATGCCCTTTTAAAATGTAGGGGGTTTTTTTTGGGGGGGGGTATTATTGGGTTGTTGTTTTTATTTTGATTATATATATTGTGGTTTTATATTTTGATTTTGTTCTGTGAACTGTCCTGAGACCTCCGTGTATAGGGGGGGTACATAAAAATGTGAAGAAAAAAAAAAGGTAAAGGACCTCTGGACAGTTAAGTCCATTCAAAGGCAACTATGGGGTTGCAGTGCCCATCTCAGTTTCAGGTCGAGGGAGCCGGTGTTTGTCCACAGACAGCTTTCCGGGTCATGTGGCCAGCAGGACTAAACTGCTTCTGGCACAACAGAACACTGTGATGGAAACCAGAGCGCATGGAAATGCCATTTACCTTACCGCTGCAGCGGTACCTATTTCTCTACTTGCACTGGTGTGCTTTTGAACTGCTAGGTTGGCAGGAGCTGGGACAGAGCAACGGGAGCTCACTGCATCATGGGGATTCGAACCACTGACCTTCTAATCGGCAAGCCCAAGAGGCTCAGTGGTTTAGACCATAGTGCCACCCATGTCCCTGATGGTATATAAATTCAACAAACAAACAAACAAACACCATTGGAAAAGCCTGCAAACATCCTCTAAACCGCTGGAAAGCCTTGAACAACCCTTTTAAAAACCAGCAGCACTTACTAGACTGCACCAAACTCCACCACAATTGCTCCCTCCAAACTTCCTTGCTCAAACTTAAACTCTCCACAGGCCTCGACAGTTGGTGCAAGGGCTCCTAAGATTGTACTTGGAAAGGCTCATGGGACAGCCAGGCACTGCTTTTGCCATTTATAAAGTCACTTCTTGGTTCGGTGTGATGTGCACATGTGCGGTCACATGTAAATCGGTCATTGCCTGTGCCTGTTTTGTATGCTGAAGGTTCCTGGTTCAGTCCCTAGTGAACTGGCAATGTCTCCTGCCTGAAACCCTGGAGAGCTTCCAACATTCAGTTTAGACAACACTGAACAAGATGGACCAATGGTCTGACTTGCTGTAGAAGAGCTTCCTGCGTTCCTAAGTGGTGATGGGCACTGGGAATCTCCGTCCACAGGCAATCTTTGAAAGCCAGCTGCCAATAAGGACATTTCAAGCTTCTATAGCAATTTTGTAGCAGTTAGATCTGGCATGGCATCCGAGCAACATTCTTACATGTACCAAATAAAATAATGGCATGGTTTTAAAAATAGTACATCCAAAGATTCTCTTCCCTTCACTTGCAGAAAAGGCTAAAAAATTACATAAGTGTCTTACCACATACTTTTTTTTCTTTTTTAAAAATATTGGTGTCTGCAAAACTGAAAGACAGGTTGTCTTGTACTGTTTCTTTCAGTTTTCTTTCTTTTTTCCCAAGGCAAAAGTGACATTTCATGTGTGAAGGCAATCTCTTTTGCAGCAAAATTGTGACATTTCTCTGAAATGCAGGGGGCAAACAAAGCCACGCAGAAAAGTGCTGTTATTTGTAACTTTTCTGATCTTTTCTGTAATGGAATAGATCATCGCTCTTCTAACTGAAGCAAAGCTTTGGTCGATGGGCCCTAAGCACTATATAGCTAGACAAACAATGCCAGATCCATCCTGGAAGTCAGGGGCATCAAAGAAATAGTTGAGAGTTTAGAGAGTAGTTTTCAAATATGAGATCCTGAGTATTTGTTTTCTGAGTAAACACACACACACACACACAGAGAGAGAGAGAGAGAGAGAGAGAGAGAGTTTACGTTATCAAAAGGGCAAAAGTGTGTTTGTGCTACAGTAAACAGTAAATATATATAAAAAATAAAATAGCAAGATCTACAACCAGAAGGTTAGTGGTTCAAACCCATCCAGAGGTAGCTGTGAGCAGGATTCCTGCATTATAGTTGGTTGGGCTAGATGTCTCATGGAGTTCTTCCAACTCAACAATTCTATGATTCTGTATCTCATCTCCATTGTCTTTCCTTTGCCCCAATGGAGCCACTCTTAAACAATATTCTATGTAGGATGGCGTTCAGCAGTCAGATGAGGGGAAAAAAATGCATGTGCAAAAGCAGGAATTCCTTGCGTCTTCGGCTGGCAAAATTAGGGCAGTTCAGATAACTGTCACCATATGGAACCTACCCCCATCCCCCGTCCATAGCTCAGTGAGAGAACATCTGCTTTGCATTCAGCAGATCCCAGGATCAATCTTTGGCATCTCCAGGTAGAGTTGTAAGAGATTCCTGGCTGAAGCCTTGGAGAGCCACTGCCAGTCAGTGTCCACAAATTTGAGCTAGTATTGGCAGCTTCCTACGTTCTTATACTGTGTACAACATGGGAAGAAGCATAGTTCAATGGTAAAGGTAAAGGGACCCCTGACCATTAGGTCCAGTTGCGAACGACTCTGGGGTTGCGGCGCTCATCTCGTTTTATTGGCTGAGGGAGCCAGCATACAGCTTCCGGGTCATGTGGCCAGCATGACTAAGCCGCTTCTGGCGAACCAGAACAGCGCTCGGAAACGCTGTTTACCTTCCCACCAGAGCGGTACCTATTTATCTACTTGCACTTTGACATGCTTTCGAACTGCTAGGTTGGCAGGAGCTGGGACCGAGCAACGGGAGCTCACCCCATCGTGGGAATTTGAACCGCCAACCTTCTGATTGGCAAGCCCTAGGCTCTGTGGTTTAACCCACAGCACCACTCCAATGGTAGAAGGAACTATAACACAGTAACAGAGCCCAAGCTTTGCAGGCAGGCAGTACCAGGCTCAGTCCGTGCCAGTGAGAGCCAGTGTGGTGTAGTGGTTAAGAGGGGTAGACTGGTAATCTGGTGAACCGGGTTCGTGTCTCTACTCCTCCACATGCAGCTGCTGGGTGACCTTGGGCCAGTCACACTTCTCTGCAGTCTCTCAGCCCCACTCACCTCACAGAGTGTTTGTTGTGGGGGAGGAAGGGAAAGGAGAATGTTAGCCGCTTTGAGACTCCTTCGGGTGGTGATAAAGTGGGATATCAAATCCAAACTCCTCCTCCTCCTCCTCCTCCTCCTCCTCCTCCTCCTCCTCCTCCTCTTCTTCTTCTTCATCTCTAACTTAAAGGATCAAGTGTAAGGTAAATGTATCTGGCTGTCTCCTGTCTCAGAACAGACAACACTGTGTTGAACTGAAAAAATGTTCCATATGGTATCAGGCAGCTTTATATGCACCTGTGATATCAAACCACAGTTTGAGGGAGAAAGGTGGCGAGGCACCTAGGATTCAAGGATCTCCCACAGAAACCTACAAATGAAGAGCTTCATTTACTGAGGTTCCTAAATCAAAAGTAGCTATATTTTCATTACAAGTTCCTGCATTCGCAAGTGATTTGAGGCAGATCAAACCAAGAACACTAAAGCGGGGTTAATAATACAGGCACCTAGTAAAATGGTATGTGGAGGGAAGAAGAAGGGAAACACTAGGTGTTTTGATCCTGATGGAATATTTCTAGAAAGGAATAATTCTGCTAGAGGACAGAACAGTCAGTCCCAAGCAACACAAATGCCGTTCCATTTCTCAGCATTGATCGGTCTCTGTGCCTTTAATATTATTTATAGAGATTTTGTACAGTGAAACATATATCCCTTTTTATATGACACAGTGTACAATGTTGTGGAAAGCAACTGACAAATTCTAGCTTTCCATGTATGTTTAAGGGATGTCGCTCCCATATATCAAGTGCCATTTCTGCCATTCTTAGGGCCCGGTCCAATTATTTGTAGTGAGTTAGAGATGCTTTGCCAGCACTTCTGGGCCACGAGGGAAGAAGAGGTGACAAGCAATTGCCTTTATGTGGAAAGACTTGCCTCTGAAAGGTACCATGTCTAGTTGTAACCCTCAGACACTGCAGAGCAGATATGGAAAATCTGTGGCCCTCTGGATTCCATCAGTTCCAATCAGCATGGCCAATTGTCAAGAACTTAGTCAACAGCTAAAAGGTTACAGGTTTCCACCTATTGGCAGCACCTCCACCTGAAGGTCAAATCTTCATCATCATCATCATCATCACCATATGACCTTGCTTGCAGGCTTACAAACAACAATTATATACGTACAATTGCCCTTGACTTTGCAAAGTATGAAGTCAGATTTAAACTGTACATACATTCTGAGAATTTAGGAATGTGGGATAAACTACTGTGAATATCAAAATATATAACTCTAGTAATTCCCCCTGCTTTTTTATTTTCTGCAAAGAGTTCTGGGTTCAGGAGAGGGAAGGGAAACTCAGAACTCACTGGGTGACTTTGAGCATTCCTCTCCACCGATCCTCAAGCTATGCTAAATTACATGATTTTTGTGACGATCAAATAGAGGTTTGCTGTTCACTGTTAGAACATGAATATAAATAGTAATACAATACACTAAAACCAAGTTGTTCGTGGCTGTGGGCTTTATGTTAGGGTGGGAGGAGGGATTGTGATGAACTTTCATGTGATGTCCATTTATCAGGTAGAAAAAGAGCATTCAAATGCAGACAGGCTACCATTGACTAATCACCCCTTTCTCTATCTGGGCCTGTTAGTTCCATGCCCATCTGAGCAACTCCTGACCCATTTCAGGAGAAAATTGAGGTTAAAGGGCTGTCTCCTTCGTGGTAGGCCCTGCCAAGTTAAAACAAACCTTGCCTCCCTGGAGTTCATTTTATGTAAACTCCTTCTTGCTTTAAACGTCAATTTGAAGCATGGTTCCAGGCATTAGATCATCCCTTGGTGGGCAGGAAGGCAGGGAAGCATCTGTTATTAAAGTCTGGTGTTCTGATAAGTGAAACACATGGCTTCTTTTCATATAAAAAAGGGTGGGGGGAGAGAGAGAAAGACACTGTCATTTGTTTCTTATCTGCCTCCTCCTTTCAGTGAAGATCTAAGCATCTTAGAAAAATGCTTACTTGTTATTGGAAAGTGGGTGTGGGGGAAGTATGGGATAATAGTAGGTGATATGCTTTTCATCCCATAACAAGAACTCTAAGTAAGCTAGGGAAGCCGGATCCCCAGATATCTTGCACTTTCAATGATCCCTTTATTTTTCTAGGGGGAAAATCGTGCTGGAACTCAACATGAACGTCTCCCTTGTAAAACAGTGCCTCCAAGTCCCACCCCAGCAAGGCAGTCCAGAAGGGTACCATTGCTGATAATATTGAAGGCTACTGAGAGGTCAGTCAGTTTTATTGCACATAGCCAAAGGCTGCTGCAAGGTACACAGAATCATTTGACAATTAAAAGAAAATATACTGGATTGATACAAAAGACTTAAAACATTTATATTATCAAAACATTACGTACTCTAAACAGAGCTATAAAAGTACCCCAATATACAAATCAAGACATTAAACAATAAAATTCATAAGCTAAAATCATCACATGGCCACTAATATATCAAAAAACAATGTCAATTAATACAGTGTGCAATTTATACTCGGAGTTTGGTGACAAAGATAGAGCATAGCCTGATGTAGATAGGTAGGGTCAAATAAATTCATCTCCTTTACAGCTGATGGCTACCTTGGCTATATAATTTGCTCTAATTTTCCTAGCAGCAGTTGCAAAGAGTGCTACACGCCAGGTCACATACTTATCTGTGTCTGCGAGGAGACATAAAATCATGTCAGAGGGGTTCTGGCCAATCCAATTCCTGGTTTAGGTCATCCATCAAACCAAAGCAACCCAAGGCATCTCTCTCCCATAACCAGGCCTGGAACCAGAATGAAATGGATCTAAATAAATTTTCTCCTCCAGAAACCCCTGGCGCTGAGATGCTATCACATGCTCCCGTATCTTGCCCCCAAATGGGATATCAGAAACTGATCAATAATTATTCATTAGGGACTAATTCAGGAAGGGCTTTTTACATCATCCACAATTATGCATCTTAGAATAGAAATTCACAACCAAGTCAAAGGGTCCTGTACCGACCACCTGGAAGACAGAAGGTGAATCGCTTGCAACATTCTTGTGAGTTTGTTTATTCATTTTGGACAGATTAAGGGGATGAGTTACAGTGAAAGAATGTGAGGACTGCTGCAGATTCACTGCTGCTCAGATCACTGGACCAACCCCACTCTGAGAGATAAAGATGACATCCGTCAAAGGAATTTCAGAACAAATGGCTTAAGTGCAATCTGTCACATGTCTGATATTCCAGGTGGGCTGTAGAAGGCGAATGGAAGAGATGCTCACTGTGTTCAAGGTGGTGTCCTTCAAATATTGTTGGACTCAATTCCCATCAGTCCCAGACAGTGGGTCAGAGTTGATGTGACCTGTAGTCCAGTCACATCTGGAGGGCCCCACATTGGCTATCCATGTTTTACAAAGTAAATCCAGAACCAGTGGAACTGTTTGCCAAAAGCAGCAAATGCAGAAGGAAACTGTTCCAGTAATAGGAAGGATGCAAGGCTAATACAGTGCACTGATCAATAGGTCATTCCCAATAAGTTGTTTTTTTTTTTTTAAAAAAAATGATATTTATTAACGTTTCAAAGAACACAAAAACAAAAAATTAAAATACAAGACAATACAAAATACAGAAAAAAGAATAAAGTTTTTAAGATATAACAAAAAAATGAAGAATAAAAAGAAACATACAAAATAAAAACAGTTAAAAACACGTTAATTTTCCATAACATATCTTCCTTACACTTATTTCCCCGGACCTCCTCGTACCTCCCTTTTTTGTATTCCAGTTCAGTTTGTTAGTTCAGCAAATCCTTACCATTAAGCTTTTACCCATTTGTAAACCTTTTTTCGTATCTCTTAAAGCATTACAGCTGGAAACCACTTAGTTTCTATCCAACATCCTTCTAAAATTCCTTAATTTTACAATATTTCTGTAAATAGTCTTTAAATTTCTTCCAGTCTTCTTTCACCGACTCTTCTCCCTGGTCTCGGATTCTGCCAGTCATTTCTGCCAATTCCATATAGTCCATCAGCTTCATCTGCCATTCTTCCAGAGTGGGTAGATCTTGTGTCTTCCCATTCCCAATGAGTTTAGGCTCACAGTGATGACTAGTGGTTGCCAGTCCTCCACCACACTGGACACGCTCTCTGCTCAGTGTTCTGTCATGATGAAGAATCAGGCAGAGGAAGCTTTAGAAGAAGGGAGTAGCAGACACCAGTTGCTGCTCCTGCAATTGTGTGTTTTGCCACCTATAAAACTGGGGGTGATGTCACAGCAGTCCTCTGTGCTTTTGACACACAGCAGGAGTGGGGGTTTCTTTCCAGCCCAAGGGTTGCTTTCCCTGTTGGGCAGCCTCCCAAGGAACACATGATAAGGGTGGGTGGAGCATATGCAAAAGTAGGCGGGGCAACAAATGTAATTCCCCTCCTTTGTCCATTAGGCTGGTTTCTACACTTACTCACACCTCCATCCTCCGTTCTCCATCCTCCATCCATAGACATTATTGCAATTCAAAGATACATTCTAGCCAGGCAAAAAACCACTTGATGCAAAGCAAAGTGAGGGGTGTGGCTTGTGGATAGGGGGTGTGGTCTGCAGATAATTTGAGGGGCCAGATAACAAGGCCTGGAGGTCCGCATTCAACCTCTGGGCCTCAGTTTCCCCAGCTCAACTAGTGGGACAAGTTGGGAGGACATTTCCTTCACACCTAGTTTGGGCCCTGTGATGATTTTCCTTGTTATAACGGGTTGATTTTACCTATGCTCTTGTTGCTCATTTTAAGAGGGGTGAAAAACAGCTTTTCTTAAAAAAATGTCATCACTGTATTGCTTTACCCAATATGGAGGAAAGGTAATGCACACTATTGTTCTTCAACCATCCACTACAGCCGCACTAGGTGGTTCTGTGATCTCCTCCATTTTAATCTAAAACAGCATTTATTAAGCTTTGCTGCTGTGAGGCTGTGGAGGGAGCCATCATCCTGCAACTCTGCCCCTCCTTGATGTGCACACAATCCTCATTAGTGCCAATTAATAGGCAGTGAACGGAAAAGAGAATCCCAGGGTGTTTATAGTTTTCATTTCTCACACCAATGCATTTAAGGAAAGTCTCAGTGCTTCCATAAAAGAGATTGTGAAGTTTCTTTTAAACATATATCGCTCATGCAAGTTAGAATTCTAAGTTCGTTGCCATTGCTTCAACTGGGATGCTCAGAGCTCGCCGCTTATGAGCGAGTCCAATTGCAGTCAGCGCTATTTGCTCTTATGCATGCTTAAACATGGCCTCAGTGTGTTTCTTATCAATGAGAAAATGGGGGTGAGGGAAGGAATCTTCCAGCCACAAAAGTATGGGCCTACAACATTATTTGTTAATTTGTTTGTTTGTTTATCAATGATGTTTTCATCCTGCTCCTTATCTTGTTTCATGAAGCTCAGGGCAGCATATAGTTCTTCCTCGTCCCATTTTATCCTTTCAATAACCCTTTGAAGTAGGTTCATCGCAGAGCTTTTTCACAGTGCAGGCTGGCCCATAAAGGCAGATGGCATTCTGCCTCAGCATACTCAGTCTGGCTTCAGAAAGCCCTACCTGCCCATCTTCTTACAACCAAACCAGAAGAGATAGGATCTTATACTGCTGAATTTATTAACTTTGTTGTACAGAATTTGGAAATTAGATTGCTCTTTGGGAGTTACAGCTGAAGTACTCTCAGTTTGTAAGATACCTTGGATGAATTACTATTTGGAAAACTGGTACACCCACATAATGATGATGATGATGATGATGATGATACCAGCAGAATTATGCATTGGATGTTATTCCAGAGTAGGCTTCTTCTTTGTGGAACAGGAATTCAATAATATGAAGCACCCATCATTCCTATGCTGGACCACAAAGCTATCTTCCTAGCTGTCTCACTTGTGAAGCTTAGATTCTCACCATACTCATCCACATCTTATTCCTAGTTCTTTATCTTCTCCTTCTTGGTTATCTTTTCAAATACAGAGAAAAAGCTGCTATAGAGTGGAGAAAGGAAATGTGGTTGTATGAATCAGTCCCAAAGTCACACATAAAGTTGATTATTTGATGGCTACAGGTTTGTGAATGTATATCTATTGGCCTCAGCTTGATGGGTTACAAACTGACAAACCAATCTAAAACTTTTCCCCAATAGTAAAATATATCCCCCAAATAAAACTATTCATCACCTGTTATGGAGATCCATCTTAACAGTGCTGAGATGCCGTCTGACTGTTAACTGTTTTTGGCTTTACCAAGACTTAAAGCATAGCCTCTTTGTGACATCACACATGACATCAGAATGGCATGTTTGCTTTCAGCCTAGACTATCTCCATGCCAACAGCAATGGCCAGTAAACCTCTGCAACCTAGTAACCATCAGCCTGACTACTCAGTTGTTTCTATCTAGACTATAGGATGTTTATTTTTTGCTCTCATAATCAAAGCCTGAAGAAGAGCTGTGTATAATCTGAAAATCTGCTTCCACTGTTAAAGAAAACTAATTGTCAGAGACTGGGCAGAGGAGGAATGGTGGAGACCTCCTCCCCATCCTGACCCTTCCAGGGACGAGGAAGAGAAAGACAGTTTAGATTTACAACAGGGAGTTGAGGGAGGTTACAGCTCAGAGGCAGATGAGGGAGAAAGATGGGAAACAATGGGAGAGGAGGAGCAAGCAGAGCTGGAGCAGCAGCTGGCTGACACATTATCACTAGAAAGCATTTCAGACCCTCCATCTCCCAGAACCCAGGAAGCCTTAAAAGTAGGAGAGCAAAGAGCTCAATACAGAGGGCACTTAGCAGCACCCATAGAGGAGCTGATGATGATAATAATGAATGAGGAAGTGGGAAAGACAGGGGGTGGTAATTCACTTGGGACAACACCATTATCCAAGAGGCTGGGTTCTATAGCCTCTCTCTCTAAAGTTTGAAATAAAAAAGGACTGTAATAAACTTTTCCTTGTCTTTATACTTTCCTGGGCAACCAGCCAGGAGCCGCTGACATCGTTTCAGTGAGTCACAGTGATTTATTAAATCCACAGATAGAATTCCATCTCCAGTCCCATTTCTGTCAAACATACATTGGTTACATCAAAATCTGCCCAGGTCCAAATACACAATGTTACGTCAATAGTTTGATATGTGTCTGTGATAATGATGTGTATACATTTTACACTAACAGCCTCATTGCAACATGGGTTTTGTAGTCCTGAAGCGGCATGCACATTTATGCATAAATGTTTCTTCACGCCTATGAATATTTCAGTTGATATTGCATGGGGCTTGCATGGGTATGGTTCAAAAATCTCATCAATTCTTGGTACAATATGTGATATCGTGGATTTAGGTGACCAAAACCATGTTAATCAGAATATTCCTTCAGTCTTTTGTCACAGTGGAAACTGACATGTCAACTTTATTTCACTAGCTTGGAAGAAGAGGAGAAAAAGAATGGCATTAAGGTGATAGGTTTTCATGCTTTACAATGTATTTTTCAGCTTTTATTAGTATACAATGTAGCTGTTGGAACCACTTGAAATTCCTTTTTTTATCATTGTACTTACAAGAAATCATATTACCGTGTGGAAAAAGTAGAGACAATAAAATGTAAATACTTTCTCACGGGCACTGCTATTGCCTGTTTAAGTTGAAAATTGCAGTCTTTAAGGCTCATTATTTACTGTATTGTAGCCTTTTATAGACAAGCATATGGTTAAGTTATTATTGTCTTATTAAAAAAATAGATGATTTAACTAGCAGCTTAAAGCTTGTTTTCTTTTTAAAAAGGAAGTTTGTGGATTCATGCACAAATTGTATAATAATTACTCCTTTCAGAAAACTAGATACACCCCCCTCTCTCTCAGGCTTTAAGGCTGCAATCCTACGCTCACTTAACTTGGAATTCACAGTTGCATTGTAGGGCTTATTTCTACAGACACTTGAGGAATTTGCTTTGTGCTTTGTGAATTCTAATATCAATTCTGATTCACATCTTACTGGGCTCAAATGAATTGAGTTCCCTCCCAGGTTCTTCACTTCCCGGATGGTCTGATGTAGTTCTTGGCTCAAAAATATACATATTTTGAGAGAAAATAAATTGAGACGGCATATTTTGAAATTGTGTATGAAAATATGCTTTTAAATACTATTTCCTGCAGATATTTCTTTTAACCAGCAAAGTAATGTAGAAACAAGGTAGAACAGGTTTCGTGATAGCTCAGTCAGTAGAGCAGTAGGTCGCGGGTTCAAGTCCCACATTGGGCAAAAGATTTCTGTATTGCAGGGGTTGGACTAGATGATCCTTATGCCCCTTCCAAGTCTATAATTCTGTGCTTCTATGAGTTAGGCCCAAATAAGCAGGTGGCTAAAAGTGGAAGCATTTGCAAAATGTTTTCCCTTTCAATTTAAGCTGCCTCTTTTTTTATATTCAAACGCTGAATGAGCCATAAGCTTGTTTTCATGCAATTATCAAGAAAATGCAACTTTAGTCATGCCCAGCTGTGGGTATTAACTTTCCAAAAACCTCCTCTTTAGAGCTTACTGTTTTGCTGGCTCCCTGAAAAACTGTCTGACATGCATTGCATAGCCCCAGTCTAATCAAAAATAATGTCATTTAAAAAAATGCTGCATAGGTGTTTCTTTCCGCTAGACTACACACAGCATTTTAAGTTCCTCTGTAACTTTCCCCACCCCCTTTGGGATCGTGACGCTTGCAGAAGGCGTTTCATGCTTCAGGAAGCATAGATTCGCAGGCTGCTTGGGTAGCCTAAGAATGGCACTAGGATGCTCTTCAGAAGGGAATCTGTAGGAGCAATGTGCTGATCGGCTGGGACTCTAAGAGAGAGTCTTAGACTTTAAGGGACTCTAAGGGAGAGTCTTATAAGACTTTTAAGGACTTCATAAGTGTCCTTCATGCCGGATTTATGTATAAGCTAAACAAGCTATATGGGACGCGGATGGCGCTGTGGGTTAAACCACAGCACCTAGGACTTGCTGATCAGAAGGTCGGCAGTTCGAATCCCCATGACGGGGTGAGCTCCTGTTGCTCGGTCCCTGCTCCTGCCAACCTAGCAGTTCGAAAGCACGTCAAAGTGCAAGTAGATAAACAGGTACTGCTCCAGCAGGAAGGTAAACGGCATTTCCGTGCACTGCTCTGGTTCGCCAGAAGTGGCTTAGTCATGCTGGCCACATGACCCGGAAGCTGCACGCCAGCTCCCTCGGCCAATAAAGCGAGATGAGCACCGCAACCCCAGAGTTGGTCACGACTGGACCTAATGGTCAGGGGTCCCTTTACCTTTACTAAACAAGCTATAGCTTAGGGCCCCACTCTCTTGGGGCCCCCCAAAAAATGTAATTGTATTTCACTATTAATATACTTCTTATTAATTGTATTTCAGTTCAACAATTACTTTGATAAAATACATATTTTGTTATGTACAAATGGCTTCAGATACCTATTAGGTCCATAAATTACTATATATCATATATTCAACACAAAAAACAATGACAATTTGTTGTTGACAAAGGACAGCTGGACATATAAAGGGCCTGATTAACCTTCAGTAGCTTAGGGCCTCATCAAACCTAAATCTGGCCCTGACACTTGGTAACGTTCCCTGGTCACCAGATATGTCCTTTCAGACTGCAGGAGAAGGGGAGGCAAAGAGACTTTAATGAAAGGGACAAGGTTCCAAAGGTTTTAAAACAGGGGTTGGGGGTCTTTTTCAGTCAGTTTCCTTTCAGGAACTTGACCAGGGTCACTTTCCCTTCAACTTTATAAAGACCACATATCTGAGGAAGTAAAAATAAATAAATAAAAATCATTGCCTTACTGTGTGACTCTCAGCATGGTTGTTGATGAATAAGTTTCACTGTATGAAAAAAAATCTGTCAGTTCAGCTTTTCCCAGTTTGCTATTTTTTTTAAGTCCTCAAAAAAGTTTGCCAGCATTTTTGTGTACATCTCTGCCAATGTACACATCTGTGCACGCAATTAAACACAACTTGCAAACCATTTCCCCTAATGTAACACAATTTTGTATCTGTGTACGCATTTCCCACTGATATATGCATTCTTATCTACTATTTCCACAAACATATACATTTTTGTACTTTTTCCAGTGGGTGGGTGGGGGACTCGGGGGTGCCAACTTGAATAAAATATTTGGGGGGGGGGGGCAGGTAAGGCCAAATTTAGGCACGTCAAAGCCCATTGATTTCAATAGGAAACTTAAGCAAGTGTCTTCAGTTAAAAGGGGCTTAAAAGTGCCATCACTTTGGCTGAGCTTTCTGGGGTTCTTCGAAGCACAGTACAGTGGTACCTCAGGTTACAGACGCTTCAGGTTACATACGCTTCAGGTTGCAGACTCCGCTAACCCAGAAATAGTGCTTCAGGTTAAGAACTTTGCTTCATGATGAGAACAGAAATCGTGCTCCAGTGGTGCGGCGGCAGTAGGAGGCCCCATTAGCTAAAGTGGTGCTTCAGGTTAAGAACAGTTTCAAGTTAAGAACGGACCTCTGGAACAAATTAAGTACTTAACCCGAGATACCACTGTACAGGCATGTGAGGCTTAAAAGTTATCATATTTGTTCATGGTTCATAAACAATTCTATTTACGAAAAGCCAGGGACTCTCCATATTATTCCATATTCTTGCCTCTGGAATGATCTGGGCACTCTTCCTGGCTTCTAGCCTGCCCTGCGGGATTTCCCTTTGCTGGCTTGAATATCCAGTTACACTTCTCTCAAACAAAAAGGCACCTCTCTGTAGCAATGCCAGCGAGCACAAGGCACCACAGACAGTTTATATTATCCAAAGGCTGTTCAGTCAAGCCCATTACCCCAGTCATGTGGCTCCAGAGCTGGTGAATCGTTTCTCCTGACCACATATTAATGATGTGTTATAAGCAAGGTATGTGAGCCAATGAACTTTTAAGCTCATAATGGGCTGTACTGGGGTGAGGAATACTAACAGGATAAAACAGAAATTAATGCAGGACTAGATCTGTAATTAAATTCCCAGAAACAGAAAACGTAAGAAAGGTCACCAGATTGGCATGCGGAGAGTTACCGAGATTTCTTTTCTCCCTGCAGAGATAGGGAAAACATTAGAGGAATTCATCTTGAGGGGAAACGTTCAGGTTAAGATCGCCGGGAGAAACAGGTACCTGTTTGACAGAGCCTGAGAATTATTATACACATTAAAAGCCTTATGAGTCAAAGCAATTTATACGTGTTGAGTTACATAGCACATGAATGCAAGCACTTTTTCCTCTCACGCCGTTGGGCCTGCTCTCAGACAAATTGCCCCCACCTCACTGAACAACCCTTTAACCAAAAGTCTCTGTACCTTCCCCCTTAAAATTTAGCCTAGAGTGTCCTGCGGGGGACCTTTATGAGGGGGTAACTAGTAGGTTGGAGTCTCAGACAGGTTTTCTTTAAATAAACAATAAAGATTTATTTGAGGCAAGATAGTAAATAACATGAATAGATTCAACTTAGGTTACTTCAGGAATACAGTGCAATTTCACTTTAATTCATCCTCAGTTGTTTTTGCTTTATAGGTTTGGTTCCTTTATACGGTGATATTTCCTTTCAGTTATCCACCATCCTTTAACAATTCTGCTCCTGAGGTACTTTAAGTAATAGACCAAAGGGCTCTCCACACCCCCTCCCTTCACTGGGTCTGAGAGTTTCTTCTTTTCCTTTGGAAGAATCTCCCCCCTCCAGACTAGATTTGAGTCCCAAGTAGACTGTTGCTTTGCAGCGCCTACTTCCTTCTTCTGGCTCAACCTCTGCCTCCCAGTAAAATTCCAGTCTATTCCTCTTACAGGACACCACACTCTGTCTTTCACAATACGCTCAGAGCGGAAGTTGTTTTTTCTCCCCAGAACCAACTCTTTTCCCATTCACTATTTATACCTCAGTCTGTCTCCTAACCTGTCTCCCTACTTATCTCCCAACCTCTCCAACCTCAATTCCAACCCACCTCAACCACAACCAACAACTTCAACTAACTGTCTCTCTTCAAATCCTCTCTTTTTAAACTCTCATTCCTGGAACCACAGCCAATCAGAGGCTGCCATTTGTTAATCATTTGCTGACAGGGAAAGAAAGAAAGAAAGAAAGAAAGAAAGAAAGAAAGAAAGAAAGAAAAGATGTGCTGATTCAACCTGTCCAGCAAAACCAACTTTCTCGTCACAGATCTCACCTGGTTCTGTGAGGCATTTTGTGCAGAAAATTAGCCCACTCTCTCCTTCTATTTCTTTATTTTTTTTTAAGTGTCCACTGTTCCATTTCTCAATCCGATGAACCCTTCCTTGCAGTCTCTCTTTTTGCATTTGAAAGGCTGGCACATGGATTTTGTGTCACAGTTCCTTCTTCAACACAAGTCACTCCCATGGTACATAGCTAATGTTTTTAAAAAAGAAATGTGGGGTGGGATGATCAGATAGGAAGTGAAATATATATGTGATCTTATTCTCTATATACTGGACCAACACTGAAAAAACAAACAAACCCTAGAATGTCATTTGTGTTTTATATTCAAAATTTCCCAAAATTTATGCCATGCAATTTGGGCCAACTCTGAGCTGAAAAAACGCCCGACTTTCCCAAGAATCTACAGCAGCACAACACAGAAAATGGAAGACTCCATATCAAATATGGAAAAGGGAGTTGAACTACACACACACACTTACACACTCACTCACAAAATTCCCTATGATCATTAATACTATAATCCATGAACAAGCCTTTAGCTTTTCAAAACTCACAGTAATCTCATTCAATGCCATGTTAACATTTTTAAAACCATAGTGGGGTATCTATTCAGGATTATATTTCTCTTCAACAGTAAATTACATAAATCTATTTAAAGAGCTCTCTTTATTGCTATGGTCCTTGAAACAAGAATCCTCTAAATAATAAGAGAGTGACATTTTAATTTATAATAACAAACATTCTAACTATGCCCCCTTATTGTTGATCTTGCTGCTTCAGGCCAAGGTGGTGATGACAAAATTCTGTCATACCAGAATCTGTTGATTGGCTGCATTTCCACTTCGAATCTTGCCCTTTAGACCATTTCTATAATGGCATTTTGAATGGGGCACCTTGTTCTAATGTAAATGAACAAACCACCCTTCTGAGGTCATTTACACACACACACACACACACACACACACCTACGTTTGTCCTTGTTTCAATCTGAAGTATATTCTTTCCTGGAAGATGGGATTTGATAGTTTGTACATTTGTTGTCCTTTGCGGTTGTGGTTTTCAAACCATTTTGCGTTTCATTTTTCCTTCTCTGATTTGTGTGCACTGTCCAACTTGGTTCACTTTGCCGCATGTGGAATCTTATTTTCAATGTGCCCTTCAGGTTGCCTGAAGCTGGGAGTGAAATGACAGGAGATGGATGACTCCACAAGCCACCCTGTGGCCTTTTTGTACATTTTCACTGAATCTACCTACTCTGGTCACTGTAAAGACAGGCGAAGAGGCCAAATGAATGCCAACCAGCTTTTGAAAATTGAGATGCAATTTAGCCTCCTCTACAGGACAGCTAAGGCTGAGACTTGCTGGGTTACTGATGCTCCTGATGCCTTAAAGTTACTGCTGAGATTGCCTCTGAATGTGCATGTAGAAGTGGCCCCGGGACACAGTGAGTAACTAAAACAGGGGTGGGACACTTTTTCAGTCTGAGGACTGCATTCCACTCTAAGCAACCTTCCAGGAACCACTTGACAATGATGGGTACAGCCAACCAGAGGCAAAAGTAGGCTGAGCAGCCAATGTGATTTTTACCTTTGTACAGAAGGCTACTTTTGATACACCCCTGCATATGTTCTACCCACTGCTATTTTTCTAGAAAAAGTGGTGCCAGAACTCACCATGAAAGCTGATCACATTGTTGTTGTTGTTTAGTCGTTTGGTCATGTGCGACTCCTCGTAACCCCATGGACCAGAGCATGTCAGGCACTCCTGTCTTCCACTGCCTCCCGCAGTTTGGTCAAACTCATGCTGGTAGCTTCGAGAACACTGTCCAACCATTTCGTCCTCTGTCGTCCCCTTCTCCTTGTGCCCTCCATCTTTCCCAACATCAGGGTCTTTTCCAGGGAGTCTTCTCGTCTCATGAGGTGGCCAAAGTATTGAAGCCTCAGCTTCACGATCTGTCCTTCCAGTGAGCACTCAGGGCTGATTTCCTTCAGAATGGATAGGTTTGATCTTCTTGCAGTCCATGGGACTCTCAAGAGTCTCCTCCAGCACCATAATTCAAAAGCATCAGTTCTTCGGTAATCAGCCTTCTTTATGGTCCAGCTCTCACTTCACTACATCACTACTGGGAAAACCATACCTTTAACTATATGGACCTTTGTTGGCAAGGTGATGTCTCTGCTTTTTAAGATGCTGTCTAGGTTTAGGGCTTAGCAACACTCTCACCCTCCATCTCTGATGCCTCAATGCCAAAGGCCAAAAGGCCCCTTCAGAATTCTTCTGGAAGCAGCACTTGTGAAGGCTCTCAGGGCTGCAGGATAGGGCAAGGCAGGTGGAAACATTCAGCCCTTGAAGGCAAACACAGTTTTTCTCCCCTCCATATCTGGAGGGCACTAGGTTGTCAAAGACTGCCCCAGCTGCTGGAGCTGCAGAGAGGAAGGGTGGAAGGAAGCAAAGATAGTCCGGGTCAATGCTGAGGTAAAGGACCCCTGGACGGATAACTTCCAGTCAATTTGGACTATGGGGTGCGGCCCTCATCTCTGCTTTCGGGCTGAGAGAGCCAGCGTTTGTCCACAGACAGCTTTCCGGGTCATGTGGCCAGCATGACTAAACCGCTTCTGGCACAACAGGACACTGTAACGAAAGCCAGAGCACATGGAAACACTGTTTACCTTCCTGTTGCCGCAGTACCTATTTATCTACTCGCATTGGTGTGCTTTTGAAGTGCTAGGTTGGCAGGAGCTGGGACAAAGCAACAGGAGCTCACCCTGCTGTGTGGATTTGAACTGCCAACCTTACAATTGGCAAGCCCAAGAGGCTCAGTGCTTTAGACCACAGTGCAAGTATTTGTTCATATGGCAGTGTATGTGACATTTTATAGAAGTTGTAAATGAGCAAAGAAGGCAGGCCCTATCCCAAGGACCTTTCCATACAAGATCAACAGTGAAGAAGAAAACAAACAGGAAAGAGGTGGGAATAAGGGAACAAGTGATGGATGCGGTCAAATACAGTTACATAAACTTCCACCAACTTCAGCGGTGTGTGTTAGCTGTGCTGCTTCCTGGAAATAGAAAACCTAGACACAGTTATTGGAATAGACAAAGACTGAATTCCTCAAGCATCCCTAGTTTGCTTCCAGGCTCAGTTTCAAAGCTCTAAATGAAATCTGAAAGACTGCTTTATTCCACAGGAACATGACCATGATGTTCTTTAATTTATATGCCACTGAATTACAAAAGTAGCTTCTAAGTGTCTTGCAAGTATAAAGCCAATTGCAAAATACACAATATACAATGACATATAGCAAGCCAATCAAACCATCACAAAGTTAAAACAGCAATTTAAGAATAGTGATAGATGATAGAGATATAGGAAGCACTTCTCCAGGAAGCACTTCTGAGGTGAGGCAGACATCTTTTAGAGAAAGGAGCTTCTCAGTTTTGGACCTCCAGTTATAAAAACCCTTCTGTCAACAAGTTTGTTTATGCTACATGTTTCTGGTATTTCTTACCTGCCCTTCACTCTAATTTTCCAGGGTGGGTTCCATAAACTAAATTAGAGTCCCAACATACAGAATCCTCAACCAAAGGAAAACACAGTACCTACTATTTGTCAAACGAGAAATGACAGGTGGCCTTGCTCCCTTGTCACCAGAAGTCCCACCTCTTTTATATAAATTTTATATGGCTTGATATAAATGTTATATATACCGTATTTTTTCTGCCCATAAGACACCCCCTATGTAGAAGAAACCCTCTATGAGGGTGGACTCAGATTTAAGAAAATGGGGGGAGATATATCCCTGTATAAGATGCCCCCCTAATTTTTGACATTATTTTTTAGAGAAAAAACCTAGTGTTAGACACGGAAAAATACGGTACATATATTTTTTTTTTATTAAAAAACCCCAATTTGTTTTATGGTATCTTGCATATTAATACTTATAAAATTATTAAGCAGAAATAGAATACAAAAAAGGACTTGACTCTTTTATACTATATATGTATATGTATGTGTGCATAAAAAATATTTTCACATATAATTTGTATAAAATCATTTGGGCTTTAAAAACAACAACCCAGCAATGCACAGGTAGTTCAGATGTAAGGTGGTGCTCAATGCAAGAAACAATCCTATGCAGGTAGAGTCCTTGCATAAATCTGTTTAAAATGGATTCCTCCTCCATCCTTACTTCCAATGGCCGGGGTAAACAGGTGCATCTGTTGACCAAATGCCATCATTATTATCTTTTAGTGCCCGGCAAAATCTATTTTCTTCTGTTGGCCTTTCAAAGAATCAGATTAAGCTTTTATTGTATTTGTTCCCTGTTTAAAATGGGTAATTTGTTTTAATGACTTCTTGGTTTGTTAGTTTGCTTGTCTTACTGTAATTTTATTTAAAAAAACAAAAGTTGCTTGTTCATTGTTTCTCTGTAATTCTTTCACATTTAGCCATGTAGCTTATTTATTTATTTATTTATTTATTTACTTACTTACTCGGCTAGCCTCCTTAAAATTTTTGTAAGAAGGCAGGATACTGAACGCAAACACACTTGGTTGCAGCTGGGAATGAGGATCAAGGGGTTAAGTTTTTTAGTTTAGTTAGCATAAATGCTTTGGGAGAAAAATCGGTGCTCACTAATTTCAGAAGATACAGTTTGACATCCTAGCAGATGTATACATTAAGTAGCACATTATTCTAAGATTGCCTCAACGTGTTAGAAAAAACTACATGCTGAAAATATTCTATACTCTAATTAAAAGCCGGGGAGTGGGGGAATCCAGCCAGCTTGACCCTAGCTGCTATCCTGTTTAAATAAATCTATACCTCATTTAGTTTGATCGAAGGGAGACAGGTATTTTGGAGTGAAATTATTGTTTCATTCGGTTTCATCATTAGCCTCTGAGTTTTACAGTCTCCAACTGATTCAGTGGGAAATTTTTCCCTACAAATTCCTTCCCTCCACAGCATCAAAGTCAAAAAAAAAAATGTTGCTAATTTATATGGGTAAAGTGTTATAATTTTGATGCATAGTCCCAACCATACCTCCAGACTTAGACCACCATCATCCCTCTCCTTTAGGCTATGAGAATCTGCTGCAGGCCTGTGTTAAGAACCTTGGAAGTTGAATGGTATTTTGTTCATTAAATCACTGAGTTATCAACACTTGCACAGAGCAATGAAATTTCAGCTGGCAACTCAGGCAGCAAGCAAGCTAAAGATTCATCAACCCAAAATCTAGAACCCTATATGTGATCCAATGAGCACGCAGAAAACTTGTGCTGGGCTAGTAGTTGTTTCAAGGGAGGCAGTAGATAAGTATGTGCAAATAAATGTGCAGCTGCATAAGGTACCAGTGGTCTCATACAAAGGTCTCTAACGGGAAGACTGACAGCCAAGGCCTAGCCATCGCAGCAGTGCTAGGTTGGCAGGAGCTGGGACAGAGCAACGGGAGCTCACCCCATCGCACGGATTTGAACCACCAACCAATCGGCAAGGAAGCGGGTGGCACTGTGGTCTAAACCACTGAGCCTCTTGGGCTTGCTGATCGCAAGGTTGACAGTTTGAGTCCGCACAACGGGGTGAGCTCCCGTTTCTCTGTCCCAACTTCTGCCAACCTAGCAGTTCAAAAGCACACTAGTGCAAGTAGATAAATAGGTACTGCTGCAGCAGGAAGGTAAACAGTATTTCTGTGCGTTCTGGCTTCCATCACAGTTGCGCCAGAAGCAGTTTAATCATGTTGGCTGAAAGCTATCTGTGAACAAACACCGGCTCCCTCGACCTGAAAGTGGAGATGTGCGCAGCACACTTACCATCCAGGCGTCCTTTACCTTTACCTTTTACAACTCAAAGGGCACAGCAGGAAATGCTGACTGAGCTGCAGAAATGCATTAGGAGCCACACAAGCATCTTAGGGGTACAGATCAGGTCACTTTACATGAAACAAGAAAGTTCCTCCATCATCCCTAATTGTTACATGATGTCTTGTTATCCAATAGGCAGGAGATCTCTCTTGAGCTGCAGCCAGGGTTGGAAGAAGCTAAAATTTCCCATTGGCTTCGGCAGGTCTTGAATTAGATTTCCTTACAAGAAGAGACTGATGGGATTACTTGCAGTTGTATTAGCATGTCGTCTCACCACTCTAGATAATGCCTCTTGCCTTTCTTGTATTAATCTAAATAAATCAAATTATGCCTCCCCTTGCCTTGTTGCTGCGAGGATCATCTAAGTGTGTGGCATATGTCGCCGCATTGTTTCTGAAGCATGCATTTTAATGCTACCTAAATACCTCCTGTTTGTGTTTAGACTCCTCAGGGGCCTGAAGAACGAACTTTCTCTGCCCTGGAGGCAGATGCATCCTCCAGCAGAAGGTAATGAGGAGGGTTGTGCCCTTGGTGTTACTTTCTCTGTGTTGTGTGGCAGATGCTCTCGAAACAGCTGGAAGGAAACCATTAGCATTCCAAAGACGCATGTTGGAGTGTCACATTGCAACATCTTCGGGAGCATCTGAGTCCTGAGGCAGCAAATATCTGGACAATGAAATATATTTAAAGGGATGCTGTCAGGTTGGAAACCAGTCAATCTATTAAAGAGAGGGAAGGAGGCAGGAACAGAAATGACTGTCCTAACTGACTGCAACCAATCCCACCCTGAGCCCTCTGATCTCTCGCATTGCCAACAAAAAATAAATTCCTTTCTACACAAAAAGTGCTTGTAATGCTCATAGGTAAAGGTAAAGGTAAAGGTAAAGGGACCCCTGACCATTAGGTCCAGTCATGGATGACTCTGGGGTTGCGGCACTCATCTCGCTTTATTGGCCGAGGGAGCTGGCGTACAGCTTCCGGGTCATGTGGCCGGCAGGACTAAGCTGCTTCTGGCGAACCAAAGCAGTGCACGGAAACTCCGTTTACCTTTCCGCCGGAGCGGTACTTGTTTATCTACTTGCACGTTGTGCTTTCGAACTGCTAGGTTGGCAGGAGCTGGGACCGAGCAACGGGAGCTCACCCCGTCACAGGGATTCGAACCACCGACCTTCTGATCAGCAAGCCCTAGGCTCTGTGGTTTAACCCATAGCAAAATGATGAAAGTTGACTGTCTCCTTACTTCTTTCCCTCTCTCTCTTACCACTTTTCCTTTCTCCCAACCACATATTGCCCATAACAGTAAGATCTCACTCTGAATGTAAACAACCTGTATGAAGGACTCTATGATTTGAAAATAGAGATGTTATATGTACTTTTCTTATATAAGAAACATTTTTAAATAATAAAGAAATCTACTTAAGACATAGGAAAAAAAAAAAAGAATGATTCTATGATTCTAAGCATCTAAAAGCAGAACGATAAGCATCATGCTCCTTCTGGGGTAAGTTTTCCATCTTCGCTTCCTACCCTGTACTCAGCTCTCACCTGTGGATCCTAAAACCTCCAGTCTAGGAAACTCTTTTTAAATTTCTCCAACATTTCAACCCTTTTGAGGGAAGGTGGGAAATAATTAAGTAAATAACAACAACAAGGAGAAGATAGACTGCCCATGTGTGATAACCACTATCCGTTTATTGGTGAACTATTTTAATGCAGTGTTTAGAATTTTAATTTATTTAGGGCAGAACAGAAAGATTTGAATAAAGAAAAATACGCGGTTCCCCTCAAAGACAAAGGCGAAGTATGTCAGCCAGATGTACCCTTCTGGGTGGCTTAATGAATAGTGAAGCTTTCAGTGAGGTATTTTGAGGAGTTAATCACAGTCTGTATGTGGCACGACTTTGGTTTTAATAATCCTCTTTTTTATTCATGATAAATGCCAGTTCTTCTGGAGAAAGCAACCAGTGTTGCCTCCTCTCTCCATGTTTCAGGAAGCTACTGAAAGCTACTCTGGACATTCAGGGAGGCAAGAAGTCCAGTTTAGACCTGCTTCCTGTTTTGTTTTTGTTTTTTTAGTTTGTAATGCTCAAAAGGGGAGCTCCTGCAATTCCATGCAGGGACAGAATGGATTTAGCAGTGTGCTAAATCCAGTGAGCACTCATTACAGCTTTCTGAGACAGTATCTGTTGGCATGCAAGGCACATTCCAAAACCTGGCCATTATTTTTATACTAAATTCCTGTTTCAGGACAATATTTCTCTTCCTCCTCCTGCTCCAATAGTCATATTAATCAATAGTACTTATCTCGCGAAGCAAGGTATTCCCTATAGACACAGGAGATTTAAGATTCAAAAGGGTTCAAGGACTGGAGTAACGATTAAGAAAAATAACTGTAGAAATTGCATGGAAGGAAACAAGGATTCGTCGTTATTTAATGAAAACTTAAATTGACTTCTCAACCCAAAAGGGATTAATTTAAATTTTTAATCTCAATGTGTCCATATGGAGATAGTCAACTCAACCTTTTCACTCATAAACTCTGGATAGGGAGTGTGTGCAAGAGAGAATATATTTTCTCAACGGTTTTAAGCAGGGATATTTTTAGAGCTGCTTCGACATCACACAGTCCTCTATTTCTTAACTATTCCGGTCCTTAGAAGGTTAGGGAAGTGGCTTAATTTCTGAAGCACTGGTGTTTTTTGTGCAATTCTATATATGTCTACTCAGAAGTAAGCTCCACTAAGCTCAATGGCAAGTGTGTATGGGATTATAGACTTTGTTATATTTCTAGTTTCCGCTGTACTGTCACAACACTGAAAATAAATAAATCCCAAATGGCCACACAGCCCTTCAGGCCCAGCCTACTGAAAGGACTCAGAGTTGTATCTATTAATCATAAGTGTCCAGTTCTACAGCACATTCTGTCTGGCAGGTGCATGTCAGCATTGCAAAGGGATTTAGCTCATAAACCACATTTTCTTTGAGGTTGCCCACAGATTGCAATATATTTGTTAAAAAAACACACAAAACAGCCCAGGGTTTCAAATTAATCTAGCAGACAAGCAAAATCATGTTGTCAAATTAACTCCACAGACCCACATCCCCCCTGAATCTGATTTTGTAAAAGTATGACTATAAACAAAGAAAAGATGTGTGGTATCACAAGAAAATATAAGTTTAGGATAAAGCGGGGCCAGATGGGCCATTAGGCAGAGTGAGGCAGTGGCCCCAAGTGGCTGATTTGGGATATCAGCAGATGGCTAGTTATTTGATTTATTTTTATAGCATTTTTGTTTACCCAGAGGAGAAGCGTTTCATGGGTTCTGCTGCCTCAGAAGGCAAAATAACTTGGCTGCCTTGGGTGTTATGCCATTCCTTCCAACATTTATCTGATGAAAATGGGGATGTCCTATCTCATAATAATTATAAGAATATTGCTATTTATATCCCACCCTTACACCAGTTTACCTTACACCGTCTTGCTTTATGCCAACCTCTTGTGTGTAGGATTGCTCCCTAAACTTCTAAAATACAGGTTAGACCGAATTGTTCTAATCTAGTGATACCAATCCCCACTTGGAAGCAGATTTCTATGTGTGAAAGCAACTGCGAAATCAATTTCAACTGCTTCATCATGAGAGGGGGATACCAGGATGTGAAAATAGCCTCCTGAAATTCCCTACTCTGTTTTCAGGTCGTGAAACTGGGGTGCCTACTTCACTGAATTATTCCAATGGTTGGGCTATGGGAAGGAGATAAACCTATCCAAGGAGAAAATTCACTTTGGGGAAATTTTCAGGTTAGATCCTCCTGAACGAAACCACATTGCTAGTTCACTGTAGTGCATGAAGGAAGTCGTGACAGGAAGACTGGAGGAGGAAGGGTCCAAGATCATTGCTTCCTTCAATCATATTAAAATGATATTAAGCACTGTTCAAATATCTGTGGGAAATTTTCTCTGTGGGAGTAGCAACTGATAGGTAGTAGCAACTGAAATTCTCTGCTCAGTTAATGGAAGGCAAAACGAGGAGCAGTATTTGGCAAATACTTTCATGGGTGGGAGCGCGAGAAATATTTGTTTCAGAAACTGCTTCTCTGAGTAAATTCAACCATATGAGGAAGTTCTGCTGTTAGGCAATGATGGGTAGAAGATCACCTGCACTCCTCACATACTCCCCCCCTTACCCAATTTGTTGTTGTTTAGTTGTTTAGTTGTGTCCAACTCTTTGTGACCACATGGACCAGAGCACGCCAGGCACTCCTGTCTTCCACCGCCTCCCGCAGTTTAGTCAAACTCATGTTGGTAGCTTTGAGAACACTATCCAACCATCTCGTCCTCTGTCGTCCCCTTCTCCTTGTGCCCTCCATCTTTGCCAACATCAGGGTCTTTTCCAGGGAGTCTTCTCTTCCCATGAGGTGGCCAAAGTATTGGAGCCTCAGCTTCAGGATCTGTCCTTCCAGTGAGCACTCAGGGCTGATTTCCTTAAGAATGGAGAGGTTTGATCTTCTTGCAGTCCATGGGGCTCTCAAGAGTCTCCTCCAGCACCATAATTCAAAAGCACCAATTCTTTGGCGATCAGCCTTCTTTATGGTCCAGCTCTCACTTCCATACATCACTACTGGGAAAACCATAGCTTTAACTATACAGACCTTTGTTGGCAAGGTGATGTCTCTGCTTTTTAAAGATGCTGTCTAGGTTTGTCATTGCTTTTCTCCCAAGAAGCAGGCATAAATAGGTAATGACATTTAGGGTAGATCTAGACACATCAAAGAAAGGTTTCAGTTAAACGCGTTGTGAACTTTGTATGAAAAACCGGGTTGGCAAAAACAGAACTCCACGGCGCCATCTGGTGTCACAGTGCTAGAATGTATAAACAACACATATAAAGGGCTTTTTCTTTGCCAGTGTAGCTGAGTCCCTAGTGCCAGATTTGGGGCATAAATAATTTCAGGTGCTGGGAAGAAGTTGGCCATCAATCCCATTGGACCAGAATCAGGTGACTGAAATTGTGAGCTGGAGCACAAATTGTAGGTGCCACAGTCATTTTACCTAAAATAGCCTCCCTAGGATCAACCTTGTCCCGGTCGTGACTTGAAGGAATATTAAGTTTTCTATACGTACATAAACTGTTGAGTTTTTTTAAAATCCAGGATGGCTCTCCAACATGCAATTCTCCACCTATTTTCTGAAGTGGTACAGTCGTAGGAAGCTGCACCATGTGACGCCACCCATCTTTGCAGCTCTCAGATAACCGAAAAGTCTCTCAATGTTCTGATTTGAAGGGTATCTTGAAAGTGGTGGGGAAAGGCCACAGTTTTTCCACAATGGGACATATATATTTAAAAACCTATTTCACAGCTTGTCTGTCACTTCTGTTTTCTGCTCGGCCACTTGATGTGGAGAACTGAGTAATGCCTCATTTGCTGGTTTCAGGTGGCCATGTCCCAGGCTAGGCTCATTTTTTACTTCAAGATGCAGGCAGTGATGGATTTTCCTCCACCTGTCTTATTTTTACATGTTTCTGCTGCAGCATTTTCATTATTTCATTGCAAGTGTCATTTCATTATGTTAGCTGTCAGCATTTTCATGATGAACCCTGTTTTTCAGGGGATTATAATTATAACTCATCTGAAAGTACATTGAACAGGAATATAACATATGGTATTTCATCCTGGAAGGCACTTTCTGAACAAGTTTTCAAAATGTCTTTTTCACTCGCCACAGACTGCATATCATCTTATACTATGCCATAAAATATGCATGTGAATAAAATTATTATTATTATTATTTCTGTGTGTTTCCTAACAAAAGGAATTGAATCAATTATATGGTCTACTTTCAAATGCATTTCAATTGAGCGGATGAGATTAACATAAAAGGGTCCGGAAGTTTCTAAAAAATTTTGTTAGGAATAAACTGTTTTTAAAGTTTGATCTACTTCATTTCTCTTTGATCCAAATCTGAAAACTTTCCCCTCCTTCCCATCTTCCCAGTTAAAAAAAAGAGGGGCACACACATATATTCAAAAGTTTCTTATTTCTTTTTAACACTTCCTTCTCTGTCACTTTCTCTACCAATTATGGTCTCATGTTATTTTTTAAAAACAGAAGCTTTCCCCCTATCTTTTCAGTGACATCAGCTCTATGGAACAGCCAGGCCAGTTTTTTTGCTTACAGTTTTTCAGTTAAGGGGAGATCTAATGGTTGTCAAATGTCATCTCAAATTATTCTCTTGATGATGATGATGATGATTTTAAAACAAAATTTGGCTTTGAATAACTGTGGGAGTTTTTAATGTGCATATTATTATTATTAGTATTAGTATTTTACACTTGTCATTTTATATTTTATTCAGTTTCGCCATGAACCTTTTGTTGTAAATGAATGAAAAAATAAATGTGCTGTTGTAGCTGAGATATGGTGGCCTCTCCCTGGGAAGTAAGCTTGTCACTAGTCAATTAACAATGTGTGTTTTATTTGGTTAGTGGATTAATAAGTCAATTGCATTTGTGCAACTTTGTATGTGAGTAAAATAATAGCAGTGAATCAAAAGTGAATACTTCATTCTAAGATAATGCAGATGTGGCTTACTGAGGCCACCATCAGTCAAAGCCAAAAGCCAATGCATTGCTTTATCAAACTAGCCCCAACATTGAACAATATGAACCAGACTATGTGACTACTCTACAGAGTTCCACAGCAGGAAGTACAGCTATTGGTCCTCAGCATTCTGAGAAATTCAGCTTGCATTCTGAAGTGGGGTGGGAAGGGTTGTCAGTTGTCAGAGGGTGTAAATATAAGCTTGTTGAATGTATGAGCAATGGCTTTGAGACTGCTGGAGAAGGAGTTGAATTGAATCAGGCAGGCCTCAGGGTCTCATTCAGTTCTTTGCCACTATCGCGAGCCATGATGACTATTTGGGATTGATTTTCTTTGCTTTTCTTTGTTTAGCAAAGATTACATAAGGGTCTGCCTATTGACCACTGTCTTGGCATCGAAGCTAATGGGCTGTGCTGTAAGTGGACCCTTCATAAATTCCAAACATCAAATGCTCATCTGATAAGTGATTGCTTTGTATGGGGAATAGTGGCAGCTGCACAGATGGATGAATTAATGGACTCATCTAAGGATGTTCGGCGTCAATATAGAAGGACTTCGGCCTGGGGTTCTGACCGCTATAGCACAACAAAGCCACAAAACATTTGCTAATAGCACCATGATTGCAGACACACACGCCCCATATCTGACACAAAATTAGTCTGAGAAAACTGGCATAATAACTGGATAGGCACATATTAATATAGGTTTGTGTGGGAGAGAATTGATTATGAATCCGTTTCTTCTAGGCGTTACAGCATGCCCAGTTGTGCCATCCTGTGTGCCACAGGAACCAACTGCTAGCGGCCGAGGTCCCTTCACCCCCTCCCCATAAAATATTTGAGGAGGCTAACTCCCCCCCAAAAAAAGTTGATGGGCATTGCCATTCAAATTACCATATTTTTGGCTCTATAAGACTCACTTTTTCCCTCCTAAAAAGTAAGGGGAAATGTGTGTGCATCTTATGGAGCGAATGCAGGCTGCGCAGCTATCCCAGAAGCCAGAACAGCAAGAGGGATTGCTGCTTTCACTGTGCAGCAATCCCTCTTGCTGTTCTGGCTTCTGAGATTCAGAATATTTTTTCCTTGTTTTCCTCCTCCAAAAACTAGGTGAGTCTTGTGGTCTGGTGCATCTTATAGAGCAAAAAATATGGTATATGTGTGTGCTGCGTCTTGTGATTGATTATGGAGAGTGGAACTTATCTGGGCCCCCTCAATATTCTATTAAAATTGTTACCCTTGTTGTGTACAGAGTCGCAAGGCACAGTCCAACCCCATTTGGAAGTTCTTTTCACCTGGACTCCAAAAATGCATCTAAAAAACCCCCAACCTCCCAAATCTGGCATCTTTCAGAGCTTATTCTCAACTCGACTACCAATATGCCAGCATCACAGATAGGTAATATGCTTGGTATCAGGATGCAATAGGAGAAACATAAAGACTACAGTGGTGCCTCGCAAGACGAAAAGAATCCGTTCCGCGAGTCTCTTCGTCTTGCGGTTTTTTCGTCTTGAGAAGCAACCCCATTAGCGGTTTAGCGGATTAGCGCTATTAGCGGCTTAGCTGGCTTAGCGGATCAGCTGATAAGCGGCTTAGCGGATCAGCTGATAAGCGGCTTAGCAATCAGCTGTTAAGCGGCTTAGCGGCTTAGCTGATCAGCTGATAAGCGGCTTAGCGGCTTGGGAAAAAGGGGGGGGGAGGAAAAAAACCCTGCAGGAACTCGCAAGACATTTTCGTCTTGCGAAGCAAGCCCATAGGAAATTCGTTTTGCGAAGCACCTCCAAAACGGAAAACCCTTTCGTCTAGTGGGTTTTCCGTCTTGCGAGGCATTCGTCTTGCGGGGCACCACTGTATGTTCATACAGAATACCAAACCATGGTTTAATGCTATATGGACAAGCCTCATGGGCTCCCCACTTCCGTCCCTCGTCTGAGGCTGGGAGGAGAACTGGTAAGTTTAGTTTTGCTTTCAAAGAATCTTGGTTTAGTGTTACATCCAAACCAGGGATACTAGTTTTTTTTTAAAAAAACAAACAAACCAACAAACAAGGATTAGTTTCTAAATAAGCCAGCCTAAGAAGCTGGCTTGTTAAAGTAGCTTAGGCTCATGAAGACCATGGTTTAGCACAGGGGTCAGCAAACTTTTTCAGCAGGGGGCCAGTCCACTGTCCCTCAGACCTTGTGGGGGGCTGGACTATATTTTGAAAGAATAATGCCCCCAAAATAACCCAGAGATGCATTTTAAATAAAAGGACACATTCTACTCATGTCAAAACACGCTGATTCCCAGACCATGTGCAGGCCGGATTTAGAAGGCGATTGAGCCGGATCCGGCCCCCAGGCCTTAATTTGCCTACCCATGGCTTAGCATTACATGCAAACTGAATTTATAGTTCTGGGTGTCTACTATCAACAAATCCAGACAAACCATTTAAAATTTACAGAGGGCTCTGATGAATTTCTGTAGATAGAATTCAAAGAGTTAACATGGACATATTGCATGATACTTGCCTCTTATGGAAATAGGTTCCTTGTCCACAATGACACACAAACGCCCCAGATTTTGATTCTTTGCAGTTTAATGCATGGGCCTGTCTCCATCATTTTATCTTCCTGTCACTGCTGGTACTTGTTTTGCTTCTCCTTCTTCTTTTAAATCCTCTTTTCCAAAAATTGTTTTTAAATGGGGATTTAGTGTTATACTGTGCAGTCAACAATGGATCAATGTCACCTTCCAAGGGGCTATTACACATCACATTAAAAACCATAGACATTGATATGCAAATACTCTGGATGCCTCTATCATTTTGCAAGAATGCAGCGTAAGGCAAATAAGCATGCTTAGAGTTGTTCCAAAGATGGTGAGAAATCTTCTTGTGATGTGATGCTTTATCTTTTCTAAGAAGGTGCCTCTGACATGAAGATGTTGGTGCCTCTTCCAAGCTTGCACTGTCGGTCTCCCCAGAGCATTGTGGGAAATTTGAGTTTAAAATGGCAGGAACCTTCCCAGTCCCAGCCGCTGTCACCACTTCAGTCCACAGCTGGAGTAGCAAGCCAGTGAGTCAGAATAGGCATCAGTGCCACTGGTAATTGCCTGAGAGTGTCTGGGGATGACTTGGCACTCTCTCTCTCTTTCCCTCTCTCCTATCATCTATCTATCTATCATCTATCTATCTATCTATCTATCTATCTATCTATCTATCATCTCATACTGATAGATCACCTTGCATACAAAATCACAGGGCAGTGTACAAAAGAGATAGCACTGAAAACAATACAGAATAGCCATAAAAATGACTGGCTCGTCTTAAAAGCTAAAACCATAGAGTATGCCTGAATTTGTTGACACAAAGAAGTCTCCAAGATCTGAAGGTTAGAAGTGAAGATATCTGCCAAATCTTTGCGTAAAGAGCATTTCACAGCATGGGATCAGTAGCACCAAATCCCCAACTTCTAGTCAAAGCCACTTGGGCTTCTGAAAAATGGGAGACACCATTGTTGCCACAGTGTGGTGTCTGAAGAAACAACTGTGACCAAGGAATGAGTAATAGCAAAGAGTAATTTTGCTGGTAGGTGGTCTAAACCACAGAGCCAAGGGCTTGCCAATCAGAAGGTCAGTGGTTCGAATCCCCACAAAGGGGTGAGCTCCCTTTGTTCAGTCCCAGCTCCTGCCCACCTAGCAGTTCGAAAGCATGTCAAAGTGCAAGTAGATAAAGAGGTGCCGCTCCGGCGGGAAGGTAAACGGTGTTTCCGTGTGCTGCTCTGGTTCGCCAGAAGCGGCTTAGTCATGCTGGCCACATGACCTGGAAGCTGTCTGCGGACAAACACCGGCTCCGTTGGCCTATAGAGTGAGATGAGCGCCGCAACCCCAGAGTTGTCCACGACTGGACCTAACAGTCAGGGGTACCTTTACCTTTTAGACTGCAAGGAGTGGAACAAGGTAAGCAATGAGGAAACCAGGGAAGTCAGTTAGCAATTTGGCTAAGACACAAAACACTTTGACTGAGGGCCTAAGTCAGAGACTGCAGATGTAGAAAGCTGTGGATTCATACCAGCTTTTTGAAAACCCTCATTGCAAGTCAGCTATTGGGTCAGTCTGTTTCCTCCCATTGACGTCTCACCAATGCAGCCATTGGAGATTTGTGGTTTTGTATTTTGATTTTATCCTGTGAACCGCCCTGAGACCTCCAGGTATAGGGTGGTATATAAATTATAATAGTAATAGTAATAGTAATTAAATAGTAGTAGTAGTAGTAAAAAATACTTTCTGGCCAGCTGCATTGTTGGTGTCCCAGTGCAGCAGGCAGCAGAAATTGAGTTACCCCTTCTGGAAGGCTTCCGTGATGGTCTGGAGAATAAAGCACATGGCTTTGGGTGTCAAGTGAGATATATCATCATATAAACACACCCACAACAGATCCAACAACTGTCCTCATGAGGACTTGAAACATGATGCTTCCAACTCTGCACAGGTTTCCATGTATATTTTGGATCTTATTCTCAGGGCGTGTTACCCACAATAATTGTCCCTTATCTGAGAAGCTAGAAATTTCCATCATTGCTGCCCTGAAAAATATCTGGATCCTTGTTACAGAAAGATGGACAAATCTGGAAGTATTACTTTAATTTGCTTTTTATGATGTGTGCCTCAAATGCAGCAGACATTATGGACACACCGAGTGCTGTTGAGTTATTGGTAATTCAGCAGCAAGAAAACTGACAGTGATCACAATTCCGTCTGTTGTTTACCCTGAGGATGTCCTCAGCAGCAGAAAATGAGGATTTTGACCTTATTGTTTGACTTGCTTCCTATAAGCAGGTTGCAATTACAGCCTACTTATCATTTCCCCTGCATAATAAAAAAAATACAAGGTGGGGACTTCAGTACCACTAATGAGAGTTTCGATCCAGATGCTGACTTTAAAAAAAAAAAAGTTAAAGCATTGCATGAGATAAAGCTACCAATTCTTTTGCTTTCCCTAGCAGTCAAAAACCTGTCCAGCAGTTAATGCACATTGGAGCCATAAAGGCTAGAGATAAAGAAACACTTTTTATGCTAATTCTGTGTCCGCCAGATGGTTACCAGGTATGAGATGTTTCCATGAAAGTGGAGTCAATTTCCTCTCTCCATTTCTTTCTTTGGGATCCTGCTTCTAAATCTGGTCATCGAGATACAATTCCCTTTTCATATAAATGGCATTTATTCACTTTAAAGCAGTAGTGCACCACAACAGGGACTCCATCTCTTCAAAAATTGTGTGGCAAGGCATCCCCCTTACTCCCCAATACCAAGAAAAAGAGACTGACAACCAATACTTGGGCAAAATCAGCCTACAATTTCCTTGACAACAGATATAAGAGGTTTGGCATAGGCATTGGGTAGACCCTACCCCTTCTGGCCCACCTACCAGAAGAACTTGCATTTTGGGGTCAACAGAAAGTTTTTGAGGTGCTTACATTTCTGTTTTTAATGGTGTGGCACTGGTAATGTTTGGATCAAGGTTATTCCAGATTGGGATAACTGGAATATGCTAAGTAATGATGAATGGAATATGCTAAGTAATGATGAATTGATTCAATCACAATCAAAAGAGGTCATTAAGGTAAGCACTTTAGATGTGTAGAAAGCAAAATACAAGTCTTGTTTTCTTTTGCGGAAGTCGGGTCATTATTGCTGTTGTTTAATTAACTTTAGGGTTTTTAAAACTCATTAAAAATTTTAGCAGTGTGCTGACTATAGTGTGCTCCACTATACCATTGCTGTATAGCTCAGTTAGTCAGAGCATGGCACCAAGGTTGCAGGTTTGATCCCCCTACGGGACAGTTGCATATTCCTGTCAGGAGTTCGTCCTACACTCGACTGGACCCTGGCAGAGACACATGCCCGACTGGCATGTTCTCTCCCTCCTGGTTGTTCGTTTGGGAGCTTCATAAGCTTTCTTCAGCCCGAACATCATAGCAGCTGATGCCAACCAACACTGGCACACTTAGGGATCCGCAGAGTCTGCGCAGTTTGCATGACAGACCTCAGCAACTCAGCATTTTGGCTAATCTACTTTATTTACATATAAACACACACGGAGCACTGCAACATGGCTCCCTCTCTCTCTAGCATCAGACAGCAAAGAGAAAGAACAAAGGACAATAGTCCCACTTGACGGAACACAGTAGCACAAACATCCTGTCTCAGTCACTTCCCAATTTGTGGAAACATATACCGTCATGTTATTTCCCACAGAGGAACATCTTGGAGGTCCCGAGCCACAGAGAGGTTAGGCTGGCCTTTACTAGAGCCAGGGCTTTTTTGGCTGTGGCTTCAATCTGGTGGAACGCTCTGTCACAAGAGACTTGGGCCCTGCGGGACTTGACATCTTTCCGCAGGGCCTGCAAGACAGAGCTGTTCCACCAGGCCTTTGGCCAGGGCACAGCCTGACTCCCTCCTTTGGCAATCTCCACAGAACTCTAGCCCAATGGTTGCCATTAATTTGATTTGAATTAATTTTATAATGAAATGATTTTAGAATGTTGTATTATTTTATTGTTGTTAGCCGCCCTGAGCCCGGCTTTGGCTGGGGAGGGAGGGATATAAATAATTTTATTATTATTATTATTATTATTATTATTATTATTATTTGATAGACAACAATCCCATGACTGCAGTTATGGAGCAGGAATTCTAAAAATTCCCTAGCTAACAGGACCAGTGGTCAGGGGTGATGGGAATTGTAGTCCCAAAACATCTGGAGGGCCGAGTTTGACCATGCCTGGACTAGATGATCCTCGAGGGTGGCGTCCAACGCTATAACTTTGTGATTCTGTGACACCTCTAAGGACAAATCAAGCCCATGTAGAGCAAGAGCTACATTTCTTGTCCTTGTTAAACTGTCAATACTAGCCAAACAGGGATCAATTTAACAGGGGAACACTTTAGCAGGGTAAACAAAACAAAACAAAATCACAAAAATCATACCTCCTTTTTATGTTCATTCAGATTTTCTCAAAACACTCCGCTTGGTTCAGCCCTAAGCCACAATACAAATTAATTAGTCAAAATGATAACATATTGGAAATCAGTATGTTGCACTTGGAAGCGAATTGTTCACACAATAGGTGAGCTCAGGAAAATGGCCCCACTTAAAAATGGCTAACCAACCTGAGCAAGACTGATTATAATTGATTCTTTGTCCTCTGATGAGCAGCTTGTTCCATTTTCCCACCCACTCTTTCTCCCTTTTCTAAGTCCAATAATCAGTTAACACCATCTCAGGTAGATTTAAGAATAAAAGGCAATTTAATGGCCTTGACTTCTCTTTAAAAGGTCATGTCAACAGTATTCATTTGCAAATCCCTCCCTTTGTTCCTAACCTCGATTTTAAAAAGAAAAATGAAGTAAAGTATCTGCAACTGTATCTGCGCTAAAACAACTCAGACTTTTCCAATATCAGCAATATTGCTATAACCCCCTCCTGTCCTCGTTTTTTCAGTACCCATTGCAAAAAATGTTTGCTCGTACATTTATATTTTCCTCACTTCAGTTGCCCTCACTTGCCCCGGTGATGTCATCACAAGGAGAGGGAAACAGCTGCTTTTCTTGCAAAAACAGCTGTGCCATCTTTTTCCCTTTAAAAGCAGATCAAAATGGCAGTGCGTGCATGTTGGCTTATATGTTTTCTAGCTGTAATTCAACATGCATGCCCTGTCATTTTGATCTACTTTCCTCCGCAGTATTAACTTTATTCAGTAGGCTATAAATTTATCACTCAAAGGTGCCAAGCTGCATTGGCCGGGCAGCAAGAATTTTCTTGAGAACAGAGAGTACTGGAAATGTATGGGTGTTGTTTTTGTTGTTTTCTGCTTTTTTGGCAGTAATTTTTATTGGTCTATGTGCCGGTTGAGAAGGCAGGCAGGCAGGGCAGCACACGTTCCCCCCAAAATAAGTGGGGAAACTCTTATGAATGTACTTGACTTCCGCACTCACAGCAGACTTATGGAAAAACACACTTCATTTCCTTGTTACAGTTTCCGCCAGATCATATGACTGTTTAATTGGGAACAAAACCCATTGTGTCAAATTGAACTTACTTTCAATTAAGTGTCTATGGAGTGCAGGTTTACAGTCCAATGCCTACTTAGTTTGTTTAATTAGAAGTACATCTCACTCAGTTCAATTGGTACTTCCTTCCAAGGTACTGTATATAGAATTGCAGCCTTAGTGTATACTATTATCTATCTATCTATCTATCTATCTATCTATCTATCTCTCTATCTATCTATCTATATCTATTTATTTATTTATTAATTATTTCTACCCCGCCCATCTAACTGGGTTTCCCCAGCCACTCTGGGCGGCTTTCAACAAAATATTAAGATACAATAGTCTATTAAACATTAAAAGCTTCCCTAAACAGAGCTGCCTTCAGGTGCCTTCTAAAAGTCTGGTAGTTGTTTTTCTCTTTGGCATCTGGTGGAAGGGCGTTCCTCAGGGCGGATGCCACTACCGAGAAGGCCCTCTGCCTGGTTCCCTGTAACTTGGCTTCTCGCAGCGAGGGAACCGCCAGAAGGCCCTCGGGGCTAGACCTCAGCGTCTGGGCAGAACGATGGGTGTCGAGACGCTCCTTCAGGTATACTGGGCCAAGGCCATTTAGGGCTTTAAAGGTCAGCATCAAAACTTTGAATTGTGCTCGGAAACGTACTGGGACCCAATGTAGGTCTTTCAAGATTGGTGTAATGTTGTTTTGGCAGCCGCTCCCAGTCACCAGTCTAGCTCCTGCATTCTGGATTAGTTGTAGTTTCCAGGTCACCTTCAAAGGTAGCCCCACATAGAGCGCATTTCAGTAGTCCAAGTGGGAGATAACTAGAGCATGCACCACTCTGGCAAGACAGTCCTCAGGCAGGTAGGGTCTCAGCCTGCGTACCAGATGGAGCTGATAAACAGCTACCCTGGACACAGAATTGATCTGCGCCTCCATGAACAGCTGCGAGTCCAAAATGACTCCCAGGCTGCGCACCTGGTCCTTCAGGAGCACAGTTACCCCATTCAGGACCAGGGAGTCCTCCACACGTGCTTGCCTCCTGTCCCCCCAAAACAGTACTTCTGTCTTGTCAGGATTCAACCTCAATCTGTTAGCCACCATCCATCCTCCAACCGCCTCCAGGCAATTGGCCAACACTGTACTTTATTGATGTTTCTGTTGGGTCATCATGAACAGTACATCCATCTTTCTACAGATATTATCTTTTTTTGTTTGTTCAGCAATGAATCTGGTGTTGTTGTTTTTCGGGTGGGGGTCTTACTTAATAACAGTGGGGATTTGAAAATTTGAGTTGTTCTGTAATATGGGTCTTAAATAAATAATGGCCTTACTCTACAGGGAAAGCAAATAATGAATTTTAATGTCTATTTCAAGAAAACTATGCACAGTGAAATGAATTCCAAACCACATATAAGGCTCATTTGACACCCTGCAGAAGATGGTCAGGGGAGAATGGCAAAACCAAGGCATGCTTGGTTAGGACAATCTACTTTCCAGCATACTGACATTGTGTAATTCCATCCATAAAGAGCTGCCTTGTTGGCACTTCTGACATTAGAGCTCTGTTAACAAGTCCCCTGGGTATAGGATAATGTTCTGTGACACTTACACATAGTCACATTGTTAGAGTTTTTCAAAGCCTTTGAACACTTTCCAAGTTGATACAGTGTTAAGTAAATTGGATGTCAGCTGAGTCAAAGATTTGTGTGTATCTGCTATTGACACTGTCACCCATAACCTTTTTTTAAAAAAAGTTCTTTAATGTCAGGATCTGAAGAAGAAAAGCAACACAATATACTCTGCCTTCTCCATGATAATGATTTTCATCATCTCTGCTTGGGAGGGAGGGGGAGACATTGTAATTAGAGTAGTAAGTAGACTAATATGTTAGTAGTTTTATCCTTTCCCATCAATAACCTTTGGTCATCCAAGAAAGTCATAGACATGGAAGGATTCAAGGAGGCGTACAAAAAGCCCTATCTGTTCCTTTGCTAATTATGAGGCGTGCTTTTGGTGTAACTTTCATTGTTCAGTTCATTTGGAGGGGTATGTTTTGCTACCCTGATAGGCCTTTGACTTCCACTGCCTGGGTCAGGGACAGGATTTGAGTCTGGGGGTGGCTACTTGTCCCCTTGAAACAAAATGGACTTTGATGATGAAACAGGTTGAGGGATCAGCTATCCACCAAGCCCTGTCATTCCAATGGCTTTCCTTTGACAATCATCTTTAGATTTTTAGCTTTCATGTTGAATTTGAATTGCATTTCATCAGTTTGAATTGTATTTCATTGGTTATTACCTTGAAGTTATTTGGGATATGCTCATTAAATCTCTCCAAGATTTACAACATTTCTGCATGATATATCTTGGACGAAATCCTCAGTGGTACAGCTAGTGTCTATTCTCCAACCCAACATGAAACACATGGTCAAAAGTTATTATCTTGAGATCCCTACTGAAAATGCAATACATACCACAGTCTTGAGTGCTTTGTTTCACTTCTTGTCAAGCCAGGTCAAAAGCTACAAAAAAATGCTACAAAGAAGCCCTTGCCTCTATCAAACCATTCTTTGTCAATGGATAATTTTGTTGTTCCTGAAGTGTAAAAAAAATAATATAATCCAGGTGGACTGCGCTACAATTGCAGCCCAGAAATGACCCCTGAAGAGGACATTTCGAAGGAAAGCAAATCCGCCACACACACTCCGCCACCCATAATCAGCACTGATATATTCAGCCAAGGACATATTGACAACGACAAAACTAATGAAACAGAAGTGGTGCGGAGCATTGGCAGGGATTGAGAATCAATGAGAGGTCATGATAGCATTAAAATAGGATAAAGATGGACACCAATGGAGAATAGTAAAGGAGAGTCAGGATGCTGCAAAAAGAACCTCTCCCATGAAGGTGTCCAAGGGGGTGGAAAATACCTTCGAGCATGCCTGCTTTGAAGGATGGGTGAATGAAGTTCCCTGTTTCTTGAGGGGGAGCCTTGCAATCCTTTTTTCCTTTGCACGGTATGGTATATTTTCAGGTTTTTGTTAGTCGTGGCTTTGCAGCTGTGGAGCTTTTGCAGCTGTGAACCCCTTTTTGTTTTCCCAGGTATTTTAAACTCAGGTAATGTGTTCCTCTTCCTACCTTCTCCTCCTCTTCTTCTTCTTCTTCTTCTTCTTCTTCTTCTTCTCCTTCATCTATTGTGTTTTAGTCACTGTGCAGTTGGTGGGTAACACAAAGCTATGTAGCAGTCATCTCTGTTGAATAAATTTTGCTCTTTGTGGGGGTGTTATCCTGTGGTTTACAGACTTCAAGTAGACACCATCATCAGGCAGTGTAATAGCAGTGGACATAGTAGCAGAAAGATCTCAGTGGGAACTGAAGTGGGAACATCTGGAAGCCTAGGGTTGTTTATTTTGCATTAATCCTAATGCTTCCCTTGGTTGCCCTGGGCATTTCCCAGTCTGCAGATCTGGAGCAGCGAGAGGAACATCTAAAGAAGGATTAGACAATGGGGCGGTCTTCACATGTGGCTGGACTGCAACTCCTAACAGCCTTGACTGGCCATGCTAGATGGGGCTGGTAGATTACACGATTAAGGGATTAATTTCAAAGAGAAGAGATGGGTCTTTTAGAATTTAGGAGCTCTTGACTTCTGTCTTCTTGGAGTTGACAGAAGTAACAGGGTGACTATTCCCTGGATATGCAGAAGGAGGCAAATATTAATGGAATCATACTTGTTTAAGAATACTGTTACAGGAAAAAAAAACTTGTTTTACAATTCTAAATATTCTCATGTCTGAGTTTCAGTTGTGAATACTTTTTTTCAAAGCAGAATTGTTCGGCAAACATTTCTTCCTCAGCATCAGCATTTGCCACCTGAACATTTTGCAGGAGCAACCAGGGGCTGATATGAACTGACAGCTGACATGCAATAGTAATCAACAATTAACAGCATCTGACACGCTGTTCATGTCATGCCAGCACACAATATTTTACTATTTCTGGCAGCTTTAGTGCAGCAACAGTCTGTATTTGGCAACTGGCACAAGTTGGATACTTGGACAGCAAATATTAGACATGTGACAATTAGTATTTGCATATGACTTCATCAGACTGCTTACATGCACTAGCATCCAGTATTTGACAGCACCTGATAGATTGATTATAACAAAATTTAGTACAATTTATATTAACTGGGTTGTATCTGACCAAGTAAAAGGGACGCGGGTGGCGCTGTGGGTAAAACCTCAGTGCCTAGGGCTTGCCGATCGCATGGTCGGCGGTTCGAATCCCCGTGGCGGGGTGAGCTCCCGTATTCGGTCCCAGCTCCTGCCCACCTAGCAGTTTGAAAGCACCCTTAAGTGCAAGTAGATAAATAGGTACCGCTTTATAGCGGGAAGGTAAACGGCGTTTCCGTGTGCTGCGCTGGTGCTGGCTCGCCAGAGCAGCTTCATCATGCTGGCCACATGACCCAGAAGTGTCTCTGGACAGCGCTGGCCCCCGGCCTCTTAAGTGAAATGGGCGCACAACCCTAGAGTCGGACACGACTTGCCCGTACGGGCAGGGGTACCTTTACCTTTACCTATCTGACCAAGTAAAATTAGGTATGACTTTATTGGATCCTACCATGTGTAGTCATTTAGACCAGGCTTCCTCAAACTTGGCCCTCCAGATGTTTTTGGCCTACAACTCCCATGATCCCTAGCTAGCAGGACCAGTGGTCAGGGATGGTGGGAATTGTAGTCTCAAAACATCTGGAGGGCTGAGTATGAGGAAGCCTGATTTAGACAACCAAAGCAAAGCAAATTTTGGATGCTGCCATCAAATATTGTTTTTCAAATTAGAAACGTGAAATTTGAAAAGTTGCTGGATGCTACCATTTATTCCAAAGCTACCTGAGAACCGTCCAAAAGGATGAAAAAGAAAATGTATCATTAATGCACACTGGCTGTCCTTGATCAAAACCCTCAGATTAACAACTTCCAAGACAACATAATATGTCCCGATCAAGTAAGCAAGCTCTGAAAAAATACAGTATATTAATACTGTTTACTTTTTTAAAAAGTCCGGCAGAATGAACTCAGCTGGGCTCCAGGAATGAAGGGGAAATGTATTAAACCACAGCAGCATCTCAACACTCAGAGTGCCCATTTCATGTTAATTACATTTGCAACCACAATGAGACTGGAAGATTACTTGCCTAAGTGTGTGTTCCTGGTGATTGCATTCAACTGACATTAATGGTCCTGGCAGCTATATACATATATTACAAAGCCATTTAAAGTCCTACCCTCCCTTGTAGATGTTTCACTTGGATCACAGTGAATGGCATAAATCATCAGCTAGGGAGAAGGATGATTAAATGTTGGGTTTCTTTCATTAATAGGAAAAAGACTAATGAAATAATCCAATTTTGGAGGGCTTCTTTGTTCTTCACACCTTTTCTAATTAATAACAGTCTGCTGGAAATTTCTTTTCAAAGATTTTGCTAAGATGCATCAGTTGTCTGTGGATTTGGTTACTAAGGCTATGTGGTGGCCTTGCTTGTTTAGGAGATGAGTATCATTGTTCTTCAGTTGTGCTACTGTGTATACAACATTTGGCAAAATTAAATAAATCCTTGCCTCAACTGGAATACAGATCAGGAAAGAAGAAAGCTTATCACACTTCATAAATATAGGTTCAGATGATTGTGCTATTCATGTGTCGTTGGCATCCGTCTGCCTCGAGAGACAATAGAGTGCGTCTCCGGGGATGAAGTCAAACTGCATAGTGAACTCTCCAGGGTGCAAGTCTGGGAAGTGTATATGGAGGTTCTGGGCATCTCAGATGACAAAGTCTCCCTTTTAGACCTGGTGATGTGGTCCAAAGGAAATCACAGCAATTCATTTGGCACCAGCAGGAGTTGCCGGAATGAGGTGTACAAGATGCCATCTAACTGTCTTAAGGACTCCACACCGGATTTATGTATGGTTTACTCAGTGCCAGATTTGCGTATAAGCTAAGCAAGCTATAGCTTAGGGCCCCACTCTCTTGGGGCCCCCCAAAAAATTAAAGAAAAAAACCTGCATGTACATTTCCAAAATATAAGATAAAAAAATAAATAAAATAAAACCTACATACAGCAACAGTGTTTTGTGTTGTGTAGGCTCCTATGATGTAAGTAATGGACCCCGCCTGCTACCTGCTCCCTAAAGTATCACAATCCCTTTGATAAAATACATATTTTGTTATGTGCAAACGGCTTCAGATACCTATTAGGTCCATAAATTACCATATAGCATATATTCAACACAAAAAACAGTGACGATTTGTTGACAAAGGACAGCTGGACATATAAAGGGCCTTATTACCTTGAGTAGCTTAGGGCCTCATCAAACCTAAATCTGGCCCTGGTTTACTCCTTAGCCCTTTCTTCTGCAAAAGATGCCCTTCAAGACACAGGACAGCCTAAGCATTTGAAGCTTTCAGCATCTGGTGTGTGTTCACTACATAACCTTTGTCATCCAATGGAGTAATTCAAGTCATTAATAAGAAAGGATTCAGTGTCATGTGATTTTATTATTATTAAGTCATTTGAAGCATCCATGAAAAAATTTTAAAAGTAGAAGGAGTTCCTGATGTTGAGGAATTAATTACACAAAAAACATTTACTCTCTTCTGTGAGGGCCACATCCCACCAAACCCCTAGGAAGCTAGTCTATCTCTTATATATGGAAATGATCCCCCTGCTCTGTAGGAGAGGGCCTCCTGCAGATACCATCTCACCAGCAGGTCCCTTCTGTATGATATAGGAATTGGGCCTTCAGTAGCACATCACCTTTGGAACTCCCTCTCATCACATATCACCATCTCTGTTGTCTTTTCAACACCTACCAAAGACCTTCCTTTCTTATCAATGCTTTTAAGTTGAGATCCAATTGGATTGGAAATTATTTTCATATATGAGATTGCGGGGTTTTTAAAAAATAGACTGAATTGTTTTATATCTGTCTTATTGTTGATGCTTTTATTGTTAAACCACTTCAAGATATTTCAAGGGAAGTAATTCATAAATGGGATATTTCTAATGCCAAGCTACTTTTTTTTTTAATCCATTGGAAATGCTACACACACACACACACACACACACACACATAAGGCATCCTAATTCTGTACACAGTGTAAACTGTAAACAGCATTTCCGTGCTCTCTGGTTTCCATCACGGTGTTCCACTGCACCAGAGGTAGTTTAGTCATGCTGGCCACATAACCCAGAAAGCTGTCTGTGGACAAACACCGGCTCCCTCAGCCTGAAAGCAAGATGAGCGCTGCAACTCCATAATCACCTTTGATGGGACTTAACCATCCACGGGTCCTTTACCTTTACCTTTTAATTCTGTACAACTTGTAAATTCCGCATCTCAACGCTGACTGGTTTAAAAACAAAGCAACACAAAAACAAATATACGATAAGCACTTACAGATTAACAAACTACTCTGTGGTGATCTCTCATCATCTGTATAGGCTCAAGATGCCAACCCCTTAATCCAAGAACCAATACCCATCTTTCCTTTACATAATTTCTTGCTGCAGGAGCAGCACGTGAACATTCTCTCCATAGGTTCCATTTATTAACGACAAGATCATTTTTCTTCTCTAATTCTCCTTACCATTAATGGAATTAGGGTAATTAATTTATACTTTGTGGCCAAATCTTCAAAATCCATTGCTGGCAGCTTAGGTCATTTCCAGTACTGTGCTACTGACATTTTTGTAGCTGATCAACAATTCAAAATTAATCCATTCTGTATCTGAGCAACCCATCAAAGATTATTTTCCCCCAAGCATATAGCAGAAAGTATATCTGAAGCAGAACACAACCAAATGCCATGTTTTGTTTTAATGTTCTGATGATATGCTGTTTGTTTTTTTAGACTGTACACTACTTAGAGATTTTTGAAATATTAAGAGGTATAGAAATGCTTTTAAATAAATAAACATGTTAATAACAAAGCAAAGCAAAAAAATAGGCAGTGACACATAACCATGTTTCCCTCTCTCTCTCTTCATTTTCAACAGTAGTAGAAACAGTCCCTTTTGATGATTTATCAGCAACTATTTTGAAAGTATTCACATATTCGCTCCCATCCCCCTCAGTTTCGGAACAGATTTTATTTGCTGTCCATGATGTCATCACATAGCAGCTCCTGTCTGACAGGATCACGCTCATTAAAAGTGGCCCCTGATTGACTGGGAAGACCCAAACTGACTGAGATCACCAAGGGAGCATTGCCCTCACTCTGAATCGACTGCTTGCCATCAATAATGTTAGCACTTTGCCAAAATCCTGGTATCAGCATGCTTGCTACTTGATCCCTGGCCGGGTGGCATTAGCTATGTGACTAATTGTCACATAGGCAGCGGGAAGCCCTATTAGCTAAAGTGGTACCTCAGGTTAAGAACAGTTTCAGGGTAAGAACGGACCTCCAGAATGAATTAAGGTCTTAACCCGAGGTACCACTGTAGTAGTAGTAGTATTGAATACGATGTCTCTATTTTCACTGGAGAAATGTTGGAGGGTATGGAATCCCCCACTCCCATTAATGGCCAAAAGAAACAAAGAAACAAACCTCAAACCCAGTTGGGCTGGACATTTTGACCCAGGTTTAGCTGTATTTCTGTCTTGCTTTCAGTCTGTGGCTTGCCATCTTAGCCGATTACACGTGGGGAATCTCATCCTTTCTTCCTATGATCTTGCAAGGTAGGAAGAGGCAGGAAGTCAAAGGAAAAGAAAGCTTCAAATGGGGAGGGGAGGAACTGCATTGGAGCCTCAGTAGAAGGATGCAAATTAAATTATTACCTTCAGAAAAAGGGGGTGTGATGATCAATCAATGAATTGATTATGTGCCACAGTACTTTAATTATCTCACTAAGATGTCTAAAGCAGGCCCATTAGTAACTGAATAATCTATTATGCTTGGAAGATTTATCAATGGCAAGTATAAATAGATTGCATTTTCCTGTTTTCTTTTACAAGGCAGCTTAAGTTATCTAACAAGTGGAAGGAAACAAAGACTTCAGCACTCCTGACACAGCATTTGTTGTATAAGGAACAAGCAGATCACCTCTTCCCTTAAATCTATTTCCACTGTCTGAAAGGCCTGGTATGCTATGAGCTAAAAGCCTCCCATAAACCTCAGAGCATATATAACTGTACATAAAGAGCTGAACTTGTTTGTGTGAAGCTTTGTTTCCTTTCACTCTTTACCCATGATTTCATTCAATCCCAAGAGCCTCAAGACCTTTCAGTTGACCTTACAGCTAGTGTGAATGGGAACAATGGTGTTATTCCGTCCTAAGAACTATCTATCTCTTAATAGATACAAGCAAATGCACTTTTCAACACATAAGCAGGAATGTTTTTTCAGATTTCAGCCATGGTGTGCAAGTTTCCATAGAAAAGTCGCCTGTCATTTGGCTGAGATCCATAGCAAGGTGTATTTGTGCTTGAGTATACTAAAGATTGAGAAAGCAGCTCACTTTAAAGGCATTTTGTATGATTACTCAGCATCTTAAACAACACAGGCTTGAAGCATGTTAACGACTAACAAATTTTCTTATGGTGTAAGATTCCATGAACTAGAGAACACTTCATTAGAACCATAGAGTGTGTTGTGTATCTGATGAAGCAGGCACTAGTCCGTGAACGCTAATGCCATAATAATATTTGTTAGCCTTTTAGATATCACAAGATTATTCCTTGTGGAACGCCCTCCCATCAGATGTCAAGGAGATAGAGAACTACACAACTTTTGAAAGACATCTGAAGGCAGCCTTCCTGTATTGGGAAGTTTTTAATGTTTGACATTTTATTATGCTTTTATATTTTGCTGGAAGCCACCCAGATTTGGGGGTGGGGGTTATAAAAATTTAATAATAACAACAACAACAACAACAGTAGTAGTAGTAGTAATAATAATAATAATAATAATAAGAATAATAGAAGATTATTATTTAAATAATTCAAGCTGCCCCACTGCAGATTTTGTTAATTTAATGAAGTTGTAGCCCTTTAATTATACAAAGCAATTGCCCTTTTCATTTCTGCTGTACGCAAATGGAGCCAATACATTCAGAAACTGCACTCTTGGTTATCATTTGTTATAAGGAATTGCAAGCAAATGTTCACTTGGCTCATCTGAAAAAATGTGGATGCGGAAAATGATTAATCTGAAGTACCATGCATCACTTTGGTAGGTGACCTTCTATTTTCAGACAAGTCATTCATTGAACAATAATTGCTGCTTTTTGTTGCTTCTGTTAAAAAAAATAATGGAAGAATTGCCGTTGACCAACACACCACACCACAAAACCAATTCCCTGTGAAAACCACAATAATAGGGGAAATTGCCTACTACAAATTAATAGGAAAAGCCTTAAAGGTAAGAACATAATTGAGACCTGTAGTTTGATCGTCCAATGGAGGGATGGTGGTTTTTCATGTCAGATCACTGACCCAATATCATTACTGTGAGTTCTGATATTTATATTTCCCCATCTATGAAGCAAGTAACTCCAAACAAGTATTCAGTTACTATTGTGTCTTTCTAAGGATCCCAGGTCAATCTGCATGAGCTGAATGGTGCTTACATGCTCAGGGTGCAGCTATCCCCCAGACTAGTTTCTAACTGGCTGCACTTGCCTATAGAGATAAATGGTGCTCATTCAGTTGAGCAGCAACATGCAAACTAAAGTTGTGGGAGGAATGACAGCCTATGCCAGGGGTCAGCAATCTTTTTCAGCCTCAGACCATGTGGTGGGCCGGACCATATTTTGAAGGAAAAAAATGAACGAATTCCAATGCCCCACAAATAACCCGGAGATGCATTTTAAATAAAAGCACACATTCTACTCATGTAAAAAGACCAGGCAGGCCCCACAAATAACCCAAGATGCATTTTAAAGAAAAGGACACATTCTACTCATGTAAAAACATGCTGATTCCCAGACTGTCCGTGGGTCAGATTTAGAAGGTGATTGGGCCGTATCTGGCCCACAGGCCTTAGGTTGCCTACCCCTGGCCTATGCAGTGTAGAAGAAGAAGAAGACTACAATGACAACAGTCATAAATTGGGATAAACTTCAGCCACCACTAGATTTAAGAAGCCAAACAAAACCCAGAGCTGCTTAGCTGTCACCTGTGAAAGGGTCCAACATGTGTTCAGCTGTTTGTTTTTGTTTCATCTTCCACATGTTCACCACCTATCTGACATGTCTAACAAAGTGGGAGGTGTTTCACACATGGTTCTGTGGTTCTTGGTGATTCATGCTTAATGACCCTCAGCTGATCTGGCACCTCCCTGTCCAAAGGAGCATGTCTCAGAAAAAGCATTGGATGAAATTGTGGAGGGTAGCTCTGCCAGTTGGCTTATTAGCCATGAATGTGAGACGGAACCTTAATTTTTGAATACAGTTTTGGATTCTAGATGATGGAGGCCTTTTGCCTGCATGCCTTGCTTGTGGTTTTGTCAGGCTACGGGGAATATCAACCAGAGATATGATAAAAGCTATTACAAAGCAATTTATGCAATAATTCACAGAGAGTGATGAAGGAATGCAGCCTTCCCTAAAAAAATGGCATTACTCCAAGTCCCACCCACCTTTCTCTCCCCTATTCTACGTCACTCCTGCATCGGTTAATCTGAGCTTTCTGCCTCTGAGCTCTCTGTTCTACTACCAGCAATGCCCGTCTGATTCTGGGAGAGGGGGGTCAGGAATGCTTTCCAAGGACACTGAGTCTGTCATCTGTCTCTCCCCTGGTGCCTCTTTTTCTTTCTGCTGTTCTTCTTCCAATATTTCCCATCTTCTGTCCTTTGCAGCCTCTGAATTATACCCTTCTGCAAACCACTGTTCTAAATCTATACTGTATTCCTGTTCTCAGGAAGGCTCAGGAGAAAGGGGGGGGGGCGTCCCCACCATTCCTCCTCAGTCCAGTCCCTGACAGGTTTTGCTGGATGCGTCTAGCTGGATGGTTGGACTACCAGGACCTTTGGAGTGATCCATGATGATAGCCCTTCTTCTAATCCTGTGGCTCATTCCCATAAACAAGTTTCATAACTAATCTACAGTCAACTGCGCTCTTTCTCTGCTTCTAATGTGAAGAGGTATCATAATACTAAAGAGACTATGCTGCTGGTACCAACCTTTGCTGCTAGTATAGCTTCCTTCCATCCCTAATGTCTGTACATAGTGTCTGTTCCATCCCTAATGTCTGTTCAGCTGAGCAGCATAAACCTATATGTGTAGGCTTCCTTGGAAGCTGGAATCCTAATCATACAGAAGGCATGCAGGGTTCCAGGATTTTGTTTGAAGGCACTTGATACAGCCACTTTGATGGAGCCAAGCAGGTCTGTGTCTGGTAAGTACCTGGACAGGTGACCACCTGGGAACCACATGCATGCTTCCTTGGGTTTTGTGATAGAAGAAAGGTCAGATATAAATGTAAGGAAATAAGAAAAATAATGCCGGCTCTTCCCTTTATCTTCCATAATCAAGTACTCATGTAGTTAAACAACCAAGTAAAATATCTACACACATGCGCATACCTGCATTCACTAGGCTTAATTCTACTGCTTTAATAATGCATATCTTTGAGATGTAGTCTTATGGGGAAATCAATAATGAAATAATAGAAATTAATAGTGGCTAAGATTAATGGAGTGATTTGTTTGCCTTCCAGATGAACATAATCTTATAGGCACATTTTAACACAGTAATGGATTGGACAGACCTCTTTAGACCCATTATAGTCCCTTTTGAATTAAAGTACCCTTGGGGGGGGGGCTATTCAAGTGTCTGTCATTTTTAAAGTATTTAACTAATGTCCAATGAAAATAAATCTACAACAAATTGAAGAGACTTTCCCGGATCCATCAATCTAATTTTGTTTCGTTTTCTAAAAAGCAGATTAAGTCCACATTCTTAAATATGTACATTCATGATCAAGCCTTGTAGAAATACATTTTTATTCTTTTAGCAAATGTATGAGATCAAGGACATGAATGAGTAAATCACATGCTGTTCTCTTTATCAACAAAGCTCAAGGTTCACAGGAGCCTTGCAAACAGGGGACCAGGAGAATCCTATATAAAGAGATGCATACATCAGTACCATGGACAAAGGCTGAAACTCTATGCACCATATTTGAAAATACAGTGGTACTTCTGGTTACGAACTTAATTCATTCCGGAGGTCCATTCTTAATCTGAAACCATTCTTAACCTGAGGTAGCACTTTAGCTAATGGGGCCTGCTGCCACACTGCTGGGATGCACTTTCTGTTCTTATCCTAAGGTAAAGTTCTTAACTTGAGGTACTACTTCCAGGTCAGCGGAGTCTGTAACCTGAAGTGTTCATAACCCAAGGTGTTTGTAACCTGAGGTACCACTGTAATACTCTTCCAGGTAAGGGAAAATGCCTCTATGTGCCCAGAGTTTTCTGCTATTTCATCCCATAGTGTTGGATATTCATGGAAACTTAAAAAGGTAATATAGAAATATGTCTGGAATTTCTGAACAACTATGCATGCATGCATTTTTCCTTTGGGGGGGGGGGATTTCAGCTTTCAGAATACTTACACAAGAGTTTGTGCATCCAGCTGGCAGTCCCAGGAAGGTCAGAGCCAAATTATGCAGTCCCATGCAAATATTGCAAAAGACAGTGCTGGGGGAAATTATCTGCAGCTCAGTTTGCAAACTCTTGTGTAAGCTGCTCAAAAATAAAGAATTTAATGCAGATTGATGGGCAATCTCTTGCTAAACCTCAAAGAATTCTGTGCAAAGAATGCAAAGCACCCCCCTCCTTCTCTGAAGGATGAGTCCATTTAATGCAGAGGTGAAAATGACAAGGGATTTGTCAATTTCACCTGTACAATGAAGGAGCCTCCTAGACATGCTTGGGGAAGAGTTGGTTCCTGCAGTTCCAAAGACGTTTTCCCCACCAAGCAGATATGAAATTGCACATAGGGAGGGCCTTGGATACTTGTCCACATGAATGAGAATACAATGTCTGCATTGCAAATTGAAGTTAATGGATTACCACAACACAGGGGTGAAACTAGGCTTTATTTCACCCGGGTTAAAGACCCAGTTTGGCACACACCCCATGCACGTTTGCGTATACACACACAGAGAGAGAGAGAGAGAGAGAGAGAGAGAGAGAGAGAGAGAGAGAGGCTGGGAGTCTCAATGGCGCCCCTCTGGAAACTTCACCCAGGGCAAAAAACCCTGACTAGCCCCGCCCCTAATAGCTACCAGACCATTATTATCTAGGATTAAGTCCCACTAAAATCAGTGAGACAAAATTCCTCACTGTCCTCTGAAGTCAGAGTATCCCTGCCACCCATGTGACAAAAATAAAGGGCATGATTTTGATAAGAAATATGGTTATTGGAAAAAGAGATCAGTGCCCCTTCCTCTTTCCACAGGGGAGAACACTAGAGACCATCATTTGTAGTTTGACCCCTCCTTAGGGCTTTAGTTTCAGAACATAAATATTTCACTTGTTGTCTCACTTGTAGCCTCAAAGAATAACACTCTGTTTGCAGAATACTTATGACTTAAGAAGGCAGTCTTAAGTGCTTATTCAAATCTATGCCATACGGCTTCCTCCTCACATCATGGGATAATTATCTATAAGGCATATTAATTCACCCCAAATCTCTGACCTTCTAATGTGAAAAATAGTTCTGAAAGAATAGACAGAATCTCTAAACATGAAAGGGTGAGTATTATTACTGCCAAGCTTTTCAGAATCACAGTATAGTTAGTATTATCCACATGGCTAGTGAGTTATAGGATATTTTTTTACAAACGTGGAAAAATCAAGAGAGAATGCTTACAATAATCCTTTTAGTAATCCCCAAAGCTGCTTTTCAACCTTCACTTTTTACGTTGAAAAGCTAGCTCTCAAAGGTTTTTAGGACTGGTTGTCCATTTGAACATGCATTCCTAGAGCGTCACTCTTGTTGATCTATTCCTCTTCAATGGCATGTGTTCTGGCCTATGTGTAAAGCACAAGAACAAGTCTGCATAATGTCATTCAGCACCCTGGCAATCTCTATTCTTGACAAAGAGTCTGATGTTTGGGCTCTAACCTACATGATTCCGCTGCATAGCCAGACCTCCTGCTTATCTAATGTATTCTTTCATGTCATTGAAAAGGACACATACAGACATATATATTCATTCCTCTATAAACATAGTTGAAGGGAATGGGGTAAACTGGTGCACACATTACTTCTGTATGCAAATCAAGTTACAAATAGAGATTTGGCGAGGAACCAAAGGCTGGCTGGAAAGTGGAGATGCTGTTAGAATATTGAGAAAGACTCCAGATGGACATAACCTGTGTCTACAGCTAGCCCCTTATATTCGCCTGACAGATAGCAAATCCCTAAATCCCAAACAATGACAGAAATTAAAACTGGCCTTCTGGAGTTTTGACTTTTTCTCGAGGCCATGAATTGGCCATTTTGCATTAGAAATGTACTGTACATAGCAGATTATGTAAAAATAACCAAACCACTGCAGATTCTTTGAGTGGTGTTGCTTAATACTAGCACTGAAATGAGAGGCAGCTCAGCACTTACATCTAATAAATTACATATATCCAAAACTGTAAATCAGATCTGGACATATTGAAAAACACTCACATCAACCCCTATAATATAAAGGTAAAGGTAAAGGTACCCCTGCCCGTACGGGCCAGTCTTGACAGACTCTAGGGTTGTGCGCTCATCTCACTCTATAGGCCGGGAGCCAGCGCTGTCCGCAGACACTTCCGAGTCATTTGGCCAGCGTGACAAGCTGCATCTGGCAAGCCAGCGCAGCACACGGAACGCTGTTTACCTTCCCACTGGAAAGCGGTCCCTATTTATCTACTTGCACCCGGGGGTGCTTTCGAACTCCTAGGTTGGCAGGCGCTGGGACCGAACGACAGGAGCGCACCCCGCTGCGGGGATTCGAACCGCCGACCATGCGATCGGCAAGTCCTAGGCGCTGAGGTTTTACCCACAGCATCACAACTAGGGTTACTGATGTAATTATAATCTTTCAAGGTAATTATAATCCAATGGTTTTGATATTTTATCTGAACCTTAGATCCCAAAATAGAACTTTTTGATTGCTAAAATTTCAACATTTAAAGCTCCCTATTTTCATTGGGTAAATGTTGGAGCATATGGAGTTATGCAACCCCCCATTGTACCAATGAAAATGTACGCTATGAAATGTAAAGTATCTATATGGATTTATCTATATGGATTCTCAACGTAACTGCATAAAGGATTTTAAATTCTTAGTCGGGTTTAAGTATTAATTCAAACATTAACCAAACAGGAAAGCTTACTAAAACAAGAAGTCCATTCTAACAAGATGCCCAAACTGAAAAAAATGAGTTTGTTTTTTTTTTAAAATACTTCTGAAATATCTGTTGGAATGAATTGTAATACAAAAAAAGAGGTGTGTTTGAGCTTGTTCAGATGTGCAGAGATAGCATATGGTACAATCTTCATTGGACTCTACCACAAGTTTAGAATACAGGTGGGAGATTGCATGATAGAATATACATGCATTGCCAAAAATACACTGCAAATGTCATGGAGAAAAGTTCTAATTCTATCTACTGTAATAGTCCAAATGCCATCAACTCATTTTATCCCTGCAGCTCTGATTGCCACAAAGTTGCACTAGTTTCATTTGTTCTAATGGGCCAAAAGAGATGTGCAAATATACAAAAAAGAGCAAAAGACAAGCAGGGGCTCAGGAGCACCAGTAACTCCAGCAGACCCACTGGCACAAAGCCACCAACTGTTAGGATGCTAATATCTCATCCTGTGATCTGTTACTGCCCTCCTCTTATTGGGCTCTCAAATCAGCAGTAAAGATTTTAAGGAAGATTTTAAAGAGCAATCCCAAGGGGTTGCATGAGAACTCTCCTTACTTCTTTAACGCTTTGTTTTATGTCATCGGCTGTGATTGATAGATTTGCTTTCTGACATGGTAGAAGAACGTGCAGGAGCTTTCAGTCAATGTCAACTGCTGCGTTGAGGAGTATTCTGGGTTCCTGTTTGGGGACAGTAGATATTGGCAGAGAGAAGAGCAGAACGATTATTTTTAATAATGGCACTACCTTCTTCACTGTTACGTGTCTTTCCAAATCTAATTCATTTTTACTGTTGTCAGTTTTGTTTAAAAATATGTTCCAAATATTATATATTTTCACAATCAGGTGAGAATGCCTGAAGTCTTGCTCCAGGCACCAGTGATTCTGAGCATCTGGACTAGTATATTTTAGCAGTGAATCTACACCAACAGCACTCCAGTCTACAGCATTGTTACCATGTTCTCCTCAATTCTCGTACTTTTCACCATCAGCTCTTGGAATTGACTCAACTGCAGATCATTAAGCTTGGAATGTTATCCCCCTGCCTTTAATTCATAGGGTCATGATTTTTCTTTGCAGCTTCAGGGCCTATCGTTAAACATTGAGTCACATATACTCATGCCCAATAAAACGCCCTATGATTGACTCACTAAACCATAGATCTACTGTGTATGACATGAGTTTGAATGGACACAGGGTCTGCTGCATGGTTGGACATTGCTGGAGAAGCACAGCCCAGCAAGGGGCCCACTAACAAGACATCTGCTTCTTCTTTCCATATATAGTCAAAAGAAGAAAAATATAATGCCAGTGTGATAAATCATAAAATTGTAGAGTTGGAAGGGACCCTAAGGGTCATTGGGTCCAACCTGCTCCAATGCAGGAATCTCAACTAAAGCATCCATGACAGGCTTAAAAACCTCCAATGAAGGACAGTCCACCATCTTCTGAGAGAGTCTGTTCCACTGTGAATAATGAGAAATGGGATCCTCCTTAATGAGGGTCCTGGTTGCTCGTGGGCCCCTAAGGCATCCCCACTAGGAGAGTTGTTGCCGGGCGTGACCCAAGCCTTAACCGCTAGGCCCCAGGATCGCGCCAGGCTGTTTGGGTCAATTGGGGTGGTTGGCGTGATTCCTGGGGCCTACAAAAGTGGCAGTGTGCTGTAACTGGGGGCACTTGCTTCGCACTGCTGAATACCCACCCTCCCGTCCCTATTTGTAGGTTTTGCTGCTTTGGCCTTGCTTTGGATTGGGTCGCCTGCTTTGGAGCAGGGGCTGGGTAGGAAGTTTTTCCATTTGGCAGATTGGCTGTAGCCACTTGGTTTTTGCCTACCCCCTTAGCAATCGTCACAACTTTGTAAGGTTTGGCAGTTAGGCATTGGCTTATTGAAGTGTGTGGGAGGGGAGGTGCGGCCATCACCTACCCCTCTATGAAGAAGGGTATTCTGGTAAAGCAATCTGGGGGTCCTGGATCTCGTCCAAAGTCCGCTTAAGGGGCTAGGGCCATGCCAGGACCACAGGAACCCTGGGGTGAGCTTCATTGGTCTTCATCGATGTTGCTCCCTCGTTTGGTGTTTACCCTTTCAGACTTCCAGCCAGAGAGGTGGAAGTCAGTTGCAGTCTGTTGCCAGTGCCTAAGCCAATACCACTCTCTTTGATGTAATCAATAAAGTTGTGGCCTAAATTTTGCCCAATAACTTAAACTAAAATTACGTGTCAGTGTGAAGTTATTTTTAAGGGAAGGGCTTGGGGGGGCCTCGAAGCACAACAGAATTCACCTTTCCTTATTGCAGAATTTGATTTATGACAATGCAGAATTCTGTTTTTCCTTCAAAGGCTTGGACATACATAGCATTCCACGTTAGCCAGATCACCGTCGCTCTGAAGAACTGAAGCTGCTTCTCACAGGCTCACTTGGCTTATAGAAAGGACATTAAATCTTCCTACTGACAACCCTATCGGGTGTGGGAGAGAAATAACTAACTACACCGCTTTGAAGAAGCCGCTCTGTTATTTCCAAAACATTAGCTTTGTTTTGATATACAGCCAATGCAAGTTTGAGGGGAGAGTGTGGAGTTTTGTCCCTACTTGTTGCTTTAATATCTGTGGATCAGGCTTTTATCTGCTCTAGCAAAACTCTTTGAGGCATGTGAATTAAAATAAAAAAATAAAAAATTCACAAGATGGAGAGGCACTAGGATACGGCTCTTTATCATCCCCTGTGCCTATCCTCATTCAGGCTTGAGGCACGTATAATCACCATGTTACATAGGCTGTAAGGCAAATAACTTTGAAAGGCTTCAATGAAAAGCCAAGGACAGAGTCTTAGGGTAAGTGAGTGTCTCTCCCCCCTCCCTTCGTTTTCAGTCTTTCTGGCACATTACAGGACAAAGTCCATGTTATGTGGAAGAGACCTTTTAGGACATGCCAGCACATTTCCCCCCATCATCTCAAATCCCAACCATCCGTGAAATCAAAGCTCAGGCACGTTCTTCCTACGATACCACATTTGTAATTACATTGTTTGGGAACAACGTTTTATCTGTTTATCCTCCTCTGGAGCATTTTCTGGTGATCATTCATCCAGTTTCATTATTAGAGAGAGGCAAGGAAAAATAGAAATAGAAATCAAAGTGAAAAACACCCAATATACAACACTGACCTGACTACAATGGGAACATTCTTTAGGCTCAGGCCTGCACAATACTGTGAGAGCCATCACCAAGGCAACGGCAGCCCACCAACATGGCTGACTCCACCATTAGGGTTAAGTAGCCCACCTAAGCAGTCAAGTTTAGATGGCACTAAAGGGTGACAATTTAAGGGACGCGGGTGGCACTGTGGGTTAAACCACAGAGCCTAGGACTTGCCTATCAGAAGGTCGGCACTTTGAATCCCTGCGACGCGGTGAGCTCCCGTTGCTTGGTGCCTGCTCCTGCCAACCTAGCAGTTCGAAAGCATGTCAAAGTGCAAGTAGATAAATAGGTACCGCTCTGGTGGGAAGGTAAACGGCATTTCCGTGCACTGCTCTGGTTCGCCAGAAGTGACTTAGTCATGCTGGCCACATGACCCGGAAGCTGTACGCCGGCTCCCTCGGCCAATAAAGCGAGATGAGCGCCGCAACCCCAGAGTCGGCCACTACTGGACCTAATGGTCAGGGGTCGCTTTACCTTTTTAAAGGGTGACAAATGGAAGATCTCTGTTTTAAAAATGAGGATTTTCTTTGCCTGCCCCCCACAAATATCCTGAGCTCTGTTTGCTCATCAGGCATGTATTGCAGCTTTCCAGCATTTTGATAAACCTCTTGTTTTTGTTTTGTATCGTAATGCATTTTTTGCTTTTCACTGGTGACTACAAAAATAGGTTTTGTCTATAGAAGCGGTTCTCAACCTGTGGGTCCCCAGATGTTGTTGGACTACAACTGCCATCATCCCTGAGCTCTGGCCTTGCTAGCTAGGGAAGATGGGATTTGTAGTCCAACAACATCTGGGGACCTACAGGTTGAGAACTGCTGGTCTATAGGATCGTTGTCACAGTCTGTAGTGGATGGCATGGTAGGGGGAAGGAACTTACCTGAGTTCCTGGCAGGTGAGTCAATGCCTCTTGCCGGAGGGAGATGGGTGAGGCAGTGGGGAAGGTAGCACGGTGCAAACACATTGAAAGGACTGCAGGATTGGTTTCACTTAGGTGTTTGTGCTGCACCTACCATGCTACCACCTCCCCTTACCCCTCCCCTTACCCTTTTGGTAAGCAGCAACAACTAATCTGCTGGGAGGTCAGGTGGGTGCCTCTGCCCAACACATTTTCCATCGCTAGTCATGCCACTGACATGCCACAATGCATGATTGGCAGGTTGCACTTAGTTTGGTAGATCACAAGTAGTGCAGGCCTGTTCTGGTTATTTTTGTTCAAATTGGTATTTGAACTGTAATGCCCATTTGGGATTATTATTATTTTTTGTAAGTTCAGCATACAAAATCTAGCCACTACTCTATGCACCCACAATTCTCACCCCCAAAACAGCAGATGGGTCCTGATAAATAATGTTTGAGTTTGCTGTTGATTTCAATTGGATATGGATTGCATCCCAAAGGCTCATCTATAACAGGGTTGCCATTTGTCTGGAATTTCCCAGATATAGCCTGGTTTCGGCAGTCATAAGCAGTATCCAGGAGGAAATTGCTTAAATGTCAGGGGAAATCTGGACGTTTGACAACCTATATCAGAAGCATAGATTTTGGTGAATTTCCTTTAAAATAGCTCAAAAAGCTCAACAACTTTGCCAAGGTTGTGTCTGAAAAGTTGTGAACTGTAGTTCTGTGAGGGAGACAACACAATTTCCAGCAACCTAACAAAAATCACTGGTGGAGGAAGAGGGGGGGAGTGCACCCCCCCAGCACCACGATCCTGGTGGGGTGTCATTGCGGCTGCCCCCCCGTGCTGGGTGCCACGTTCCCAGGCGGCATGCCACGTCCCCTGGGACATGCGCCAGCCATGCCCCCAGTGCCAGAACATGAAACTCTGCCACTCACAAAAATGGAAAATCTTCAGCAAAATCCATGTGAATTAACATGATATAGAAATAACATATGTTTACAACAGGGGCAGCCAAAGTAGTGACCCCTAGATGCTGCTAGACTGAAGCTCAGATCATCCCCAACCACTGGGTTAACTGGCACAACCACAGGGTCGTTTCTGCAAAAAAATGTGCTTCGCTAAATGCACTCTCCTGCAAAATCACATTTCTAAACAGATTTAGAGATGTGAGTTGGAAAATACAGGGAGTGAAAGCCAGTGGATAAGTGATCTGTGCATCAGTTCAGGAGGTGTTGATCAGGTCAGTTCATCATACCAGAATTCACAAATATTGAATTCCTAAGGAATCTCTAATTATCCACCAGGGACCACTTTGCCAACAGCAAAGAGCTGAAGAGCAGCACCCCACTCCCCGGATTGAATCTACATTGCCAAGACTCGAAACATTACTAATTAAACAGTGATGATTTAGAATTAATAGCACAGTGAAGAGAAAGCAACTTAAATAGCCATTTTTACACAGGTATTTCAGCCTGGGAGAAGGAAACCAAGCCTTTAAAATAGAGTTTGACATACACCACCCTTTTTGCTGGCATATGTTCTGTCTGGTTGCCAGGTCACATGACTGAGCTGAAAGAGGTTTCAATAAGTAGAAGTTTCTCTTTGTCTCATCTTATCCCTACCAGGCCCCATAATACCTCCTTCTAAAGACTTGTGCCTCTCTTTGTGATCTTTGATGATCACTCGTAGCCAAGTAAGATTGTCTTGCATAAACACAGTTTTAAAAATGAGTCTGTAAGTAACTGTGGAGGCCAGATCTGGATCCACATGTCCTTCCACAGTGGGGACATGGGTTTCCAGGTGGGTACCTCAGGTTAAGTACTTAATTCATTCTGGAGGTCTGTTCTTATACTGAAACTGTTCATAACCTGAAGCACCACTTTAGCTAATGGGGCCTCCTGCTGCTGCAGCGCTGCCGCTACACGATTTCTGTTCTCATCCTGAAGCAAAGTTCTTAACCCGAGTTAATAATTCTGGGTTAGCAGAGTCTGTAACCTGAAGCATATGTAACCTGAGGTACCACTGTAGTTGCTTTGGAAGATGACAATCAGGCATCCACACAACATGACCTGTCCAATGAATTTAATGCTGAAGAATCCTTGCTTTAACACTGGTGATCTTTGCTTCTTCCAGTACTCTGGCATTAGTTCGTCTGTCTTCTCAGGTGATGTGTAAAATTTTTCAGCGACACCGTTGATGGAATATTTTGAGGAGTTGGAGATGGTGTTTATAAGTAGTCCATGTTTCACAAGCATACAGTAAGGTTGGTAGTACCATAGCTTTGTAAACAAGCATTTTGGTTTCCCTGTGAATGTCCCAGTCCTCAAACACTGCACTCCAGTCAGGAGAAAGCTGCTCTCACAGAGCTCAGATGATGCTGGATTTTGGCAGAGCCAGGATGAAGGACTTATGCCAGCGTACGCCAAGATCACTCTGTTCCACACTTGGTCATTCTGGTGGATCTTGGGTTTGGATCAAGCTGTTAGGGTTGTGCCAATGCTAATCCTACTCAGAGTAGACCCATTGAAGTTACTGAATGTGACTAACTTAGTGTCATTAATTTCAACGGATCTACTTTGTGTAAAACCCGGTTTGGTACAACCCTTGAGCTAAGTTTCCTGCATATTTCTGAGAGGTGTCAAATTGCAGAGGCGAACTACTTAACATATCACTGTCTAATGACCTGCAATAATGAGAAATCCTAACAGTATTACTGTATGCCTGTTCATATAGCTATTTATATCAATTATGCACAGTTCTGCTTCCATTCCTACTGCTGCTTAATGTGATTTAACCCATTAAACAATCAGTCGGAAGTTGCCAGGATGATTACAGGATTATATCACAGCGGTGTGCTTTGCTGCAAAGGTTATGTTTTTGAGCACGGCCTTTCAGATGCAGCTGTGACACCTCAGGAAAGAAACTGAGAGCTGTGGGGCTGGCTGTGTGTGCCAAGAAGAGGGAGCAGAAGGGAGCAGCGTTAGGCCATGGAGCACGTGCTGCAACCTGATGACTTGATGGCTGGTGCAGCATCATATCTAAGAGTGTAAGTTGGGATGACTTCAGTTTTGATCCTGGAATATCCTGCTTTTACTTAGGACACCCCTATTTTCATTGGCGAAATGTTGGAGCCTATGGAGTTATACGACCCACCCCCCCAAGCCAAGAAGATAAGTAACTATACAACCTTTAGAGACATCTGAAGGCAGCCCTGTATAGGGAAGTTTTTTTAAAAGTTTAATGTTTTTATACATGTCAGAAGCCACTCAGAGTGGCTGGGGCAACCCACACAGATGGGTGGGGTATAAATAATAATATTGTTATTGTTGTTTTGTTGTTAAAAATGATGCACCTATTTTCATCCAAATTTCTATGGAGTTAAAAAAAGAAAACCGTTAAATTTCATCCCATTGTCTCCTGAAAACAAACAGAAGACAGAAGGATCTTGTTTGCACCTGGTGTTTTCGTTAATGTTGTGGGCATCATGGGATTTGAAGGTGTAATTATTATTGGAAACATAGGAAAGCCTCAATAAATATTTTACCCATAGCTTCATTGGGGGATACCTAAGAGATTGTCATATACCCAAGTGATCACTACGCTCTACAGGAAAGGGCCTCTTGCAAACTATCTCCTCAGGTGGTCTATTCTGCACATTTAGGAGCCAGTTCTTTTATTTGATGGCACAAAATCATTGGAACTCGCTCTTGTTATACATGTGAGATCACCCAGACACTACCTCTGTTTTCTTTTTGACATTTCTTGAAAGAACTTCCTTTTTCAACAAGCCTTTTAAGAAAGTCCCAGGTTTAATTCCTGTCATCTCCAGGAAGGGCTGGGAAAGACTCTCAGCTGAAATGTTGGAGAGCTGCTGCCAAACATGTTTGTCTCATGAGAGCCAGTGTGGTGTAGTGGTTAAGAGTGGTAGACTCATAATCTGGTGAACTGGGTTCGCTTCCCTGCTCCTCCACATGCAGCTGCTGGGTGACCTTGGGCTAGTCACACTTCTCTGAAGTCTCTCAGCCTCACTCACCTCACAGAGTGTTTGTTGTGGGGGAGGAAAGGAAAGGAGAATGTTAGCCGCTTTGAGACTCCTTAGGGTAGCGATAAAGCAGGATATAAAATCCAAACTCCTCCTCCTCCTCCTCCTCCTCCTCCTCCTCCTCTTCTTCTTCTTCTTCTTCTTCTTCTTCTTCTTCTTCTTCTTCTTCATGCTTTCTTCAATTTGCCCCTTGTTTTCTAGACACAGGTCTGAGAGGTTTCTTTTCTTCTGTCTTGCCACTTTTACGGGGGAAACCAGCTGTTTACCACTGAATCAGAACAAATGACAATCCGCAGAAGACCCAACTGATGTTTGTTCCAAATCAGCGGTAGACAGATGGTTTCCCCAGGCAAAGTGGCAAGACAGAAGAAAAACCTCTCCGACGTGTGTCTAGAAAACACGGGCCACATCAAAGTGTGGATGAGCCCTCAGTGTGGACAGTACTGAGCCAGGTGGATCAATGCTCTGACTCATTATAAGGCAACTTTCTATGCACCTGAGGTGTATTTTCACAACATCAACTTCCCCACTTCTTGCCTGGCCCTCTATTCCTCCCAATAAGCAGCAGTGACTTAGAATGATCTGAGTTGTGCATCGCTGCTGCAGATGGACAGAGTAGGTTGCATGAGGAATTCTTCCCCCTTTGTTTCCAGGGCCAGAAAAATGGTGCTGCTTCTTTAACCTCTTTAACCAAGGGGAACAAGGGGAAAGTCCCATAGAGTTAGGGAGACGGTACACACATCAGGGAGAAGGGCACTCAGTTCACTGGCATCTCTGCAAGTATCCCAGTTATGTTTCATCTGCCTTATAGCATCTACCTTTTGTGTACAGCAACCTGAGTATTTCTCCATTTTGCCGGACGGGAAAATCTGTCTGGCAATCAGCAACAAAAGTCAATTGAATTCATAGGGAAAGTGAGCAGGTGCTCAGCATCCCCTCTCCCTGGAAAACAATGATATCTGAAAGTGCTTAATGTAAATTTATTGTACCCTTACTCTGTTTCTTGACTGGATATATATATATAATATAAAAATCGACAGCATATGGTTAGAACAGCATATGGTTAGAGCCACAATTGAGAAAAAAGAATCTGCAGCTATTTCTTCACTTCATAATTATAGCATTAAATATTGTGTTTACTTTACAGCTCTTCATAACCTTTGCTTGCTGTGTAGTATTAACAGGCTTAATGCCTATGAATTTCTGTGCGCGCAAGGGAGGGATAGGGGGTGTTGAATGGGAAATCACAACAACAACAACTGGCCATTGTGCTCATTCTCCTGAGGCAGAATGTGTACAAAATCTGTCCACAAAGAGGGAATTGTGCCCAGTTCCCAGCCAATACAGTGGTACCTTGGGTTACAGACGCTTCAGGTTACAGACGCTTCAGGTTACAGACTACGCTAACCCAGAAATAGTACCTCGGATTAAGAACTTTGCTTCAGGATGAGAACAGAAATCGTGTGGCGGTGGCGCGGTGGCAACGGGAGGCCCCGTTAGCTAAAGTGGTGGCTCAGGTTAAGAACTGTTTCAGGTTAAGAACGGACCTCCAGAACGAATTAAGTTCGTAACTTGAGGTACCACGGTATTCCTAATCTTGTACATTATCTAGCATATTGCCTATTGAGATACACACTTTCCTCAAGGCCTATTGACATCTATGTATGGTGACTGGAGCACGTGTGTACCTGCTGAATAACATCTAGATTATCTGCTATGAAATACCAGTGCATTGCATAGGATTCTGTGAAATGTTCTAAGTTGCACACCCTACACATGTGATTTGTTGGCATAGGAGTCAAAATAATAATAATAATAATAATAATAATAATAATAATAATAATATATTTATAATAATAATATACATTTCCCCAGCCACTCTGGGGGGCTTCCAACAAGAGATTAAAAATAGATTAAAACACCAGTCATTAAAAACTTCCCTAAACAGGGCTGCCTTCAGATGTCTTCTAAGCGTAAAATAGTTGTTTATTTCTTTGAGATGGGAGGGCGTTCCACAGGGTGGGTGCCACTACCGAGAAGGCCCTCTGCCTTGTTCCCTGTAACTTTGCTTCTTGCAGTGAGGGAACTGCCAGAAGACCCTCAGTGCTGGACCTCAGTGTCCGGGCTGAACGATGGGGGTGGAGACTCTCCTTCAAGTATACTGGGCCGAAGCCATTTAGAGCTTTAAAGGTCAGCACCAACACTTTGAATTGTGCTCGGAAACATACTGGGACCCAATGTAGGTCTCTCAAGACCGGTGTTATATGGTCTCAGTGGCCGCTCCCAGTCACCAGTCTAGCTGCCACATTCTGGATTAGCTGTAGTTTCCTGGTCACCTTCAAAGGTAGCCCCAATATAATATTTGAAGGGGTCTGCTCCTTCCCAAGTTGATGAGCATTGCCATTCAAATGGTGTGCATGTACCACGTCATGTGATCGGTTATGCAGGGCAGGACTTACCCGCCCCCTCCCAATATTTTATTCAAGTTGGTCATTGGCTAGGCCTTGACTTTGATTCCCCACCAGTGTTGTTTCTGCTTAAAATGGTTGAATCCACAATGAGTATTTTCAGGCAGTGGGGCATTTAGATCATGTAGACTGTGGACATAATGGTCCTCCAGGGAATCCCTCGGTTTATATGCTTATGTAAATAGCTTACTTTAAAATGTGGGAAGCCTATATTCCTAAGTTTTTTCCACCCTCAGTGCAGCCCACCTCTGCTTATTCTGCTGGGTTCTGGACCTCTACCCCAAAGTCCTGCCCTGCTGCCACTACTGAGCATAGGGAAACTTGCCCTCCTTTAATGATATTCTCATTGAGCAACCATGAGTCATGTTTCCAAAGAATCCTTTAAGTTTCCAGGCTCTCTGGGATGTTAGGATGCTGTCAGCAACTCCCAGCTGGGTGTCCAGGAAATTATAAAGACAAGGGAAGGTTTCTTATGGTCCTTTTAAAATCAATATTTATAAAGAGAGGCTATAGAACCCAGTCACTTGGATAATGGCATTGTCCCAAGTGAATCTCCACACACACACCCCGTCTCTCCCACTTCCTCATTTGTCATTCTCATCGTCTCCTCTACGGGTGCTGCTACGTGCCCTCTGTCTTTGAGCTCTTTGCTCTCCTACTTTTAAGGCTTACTGGGTTCTGGGAGATGGTGGTCTGGGATGCTTTCTAATGACAACGTGTTGCTCTGGCTCTCCCATAATTTCCCAACTTTTCCCCTCCTCTGCCTCTGAGCCTCCTCCCTCAATCCCCTGTTGTAAATCTAAACTGTCTTCCTCTTCCTCCTCACTGGAAGGGTCAGGGTGAGGACATGGTCTCTACCATTCCTCCTCTGCCCAGTCCCTGATAATTAGTTGTCTTTCACAGTGGAAGCAGGTTTTCAGATTATACACAGCTCTTCTTCAGGCTTTAATTATGAGAGCAAGAAAATGAACATTCAGTAGTCCAGATAGAAATAACTGGGTAGTCAGGTTGATGGTTACATGGTTGCAGAAGTTTACTGGCCATTGCTGTTGGCATGGAGATAGTCTAGGTTGAATGCAAACATGCCATTCTGATGTCATGTGTGATGTCACAAAGGGGATATGCTTTAAGTCTTGGTAAAGCCAAAAGCAGTTATCAAACAGACTGCATCTCAGCACTGTTAAGATGGATCTGCATAATAGGTGATGAATAATTTTATTTGGGGGATATATTAACTTTTACTATTGGGAAAAAGTTTTAGATTTGTTTGCCAGTTTGTAACCCATCAAGTTGAAGCCAATAGATATACATTCACAACCCTGTACCCCTCAAATTATTGACTTTATGTATGACTTTGGGACTGATTCATACAACCACATTGTCTTTCTCCACTCTAAAGCAGCTTTTTCTCTGTATTTGAAAAAAATAACCAAGTTATGCCCTCTGTCTTTGAGCTCTTTGCTCTCCTAATTTTAAGGCTTACTGGGTTTTGGGAGATGGTGGTCTGGAATGCTTTCTAATGACAACGTGTCAGCCAGGTGTTGTTCTGACTCTCCCATAATTTCCCAACTTTTCCCCTCCTCTTCCTCTGAGCTGCTTCCTCCCTCAAGCCCCTGTTGTAAATCTAAACTGTCTTCTTCTTCCTCCTCCCTGGAAGCGTCAGGATGGGGAGGAGGTCTCCACCATTCCTCCTCTGCCCAGTCCTTAACAATTAGTTTTCTTTAACAGTGGAAGCAGGTTTTCAGATTATACACAGCTCTTCTTCAGGCTTTGATTATAAGAGCAAAAAAATGAATATCCAATAGTCTAGATAGAAACAACTGGGTAATCTGGCTGATGGTTACATGGTTGCAGAAGTTTACTGGCCATTGCTGTTGGCATGGAGATAGTCTAAGTTGACTGCAAACATGCCATTCTGATGTCATGTGTGATGTCACAAAGAGGATATGCTTTAAGTCTTGGTAAAGCCAAAAACAGTTAACAGTCAGACTGCATCTCAGCACTGTCAAGATGGATCTCCATAACAGGTGATGAATAGTTTTATTTGGGGGATATATTAACTTTTACTATTGGGGAAAAGGTTTAGATTGGTTTGTCAGTTTGTAACCTATCACGTTGAGGCCAATAGATAGATATTCACAACCCTGCAGCCATCAAATTATCGACTTTATGTGTGACTTTAGGACTGATTCATACAACCACATTTCCTTTCTCTACTCTATAGAAGCTTTTTCTCTGTATTTGAAAAAAATAACCAAGAAGTAGAAGATAAGGAATCAGGAAGATGTGCCCTCTGTCTTTGAGCTCTTTGCTCTCCTACTTTTAAGGCTTGCTGGGTTCTGGGAGATGGAGGGTCTGGAATGCTTTCTAATGACAACATGTCAGCCGGGGGTTGTTCTGGCTCTCCCATGATTTCTCAACTTTTCCCCTCATCTGCCTCTGAGCTGCTTCCTCCCTCAACCCCCTGTTGTAAATCTAAACTGTCTTCCTTTTCCTCCTCCCTGGGAGGGTCACACTGGGGAGGCAGTCTCCACCATTCCTCCTTTGGCCTATCCCTGACATGGGACAAAGTTTGAAAAACACTGTCATGCACCTTTCAAAAGAGTGCTCACCTGGAGACAACATCTTGAAGGCACAACGAAAAATACATGTATGTTGTATACATGCGCTATAGAGTAGGGGCAATATGATCTAAACATGGTGCTGGTGGTATTTATACACCATTTATAAGACTGGTCATTTACAATATTCCAGACAAGTGATATTTCTGATTGCGGTTATCAAAAAGCAGACACATGCTTTCAGTCAGACTAAATAGCCCCAGAGAGACCCACATGGCGAGAAGCATTGATGTAACATATTGCCTCCAGGTATCCGAAACAGGTTCTATTCTGAAATAATTTAAGCAATCATGGGCAACGACAACTTTTTAACCTTTATAGAATGCTTTATACCCATTACCCTTGAAATCATACATTACCATGTCACTGCAGTGGCACTCTCTGTGGAGCGATAACATGTGCTTGACATATAGCCTCTGTAGGCCACGGCTGCTGTTTCCACCTTTGCAAAGGGCATTTCTTCTCTTCATCTTAAATTCCAAACCTTGAGAATTAACATTGTGCCCAAAAGGGCATATATGGTGAAGACTGAGCAGCCACTTTGCAGGCAGAGTAGAATCAGGGCTTTTCCCCCCAGCAGGAACTCACTGGAACTCAGTTCTGGTATCTCTCAGGTGGGCTCCATTGCCATTCTAGGTGAATGAGGGAGGTATTATTTATGGTGAGTTCCGGCACCTCTTTTTCTAGAAAAAACAGCACTGAGTAGAATCTTTAGAAATGGAAGCAACATTAAAGGAAAACTCATACCCTATTTCCTTTTACCATTCACATATTCCACACAAATTGAAACTGGGTGTGTGAAAAGAGAAAGGCTCCTCCCTCCCTACTGACTCCTCTTAGCTCTCTTATTCAGGGCCTCACACACCAGGCTAGGTGGGGCGTGTTATGTATTAAGATTAGTGATTAAGTTTTAAATGAAGTAATTCATAAGGACCAGGCCGGCTTTCTCCCAGGTAGACATCTGTTTGCTAATACAAGGAACATTATTGACATTTTGGAACTTTTGCAAACAGACATAAATACAAAAGCAGTTTTAATTTTTATAGACGCGGAGAAGGCCTTTGACAATATCTCCTGGAAATTTATGATGGGAAATTTAAAAGAGATGGGAGTGGGACGGGGTTTTGAGAATGGGATTGAGGCGATATATTCAGAACAGAAAGCTAAACTGATAGTTAATAATGTGGTTACAGAAGAGTTTAAAATTGAAAAAGGGACACGACAAGGTTGCCCTATTTCCCCTTTGTTATTCATTTCGGTTCTGGAAGTGCTATTGAACATGATTAGAGGGGATCGGTTGGTGGAAGGAATTCAGGTCGGTCAGAAACAATATAAATTAAAAGCTTTCGCAGATGACCTGGTTTTGACCTTGCAGAAGCCAGAGCCCAGTACGAAAAGAGTATTACAACTGATTAATGACTTTGGTCGGGTGGCTGGATTTAAACTAAATAAACAGAAAACTAAGGTTTTGGGGAAAAATTTGACTGATACAGAGTCAGAACGGTTTCAGAATGAGACGGAACTTAATGTGGTTAAAAAAGTAAAATACCTAGGGGTAAACATAACAGTAAAAAATCTAAGTCTATTTAAGGACAATTATGAAAAATGCTGGACAGAAATTAAGAGAGACTTAGATAGTTGGTCAAAATTGAAACTTTCTTTGTTAGGCCGAATTGCTGCTATCAAGATGAATGTATTGCCAAGGATGTTGTTTTTATTTCAAACACTTCAGGTTTTGGACAAAACGGAGTGCTTTCAGAAGTGGCAGAGAGACATTTCTAAGTTTGTCTGGCAGGGCAAAAAGCCCAGAATTAAGTTTAAGATATTAACCGATGCAAAACAAAGAGGGGGCTTTGCCCTGCCAGACTTAAAGTTGTACTATGAAGCCGCAGCATTCTGCTGGCTAAAAGACTGGCTACTTCTTGAAGACACTGATGTGTTAGATTTGGAAGGGTTTAACAATGCCTTTGGATGGCATGCATATTTATGGTATGACAAGGTTAAAGCAAATAAGGCCTTTAAGAACCATATTGTCAGAAAATCATTGTTTAATGTCTGGACAAAATATAAAGACTTGCTGGAAAATAAAACACCAAGGTGGCTTTCACCTTTGGAAGCCAAGGCCCGAAAAAGACCCAATATGGAGGCTAAATGGCCAAAATATTGGGAAATACTAGAAAAGGATGGAGACAATTGGAAATTGCAGAGTTTGGAGAAAATGAAAGACAAAGTGCGAGATTGGTTACATTACGCTCAGATTAAAGAAGTTTTTAAAAATGATAAGAAACTAGGGTTCCAGGTGGAGAAATCGAAATTAGAAACAGAATTGCTAGAACCAAAGATTAAGGTACTTTCAAGGATGTATAACTTGCTGTTGAAATGGAATACACAAGACGAAACGGTTAAATCGGCTATGATAAGGTGGGCACAGGACATTGGGCATAATATCATGTTTGAGGACTGGGAGAGGTTGTGGAGTAATGGATTGAAATTTACTGCATGTAACGCTCTGAAAGAAAATGTAATGAAAATGATTTATAGATGGTATATGACCCCAGTCAAACTTGCCAAAATTTACCACCTGTCTGATAATAAGTGTTGGAAATGCAAAGAGTGTGAGGGAACGTTCTTCCACCTCTGGTGGACTTGCCCTAAAGTGAAGGCGTTCTGGGAAATGATTTATAATGAACTGAAAAAGGTATTTAAATATACCTTCACTAAGAAACCAGAGGCTTTCCTTTTGGGTATTGTCGGCCAAGGGGTGGCAAAGAAGGACCAGACATTTTTTATGTATGCAACAACAGCAGCAAGGATACTTCTCGCAAAACATTGGAAAACTCAAGATCTACCCACACTGGAAGAATGGCAGATACAACTGATAGACTACATGGAACTGGCTGAAATGACCGGCAGAATCCGTGACCTGGGAGAAGAGAGGATTGAGGAGGACTGGAAGAAATTTAAGAACTATTTACAAAAGTATTGTAATTTGAGTGAATGCTAAACAAGACGCTAGATCAAAATAACTGAGCACCACTAAATTTAGAAGTTTTTAAGAAAATAAGTAAGATTGTGAAATTTAGCTCCTTCTGAGAATTATAAGATTATGAAATATAGAAGGGATATAAGAATTTAAATAAGATGATAAATTGCTGACAAAACGTTACAACGATGAAAGTGGGAGCGGGAGATGTGAGGAAGTCCAAAGAAAATGTGAAAATATGTTAAGATCAATGTTACATTGTTTATTATGTTTATTTTTACTGTAAAATTTAATAAATTGCTTTAAAAAAAAAAAAAGATTAGTGGCAGTCCTCACTCAGGGCCACCAGTATGTAAATGAAGGGTTGAAAACTGTTCCTCCTGATTGGTTAGCTAGTTGTGAGTTGTTATTGTTTCAAGTTACTTAGTATTATATAAAGCAACCAGCTAGGTTGCAGTCAGTCTGATTCCAGGAACAATTCTAACTGCTGCAATAAAGAGCTGTGAATCCACAGAGCTGTGTCCTTTGTCCATCTTTTCCACTATTTAACAGGGCGTACACACCACAACCCTTTTGTAGTGATCAGTTATGTCAGGCGTATGGAACTTCAGGATCAGAAGCCAACAGCATTCCCTCAAACCTATCTATCTGGTCCTTGGGACTCACCCCACACCTCTCTCCAGTCACACTTCCTCTCCCCAGTCTTCTCACTGAATCTCCTAGAACTTTTTTGAGTTTGACTGGCTGGAATGTGTCATTGAATGCTGATAATACTGGATAGAGGAGAGTGTGTGTGTGTGTGTGTGTGCGCGTAAAAACCTGTACAAAGGTAAAAAATACATTTATTGGAACACCCACTTTTGTCTCTGGTCCCAAAGGTATCTCAGAAGTGAAGATGGATGAGAAGTGTTGCCCACCTCTGACATGTGGTGAAGACCACCCCATATCCCCTTTATTCTCCTTTCTAGGGTTGCCATATTTTGAAGAGCAAAAAAAGATGTGGCGTTTGCCCATTCCTTGTGATTTTGCTTGTACAGGGGGATGGAAATGGTTAATGTAGATTGACCAATGATCAGAGGCGGAGCCTACCTGGTTTTGAGGCTCAGCCCAGGGGTTTTACCATTGGGAGATAGAGTCAGACAGAGCCAGTAAGACGAACATAGCCATTGTGACAGCTATAGTGATAGACACGGATAGAACTGAGAGAGAAGACTGTGACAGTGTGAGATGGTGCCACATTTAGTTAAGGGAGCGCATTTGAGAAACCGTTCTGAATATATTTAAAACTTGTTTGTTCTTCAATAAACTTTCATCTTCGTTGTTGACTTTACAACCTGACTGAGACTCAGTATTTCACCAGAAGAAACCTGGCTGGTGGCAGTGGAAGAATAAGCAGTGGTGTACAGGTCAATAGTCCATGAAACAAACGGGGGCTTTGTACGAATGCCACAGAGGACTATGGCAACTATCATTTTAAATACCCCTACTATATGTAGGCTATAGAAGCTGTGATATATTGCTGAGGGGGGCAGGAGAAGAGAAGAGGAAAGCAAGTCTTCAATCGCCAGTTATGTCTATGTCTCATCCAGAAAGTATAGCCAGAGACATTTTGGCAAATTTTAAAAATCCACCCAGACAAAAAATTTAGCCCGGAAAAAGAGGACATGCCCTGGAAAAAGAGGACTCATGGCAACCCTACTTTGTGTGAATGTTTGTGTGAATGTTTGTGTGAATGTTTGTGTGAATGTTTGTGTGAATGAGGCTACTACATTTCAGCGTATCGCATTTTGGCTCAATCTTCACTGGTTTTCCAGAGGATGACTTGAAACTGAATAATATATCAGATGTCTAACGTGCAATAGAGCATCTGCACAATTGGTCAGTGGACTGAAAATGATTAAAATCACGATGGCTTTGGCACACCAAGTCACAACACTGAAATGGTCGTGCGCAGGGAAACCAAACCTTGTTTACGGCAACTTTGTGGCTTTTCTCAGTAGCCCCTTCTGAAAAACCAGAAAGCTTTCTCCCTCAAGTGCATGGCTAATGAATGAAGCTTCTCCCTATTCTCTGCTGTAACCCCACTCCTCCTTTCTTCTCATTTCACGTGGAAAAAAGGGTGTCTTGTCATTTGGAAAGAAGGACCCTTAATGGAACCAGAAAGAGTTTAAACAAAGGGGACTTGGGGAAATCCCTCCTTCATCTCTTCTGTGTGAAAAAGGCTGCTGAGAGAATATTGTGTTGGAAAAGCTGACCATAATTCCAAGCGATGCAAAAACAGATTTCATTTGTGCACCCACATTTTACAGTTTTGGGATTTTTAAGGAGGAGAAAAGAACTGCAAGTCTGGTCACATCACAGTTGAGGAATAGAGATAGAGGAAGGATATATTTGTTCTGCTTTTTGTAGTGATTGGGACCAATGTGATGTTCCAAACTTGATTTTGGATGGGGCAGCGACTACCAAGCAGATTGTGCTGTTCTCTGGATTTTACAATACATTGTCGGTGCAAAAAAGGTGTGCCAAAAATAAATATATAAAAGTGCATTGGAAGTGCATATTTTTCTAGTAAATACATTGAAAAGCATTGAAATGTGTGTGTTTTTATTTTGAAAGTTCATATTTTATGCAAAATGTTTGCATAAAATATGACTTGAATGAGTGCAATGGGATGAACCAGACAGAAGAGGAAGGAAAACTCCTATGGCCAAGTGCCAACAAGACCGAAATGGGGTGAAATGAGCCCCGACCCCAGTCTCCTTCTACTCACTACACATATCTTTTAAAATCTCCACAGCTCTTTGCAGCAGATCTTGGAGTGCTGCAGATTTGTGAAAATAATATCCCAAGCACAATGGACTGTTGCCCAATGACCTCCCTGCACTTGTGTTTTTGTTTTTAACCTTTTTCTCTTTCTCTTTTTAAATGCAGTGTGAACTGTAGTTATTTGCTGCTGGCATCCATCTGTCTTGGGTAACAAAGCGTGTTCTCCTTCATGGAGAGCACGTGTTGGAGTGGGGGCCAACAGGACACTCCAAAGTTGTGGGGCGGGCTAATTGATCGTTGGCCACTGTTGTGATTGGGCTTCGCTTGTTGTTGGGAAGAAGTTAATGGTGCCATTTGATGACTGACAGCCAGAAATGTTAAAACTCCCTGCATGAGGCGTAGAGCTTCCTCTTTTCGCTCCGTGCATTGGATTGCCCGTCCCCCCTCCCTATATTTAGGGTTATTCGCTTTGACCTTGCTATGCCTGTCATGGGGTCGTCTGCTCTTGGGGCAGGGGCCCAGTAGGAATTTTGTCCATTTGGCCGATTGGCTGGGGCCATTTGGTTTTTGCCTACTGCGTAGCAAATCGTCACAACTTGTAAGGTTGCGGTTAGGCATTGGTTTATGGTTTGGTTGGTTGAGGGGCATGGATTGGCTGTGCCTGCTCCTCTAATGCTGCTGCTGCAAGGGATTCTGTTTAAGGAATACAGGGGCTCACCATTGCTTTTGTCCGAACCCTGTCAAGGGGCTAGGGCCACACAAGAGCCCCTGGTTACATTTAGGGAAGGCTGAGGGCAGGTTCCCTGCTCCGTCACTACCCCCAAATGACTTCCCCTTTTCTGACTTTCGCAGGCTTGTGGAATGTCAGTCTGTCCCCCACTGGGGGGCAGATAGTTGCAACCAATGCCTAAGCAACCAGTCACATTTTTTGTATTTTAATAAAGTTGTGGCCAAAATTATGCCAAAAACCTTAAACAAAATTTCTGTGTGATGTGTGAGTTATTTGGGGTGGCCCTGGGGATGATTGCACTTTTGGAAGTGAAATCCCAACCATTGGAGAGTTGCAGCGCCTGCTGTGGCTGTGGAGACCTATATGGGATAGACAAGTTTTGTTGCAGCTGCGGCAGATGAAGGTGTCCAGTTGTGCTGATGCAGGTATACCATTACATTTTTTCTTTCTGCGCACCTCCCAGTGGTCATTCCTCCTCTGGTCACTGCTGTGGATACAAACCTGTCTGTCTCCAGGCACTACAGTCGTCTGCAAGGCATTCCACATACCGAGATTAATGTTGGCTGCTTTCCTGGCAGGTTTGCAGTTCTAAGGTAGTTCTAAGGTGCTTGATTATAAGGTATCAAATAAAACCAGCATTTGCAAAAATGACATACATTAAATTAAATATATTGTTTTGAGAGACTATTCGTGGAGGGACGACTTTCCAGTGAGCAGACTGCATCGTGAGATTGGACTGTATGTGAAAGAGCTATATTTGTTCTCTGCAACCCTTTGATTTCAAACAACTCGAAAGAGAGTCAAAAATGTTACAATTTGAACTAAGCAATTTCAAGAGGCGATTTCACATATGCAATCCAGAGGCCTTCGTGCAAACTCCTACAATTGCAATGATTCCGTTATCTCATTTCAGCTGCATAGCATACTCATTTCAAAAACACTGTGCCCCCTCACCTCAACATTTGGTGCACAGAATAAGCCAAGAGCCTTGTCAAAATAGGCAGTGCGGGGGAACCCTGATAGCTACATTAAAGAGCTACATCTTAAACATGTAGAATGCAGCCTTGTATTTCTCACTTCAAAGACCAGATTACACCCGCTAATGTTTGAAACAACATTTCGTGTTATTTCCTTTTCCTTGAAGTTGTAGCTATCCTCGACGAGAGGGTGCCACATTACGACACAGCCCAATTTTATACATTCAGGATTTACTTATTTTTGCATTGCTTAAACCAGTGCTTTTTTTTCTGGGGGGACTCAGAGGTATACATACCCCTGAACATTTTGTGAATCTTTGTACTTTTGTCCATTTACTGTATTTATTTCCCCCGATTTGAACTATAAAATGGTGATTTCATTAAGTCAAAATGAGAGTACCCCTTAACGTTGTTGTTTATTTTTTTGGGGGGGGGGAGCACTGACTTAAACCTGCATTCACACAATGTTCGTCACTGTAAACTATTGCAGCTTCCTTACTGCAAACTTTATTTCCACTTCAGTCCATTAAAAAAAAGCCACTGCTGAAATAATCTCTTTTTCATTGGATACAGATATTATGTCTCTCTTCTTCCATCTCTGTGCTGGTTCCCAGTTCCCACTTGCCTTAATGTCACTTGTCGATTTCTGGCTATGGGATGTCTCTAAAAAAATGGCATTTCTGTGGAGCATTAACTAATGTCAGACCAAACATCTCCCTCCTTGCATGTGTCTAGTGACAGTGGAGGTTGCAATTTGCGGGGCGAAGCTTTGTAAATGCTAATATGGTTTGAAGCTCAGCATTATTTTTTAGGTGATGGGGGCTTTCTCTCCCTCAACAATATTTTGCCACTGCTTCAAGCAGAGTAGCTTAGAAACATTTTCCTTCTTAACTCCAGAATGTCACAACAGAAACAATGCATTCTTGGGGAGAAAAGATGGTTGCCCTCATTGACCAGGACTTCAAACCAGGTCTAGAATACTCAACCCTATGTCTGTAAAATACAGAAGGTCTTGCCAAAGCCATTGGCAAGGTGGAGAGGGAAGCATGGAGATCTTCCACATGATGGTGGTCATTTGTATCATGAGATCTTCAGTACAGGATCAGGGATGTCCAGGTAAGGTAGACTGTATCCACTCCCATTTTTATCCTCTGCACAGTGCCTACCACACTGCTAGTACTGGAGAAAGCTTACATATGAATTAAAGATTCTAAAAGAGAGCCCTCAGAAGCATTTGTGAATTGCTTCCCAAACACACCAATGCCCTACTGTCACTGGTCAAGCCATTCCTTGAGGAACAGATCTTCAGTGAATTTCCTTAATTCCCCTTTAAAGTCATCCGAGATGTTGACCATCACTACAGTTAGTAGGAGCAAATCCCATAGTTTAGTGATGTGTGAGAAGAAGAGCTTCCTTTTCTCTGACCTCCCTCTTCCATCATTCAGCTTTGCTAGATGATCTTGGTTTCTAATTTTATGAGTACTGCTGTGCCAAACCTTTTTCTCCATTTTGAAACCATTCTCTGTGAGGTGCCTTGAGTGCTTTTTCTTTCATTCCACAAATCATTTCATCAGTGAGAGATGGGTGCCCGTGCTTCAATCAAAGCCCAGGGGAATATTTCATGAGGTAACACCTTCCATAGAGCTTTTTTAGACCAGAAAGGGAGGCTGCAGAGTGCTGGAAATATGTTTACTGGGAAACACACAAACACACCACACAGGCACCTCAGAACAATAAAGTAAACTCAAAATTCTGTACCCAACAAAAATTCTAAATACATTCTGATTTGCATTGAGAATGAAGCATCAAAATGGAAGCATCTTTCACAGGGTAAGGAAACTTTTGAAAAACTGGATGGGTTTTTGGCACAGCACTAACTATGTGGGAGAGCACCCTGTCTACTTTCCCCATAATTTCCCTGCTCACCTTTCATCTGAATTTGAAAGCCCTAAACAATGAAGTTGCTCCAACCCTTTAGTAATGTTGGTTGTCCTTTTTCATAATTTTTCCAGCTCTGCAGCACCCTTTGTGAGGTGTGCTAACCAGAACTGTGCACAGCACTCCAAGTGAAGTCAGACTATAGATTTGTATAAAGGCATTATGATATTGGCACAGCAGTTTTATTTTCAATTCCTTTCCTAATGATCTCCAACACGGAGTTCACCTTTTTCACAGCAGCTGCACATTGCGTCGACATTTTCATTGATTTCTCCACCACAACCCCCCTTTCCTGGTAAGTTACTGCCAGCTCAAACCCCATCAATGTATATGCGAAGCTTATATTTTTTTTATTTTTTGCCCTAGTGTAGCTAACTTTATGTATGTATGATGGTGTTGGTGATAGAATAGCTGAACTGTCTCACAAATTTTGGCCTTAGTCTTCCCGCATTAGCATGTCTATGTGACCGAGCTACTGTCAAGATGCATAACACTTAGGAAGGGATGTTTGGGAACACAATAGTCCTATGTTGTCATCACTAGCTGTTCAGGAGAAAATTTGTTGATTAATTAAAGCAATCCAAGTAAAATGCTGGAAATGATTGTGGGTGCATCCTCCCAGCTTGTTTGGCAGACCAAGTGCATGAGGGAACAACTTGTTTCCTTGTGAAAGGAGCAGAGGCATCAAATATGGGCTTATATGAAGAAATGAAATCCACAAATCACTAATTTCTGGGGAACTGGAACTCAGTGCAAATGCTCATCGTTGCATCTGCATTTATTTGGAATATAACCCTCTTTGAGCAGACTGGTTCTTAGCAATCCTTTCTGCTGCTGGAGGTGCTAGCTCTATGAAGACAACTCTGGGAAAATTATGCTGTGCCTCCTGCCAATCGGACAACCAGGAATAAAATGTCATCCCTCACCTCTCCTACATGCACATGAACACATGAAACAAAGCTCTGCAGCAATGTGCATTAGAATTTTAAACGAAACAACCATGGCATTCCAATGCACAAGTAGCTAGGAAGCCGATCAGAACTTTCCCACAGTCAACTTTTAATCCAGCTTGTCTTCCTAAAATGCTTTCTTACATTTCAGATTTATCAGTTTTGCTAAGTGAAGGTTACTTGTCCATTCTGATAAAATATTATCCTGTGAACTGCAAAGTACTCATATCTGCTTTCAGTGTGGGAGGTACGACTTTCTTTTTCCATCTTGGTCCCAGTCAAGGTCATGCTATGTAGACCATACGACGCCTCCCTAACATTGTTGTAGCTCCAGTATCCTGAACAAGGCTAATTGTCTTCCTCCCCTTCCATTTTTTTCCCTCCCAACCCCACCCCCATAAACCACCACCACTTACAGCTGTCTGCCTCACTACTCACAAGCACTCACAAATGATCTAATCACATTTATTCTCCAGACACCAACCGTCTCTCACGGGGCAACAAGACGACTTCAGCAAAGGTCACTTTTTGCTTTGTTGGAGAGTTCTTTTTGTTAGCAATAGTGTAAGCACAACCTTGTCGGTGTCTCTTATGCACACACACACACACACACACACACACACATCTTTTGGGTCACATACTTTTTGCCATACTTTTTCATTAAATGGAAAACACTTGGCCAGCCACTGTGTTATTTTTATTTCAAGAGAAGAATTTTCCCTGGCTTGCTGTGAAGTCTGTGATAATTTTTCATTGGATGTCCCCGCACCTGCCCACAATTTTTAAAATTGATTTCTTTAACTGCTTCAAGGAACTTCAGCTGATGGATAGATTATATGTTTGGATCTCTCTCTCTCTCTCTCTCTCTCTCTCTCTCTCTCTCTCTCACACACACACACACACACACCCTATTAACCAGTTTGGGCTTAAACCAACATAAAAATGGAAATTTGGAGTTGGTCCTCAGACAAAGCATGTGAGTGTTTTTGAGGGAATAATTGTATAGAATTCCTGAGGGAGATTTAGTATGTTCTCTGCTTCCTATGTTTTAGGCCCTGGGCCCAAACATTCAGAACATTAGCAAATCCTGTGTGTCAATCATGGCTAAAATCAAGAGCTCTGCTTGCGTCCTTTCTGTTGAATTATTCTTCTGCTTACAAATGGTTGGGAAAAACAAGGTGACTTCAAATGCACCGTCAGGGTGTTTTAAATGACCATCTGGTGGTATCCGAAACCCTGTTAGCGCTGTGATTCAGAAGCATTTTTAAAAATATATCCCTGAAAACATGTTAAGAATACTCTTGAGAGTTCCCATTCATATCCACTTAAGTGAATAGATAAACAGGATCTACCTAACCTAATTGGGAATAAAAATCAATACGGCTTCCTCTTTGCCTGTCAGCTATATCCCGTTCCTTAGGCTGCATATTGCTTGAGCTACAAACAATTTAGTAGAAACCTCCACATAAGCTTCCAATTTATTCTGTTCATCCCTTGGTCACAGCCATCAGTTTAGTTTAATAAACGGACAAAACCACAGGAGAACATCGCATTAGAAGAAAAGCGATGGCTAAGTGCATTTTGTATTTTGAAAGGTCCAGCTTGGTGAATATGGCCATAGCCTTTTCAGCTATTTTGTTTGTTTGAAGTTGCTACTGTTGCTGCAAGAAAGTTCATACAAAGAGTTATGAAAATGTCTGCACATTGTCTTTAGACTGGTCCCTTAAGTGGTGAGTTTTATGCCAATACACACACACACACACACACACACAAACACACCCTATGGGCTAGGCTACTCTGGGCCAGAAGGCCCTGTCCACAGGTTCCATCGAGCCACCAGAATTTTTAGGACCTCTTTGATGTACCTATGGAAGGGGACAAAATTTGATTCAGTTCACATTTATAGGTGAATGGGCATAATTTGCACATTCAAAAACAATGCATGAACAAAACAGCTATCCATCTAAATTCACACTTCTCCAAATCTTGCAATGCAGTTCTCCAGCAGAGTAATGTGTACAAAAATGAACATACAGTCGTACTTTGGATCTCGAACACCTTGGCTCCCGAACAAATTGGCTCCCGGACAATTGAAACCCCAGAAGTGAGTGTTCAAGTTTTCAAATGTTCTTTTGGAAGCTGAATGTCTGACGGGGCTTCCATGGCTTCTGATTGGCTGCAGGAAACTCCAAAACTTTGGTTTTGGAAGTCAAATGGACTTCCAGAATGGATTCCATTTGACTTCCAAGGTACAAGTGTGCTAGGATCAAATGTTCATTAAAAAAATAGTACAGATAGCGTATACAGTGGTACCTCGGGTTACAGACGCTTCAGGTTACATACGCTTCAGGTTACAGACTCCGCTAAGCCAGAAATAGTACCTTGGGTTAACAACTTTGCTTCGGGATGAGAACAGAAATCGTGCTCCGACGGCGCGGCAGCAGCAGGAAGCCCCATTAGCTAAAGTGGTGCTTCAGGTTAAGAACAGTTTCAGGTTAAGAATGGACCTCCAGAACGAATTAAGTACTTAACCCAAGGTACCACTGTACATTAAGGGAAATTGCATTGGAGAAATGCATATATCAGGCATTATTGCAGACAAAACTCTACAGTCAGGAGAAATTCACACTAAAATGCTGGTGAATTTTCATGAGGATTTCTTAAAAGAAAATAAATTGTGGGGGAAATGTGGGGAACTGAATTTAAGACTAGAAAATGGAGAGAAACCAAAATTGACAGATTTATTCATACCTAGATACAGCTACAACTTTTGGCAAACCCCGGCTAATAAAACTGATATTCAATGCTAGAAGCAACAGTGTAAACAACCTCTTGAAATGAGGACTTCTTGATCCCAGTTGTACATATGACTTATTACTTCTGAAAAAATATATTTCTTGAAACATTGTTTTATAGTAAGGTAAGGCTAGCTTTGTGTACTTGCAGCAGATACTATTACAGAGCCCTGGTAGCATGTGTCATTATTATTATTTTTTAAAAGAAAACATTTTATTTTTCGGTTGCTTAAAGTTACTTGTTCATACTATCTGCATAATGAATTGTCCTCTTGGAGGCGATAAATTATTTATTAGAGTAATGAACAGATCAATCAGGGCAGCCATGTAGCTGCAACACAGAGCTTTTGGCAAAGTGGGGTCTGGATGTTTACATTTATCACCAGAAAGCCTTGACTTTGATATAGACCTTTGAGAGGCATTTATTAATCATGATCTCATTACAGTTTGGGGTAGACTAATAGCTTTTTATTTGTCAGAACAGTGTCTGATGATTTAGCACTGTTGTCCAAAAGTACAGGCTTGGTTCTGCTATTTAACCTTCTGTACAAGTTTTGAAGATCGTCTTGTATCCATTTAGGGAAAGGATGCTATCCCTGCCTGGCCTCTGCCAGGCACTCCAATGGCATCTGTTTAGCAGGAACAAATGCAAGGTGTGAATGCTTGAACACAGAAAACCTCATCTGAGAAAACACCTTCAAAACATACATCTGAGTTGCAAGAATGCACAGTGGACCTATGCAAGACTATGCAAATACAAGCAGGCTCAATGCTGTCAGTAGGTGCATTGGGGCAAAACAAGCAGACTGCATTGGTTAAGACTATTGAGGGAAGGAAAACACTTTCTCTACCTCAGGCGAGAAATGGGGATCATCAGGAGCAAGGAGAACAACTTAGCCACCAATCAAATTTCTTCGCCACCTTCACAACCATGGAGTAAGCCAGTGTGGTGGTGTGGTTAAGAGCAGTAGACTCATAATCTGGTGAACTGGGTTCATGTCTCTGCTCCTCCACATGCAGCTGCTGGGTGACCTTGGGCTAGTCACACTTCTCTGAACTCTCTCAGCCCCACTCACCTCACAGAGTGTTTGTTGTGGGGGAGAAAAGGAAAGGAGAATGTTAGCCGCTTTGAGACTCCTTCGGATACTGATAAAGCGGGATATCAAATCCAAACTCTTCTTCTTCTTCTTCTTGGACATTAGCAATGTCTTCTTGGACATTAGCAATGTCTTCTTGGACATTAGCAAGCATTTACCAATGTTTGATTACCTTTGCTGGGAGTTTGTTCTCTACCTGTGCTCAAACTGTCTCCTTTATCTCTTCACTGCTCTTTGCTCTGGGGTAAACCACAGAGCCTTCTGAACTTGGTAAAGGACTCTCAGAGGAAAGTGTGTCAGCCACCCAGGTCATTGGCCTATTCCACAGATTAACCGGATATGTGACAGAGGAGCCAGCCATGTCAACAGAAAAAAATAAATCCCCAGGGCCCTCTGAAAACCAATTAGATCAATTAGTCTCTGCGGCAGACCATTTTAATATACCCTCCCCCTTCCAATCGCAGAGAAAAATGCCACTGGGTATCTAAAACTCACCAGGAGGTGATCTGATCATGACACAGTGACAGTTTTAATGCCCCTACAATTTCAGATCACCTCCTGCCCACGCTATTGTATGCATTTTTTACAAATTTCAAAGGCTATTTGTGTTTCAGTTTGCACATCTGTCAAAAAATTGCGAATTAGGGAGTTTCTTACAAAAATACAAACAAAATCGATTTTCTCCCCATCCATAGGTAGTGAGTAGGGACGCGGGTGGCACTGTGGGTTAAACCACAGAGCCTAGAACTTGCCGATCAGAAGGTCGGTGGTTCGAATCCCCATGACGGGGTGAGCTCCCGTTGCTCGGTCCCTGCTCCTGCCAACCTAGCAGTTTGAAAGCACGCCAAAGTGCAAGTAGATAAATAGGGGAAGGTAAACGGCGTTTCCGTGTGCTGCTCTGGTTCGCCAGAAGCGGCTTAGTCATGCTGGCCACATGGCCTGGAAGCTGTATGCTGGCTCCCTCGGCCAATAAAGCGAGATGAGCGCCGCAACCCCAGAGTCGGTCATGACTGGACCTAATGGTCAGGGGTCCCTTTACCTTTACCTTTATTGGTAGTGATGATAGCAAACACTCTCAAGTCAGAAAACAGCCTATAGATTTGATTCTGTCCCCTTACCCTGAGGTTTTAGTCCTTACTTGTAAGGGGGAAATGAAGAGGAAGCTGACTCTTCAAGCCAAACCCAGTGATCTGACAGCTCTAGACCAAACTGATGCTCAATGGATGTTGCTTCCAAGAACATGCAATAGGGAACACAGCCTTAATTACTTCCACAACCAAAAAATGAATAAAGGAAGCCATGGGGTGTGGAAACCATAGTTATTTCAGGTCCTGGCATCAGATATTATGGATCCCAGGTGTAGCTCCTCAAAATACCTGCCAAAGCAACTGCTTCACAGTCTAAATATTCTCAGAACTGTGCATATTACTCTGGGAACAGGCCCAACTCTTTCAGAATATGGCACCAAGCCCTTAAGAGTGGGAAGATACATATTAGTCACATTAAACATCTTTTAGAGCTTATTAGAGAGAGAGAGGGAGCTGGGATTTAAGATAAGTGTGTGGTTAGAAAACTCATCTAAATACACCTCTATCTGAAAGGTGAAACAGTGTGTACTATATCGCTTGAAAGCAATGAGTGGGAATTAGTAGCTATGCCACAGGCTTACAAATTATTCAGATCAGATTTGGCAGCGCGCTCATTGGAAAAAAGCATGCTACAGAAGGAAATTCAGTGAAGAAATTCCATTAAGCCAGCCCAATGCTGTTAGGTCTCAGCCACAGTCACAATGTTATGCCCTGCAAGGCTCCCAGAACAGAATCCAGCCAATGGGAATAAATTGATTTTAAAAGGCAGGTGAACTGTCTGAGATGATCTGTAGGCTGCATTGATGAATGTCAGTTACATTTGTTTGTGAACTGCATTTATTTTAGAAGGGTAAAAGGCAAGGACCTTTCATCTGGCTTCCACTCTGAACAGCAACAATGGGGGGGGGGGGACTCAGGCCCAATGGCTGAAGGCATCTCCCCAAGCCTCTCGATCCTGCGTGCAAGATTCTGACCACAACACACCTTTTCCCAGACCACATCAATCACTGTTTCTGCTCTGCACCATCTTAAAGTATGTTTGCCTAGCTGAAAGGTCTTTCTGAACTCTGGTGATGCATTTTGCTTGCATGGGTGGAGAATGGAGAGATGTGAAAGTGTCTGGATTTTATTTTTGTATTATTATTATTATTATTATTATTATTATTACTACATAGCCTCCAATATTTCTCTAATGAAAATAGGGATTTCAACAACAACAACAACAACAACAACAACAACAACAACAACAACAACAACATTGTTTCCTTATGTATGCCCCACCCATCCAACTGGGTTGCTCCAGCTACTCTGAGTGAATTCCAGCATATATAAAAACATAATAAAACCCTAAACATTAAAAAAAATCCCTATACAGGGCTGCCTTCAGATGTCTTCTAAATGTTGTTGAGTTACTTTTCTCCATGGCTCAGAGGTCACATAACTCCATACCCTCCAACATTTCACTGATGAAAATAGGGATGCTCTAAGGAAACGTGGGACATTTCAGGATCAATTCAGAAAGTGGGACAGCTTCTGTAAATCTGGGTCTGTCCCTGGAAAATAGGGACACTTGGAGAAGAAGAAGAAGAAGAAGAAGAAGAAGAAGAAGAAGAAGAAGAAGAAGAAGAAGAAATTTCTCTGTAACATAGCCACTTGTAAAGCCAGTGTGGTGTAGTGGTTAAGAGAGGTGGACTCATAATCTGGTGAACCGGGTTTGATTCCCCGCTCCTCCACCTGCAGCTGCTGGGTGACCTTGGGCTAGTCACACTTCTTTGAAGTCTCTCAGCCCCACTCACCTCAGAGTGTTTGTTGTGGGGGAGGAAGGGAAAGGAGAATGTTAGCCGCTTTGAGACTCCTTAGGGTAGTGATAAAGAGGGATATCAAATCCAAACTCTTCTTCTTCTTGTAAAGGGGAAAAAAGATGTTACTCCCCACTTTTGCTTTCTGTTCCCTCTACTTCCTACCCTTCATACCTTCATATGAAAATGAGTTTGGTCTAGTGCTGAAAATAGAAGCTTGGAGAGCATTCATACAAATTTGAGCTTTCATATGATCTGGAACACAGTGACAAATAAATGTTTTCATAAATAAATAAGTGCCCTGGAGGAGGGGATAGCTGGTTTTAACCCTGAGCAGGAGAACTCCTGCAAGGTGAGATGAAGACACACATCTTCTTGCAGATTCCACTTATCTCCATATAATTCTGAATGCCTTTTCTTCCATAAGGGATTCAATTGTGGTGAGCAATATTAAACTGAAATGATGAAGGTTTCTTTCTTTGCGTGAAGCTTTTCCAGGAACACAGGCATTCTTCTTAAACATATCCACAACCCCCTTCATGTTTTGTTTCTCTGTTTCCAAACCCATCAAACATGTCTTGTTTTTTCAAACATAATGTGAGCAGTAACCTTCACATGAAAGCTGAGTGACACACTCCTCAGTTTGCTCCTGTTGTGTTGGTGCAAGATACATTCCCATTAGCATTTGGCTGTAGACCTAAGTAGGCGGAAGACCTCTCTCGCTCCTCCCCAAGCCTGCAAAAGGATTAGAATGCACACACAGACATCATATGAATCAGAGACCCCAAAAAATAAAAATAAAACATCCCTCGTGCTGGTTAACTGAGATAAAAGCATAATTTATATGTGCCACATCACAGCCACTCCCCTCTATCTCTAAGCTTTAACTTAACTAGGGAATTAGCATGACACTGCCTGTTTCCAATAAGCTTGTGCCCATTTCATTGTACTAGCCCCTGAAAAGAAATATTTTTTAAAAAATTAAATGATGCCTGTGGCACATCTGATATCAACGATGCAGTATGACTGAAATTATAGACCTGTTTTTCACACACCGAAGCAGCCTCCTTCCATTTGCTCATGAGTAAATCACTGGGGCTGAAATCACACATCAGCTTTCAGAATGAGGCAACTTGATGGGAGTTCTTTTGGCTACAGTTTGCCAAAGTTCAGTTTGACCCTGAAGCGTATAATCAATGGACCATCCTCCATCCCTTCAGAATGCAAGTGATTCAGCCCTCAGGGAAAATTTGCACTCTGTCAAAATTGCACACGCTGTTGTTGTTGTTGTTTTTAGAGACCTAGTTAGGACCGTATCAACGTGTCTAAAGAGAAAGCCAACTCGTGCTTCAATGGAAAGAAACTGAGAGCACCAATCTCTCTTCTTTTCCACATGAATAAACAGCTAGAGATGAGATCACATGGGAGTTTTGGGATGGAAACAAGCCAAATCACACTTTACTCTAAAATAAGTCAATGACACATTGGTCTCCTGAGTATGCTGTTGAGTTGGCAGGAGAAGGAAGGAGTAATTCTGCCTTATACTACCTTGCACCGTGGGTTGGTGTTGTTCAGGTACACCTATAATTCATTTTCTGAGTTACCAAGAGACAAGGAAAAACTTCCCAATCACTCAGCAATTCACTGCATTTAATGGGGCTTATTCCTGGGTATGTGTGTACAGTCTTGCAATTTCGCTCTATCATTTCTCACTATATGCCTAGTTCACTTGACTATCTTAAGGGGACAGTTACTAATGCCTTCCATTGATGGTTCGAATAATCCAAAAAAGTTTCATCCATAACTGATTTGTGATAGCTTTTCTCCTGCAGAAACAAACTGTCATAAGACTTACAAATGTCACAGAGTTTGGGCAATTATGGATTTACCCTGCACAGGCAAAACATTCAAGGAACGGTGAAGGCATTTTGATGACCGTACATGTTTTTCAGGCTACTGAGGTTCACCTAAAGCTACCTTTCAAGACAAACATAGAGATCACTGCTTGGGCAAAACATCTGAGGAATCCTGAGAGAAGCAATATATTTTCTATAAAGATTTCTGAAACATTTTAGTGGGAACTTGGCAAATCCCTGCAACCAAGATGCTCGGCATATTCAAGAATTCACAATGGAAAGAATCGTATTGATGAAAAGTTTTATGCTGCCTTTTCTATTCTGTCTTATGGAATTGTTTTTATTATATTTGATCTGTATCTTAATGTATTTTTAAAAGACATTTTTATTGATGCAAACCACTCTTACTGGTGATGGGCCAATCAATCAATCAATCTGCTTGGGTGCCCTATGCTCCGCTAACAAATTTTAAATGTATAATTAATGGTGGTGTTCTTATTAGAGGTAAGCAAACTGACTTTTCTGTTGCTTATTGGGAGGTATATGTGCCAGCTTCCTGTTTGTTTTTCCTCAATAAAATATTTAGAGAGCAAAAACAATGTGTAAACTGAGTGTCCTTTTCTCGACACACATATTTATAAAATGTTAAAAAGGATTTGCTTACTCACTGACTGTGAACTCCCTGTTCTTTGTTATATCACTGAGAAGCTTTGTTTTCTTCTTCTTCCGAGTAATGAGTTCATTCATTCTTTCCCGATACAGGTATCTTCTCATCTGTAAAATCATATTATTGAAAAAAATCTGTCTGTTGAAATACTGATATTCCCCTCACCCTTTTAACTAGAGGACATTGGAAGGTTTTATATACTGCATAGTCTGGGAAATACCCCAAAATTAAGAAAATAAATACATTTTTGCCTGGAGAGATCAGACAAAGAGACAAATCACAAATAAGTGTTTTGGGTAAACTAGGGCCATAATTTTATTTAGTAAGAACTGTGCAGGGCTTCACTAAAAACTCTCAAGCCTACACCCTATTCTTTCCTGCAGTAACCTACCCTCACTGATCTCACATCTCCAGGCAAGTGCAGCAGGTTGGACCCCCAAACTATCCATGCCCCATTGCACAGGTCAACCGGTCCTTCGTAGCAAGTTCTGAAAATCCCCAAGCATCTGTAAGGTGCCTCTGAGAGCGCAGCAGATTTCTAGCTATCCCTGGGACTCAGCTATGCAGCTGCAAATAAAACGTTTCAAGTGTGTTGTAAAGTGCATTATACAAATGTGACACTAGATGGTGATGGTGGGCTGTGGCAAATTCAATATATTTTTCAAAACGTTTTGTAAAAAAGCATTCTCAAAACGTTTTTATATGTGTCTAGATTCCACCCTGGTCTGCCCACACACCTCTGTCCATTGCAGCCATCTAATGAGCTATTTAAAAATAAGAGTCCCATCAAGGACTAGCTGAAGCCAAAAGGAATCAACTGTAAGAAGCCACAGAATACTTTTGACTTTGGCCAGCTACTTGAAGGGGTGGTCTTTGTTTTTTTTTAAGGCTTTATTTTTATTTTCAAGTTACAAATTAAGGAATTTTGTTCCATTTTTTTTTTTAAAGCAACACATTCCTATCGAAGTTACTGGCCTACCGTTAAAAGCTAATGGTTTGTTGTTTGAAATTTAGCATTTGCCACGGATTGCTGGAAACAGAGTTTCCAAAAAATAATTTGTGCATGATTTCTTTAATTTCTTAATAGTATGCTTGATTTCAGGGTTATAGATCACTTGCCTGTGGTGGAGGGTTCCCCTTAAATAGCAAACAAAGCCATTCCATCCAAAATTGAATTGCCGATATGCCTTCCTCAGATCTGGTCTATTAATTCATTTTCTGACCCACATGACCATTCCTGTATGATTTTATAAAATCTCTTGGTTGAATCAATTTCAGCAAATCAATCAATCAATCAATCAATCAAACAAACAAACAAACAACAGTTCTTTGAAGGGATAGGAAACTGCTGTCTAAGCTTGAGCTAATATGTTTATATAGGAGCAGAATAAAATGCATGTGTGAATTCACCACCAAGGGTTTTATGCAATAGGTAATTTTGGTTTTCTGGTAGAAAAGTGCTTAGCAAGAGCTGAGCTCCAGTAAAGCAAAACAAGAAGTAGTCTTTCTTCAGAGTCAAAGAAAAATGAATTTGCTTTGCTGTTTCTCTCCAAATCTATTTTCGTCCCTTCACAGCCTAAGAATGTCTATCCCTCAAGACCAAATAACAAATGAACTGTAGTAGAGATCAACCTCTTATGTGCAATATAGCCGAAAGAAAATTGGATCTCTTCAGTCCTGACACTTTGCATTCTTTGTAAAATGGAACCCTACAGCAACAGCAGGTAGAAAGATTGACCCATCTACTGCCTCTTTTTATCTGCCCGCCCCCCGCCCCTCAATTCGGTTCATATACAAACATTTTTTAAAGTGCCCTTATTTGCAACACTTGAACCCTTCCTCCTGTCCTCCACCCAACCAAACCAGATTTTGCTCTATTTGAATTTTCAACTTGAAGTTGAATGGAAAAGGGGATGGGAAATCTAATTGGCGGACTACCACTTATAACTACAGTTCATCCAGGGAGAGGCAGATTGGGGGTGGGGCTTTGCATGCGTTGCGAGCTTAAAATGCTGCAATGTTGTTTTCCCCCACTGCATTTCAAGTCACGTTGGCATGGTGTTGTATACATCAGTAAGGTTTGATGTGTTTCTTAATCACCAGCTGTTAGCAGAGGGGAGCAGGGATGCAGTGGCATAGCTTGGGGGTCTGGGGGCCATGACCTCAGGCACAAAATGTTGACGGGGTGCAACCAGGGGGGAAATGTTTATCAAAATTCATTTGGCAGTATAAAAAACCAAGAATCAAACACAAACTCCTAACTGATAAAATATATAGAGAGAGAGGTGGACTGGCATTACCTGATTTAAATTTATATTACGATGCCGTCTGCCTAAACTGGCTAAAAGATTGGATTGTGCTAAAAGATGGAGATTTGCTGGACTTAGAAGGATTTAATTATCGCTACGGATGGCATGCTTATTTGGTGTATGAAAAAAGGAAAGTGCATAGGGGATTTATGAATCATGTTATAAGAAAATCACTATACAAAACATGGGTAAAATATAAGAATCTTCTGGAACCAAAAACACCATGGTGGGCTTCTCCTTTAGAAGCAATTACAATAAAAAAGAAAAATATGGAACGAGGTTGGGCCACATATAAGGATTTGATAAAGGAAAAAGATAATAAATTGATATTAAAAGACTATGAGGAAATCAAACAACACCTAACAGGCTGGATCCAGTATCATCAACTGCATGAAGTGTTCAGGGCAGATAAGAAAAAAAGGTTTTTTAAAAGAACCTTCATTGTTTTTAATATTCTTTTGGGAGCCACCCGGAGTGGCTGGGAAAACCCAGCCAGATGGGCAGGGTATAAATAAAGAAGAAGAAGAAGAAGAAGAAGAAGAAGAAGAAGAAGAAGAAGAAGAAGAAGAAGGTGGCATTGGATACCTCTTCTTGATGTTGTCATATATGCAACATAATATGGCACAGTTCTGAGGTGGCAAAATAGACTAAAGCACTTTAGACTGCCAGGGTGGGGGTGTGTGCATCACATTGCTTCCTTCTATATAATCCCCCCCCCAAAAAAAATGAGTTGGATCCAGTCCACCCATTCAGATAGTGTAAGGCTCCATCAGCAGGAGTGAAGCTTGTCTCCAACCCAATAACTCCTCCTTGGAGGGATAAATCAGGCATAGCTGAGAAGAGGCTCAGCTAAAACTTACGTTTCCAACGCACTCATTTTTATTCATAAGTTACTTTCACAGGAGTTGCCTTCAAAAAAGAGGACATTCTCCCTCACCTGCAGTCTGAAATAGTGCAGTCCACCTCCTCACAATTCTACTGCCTCATTTTGCTGCCTGCTTTTGTTTCTCTAAACCTTGCCTGACATTTTGACTCAACTGAGAATATGTTAGCTTGCTACAGGAAAGCTTATCGCATCCCCACTCCAAGATAATGTGGAATGTTTTCAAAACTTTGGAGGGACAATGGTAGCTTCTCATGGTAAAGCATCAAGAATAAGCACTTAAGTAAAGAGATGAAATATCTTTGACCTTCACTATGCATTTCATTAGCAGTAGAAGATACTCAGGTCAAATGGCTTTTCATTTCAAAGCAGCGGGTCATGCCAAACATAAAACGCACATTGGTGTAGAGAGACACATTTTATGGATGAGCTCTTTTCTTTGATGTACTGTTTGAAAGTCACACTTGCTTCCAGATAAAAATAAAATAATCACCCTTATTACTATAGAACAATCTTCTTTTTTAAAAGTCCTCTCTTTTCCCGAGTTTATTTTATCTTTCCATCCCATGCATTTTAATGCTACCCATAATTTGAAAATAAGACTTAGATTTAATAGTAGTGTAGTTGCTTTAAAGAGTCTTAAGCACTTCACCAACATCATCTTGGCATGTTTTACAACATTCCTGTAAGTTAAAATGGTACAGTGGTACCTTGGGTTAAGTACTTAATTCGTTCCAGAGGTCTGTTCTTAACCTGAAACTGTTCTTAGCCTGAAGCATCACTTTAGCTAATGGGGCCTCCTGCTGCTACCGCGCCGCCACCGCACGATTTCTGTTCTCATCCTGAAGCAAAGTTCTTAACCCGAGGTACTATTTCTGGGTTAGTGGAGTCTGTAACCTGAAGCGTATGTAACCCGAGGTGCCACTGTATTGCTGTCCCCATTTCACAGATGAGTGGACTGAAGCTGTGTGGCAAAAGCTCTCTTCAGATATTTGATATGACAGTGAATATATGAAGAGAAACCAGTGCATAGACTCCACCTGTGCCACCAGGTTCATTGCCCTCCACAAGTTGGAGGGCAGATCTCTGGAGTGGGCAGCCTGCGGTACCTGTGCATGTTCCCCTTGATTTACCAGGGTTGTGACATACCTACAGTGGCTGGCTGCTGCTTCTTCTCCTGGTGCAGAGGGGAAGGTGGGTTGAAGCAGCCTCCCACCAGTGATGGTGCCAAGAGGAAGTGGAGGAAGAGCCACCACCCACTGAGCTTCACTGTTGTCATGTCCAACTCTATCCCCAGCTCCTCACAACGTATTGACGTCCCACACACAGGATGTCATGACATGTGCAACAATACACATGCAACAGCAGGACGTCACAACACCATGAGTGTAATGTCCCCCACTCCCTCATCACCCTCACAAGTTGTCACCTCTGTTCCTGGTGGACCTATGTTGGCAAGGAGCTCCATAGGCAGCTGGTAAAGGTCAGCTGAACCTTAGACGCATGTAGGACCACACAAAAAATGACCCATCAGAAGACCTCCATGACTGAGGCACAGCATGAAGAGTCAAGATGATTAGGACTTTGTGAATTGCAACAAGAACCTTGTGGACTAATTATACGTACTTTGCCAAACCTTTATTAGGCATCACATGTATAGGCCATCATAAAACATCCATATATAAAAATTTTAAATATATACAAATAAACAGCCATGTACGATATGTAACAAAAGGATTTTCATTGGAATTTCTTCCTGCTAAATAGTGCCATTCACCAATTTAAGAGATACTATTGACAAAAACTCAGCTACCTTGCAGTTACTTCCAGGTTACCGTCAGACAGCTAGAATCTGATGTTTTCATCGTGCCGTGATGTTAGACTACCCCAAAAATGGGATAGCATGTGTTTGTGTAGCTGGTTGTACAATGGACAGTAGAAAAGACTATGTCCTACAGCTTCTGGCACATTCAAAGAACATCCACAATGTCTATCATTTCCGGGGATGTTTGAATATCTGCCCTTGACAAAAGCCAAAGGGAAACGGTTTAGTCGGACTAACATAAAGGCCCTGCATTGGACTGGAATTATTAATTTTGAAATATGTGACCCTGTTATCTGTTGTATTTAAATCATAGAACTTGGGTGAGCAAATTTCATTTACAGCTGATCTGATGTTTTGTTTTTCAATGTCCCTTAATCTAGTTTGAATATTGCGATAAATATATTGCTCACTTGAATTATACAAGCGTTCCAAGTCAATGCGAATAGAATTTGCTATGTAAGAGTTGGAACCATCTGGATTTATAAGAGTCCTTAAGAGAGTCCTTAAGAGAGCAAACTTGAAGGCTGGCAACAAAAATGGCAATGAAACTAGTATTTTATAGTGCTAGCCCACACCCAGTATTCCATTGTGTGTATACCTAGTTTTGCACACAGAACTGCACACAAGTCTCATACTTGATTAAACTTGGGAGCCTCAGTTATGTCTCAAGAAACTTGAGTTTATCTTATCTAAACCACTATTATATGCTTGTAGAAGAAGAAGAAGAGTTTGGATTTGATATCCCACCTTTCACTCCCTTTAAGGCGTCTCAAAGCTGCTAACATTCTCCTTTCCCTTCCTCCCCCACAACAAACACTCTGTGAGGTGAGTGGGGCTGAGAGACTTCAAAGAAGTGTGACTGGCCCAAGGTCACCCAGCAGCTGCATGTGGAGGAGCGGAGACGCGAACCCGATTCTCCAGATTACGAGACTACCGCTCTTAACCACTACACCACACTGGCTCTCAATATTGTATCCATACTGGGATCCCAAAAAGTAGCTGGGACTACACTTTAGCTTGAAAAATCTGAATAGCAACTGGTATAAATTGGTTACCTTCCTGAAAATAAAAGTGAACTACTGCTAAAGAGGTACACTTTGTCTATTTTATACACTTGTGCGATGGTTTGACCAACCTAAATTGCTCTGGAATAAAATTCTGAGATATCTGTGCATCTTTACTTGCTGGACTAATTATAACGATGTCACACTTGAACTTTAAAATTAAATAACAAAGCAGTACAATTCAACTAGTACAAAACCATTTCCAAAGCCACAGCAATATAATAGCTAGATGAACAATTGATCCAATCCAACAGGGCTGTCTTATGGTCTTATGTTTTTATGAGCCACTCAGTTTACTCCAGTGACTAGAGTTTAGTCACAGAATTCTAGAGGCAGGTCAATAAAAAGATGGTTGTACTCCATTAACAAAAAAGACTTTAACTTGTAAGAGATGGATAGCTGGGAAGGAAAAAAAAACTTGTAGATCAAGTTAAACAGAAAGGGTTTTTGGAGCAGGTATCGATCTGATTGGACTATGAGAAAACAGATTTAAGAATGTAACTGAACAGTGTGAATTCTCTCAATGTATCACAATTAAAGAAACACCTGCATTAAATCACTTTTGAGCTGATTTGCTGTGAAAATGTACACATCATTCAGCGACCCTTAAAATGCCAACAAGCCACAGGTGTGCATCATAAGATCACATCTGTGGATATAATTGTGAAGAATGTGGCTATTGTTCTCAGTCTATAGTGCACCTATTCCAAAATTTGGCTGTGCATCTATGAGCTACTTTGTCATAGTTGGATGTGCACCAAAGCAAAGGTAATTGCTTTGTGAGGAACAAATGGAGAGAAATGGTAGTACACGAATATATTTATAACCAACTTTTAAAACTCATAGAAACCAGTTTAGAGAAGCAGGTGAACATACAACCATTACTTGTTTCCTAGGAAGATAACAGAAATGAGCTTCTAATAGAAGTTACTTGAAGAAGAAACTGAAGGAATGGGTTTCCCAAACCCCAAAACTGACTGTGCAGGCAGTTTGAAACTGCACCAAAATCCCTATTTTTCCTTAGCTAAAATGCTTTAACTTGAGCCCTTGAGCCGAAACCCAGCTGTATAGAGCTGTGCTCGGAGCCCTCTCATTTATCAGTTTGTGACGGCAAGTATGGCCTTCACTGTACCAGTAGAACAGAAAAGACACGTCTGTGCCTTATCTTACGTCCTGACCACAAAAACGCACAGTCCCAGTCTGGGAACAGTGCCAGAGTGTGTTCTCGGAGATGATGACCTCTTGCTCCACAATAAGAGTAGGAACAGGAAGATCCTTTTATGGTCAGAAGTACAGGAAGGAAGATCCTTTTATGGTCAGAAGTACAGGAAGGATTACCCTTTTATGGTTAAGAATACCAGAGCAGGAACATATGTGATGTCAACCTGCGTACATAGGCTGACGTGGTTGGATTCCTGGGGAAGGAGGGAGAGGGTGTCTGGAGGATATATATACTGCATGAAATTTCTCATTTCTTTGGACTTGCTGTGGACTGACCAAGCAAGTGCCTTCTGCTATCTGGAGAGCAGAATAAACTTCTTTCTTTGAACCAACCTTGGTGTCATTTGACTTCCTTCCTCCTGTCCGGGAGCAACACACACCCAATCAGTGAACTCCAATAAGGCTACAAAACAGTGAAAGAGACCTTTGTTGTGCCAGATGTTGCTTATCTTCAACTCCTGCCACCCTTGTCCATTGGCCCTTCTTACTGGGGCTGATCGGAGTTGTAGTTCAGCAACATCTAGAAGGCCAAAGATTCCCCACACTCACATTAGAGGTTGGATGGAAAACCTCCGGCCAATAAGATATTGAGGGACTTTGTAAAAAGCCTTGCTGAAATCAAGATATACTACACCCACAGCACGTCCCTGATCCACTAAGCTTGTAACTCTATAAAAAAAGAGAGAGAGAAATGAGATTCATCTGGCATGACTTGTTTTTGAGAGACCACTGCTGGGTCTTAGTAATCACATCATCTTTTTCTGACTGTTTAATGATCTATTCTAGGACTTCTTCTGATATTCACATCAAGTTGACCCTTAATGGAGAATGGTCAGTTATGTCTCTCCCTGGTGCTCCAGATGACTCCCAAAGAATGCTTGACATTCTGTACAACCGTGGCATTTATTGCTTATTCAAGGGTCAACTATGGTCTAGTCCTGCAGAAAATGGATTTCAGAAAATGAGAGTTTTGCTATGAAACACAGTAACATGCAAGATTGTGCCAAGGTCAGTCATATTGTATACATGAAACAGTGTGTGCTGATGCTATACCAGTGCTTATCACCACCACATTGTTGTATTTTTTTTTATGTAAACAGAATATTTTGATTTATTTACCAACATAAGGAGCACAAATGAGGTTGGAGTGAGGTTGGGATTAAGGAAAAGAGTTCCCCAATAACCAGGGACTCATTCCATCTTTCTTGTCTCACTTCAGTATAATTTACCAAGTAAACAGAACTATGGTGTCACTTTGAATAGAGAACTTTTGGACAGATTTTATAACACACAACAAGGGTTGTGTCCCTACTCTAGCATACTGTACTGGATTTTGTAAAAGGACAACCCTGTTGATTCAGATAGTTTCTTCTTAACGCCTTTGTTAAGCAGCTATTATTACCTTTGGGGAGAAGCTTGATATTCCCAACTGCATGATTTTTGAACAGAACTTATTTTGCTCCCTGTGGCATCCATTTTGTGTGGAGGTTTGATGTGGAACATGCTGCCCGCAAAGAGAGCAACATTTTCCCACTCTCTCTCCCCCGCCCCGTCCCCGTCCCCAAAGAGTATGTGGCTTTTTGTTTTGTATGGAGGAGTGAAACCAGCATATACTCTATACACAGTGCGAAAGATAATGCGATTTTCATGCTGACCTTCTAATGAGATGTTTTTGATGTCTTGCTGTTTCCTGTAGAAGCAAATGGGTTGCGGCTCAGAGAATTCACATTGTTAATGGGGCTGTGTGTTATCTGCTGACCACAGAAAAAGGGGTTAATGTAAGACCATTTTAACTGCACGCATAAAAGCTGGTTTTATGACCCCCATAAACACTGCTAATCACAGTGAAGTGATCAGTGACTTTCAGCTCATTTTGATCTCCTTAGTGCATCTCGGAAATAATACTGAAACACTTCAAGTCTTCCCCCCACAGCTTGCAAACAAAAGGATGGCAGTGGTAGATTTCAGGAAACCTGAATGCTGATGGGAATAATGGGTGCAGGAAAGCAGCATTCACCAATAAAATATTCCACATATCTGCAGATCAATTTCAAGTTTTACTTATTGAGATTCATAGCTCCATCTTCAGCATGTTAACTCAGAAACAGCTTCAATTGATTTCAGTTGGGCTTAATTGATTTCGGTTGGGCTTACATTCAAGGATGTATGTTTAGGATTGCAGATTAAGGGCCAATTCCTGTGACCTATTGCCCATGTACAATACGTATTGCATCTGGGAATATGGTAAGCCTACATTTGTCCTATGCACCCAACTACCAATTGACCTATAATTGGTTAAATGTCCATCTGGATTGGGTAAAACCAGGACTCGTCAATGTTTTCTGGCCTGGATGCACCATTAACCCCAAACTGCATTTGGGGACCCAAATATTTGTATGTCGATAGTGCTGCTGTTGCAAACTGTCTTATTTTTATTTATTATATATATATATATATTTAAATTTTCATTATAACAAACATCACATATAGATAAACATTGAAAGGAAAATAATTTTTTAAAAGAAAACAATAAGAACTTCATAATACTGTTTATACATTCAATAAAATATCCAAATGTGGGATTTCTCAAATCCCTTGACTTCCCTCTACCCCATCCCTTGGTTCCATTATTTCATGGTTACTTCATGCATGTCCAAATTATATTATCCATCTAATTGTATCCAATTCTTTCTTTTATCATAATAATGCAAATGTTTCTTAGAATCCTGCTGATGTATCAACTTGTATATAATGCTTTGAAATATATGCATTAAAAACTTCCCATTCATTTTTCAATTTGTTATTGTCCTGATTTCTGAGTTTCTCTGTTAATTTAGCCATTTCTGCATATTCAATTAACTTAATTTGCCAACCTTTTTTCATAGGAATCCTTTCCTCTTTCCAGCATTGGGCTATCAATACTCATTGGGCTGAAGTCGCACACATGAAAAGATTTATATATTTTTTTGGTATCTCCTTTCCTATAATTCCTAATAAAAAGGCTTCAGGCTTTTTAACAAAAGTTATTTCAAACATTTTTTTCAGTTCATTGTATATCATTTCCCATTTTTTTTTTTTTTAATAACTACATTGCCACCACATATGACAAAATGTACCTTCTGCTTTTTACACTTCCAGCATTTTCTCTCTCTTGATTTGTACAAATGTACTGTTGTGACCTGTCTTAGATCAGGCCAGGGCCTGGTAGTGGTGCCCAACCCAGCAGCTGAAGACATAAGAAAGTGTCATATTCCAAGTCAGAGCATTTGTTCATGTTGCTCAGTATTATCTACAATGATTAGCAGAGGCTCTCCAAGATTTCAATCAGAGATTGTAGCCACCCCTACCTGAGACTTTGTGTATTCCAAATAATTGTCCTACCATTGAGCCATGGTCCTTGCTTCAAAGACCAATGGGTAAATGACTGTCTGAATGTAAGGTGACACTACCAGATAAATAGTTCATAATCTCTCTGGATACAATACAGACATCTCTCAGTAGTGAACTATACATTTGGGGAAAGTGAATGTTGAGTGTTTGTTGCATCCATATATAAAGTGGGACTGCGGAGTGCATGAGGAAAAGGAATAATAGAATACAAAGTTGGAAGGGACCCTGAGGGTCATCTAATCCAATGCGAGAGCCAGTGTGGTGTAGTGTTTAAGAGCGGTAGTCTCGTAATCTGGGGAACCAGGTTCGCGTCTCCGCTCCACCAGATGCAGCTGCTGGGTGACCTTGGGCCAGTCACACTTCTTTGAAGTATCTCAGGCCCACTCACCTCACAGAGTGTTTGTTGTGGGGGAGGAAGGGAAAGGAGAATGTTAGCCGCTTTGAGACTCCTGAAGGGGAGTGAAAGGCGGGATATCAAATCCAAACTCTTTTCTTCTTCTTCTTCTTCTTCTTCTTCTTCTTCTTCTTCTTCTTCTTCTTCTTCCCTGTAATGCAGGAATCTCATCTAAAGCATACATGACAGAAGACCACCCAACCTCTGCTTAAACCAGGTCTGTCAATTCAATATATTTTTAATTAACGAGTTTCCCCATTTTAAAGATCCCTGGAAGCCTGGAATGACAACATTTTAAAATACATCCACAAGTTGCTCCATTTCTTTTCCCTTTCAATGCTTATTGTCAAAATGAAAGAAAGAAAAGCTTGAACACAGGGTTGTGTGCAGTATACAGAAAAAGCTCTGAAGTAAATAATAAAGAGGAACTAAATATAGCTCCAATTACTTTGTTAAATTAAGTCAGTCTCTAGGTTCATGGGGATTTTTTTAAAAAATAATAATAATCTGGAGCTGGATAGGCTTGAAGGACTGAATTATAACTGGTTGATTCTTCAGAAATGTGCTATGCCAAAAAGAGGTCATAAGAAGAATTTGCTGAATACATCCTGACTTGTTATAGGATTTCTGAGAAAAGCCTTTACCTGGCGCACTAGCATAGTGACTGCATACAACATCAAAATTACTCATTTTTTTCTTATCCTTCCACCCATTGCTTCCTCCGAATTATTTTCAATCAATTCCACCTTCGCCTGCTTTCTCCTTGACCATTGTTGTTATCTGGTGACTCACCGAGAGCCACAATTTTCAAGAAAGAGATGTGGAGGGGGGACATTTGCAAGGAAGAATAGCCTTAAATGGACCAGATTTGGTACACAGGGTATCAGTTTGGACTGATGAATTCCAGGTGCTAAGTCATTGTATTTGTCTTCATTCTCCAAGAATAACTACAAAACATCACATGATCACCTTGGGATCAATTCACATGATAGATGAAAAACCTGTCTTAGATCCTCCATCATCCATCTGCCCCACCCCCTATAAACATCCATTTTACATATAACACATTGATGACTTTAAAAAATACCATTTACATTTTATGCCCATTGTGCAGACCCTTTGAACATACTGTGATCAAAACACAGATGTTGGTGGTAGTTTCAGGTCTTGATGGGCTTCACAAAACCTCTGGGCTTCCCCCCAAAAATGGTGGTGTCTCAGAGGACCACGAAATAAGTTCATTCATTTCAAATCAGAGAATTGAAAAGGGCCCGAAACTCTGGCAGTGTTTACTTTGGCTTTTTCATTACTTCTCCTTGTAGTTCTTACCTCTGTGGAGCAAACTAGATTTTTAAATAAAATAAAATAATAGGCACAGGAAATGGGGCATTCATTTGGCAACATGCCCCTGTCAGAAAAAGGGTTCAGTCTTTTTGCCATGCTACTTCCGTGATGAATAATAACCCACATCCCTCTGCTGCTATTTAATACATGAAGAGAATCATACAGGGAGATGATTTAAGTTTGTAGCCTCCGAGGATGAGCTTTTTCACCTGCTCTGCTCTCCTGCCTGGGACCTTTCTAAGGTGCTTCTGCCAGGACAGTGGCAGTTTGACTCTTTAGAGAAGTGGTAGCTAACTCCATGTTTGTTGACCTGAACCATCAATTTTGGTGGCATCAGTAAAAAAAAGATTTATTTTTTAAGAAAACTAAACACAGCACTGGTGTGGGGGGTGCCCGTTGCCTTCTCCCTTTGGTCTTCATGCCAAAGGAGGAAGAAGCAGTAACTTCTGCCCAGCTCATCTGCACAGATCAGCTAGACATGGTGGCATTTGTACCTGTTTTTGTGTGTGCATGAAAGTGTGTGTGGTATTGCCTTGGAATCTGACCCCTGGTGGACCAGCCAAAGGTGATTGTGGCCTTTGGTTCAAAAAGGTTATCCACTCTTACTCTAGGGTGCTTACTTCTCCCTTTATTGAATTTTTCATTTAGTGGAAGGAGGAGACTGGTTTTTGCTTTTAGTGTCACCAAACCATGGTAACTTTGTTCTTTTGAAATCCGGAGAGACAAGTGATATCCCGTATGCTATAGGACTTTCTATAAGACACGTCAGAGACCAGATCTGGGTTTACACACCTTTCATGTAACATATATTTCATATAGTCAAGTATACATTAATATAAGGTTACCAGATTTTTTTCAATTAATCCGGTGACACTTTACAGCTTCAATGGATTTTGTATGGGGACTGATTTGTAAATCCAGGGACTGTCCCCGGGAAACAGGGACGTCTGGTAACCTTACATTAATACATTGGTACCAAGAGGTTCAAACACTCACACATTCACACAAATACTCATACAAGGCCCTTCATGTGGGTTGATCAAACCTCACGTAAGAGCTGTGGGTGTTGGGTTGTAGTGCTGGTCCTGGTGACACTGAGGGCAGGCAGAGTGTCCTTTTTATAGTCTTCTTCCTCCTTTGACATCCATGGGTTGGCTTGTTGAAGGACGGAGTCTCCACTATTCTTTTCCTGTTCGCCTTCTGGACCATAGTCACCTTTGCTGTTGTACCTCAGAAATACATACAACGTGTTTCAGGCCTTTATCATCAGTACGTGGCCCACCGCCAGTTCCTCCTTGTCTTTGTTCTTTTCAGAGGATATTTATTACTGTTGTTCATTGCCAGTTCTGTCCTGTTTTTATCAGGGGATTTTTGCATCAGGGGATTTTTGCTTTCAGTAAGCAAAACCAATGTTCTTTTGGACACAGTTATGCATTCTTCCTTGATAAAACCAGTTTCTCGCTTTGCCTGCCAGCATATCATGCTTTGTGAATTCGCCATCTTCTTTGGACCTAACATTCACACATGACATACATACATGACATTAGGAAGGCTATGTTTAGTTTTAGGGGTTTTAGCAAACTACTTTTGCTCGGAGTAGACCCAGGACTCATCTATATTAGTACAGAAAAGGTGTTTTGTATTGTGTTATAAGACTGTGACACCAGGTGGTGTTGTGGAGTCCCGTCTTTCACCAACGTGAATTCGCACGATGAGGTTTACAACACTTTTTTGATGTGTCTAGATCCAGCCTCACTGAAATTAATGCATACCCTCCAACATATCTTTGCTGAAAATGGAGATACCCTATTCCATAACAATATTGATGATGTTAATTTTATTATTTATGTCCCGCCCATTTGACTGGGTTGTCCCAGCCACTAAGGGTGGCTTCCAACAATATCTGAAGGGTCTCAGATTGGGAAAGTCTGGCATTTATTTGGCAGATCATAAGGCATGCTGTCCTGTGCTTATAAGATCACTCTGAAAAAGGCACTTACAAATGAGAGGTGAAAGGTAATTATTACTTCCTGGCAAAAAAAAAAAAAGTCAAACTCCACCAACCGCCTCCCCTTTTGTGCAACCTCCTCGACTCAGTTAGGGCAGCAGAGTCAGATGGTCTCGGTAGTTAGCTCCAGGGGAGTGCTTTGTAGTTTTGTCTCCTTTAATTACTCCAGTAGCAGTTCAATGATTTCGCAAATGGAAAAGGCTTTTTTGTCTTGCTAATCTTCCCCGAGATAACTGGCCATATCATCTTCCTCAGTCTGTTTACCTTCCGCGGCAAGTGCGTGTCAGAGACCTCATGCATGAATTGGGCGATGCTTTCCCCTTTGAATCCAAACAAAGGACCTTATAGAGGGTGAGGTACAGGGGAACTGAACTTGCTCCATTGTGCGGTGCCCTAACCCAGTAACACTGGCCTACAGAAATATAAGCGAGAAGGGAAGAAAGGGAAAATCAATAGGCATTTTAAGATTTCATTGTTGGTTCATTTGCTGCCTTAATTTGTTGTTGTTCCTGTGCTTTATCTTCCAGCTGTACATTAGACATCCATTCACTAGAGTACTTCTCACACTCTTTGGTTTGAGAGCATCTGGTCAGTTCTACGGACAAGCAATGATGCTATTGGTATATTCTGATCTTATGCTAGTCCCGCAGGAGTGTGGATGCTGCCTTAAAACAAGCAGTCTTTTTTCTTTTTCTTTTTGCCCTCTTTGAAGCAGTCTCTCCCCTCCTTTACTTGATATATATTTTTATTTGCTTTGTCATATCATAAACACAAAGATAAGGTTTATAAGAGTCAAAAAAATTGAAGGAATAAGTTACGTTTCTACTAATATTCATTTATATAGGTCTTAAAGGTAAAGTAATGGTACCGCTGACCATTAGGTCCAGTCGCGGACGATTGGGGTTGTGGTGATCATCTTGCTCTATAGGCCGAGGGAGCCAGCGTTTGTCCGCAGACAGCTTCCGGGTCATGTGGCCAGCATGACTAAGCTGCTTCTGGCGAACCAGAGCAGTGCATGGAAATGCCGTTTACCTTCCCGCCAGAGCGGTACCTATTTATCTACTAGCACTTTGACGTGCTTTTGAACTGCTAGGTGGGCAGGAGCTGGGACCGAACAATGGGAGCTCACCCCGTTGTGGGGACTCGAATCGCCGACCTTCCGATCGGCAAGCCCTAGGCTCTGTGGTTTAGACTACAGCGCCAGCCGTGTCCATAAATGACTTAGATTTATGTTATTTTTCTTTTTTATTATCCTGTATATGACTACAGCACAGTCTCCCCCCCTCCTTTAAAGATCTCTCCAAGGTTAACACAAACGCAAAGTTCAAGCAATATAATACAAGTCACAAAGGGTTTAACAGCAACATACCAGTAACATGGCTGTCTTAATCAGAGTAGACCCAATGAAATGACTAACTTAAATCCAATAACAGCGCCCCCAAGTATTCCTATTTTCCAGGGACAGTCCCTATTTTCACTGGAGAAATGTTGGAGAATATGGTAGGACACCCCTATTTTCATCAATGAAATGCTGGAGAGTATGGAGTTATGTGACCCCTGAGCCAAGGAGATAAGTAACTATGCAACCTTTAGAAGACATCTGAAGGCAGTCCTGTAGGCAGGGAAGTTTTTTAATGTTTAATGTTTTATGATAGTTTTATATATGTTGGAAGCAGCCCAGAGCGACTGGGGCAACCCTGTCAGATGGGTGGGGTAAAAATATTAGTGTTGTTGTTGTTGTTGTTGTTTAGGACAGCCCTATTTTCATCAGAGAAATGTTGCAATTTATGGGTTTTGGCATGTAGCACTGGATTCAATCCTAATGTAGAATGCAGTTATGAATCAGCTTGTGCACACATCCACCTTCATGCACACCACAGAAATTGATCACCACAGAAAAAAGTGGGGAAGAAGGCAATCACAAAAGCTCATCTGAGTGTATATTATGCCACCTAATGCAATAAATAGACTTACATTATTTTAACCACTTTGATGTTCCACTTTGATGTTTTAACAATCAAGCAGTTTCTCCCAGTTTCTCATTTTTTCCAATTTTCCACAACAGTTTGCATTAAAAAAAAAAAAAAAATCCATATGAAAGATCCATTTGAAGACATGATAGCTATCTTCAGATATGTTAAGGACTGTCACATGGAAGAGGGAGCAGGCTTGTTTTCTGCTGCTCTGGAGGGTAGGACTTGAACCAATCGTTCAAGTTATAAGAAAGGAGATTCCGACTAAACATTTGGAAAAACTTTCTGACTGTAAGAGCTGGTCGGCAGTGGAATGGATTCCCACTTGAGGTGGTGGATTCTCCTTCCTTGGAGGTTTTGAAGGAGAGGTTGAGTGGCCATCTGTCATGGATGCTTTGGCTGAGATTCCTGCATTGCGGGGGGTTGGACTAGATGACCCTTGGGTCCCTTTCAACTCTAAGATTCTATGATTCTATGAAAATTCACCAGTATTTCAGTGCAACTTTCTCCAATTATGCGCATGCTTCTGTGTAATTTTGCCTGATATGCACATTTTTACAAAGCAATGGTATGGCATTGGCAAAGGTTATGGGGCAGAACTACTGTGTCCTTTCTAATTGGTGCACGTAACATAGATAACTGCTGGAATCTTGTAACTTTTCATATTGCAAATGTCCCAGGTATTCCTGTTTTCGTCCCACTATTCTGGTGTGCTATAATGCAAGAGTGCTCCGCCCAGGGAAACATTAGGGAAGCATCGCAGAACAACTACTAAAGCGGAATGATGTTTCTGTTGGGATGCGTCCGGGGAGACGGGGGGCAATTGGCAGGCCCCCAGCTGGCTTCGGCCATCCGGCCAGCAGCCGGGCGAACTCCGGTTCTCCGAATGGCATCAAAAATTGTGACTCAAGCTTCAGAGACCTTTAGAGACTGAGCACGCAAGCCAGCAGTGATAAGACTCCTTGCAACAGAAGGGCGGACAGAGGCATATGTGAGCATATTTACAAGCATTTTATTCAGCATCAGGACAAAGGAAAAACATGTCTGCTTCCCTTCATGTCCAAGCAAACAGCATAAGCAAAAGCTATATACAATGGAAGTTCCCAGCAGGATGCTGGAAGTAAACAGACATGTGACATACAACAACTCCACATGCCTGTTCTAAAGGTGGAACGGAACAATATCCTAAAAGTTTCAACAGTATAAATCCATCATGATGTGCTATTACCTCATTGATGTCATTTTGCAGAATACAGCTGGGGCAACAGGACACCAGTCTGGAGAAGCCCTAAGAATCTATTCTGCATATATGATGCGTTTCATAAGAAACCAATGTCTGCACACCATTGATGTTTTCAATAATTGTTCATAAGCTTTTGTGCAAAACTGATTCAGCTTCCTCTGTGTCTCTGGACTATACTTTACCAACTGTTTGTGCAGTTTAAACTGAGGGGAAATTAATTAGCTGTTGGATAATAATAATAATAATCTTTATTGTGGCCCAAAGACCCATAACATGGATTCAGAATAAAATGCAGATTCATACAGACGACCCCCCCAGGGAAGGAAGACCGAAGTGTTATTTGTTTAGTCATGGGTATGTTGATCTTTGATTCGTATGACTACTGAAAGAAACTTTGCCACGGCCACTGTGATATCATTGGACTTGTCGTCCAGAAGATATTTGATATAGTAGGCTTCAGATTGACCCGGCCAATTTGCCAATACAGTGGTACCTCGGGTTACATACACTTCAGGTTACATACGCTTCAGGATACAGACTCCGCTAACCCAGAAATAGTGCTTCAGGTTAAGAACTTTGCTTCAGGATGAGAATAGAAATCGTGCTCCGGCGGCGCGGCGGCAGCAGGAGGCCCCATTAGCTAAAGTGGTGCTTTAGGTTAGGAACAGTTTCAGGTTAAGAACGGACCTCCGGAACGAATTAAGTACTTAACCCGAGGTACCACTGTTGTGGTTCAACCAATAGTTCCCTAGCTTGATCACATTGTCTGAAATGCAATAAAGTATGCCTCGTGCAGTCGACGTCCTGAGAGCACACACAGATCCTATTTTGATAAGGGGTGCCTCTCAGTCTGCCATTTAACACTTCTGATGGGAATACATTTAATCTGGCTTTGGTGAAAACATGCTGATATGTTGGTACAAATTTCTAAGATATGCAGGTGTCTGAAACTTGAACCCATAGTGAATTCCTACTGCTAATGGGCCACAGATAACATAAGATTGTGATTGGAGATTACTATGTGATATGTCCCAGAGTCTTTGCCTCAGAGATTCAAGGGTGGTATTATAGCTCAGATAGTACAGGAGAGAAGGTGGCATACCAATCGAAGCGGCTTTTCTAACCATAACTTTCATCCATGAGCGGGTAAACTCCTCATTGTTTAGGTATGGAAGTAACCCCTTCCCTAGGCCAAAGACTGAGATCTTGAGCCAGTATCTCAGGGCAGCCCACCATGCTTTAGTTGATAGAGGACATTCACCTGTTTCTAAAAATAGTATTGCATTTGGAACACAATTTGGAACTTGTAGGAGGGACCGGAGAAACTTTGCCTGGAAGCCATCAAACCTGGAGAATGAGCCATTGAACCAGATGTTTGAGGCGTAGAAGAGTTGAGAGACAGATTTTGCATTCAATACCTTAATGGCTGATGGAACATAATGTCCTCCCCTTGTATAAAAGAATCAAAGTATAGCCAGTTTGCTTACCTCCACCTCCAATGATGTTTCCAGGACTTGGAGTGATGGAATAGAAACCCTAGGTACCGGAAGAATTTGGTCTGCTCTAGTTTGTGACCGTCCAGTACCCGTTTCCTCGGTGAGAATCTCTTCTCAAACACCAGGACTTTAGATTTTTCATAATTGATGGATAACCCATTACCAGAGCAGTAGTCTGAGAATTTCCTTAGTTGGCAGTTCAGGCCAGGTCTGGTTCAGGAGAGGATGGCCACATCATCCACATACAACAAGAGAGGGGTCTTTCTTGCCCCTATTTTTGGAAGATGGCCATCAGGGTCCATTAAGCTTGCCTCTAAGTCATTCAGAAACAAACTGAACAAAGTAGGGGCCAAAATACATCCCTGTCTCACTCCCCTATCCATCTCAATACAGTCTGAGAGCTGGCCCTACAACCCACACCTAACCTTCAAATTGCTTCCACAGTACAGAGCTTTAATAAGATATAGGAGGCATTTATCCTTCAGTACCAGATGTAATTTGGACCATAGTTGGAATCTGCGGATGGAGTCAAAGGCAGATTTCAGGTCCATAAAAACCACAAAGAGTTTTCCCTGCTGTTGGACAATGCCTTTTGTCGGATGTGATAATCAAATGCAGGGAAGTCTATGCATTTGAGGAAGGCTTCCATTGATAGCATGGCTGCAATTCATGAAAGAAGCTTATGTGCATTTGCAGGAGTGCTATATATAGTACTTAAGAGGCAAGGTCCCAGTTTTAACCAATAGCAGTTTTGTGCCTGCGTTATATTTTGCAGTGAAATAGGGCAAATCCTGTTATCTTTATAAACAGTTATTAACAATTCTTCTACTCTCTCTTTGTCAAGTGGATCATTTTCATTTGCAATCTAATTAATTTCACCACCTACGTCTAGCCTGCTTTTGAGGAAAACATTTAAGCAATGCTCTTAATTAAAAAGTGAAATGCAATATAAAAAAAAAATCAAATCTTAATTCTCACATGCTTTTTCATACATGGAAATCATATTATTAGCTAAGTGATACATTCTCCACTTTTATTGGTTATAAATTGCAGGCTGGGTACAATTTGCGGTTTTAAATTAATTCCCTTGCTCATCCTCCATATATTTTTTTATAGAAAATATTCACAGAGATATTGCAAATGCCCTTTCGTGACCAACATGATCTTTGTATGAATTCTCATAACAGTCAGCTACAACGTATATTCATCTTTTAAGAAGCTCTGTAATAAAATCACAACAAATTGCCTCCTTGTAAAGAACAACCAAGTAAGCAGTAAAAATTATATCATGTAAAAGGTTGTACATGTGTTCCTTTTCCTTACAGGCTGCTGCTGATGGGCGTGGCCTGATAGCATGCTGTCAGGATTCCATTTTGTACTTTAATCAGCACACATGTGCTCAGAAATTACGGGGCTTTGCATTTTTGTTGCTCTGTCTAACACCTATTTTAAAGAATGAAATGATTGTTAAAACAGAACTTAGAAAGCATAATAATAATAATAATAATAATAATAATAATAATAATAATTTATCATTTATACCCCGCCCATCTGGCTGGGTTTCCCCAGCCACTCTGGGCGACTCCCAACAGAATACAGTGGTACCTCGGGTTAAGAACTTAATTCGTTCTGGAGGTCTGTTCTTAACCTGAAACTGTTCTTAACCTGAAGCACCACTTTAGCTAATGGGGCTTCCTGCTGCCGCTGCACCGCTGCTGCATGATTTCTGTTCTTATCCTGAAGCAAAGTTCTTAACCTGAGGTAATATTTCTGGGTTAGCGGAGTCTGTAACCTGAAGTGTATGTAACCTGAAGTGTATGTAACCCGAGGTACCACTGTAATAATAATAATAATAAGATAAAATATCAAACTTAAAAAACTTCCCTAAACAGAGCTGCCTTCAGATGTCTTTGAAAAGTCAGATAGTTATTTATTTGCTTGATGTCTGATAGGAGGGAGTTCCACAGGGCGGGCGCCACTACCAAGAAGGCCCTCTGCCTGGTTCCCTGTAACTTCACGTCCCGCAGGGAGGGAACCTCCAGAAGGCCCTCGGAGCTGGACCTCAGTGTCCAGGCAGAACAATGGGGGTGGAGACGCTCCTTCAAGTATACTGGGCTGAGGCCATTTAGGGCTTTAAAGGTCAGCACCGACACTTTGAATTGTGCTCGGAAACATACTGGGAGCCAGTGTAGGTCTTTCAAGACCGGTGTTATATGGTCTCAGCAGCCATGTGTCAGGCAGAAGATTCTGGGAGACAGCATTGCCATCATCAGATGCAGGGGAGTAACAGCAGCCCCCCCCCCACATTACACTTCCTGAGCCCCCTGTTGGAGATAAAGAACTATGTATGTCCCAGGCACTTCGTGCACCTGCTAAGGTAACCCGCTGCACTCGGATGCACTGAAGGCACCATTGTAAGCATTTAAGTAAGATTTAGCTGGCAGTCTGGTTGGTTTTTGTACACGGAATGGGAAGACCATGAATCTTGTCCTTTGCCTCAGGCAGCAGAATGTCTTGGCCCAGCCATGGATGTTTGTAGAAAGCTGCCCCCAGTTTGCAATTATCCTAAGAAAGGTGGTCAAAAGCAACCCAATGAGGACCAAGAATGCCTGAGCACTGTAAGGAGGTGGACAGAAGGAAAACTAAGGAAGGTGAGGAATGGTTTTGGAATGCAATGGAAAAGGATATGAGTACACTTGCAATATTTTGTTGCCGATCCCACTTTGTACAGTATAAGAAAATGCCAAATTATCTGGAAAAGACTGTTTCTGTCCTACCCTGCTAAAAGCAAATCTCAAGCTAGCATATTGTCATACCAATTTCAGAACATTTACCATGTCCTGTGACTTGGATTTACCATGCACTTCCCCCCTGTGTGCCTAAGGCTCCCTTTCACAACTTGGCAGATAGGAAACATGCTTGTCAATTGCCAAATTGCGTGGCAAGTCCCCTCCCCCCATGTGAAATGAAAACACCGGACACATTATTTAAGGTTAATGGGCGTAAAAGGCCACAACCTTATTGATTACAGGAATTAGAAGGTATTGGCCTTAGGCATTGGCTCCTATCGACTACCCGGCATGGAGACCAGGAAGGGTTATCCACCAGCCGTGGGAGTCCTGTTGAAGTACGCCAACTAGGATCCCACTGGTGTCACCACTAGGGGATGTGCCGGAGGCCCTCACCTCCCTAGGTTTCGGACAAGGCAACGCCCCCTGGAGTCCTTTATCGAACTACCCTTTTCCATTGGGGGAAGGTGATGGCGTTTCCTTCCCCCCTTCATTTGCATAACAATTACCCCTGCCAATGCCTAACCACCAATACCGAGGAAGTTGTGAAGTTTGCTACGAGGTAGGCGAAAAAACCAAATGGCTGGAAGTGCGCCAAGTGGAAAAATTCCTACCAGGCCCCTTGCAGCGACCAACCGGAGTCCATAGCAAGGTCAAAGCTAGCTAAGCCTAAAGGGTGGGTGGGATGGGAAAACCGGGCAGCTGGAACAGGGCAAAGAGGGCAGTCCCTGGGTGCACCTGGCCTTAAATCAGCTAGGGCATGCCTCCCCAGCCCGCCGATTGGCGGGCAGGGTCGCAGGTACGCCCGGGGATTCCCTCATTCTCGTGGGGGCTAAAGGCCAGCCCCCGCGGGTGTGGGAGGGGGTGGCCCGCAACCCCACCTCCTCCCAAGCTCGGAAGTGGCTTTCCCTGATGGTGTTGCCATTTTAGACTGTTGAAACACAGCAACAAATGAGAGACTTGCGTGGTACTCAGAAAGATAAGAAATGCACCGAGGAATAAGCCACAATATTTCGATTAGTCTTTATCCTTCAGTTGCTACTTGTAGAAGCCCATTCCAATCTTTTTGTAGAGGCCATGAAGATGTGATGACAGCTGTTAAGGCTTCTGCACAAGCAACAGACTTCAGTTCCCATCTTTAAAGACTCACATTTATTACAGGGACAGAACCTTTCCATTAACATCTAATGTTTATAACTGCCTGGGCAATTAACTAATGGCATTTTTAAAATTCCATCCTCGGCCATCGACATTTAATAAGTTTCTTTTGTGAAGCAATTTTTTATGATGCACCAAACCACTGTCACTACCATGTTTTCCGTTTGTTGGGATTCCCTTTAAAGCTGATAGCAAGGAAGTAAAGGTAATAAACGCTACGAAAGAGGATTAAAGTTGTTCTATTTAACTTGCTTATTGATTTTTCTTTCCTTCCGAATTCCCAAAAGCATCCAAGAATGCAATAAACAACTTCAACTGCGTAGAATAAAGCATCACTTATCTGGCCTTCTCTAATGCAAACCCTCCATTCATCTTGACAAAGCAAATTACCATACCAATAGCCCACTGTTATTACACATATTCAAGGGGGGGGGGGGATCCTGAGAGTTCATTCACTATGACAACCTGGCAGTGCAGTCCTGTACAATTGTGTCATACTCTAGCATTTTGCTAAGGTTTTGGGAGTTTTTTGTGGGGAAATTTATTGAGATTCAAAAAAGAGAGGGTCGTATCCAATGTTAGTAATACTCAGGGGGTGGATCTACACACAGGGGGGGAAACCGCTATGAATAAGTCAGAAATTAAATCACTATAACAAAAAAACCCCAACGCTATGGGAAATCACATAGAATTTTTGTTTGCTCTCCAGCACCATCTGGTGTTGCATGTTTATAATGCATTCAAAACACTGCTTTTTTTTTTACTAATGTAGCTGAGTCCAGGGTACACCACTTGAAATTAATGGGGATGGCTAACATAGGCCCATTAATTTTAGTGGGTCATAGTGGGAGACAACCCTAAATCTTCACCCTGCTTTTTTGCTAAAAGAACAACACTCACAGCAGTGGGATCAGGTGCACATGGAGGCAAGCTACAAAGCGGACAGCAGCTAAGCTCAAGTTTATTAAAATGTGCCTCCTTTGTGCCCCCATATAAATCCACTGCTCAGTCATACACAGAAACCCAATGCATCTTTAATTTGTATGCAGCCATGTTGTAATTGTGCGTGTTTTTAAAGTTTAACAACTATAAATAAATAAAAAGTAGGTTTTCATATGAAATCAGACCTGAGTTAGAAAGAGTAGAAGCCCTGTGTTTGCTGTGGCTCTTTTGCTTTATTTACTGGGGGTGAGGGGAGCTACTGGGCCCAATTCAATTCAAGGTGCCAGTACTGGTCAGTGTTAAGAGTTGTTCAGTGGAATCTCTGATCTAGACCCTGTGTAGAAATAAATTAGCTTGAATGAGTTTCCAAACTTTACTGTAGAACAGTTTTAAATCTAGTTACAATAACTTACAGGAAAAACAACAACAACAACAAAGTAGCATCATGTAAAGAAGTCATGCACCTCAGTCCTTTATGCAAGTCAGTAAACTTTCCTCTCTCTGGTCCCAGAGAGAGATTCTGAGTTTGTTCACCATTGCAGAACTTCCCTGCTACTGGTGCTACTAACCACATCTGACTTCTCAAGTTTTCTTTTCTGCTGTGAGAGCTGTAGCTTGGGTTTCAGGTAGAGTCATCAGGCAGCTTAACCTACTTAAATGGAAAAATACCAGACTTCCGCTTTCACCTAGAGTGGAACCTCTTGATTAAGGTAATCTTCTCTTTACAAGTTGCAAATGCAGTGCATTCAAACACAGCATTTTATGTACATTAAACTTATAACTTTTAAGAGTCAGGACACCATAAAACATCTCAGGCCCTACAACCAACAGGAGAGGCCCATTTGGTGTGGTGGTGCTGGGTGATATGCTTTTGGCAGTTATGCATGATAGTACCTTCTCAGTGGCCTCCCCCTTTGAGAAATATCCTCCCTGGTCTGCCACACTGTTAACATTCAGGATAAATTTAAAAGCATTCCTGTTCACATTAGGCATCTGATGGCTGAATGATAGCGTTCCCAGCAATCTTGAAATTATGAATTATGAGAGTATGTGACTGTTTTTAAATTGTATCTAAATGTTTAAAATGTGTTCCTTTATTTTTTATTGTTTTTACTAGTTTGCTGTTTGCCACTGTGGTATCCTTCAGGGTAGAAATACAGTCGTACCTTGGTTTTCGAACAGCTTAGTTCTCGAACGTTTTGGCTCCCGAACGCCACAAACCTGGAAGTAACTGTTCTGGTTTGTGAACTATTTTTGGAAACCGAATGTCCAACAGGGCTTCCACAGCTTCCAATTGGCTGCAGGAGCTTCCTGTAGCCAATCAGAAGCCACACTTAGGTTTCAAAACATTTTTTAAGTCGAACGGACTTACGGAACGGATTCCATTCAACTTCCAAGGTACAACTGTAATAGTCACGATGATGATGATAATGTAATAACGACAACAATAACATTTGTCAGTCACAGCTATGCTTAAACCTTGGATTTCTCTATTATTTGCTATGGGAAGCTATTTTGAGCAATGTGTGTGAGTCTTAACTATTATGTCTATCACCATGTCCACCCCTGGCAGCTCTGTGGCTTCAGCAGGCTTTCACATCCTGCCCCAGAGCATCATGCAGTGATTTTTCAACAAATATTATCTCTCTTCTTTCTCTTTCTTGTCTCCCTGGCTGGTCCCCAGGGACTTCATCCTGCAAGGCTTGACAGGTTTCATCTATCCTGGAGGGGAGAGCTCAGTGTAGAAATTTACAACCACCCTGAGAAAGTAATATTCAGTATTTCTTTTTCCATATTTTTTTTATTGATGCTTTTTCATGATACAATAAAAAACAAATTAATTTTATTTTTTTAAAAAAAGCAAAGGTAAATCTCAAAAATCTTAAGCCTTGTCTCAGACAGAAAGGGGTGGACTCTCCCAGCTCTCACCTAGGAGTTTCCCTTTCTTCTCCCAGTCTCCCACCCTTGGAGATCTTTTCATTCATTTATTCATTTCCATAAAATTAGAAAGCAGGTCTCAGTATTAACCACGTTACCATTTGCTGTCAGGCCTGGACTGTAGGCAGCAGTGTGAGAAAAGTCAGAAGCCACAGGACAAGCCAGTAGTCAGAAGAACCAAAGAGTAAGAAGTCGAGAACAATCCAGGAGCCAGGAACGAGAGTCAAGTCAGAAGCAAATGATACAGGAACATGCCCTACCATATTGCTGAAATGAGAGTAAACTTGGATAGGGGAATCTGTGACCCTCCAGATGTTGCTGTACTTCCTGTTCCCTGATATCAGCCCCAGTCAATAAGACCCCAAATCAGGAATGATGGGAGTTGTAATGCAAAAGTATCTGATTCCCTATCACTGTTTTAACCGGCACAAGAAGCCCTGCAATTTCCACTTCATACCCGGGGGGATATAAAGCTTGGGTCCAAGCTTGAGGAAACTAAGCTGCTGAGGCCAGGGGTAGGGAACATGTGGCGGGTATGATGGGAGTTTCAGTCCAGCAGCATCTGGAGGGTTAAAGGTCCCCCACTCTGGGGTTAGACAGAGGCTCTAACATGTGATTTAGTGACTCACCAGATACAAAGGCTCCTAGTTGAAGCTCCATAAATTTCTCCGCACTAGAACCCAATTCACAGCCCAACAGGTAGAATACACTGTATCTACTGTATCACAGAGCTTTGAGTCTAGATGTGGAGACCTAGTTTGCCTAAGGGGCATCAATGGACATTTTTGATGTAGCCAGTGATTGATACATAATAAAAGCCTGCTGGATGAGACTAAAGGCCCACCTAGTACAACGCTCTATTCCAGGGGTCAGCCAACTTTTTCAGCAGGGGGGCCGGTCCACTGTCCCTCAGACCTTGGGGTGGGGCAGACTATATTTTGAAAAAATAAATAAATGAACGAATTCCTATGCCCCACAATTAACCCAGAGATGCATTTTAAATAAAAGGACACATTCTACTCATGTAAAAACACCAGGCAGGCCCCACAAATAACCCAGAGATACATTTTAAATAAAAGGACACATTCTACTCATGTAAAAACACACTGATTCCTGGACCGTCCGTGGGCCGGATTTAGAAGGCGATTGGGCCAGATCCGGCCCCCGGGCCTTAGTTTGCCTACCCATGCTCTGTTCTCACAGTGGCCCATGGGAAGCTTGAGAGCAACAGCACTTAGTGGTATTGAGAGTTCAGTGAATTTCCCAAGGCCATGAAAGATATTTGCCATATGGCTGTCTGATACGCAAAAAGGTGTTTCTGATTTGTGTGTTTTTACAGGCTTCTCAATGTGTGTGAAATGCCTGGGGTGCACAAAGTAACACTGAAACCCATATCAGTAGCTGAAGCAGAAAGGGGGCAGGATTTTCACAGCCCATGAATACCCACAGGCTGCGATAGTCTCCTGCCTTACATGCCCCAAGGCTGGGGGATGAAGTTAGAACATTTCCTTTCCCTGTGCTGGAAGCATTCATTCATTTTCCAAGTGGTCCAGGGAAGAGTGAGTCCTGGACTCCCTACAATGATGATTTTGCCCACCTCTCAAAGCCAGATTCCTCTGGGGCTGGATCTGCACCCTGTGCTTTCGCAGTATTTCCATTGTCCCTACTAGTGCTGTGAACATAATTTGAACAGCAAGTAAGAAAGCTTATCAAAATCAACTTTTGAACTCCAGAAGTATCAAGAAAAGAATGAAGCATGGAGAGAGAAGGAGAGAGGGGAAAAGAGAGAATCTGTAAACAAATGGCTCCTTTTTAGTTATTGTGAGAACAGAGAGATGGAGACTACTAAGGTCATCTCCATGAATCAGCTCAACTCAAGGATGGTTATAAATAACTATAGAGTTGTTCTAGCAGTGGTGTCAGCTGTGCAATGTTTTGCCTTATTTTACTAAACCTCTAGGATTCAAATTACTGGATGGCGGATAGCTAGGGATTGCAGGTAGACTTCATGGCGAGGGGCAAGAAAAGTAGGCCAAAACTACTCTTGTGAAATGCCACACGTTTCATTAAAATGATATAATGGGGATGGGAAACCGTCCTTCTACACTGATTATCACAGGTTCGCAGCTTTCAGTTTTCATTGAATATGTAGACTTGCACTCACGTCACAGTTCAATTTAAAATAATCTAATTTGTTTGTTTTCAGTTCTCTCCCTCTAATGAAAACTCTCTAAAATTTTGCAAGCCTTTATGAACACGTTGCGACCTGAACATGGGATGACTTTGCCTGCTGGCACAAGGTCCAGAAAGTGGGATGGGGGACAAAGTAGCATCCCATTGCTACTTGCAAGATCTTGCAGGATTCTGATCACCTCACAGAATCTCATGCTTGAGAGGAAGGGCTGAGGTCTTTAAAAGGCCTCACTCTCAAGGATCTGGCCATTTTACCCCATTAACATCTAACCCACCTACCCTCAATGTTAGAGTCTCACTGAGCTATTTGCATACCCTCCAACAGTCTCTGACGAAAATAGGGACATCCTATTCCATCATCATCATCATCATCATCACCACCACTTTATTATTTAAACCCCACCCATCTGATTGAGTTGCCACTCTGGGTGGCTTCCAACATATATAAAACATAATAAAACATTAAATATTTAAAAACTTCCCTATACAGGGCTGCCTTCAGATGGCTCAGGGGTCGGATAATGCCATACCCTCCAACATTTCTCTGATGAAAATAGGGATGTCCTAAGGAAAAGCAGGACATTCCGGGATCAAATCAGAAACTGGGACAGCTTCTGTAAATTTGTGACATCCCTAGAAAATGGGGACACTTGAAGGGTCTGTATTTGGGCCTCTGTTTGACAGGGCCAGAAATGAAGTTTTTCTTCCAAACCGCAATTGCCCCTCAGTTGGTTTCCCCTCAACACTTTTCCCTCAGAGCCAAGATGCCCCCTCGTATGAATCTGTTGTGCTTCCCAAGATGCTTCTCCTTCCTCAGACGAAGAATGTGGCACTGCTCTGATTCAGATGATTCCATTGCAGAAGGTCCAGGATGTCTAGGAGCATTTTGCAGCACAGATAGTGCTCACAATTTGATCACACTTGCTGTTGCTACTAGTGCTACTTGCAGGGGAACAGTTAGAGTTAGAGGGCAATGGGGGGCAGTGGCGGAGGAAGCTGCTTGGGCACTTGCCCAATAAATTGCGTTCTTGGTAGTGGTGTCTTGTGTGTGTGTGTGTGTGTGTGAGAGAGAGAGAGAGAGAGAGAGAGAGAGAGAGAGAAAGAGAGAGAGATTGCATGTTACAATGGTGCAGCCAGCTGTGGTCCTGTAGTGCCGCAATTTCTTACAAGGGAGTATGAAATTCCAGTTTTCAGTACGTGTCCTTTGTGCTTAGGGAATTAATCTGCCTTGAATATAGAAAATATTAACCTTTGGTCGGCTTCAATCAGATACAGGCACACCTTCACTTAGGAGCATTATTACATCCAGTAGGTCTGCATAAACATACTGCAAGATCCCTTCCACGTTTGCAGCGCTGCCCCCGAAGTGAGCCTTTAAATCCACTAGATAGTCCCCTCCATTGTTTGCTCACCTCCATTGTTTGCTCGCCTGCCTCCTTCCTGTCCTCTCCCCTGCCTGCCTCCTCCAGCCGGGAGCGCAGGGCAACGGCGCACCACCCGCCCTCGACTCCCACGAGTCCCGTGACCCCTGAGCTGTTAAAACGAAGGGAGAAGGCTGCTAGCAAAATGGCACAGCTCCCCCCTTCCCCCAATGGCTCGGGGTAGGCTTGGGAGTTGCGGGTGGGCGACGTACCAAATGTCACCTCCCTCAGGATGACATCCAGGGCTGACCGCCCCCACTACACCCCCTTCCTCTGCCACTGATGGGGGGAGTGATGTTTTGTGTGAGAGCCTTGGGCCTCCCTAAGCTGGGCAAAAGCTTCCCAGGCTCAGTTTCAGCTTGTGCCTTGCTGTAGCTGCCAGCCTGGACCTTGTCCCACCTTGCCTCATCTAATACCACACTCCAGTCGGGCCTTGCCACCTCTGTCTTTATGAAGGAGTGACACCATTCAATCCTCTGTAGCCATAGAAACATATTATACCATGGGGAAGCAGTTCCACACCACTTGGATGCTATATTGGTTCACAGGCCTATTCAGCTGGGCGGCTCCTTTTTTCCTTGTCTTAAGCCTTGGGGAAACTTCAATCCTTCCAGCTTCAAATGCTTTTGCATGTCACACGTTTGCTGGTGTGCATTAGCACATTCTTTAGAATCGGTAAACAGAACAATATCAGATCTGAAAACAAGTCTGATCTCTTTCCAATTCAGAACATTATGCCATATGGCATCGCAGCATGCCACCTCTTGTCAGTTTGCCGCGTGATGTTATTCCACATAAACTACAAACATCACCTCTGAAGTCAGCTACAATATGCAGGGGGTTGCACTTCTCTTTTTAACATCTGCTGACAACTTAAAAGCAGCCCGGAAGCATTATGGAACAGTGACAATGATGGTTAGAGATCGTAAGGAGAAAAGAGGGTTGCATTCTTCCCCCCCCCCTTTTTTGCAGGCAAATATTCATGATTTCTGTGTGTGTCTTCTTCCCATGGATGGAAACACTTCTGAAAAAGTGATTTGTCAGGAACTTTATGTTTGTTGTTATTTATTAACATATTAATAGATGTTTGGTCTAACGTGGATTTTACATTAACTGCTTAACTTACTATCAGATCTCTACTTTGTACAGTGGTACCTCGGGTTACATACACTTCAGGTTACAGACTCCGCTAACCCAGAAATAGTACCTCAGGTTAAGAACTTTGCTTCAGGATGAGAACAGAAATCGTGCTCCAGCGGTGCGGCGGCAGCAGGAGGCCCCATTAGCTAAAGTGGTGCTTCAGGTTAAGAACAGTTTCAGGTTACGAATGGACCTCCGGAACGAATTAAGTACTTAACCCGAGGTACCACTGTAGTATCTTCTTACTGCAAGGGTTTTATCATTATCATTATTATTTTACATTTGCATTGTTTGGTTTAAATGTGTGTCACGGAGCACTGACTGCTGAATTCCTCTCACCTTTTAAAGTTGCTGGACGGGGGAGATATTGAGTGTTTTGTGGGGGGAGGCTTGTTTAATTTCATTGTACACAGGTTGTACAATGACAATAAAGATATTATTATATATTGATTTATTAGATATAGGCGATTGCTAGTTTTATCACTGAGCTTTTCTGACTATGTAGAAAAATGCAGGAAGATGTAGCCAGACCTGAAGCAAACCCTGACCAAGCAGTTATCAAGTACTGTTAAAACATGCATCTATATTTAGGTCCCGCCATTGACCTATAACATGCACTAATGTGTTTTTTTAGCAGAGGTCTGCTTCCCAAGTCCTTTGTTCCATTTAATCTGTGTGAGCTTCTCTGCAAATATCAGCCCAATGGCATGAAAAGAAACAATGGCCTTTTCCTAAATGAAAAGGATGCAGCTTTGGGAATTCTGCCTTTACAACATTTTTCTCAAAGGCACCTGCGATTACAGATCAGCCATAGCCTTCCCTTTCCCCTTCTCAGTTTGGGACACAAGCGTCCTGACCTGGAGACTGGTAGCTTTAAACTTACAGTGCACTCATTGACAATTACCGTACTTTTACATCTATAAGACGAGGTTTTTTTACTCTAAAATTATGTTCAAAAATGTGCCTTGTCTTATACATGATAGTGAATGGGGTGGATGGGTGATTGGCTGCAGCTGCAAGCAGAAGCTTGTCAGCGGATTGTTGGCGGCTAGAAGGGCTGCTTTGGATTGGCTGCTGCTTGTCCAATTGGGATGGTGATTGGTTTATGCAGCAAACACTGCTGTGGATAGGCTGCCGCTGCCGCGATTGGCAGCTGCTGTTCTGGAACGCGCATGATTGCCAGTGGACAGCTTTTCTCAGTCAGGTAAGAGATTTTTTCTGGGGAGGGGTCTGTTTGCGATTGGCTGTCGCTGTGGCATGTGAGCGATTGTCAGCTGCCAGTGATTGTCAGTGTCAATGCTGCGTGTGAGCAATTTTTGGCAATCCCCCCCCCAAAAAGTCTCAACAACTCTGAGCCATCTTCTCCCCCATTTTATTAAATTTGAGTCCCCAAAATAGGGGCGTCTTATACAAGGGGACATCTTATAGACAGAAAAGTATGGTATTTCTTTCACATCCAAACTCATGAAGAAAGCAGCTAACTTTGTTCAGGAATTTTTCATTGACTTCTCTCATGTATAAATGCAAACGTAACAAGAATCTGCTGGATCTAGCCAAAAGCCCATTGAGTCCAACACACTGTTCTCACACAGAGGCCAACAAGATGCCCATGGGATGCCCCTGAGTGGAAACCTTGCCCTTTTCTCTTTTCCAGATTTCCAATATCCTTTTTGAGGTAGGGTGACCAGAACCATACACAGTACTCCAACTACGGTCATGATTTTTTTATCATGGCACCATGATATTGGCAATTTTTTTTTTCTATCCCTTTTGCTATTCACTTTTAGATTCAAGACATGTATTTAAATACTGGGGCTTATTATGAACTGTTTCACTTTGATCTAATTTTGTGTTATTCAAAATAAACGAGAAGCAACTTTGGAGGCGAAACAATTTTATGAATGCTGAGGTAACTTTGGGAGGCACTGCTGAATTAAAACAAGGGTAAAAAGGAAGTTAGCTTTACTGTAATTCTGAGAGAACTTTGAGGGAAATTAGCAAATTTCAATACTTTACCAAAACCTAGTGAGGGCCCATACACTGACAACCAAACTACAGTTATGAAAAGCAGAACGTGGTGTAAGTACATGGTCAGCATTTCACAATTTCAGCAAAACAAGTGTCGTGACTGAATAGAAATATTTGCAGAATAAGCAAGTGGATAGTGTATAAACAGACACATCAAATTTGTCAGTTAACACTGATACTGAGATAGAGCTACGTCAAAACTTTTACCCAGGAGGAGTGGTTATCTTTCAAGAGGATGTCTGCCATGACATTTTAGACTAGGTACAAGGAAATTGTAATGCTAGGCTAGTTTCAGTTGCACACCGACCTGAAGGAAACTCTTTTTGCCACCATGGAGTAATGGAGGCTCTGGATTATTCTCAACTGGTAGAAGAAAGGTAATGACACTGGGAACTTGCTTGGAACAAGGTTCCTGTGGTAAATCCTCCTCACCATCAATAAGACTTGCACCAGCAGCTGATATTTCCAGGAGCCTGGGGAAAAGACTTACCATCATTTCTCTTGGACATTTGCCTTTTAGTGCTGTTAGCCTCCTCTGGAAGAGAGATGTGGTAGTCAGGTTTATATCACCTACTCCTTCCCTCTGAAATATATTTACGCCAGGTTCCTTGGAGTGCAGCAAGACAAGTACCAGAAACTTTATTCATAGGATCATAGAACACAGAGTTGGAAGAGACCCTGAGGATCATGTAAATCCAACCCTCTGAAATGCAGGAATATGCAGTTGCCCATATGGGGATCAAACCTGTAACCTTGGAATTATTGGCACCATGCTCTAACCAACTGAGCTATCAGTTAAGTTTCATTTTTGCTTTGTATTCATGTACTTAAGCCTAGTCAGGCTTCTTTTTTTGCAATATGGAATTCTTTTTTTTTTCTACATTGTTGATTTTGTTATTTTGCATTTACTGACATGTTCTGGCGTTTTATCTATCTCTATCTCTAAACTCTAATCTCTAATCTTTTTCTATTGAGACAGAGATAGAGATTGTATTATTATTATTATTATTATTATTATTATTATTATTATTATTAATATACTGCCCTATACCTGGAGGTCTCAGGGTGGTTCACAGAACAAAATCAAAATATAAACCCACAAAATATGTAATCAAAATAAAAACAACAACCCAATAACCCCTGCTCCGAAAAAACCACCATATTTTAAAAGGGCGTAGGATGTCAATCAAATCAACCAAAGCCCTGGTTGAAAAAGGAATGTTTTTGCCTGGTGCCTAAAGGTGTATTATGAAGGTGCCAGATGAACTTCCCTGGGGAGATCATTCCACAAACAGGGAAGCACTGCAGAGAAGGCCCGTTCTCATGTTGCCACCCTCTGGACCTCTCAAGGAGGAGGCACATGAAGGAAGGCCTCAGAAGATGGTCTCAGGGTCCAGGTAGGTTCATATGGAAAGAGGCAGTCCTTGAGGTATTGCGGTCCTGAGGTATTGTGGCCTAATATTCTCTATCTTGAATGTTTGCTGTAAGCCACTTTGGGCACAGCTTGTATCCAGTCAATCAATCAGTTACGTATAGAATGTCTCCATCATTGGCTGGTTATCATTTGGACTATGGGAGAAGGAGGTCAGCAGTAAGTGGAGCCAGAACCAGCAGCAGGGAGAGTAAGAAGGCATGCAAGTGTGAGCTGGGTGGGGGCAGACTGAAGCTCATGGGGCAGTGCCCCATTCATCCTAATGAACCAGCCTCTTGCGGGATAACAGTTCCTATCATCACTGGCCATGCTGTCCAACAACAAGCATATAGTTTTATGGAAAAGGTGGATAAAGACAAAGTGTTCTCCCTATCTCATAACAGTGGAACTTATGGAAATCCAAAGAAACTGAGTGTTAATAATAATAATAATAATTTTTATTTATACCCCGCCCTCCCCAGCCAAGACCGGGGTCAGGGCGGCTAGAAGATTCAGGATGGACAAAAGAAAGTACACACAGTTAAACTATGAAACTCATCTTCACAGATGTGCTGGTCCCGTGGGTTACCCAAGAGGCAGGGTCCAAGTCCGGTCCGTGGTCAAAGGTGCAATGTGGAGGCAGTCCGTAGTAGCTGAAGCTGGGTGCAGGGCAGGGAGTTGGGTGAAGTCAGGAACAGGCATGCAAGCAGGGAGCCAGGGCAGGGCAGGAGCTCAGACAGGAACTAGCAACCAACAATGCTGTTCCCACAACTTGGGACTGGCGCTGGCCGGCTTTTATCTGCCCCGAGGCATAGGGCAGCCCCGATCCTCGGGTGACTCTCCTCTCCTGGTCTGGAGGCGAGCGCTCCTCCTGCGGGAACTTAGTTCCCTCCGCCTCTCTGCCCCGAGAGGCTAGAGGGTTACTAGACCCAGAGGCAACCTCAGCTTCCTCTGATGGGGCTGAGAGTGGAGCACCTGCAGGCAATGGGTCCTCCATCACCTCAGGAGCCAGAGCAGACTCAGCTGATGCCTGCACCTGATGATCCAGCACAGGTGAGGACCCTTCAGGCTCATGCCCCAGCCCCGGCTCAGCTGGTTCTGGAGGCGGGGAATCCTGTGCAGGCTGGGATCCCTCAGGTTCAGCATCCGAGTCCAAATCCCAGGCCATCACAACAGAAGACACTGATGGCCATCAACTTGGATGGCTTACAATGAGGATTAGACAAATTTGTGGAGGAGAGGTTTATTGATGGCTATAAGGCATGATGGCTATGCTCTGCCTTGATAATCAGAGGCAGCAATGTTTCTGAATACCAGTTGCTGGAAACTGCAGGAGAGAATAGTGCTATTTTGCTCAAATCCTGCTTGCTGGTTCCCACAGTCAATTGTTCAGTCACTGTGAGAGCAGGATGTTGGACTAAATGGGCCACTGGCCTGATCCAGCAGGCTCTTCTTACGTATTAACTGGAAGCCAATAGGCTCTCCATCCCTGATTATATTGTGCTTTCATATTTTGTATGTCCCCAATTATAAAGAACTGTCTTGTCCCATTAATTACTGTTCATTAGGGATGTGGAAACCTTTCATTCTTAAGAAATTGCTAGACTACAACTCCCATCATCTCTGACCACTCCCATTGCTGGCTGAGGCTGTTAGAGGTTCATAGAGTCACAGGTTCTCCTCCCCTGTTGCATGTATAATTGGCTATATTTTGTACACAAAGCTACTTACATTTCTTAAATGAGGCTTAAATATTTCTTAGGCTGCCTGCATTCTTTGGGTCCTGGGCTTCACATTTCTAAGAAGGGGGGAAGAGAAGAACTGGTGGGAAAGTGCTGCCCTAAAATGCAGGCAGAGCAGACGTGACATGAGAAATATACTTCCCTGGAAAGAGCAATATTGATTTTTATAGTGATTGTTCTGCAAAGGGTTTCATCCAGTCCTGGCAGACATTCAAAATCTACATCTAAACAGAACTCCTTCTGTCTCTTTTTCAGAGTGATGATACTGATCCATTTCCCCCATGTCAGGAAATAAGAGTGTATTCTTAATGAAAAAGGCACTCTAAGTATAAAATATTTAGAGATTACACACTGGAATACTTACTGTTTCTTTCCCCCAACTGAGTGACTCTAATGTTTGTTTATCCCCCCCCCCATATCAACACCAACGAGTGGATCGACCAGTCCAAGATAAAAAAAAGAAGAAGAAAGAAAATGGCATGGCTCCTTCATCCATCAGGAACACATCTTTTATTGAGGAAGAGATTTGAAATTATTGATGAGTCAAGGTGGGAAAGTTGTTGGAAGTTCATAGATTTCAAACTGCATAGTGAGTGTGTCACTAGTTTTCCTCATTTTTAAAATATATCTCTATATTTATATATGATTTATTATCATCATCATTTATATATTTATTTATTAAATTACTATACCACCCTTCACCTAAAGATCACAAGGTATGATGATGAGGAGGAGGAGGATGAAGAAGAAAAATAACACAAGCTTTTCAATCCACCCACATGTTCCTAAACGCTTCCTACATTACTCTAAACAATAACCCTACATGTTTTACCAGAAGATAGCATTTACAACATAGAAGTCCTACAGACTCACAAAATTTACAGGCAAATCAAAGAGACAAAAGGGAGGGGAAGGTGATTTCAGAGAAACAATGGTTATATCGCCTCTCAGATCTAGACCCTATCTGCTGTATACACCTACAGCTGTATCATATCACTTTAAGCAGTCATCCAAAGAATCTTGGGACCTGTAGTTTGCTAAGGGTGCTGAGACTTGTTACGAGACCTCTGCTCCTCTCATAGAGCTATAGTTCCCACAGAGCTGTTATGCACACGAACACTGTCAGGTGCGCTGGCTTACCCCACGATTGAGGGGACCAGTGTCCCGCAACATGCTCACATCACACACACATGCTGTGTGGGCATGTGGGCCCATTGCACATGGTGTGCGCACATCACTGTGGGATACTGAGGGGGTCTGGCCTCCTCATTGAAAATGGGGGGGGGGGAGGTCCCTCAGTCCCTGCTAACTGGCATGCCTGAACACTGTCAATGCAGGACAGAAAGTGGAAGGGAAAAGGCATTTAAAAAAAATAGATAACCAGGCATCATAAGCAACACATTCAAATTACAGATAGAGAAAGTGTACAAGCAGATTCTTGCCAACAAAGGTCCGTATAGTTAAAGCCATGGTTTTCCCAGTAGTGATGTATGGAAGTGAGAGCTGGACCAGAAAGAAGGCTGATCGCCGAAGAATTGATGCTTTTGAATTATGGTGCTGGACTGCAAGAAGATCAAATGCATCCATTCTTAAGGAAATCAGCCCTGAGTGGTCACTGGAAGGACAGATCATGAAGCTGAGGCTCCAATACTTTGGCCACCTCATGAAAAGAGAAGACTCCCTGGAAAAGACCCTGATGTTGGGAAAGATTGAGGGCACAAGGAGAAGGGGACGACAGAGGACGAGATGGTTGGAAAGTGTTCTCGAAGCCACAAACATGAGTCTGACCAAACTGCAGGAGGCAGTGGAAGGCAGGAGTGCCTGGCGTGCTCTGGTCCATGGGGTCACGAAGAGTCGGACACGACTAAACGACTAAACAACAACAACAACAAGCAGATTCAGTGTAAGGCTTCCTAAATGAAAGCATCTCTTGGCCATGCTGACTAGACCTATTCATTAAATTACCACTGGCAAATATAATGTGGGAATGGCACCCACAAATGCACACATTTGTGGAAATAACAAGGCAAATGGATTTTATGGGGGGAAATGCTTGCAAAAATGCATATATTAGACAAAATTCTGTACAAAATGCAAATAGTAAGAGAAATGCTTTCAAAAATGTGTGCAAACTTCATGCTGATTTTTTTTTAACTTAATCTCAAACAGATGCAGAAGTGGGGGTGAACTGAAGAGAAGTTTGGATTACTGGGAAATGAAAAATGTCAGCTTCATTCATCCCTAGCTTGGGACAAACAATTGTGGAGGGAGGGAAATAATCAGTTTGTGACTTAATTGCAAGGGTTTGGAGGCATTTGGCTGGCTGCTATTTAAAGAAAAATGTTAGACTTGTTGAACTTTTGTCTGATTCAGCACCAAGGCCAGTTCTTACCTTCCAATTTTATTCTCTCTTCCCCACCTCCCCACCCAACCAACATGCACACATACCATTTTATAGACTATAAAAATCATAGAAGCACTGCTCTAAATCATTTTCTATGGTGTATAATCAGGCAGTGGAACTCATACCCTATTTCAATGAGGACACCAACAAGTTTACTACATCCGGGAACCTCTACAAATCTGCTCCCCAGAAAACTATCAGGAAAACAATGTTACAGCCAACTGACTTGGCTCTCAAGCATTTTGGTTTCTTCAGGTATTCAGAATAAATCAATTTGCTAACCTGTTGGTGCTTCTGCCTATAATCTAATCCTGTCCACATCGCTAGAATAATTCAACGCATGCCTCTAGCCTGTTAGCAGTAAAAGAACAAATGCCAGGGAAATGTTGCTCATTCAGCTCCCACCTTTTTATTCTTATTATTAAGCATTCCCCGAGATAGTGCCCTAGGAAATGAATCTTTATGCTTTTTAATCTTTTGGTCTTAAAGAAGCATAATTGAAATCCTCCGTCTGGAATACAAACAGGGTATGTTTTACCTCACTAAGCAGACATGATTACTGTTGCTCTGCTGAAACCCTGTTGCTTAAACTATCTGGGGCTTTCAAATCACATTGTATATCCTTTCTCTCCGCTGCACAGAATGTGTGTGTGTGTGTGTGTGTGTGTGAGAGAGAGAGAGAGAGAGAGAGAGAGAGAAAATGAGAGATGATAAAACAAACAAGGCAACAGGGAAGAAATCTCCCCCCCCCCCCATATTGGTCAAGCAGAATCATCAGAGGTTGAAGCTGACAAAGTATATAAATCCCCTCTGGTCCCTATTCTATTAGATAAAGCAGCCTAACAGAGAGAAATGAAAACTGGGATGAACTTCTCAAAGGATGTTTGATAAATTGACATCATTCCAGGCAATTTGAGGTAATACAATCTTGATGTCTGAACAGTGTAATTACTAGATACGTCGCCGGCCTCTCTCAAACATGCTGTATCAATCACCAAGAACCATTCCCCAAGTATCAAATATCAGTTTGCTTCAGAAGAAGAAAAAAGTGCAGCAGAGAAGAGCTAAATATTGAGGTTGCTTTCCTTCCTGTATTAAACAACTGGAACAATTACTTTTTATCTCAGTGAAGACAACAGAGTGTACTGGGACCTTGTCAAAGACTGGATTTTGTAGTATCTTATTTAAATGAATTGCTGGATACTTTTTCAGTCATTATTATAATCACCATCATTAATGTATTTGTTATTATTAATACTTTGAATTTATATAACATTGTTAAGGAGCTTCATATACTGTATCTCAGTAAACTTCCTTGGAAACATCAGAAAATCCTGATATTTACTAGGAAATCTCAAGAGAAACAGTATGATTTCAGTGAACAGTCAGATTTTCTCCTCAATTCCATTACCACATAGCAAACAAACAAAACATATTTTTCATCCACCAGATATAAATGTCCAGAACAAACCCCATAATATGTAATGGTAAATCTCAAGGTTATCCAAGCACATTTGAATAAAGAACAAATTCCATCTGATTTACATTGTTTACTGGTAAGTGGCAACATTTATAATGTCACGGCTAAAGTTAAGCTTTGTGACACAATTATTTCTGTCATTCACACTTCACTCAGTACACAAACCAGTTAGGTCAAGTCACTATCACTCCACCTTCCACCAGAGCTTTGGTTACCCAAGAAGATGGGGTGATGGCAAAAGTTGTATGGCTTTTAAATTTGAGTCTAAGGGCTTTTAATTTTTATTTAAGTTCTTTTTTCTTTCTTTTTTTTAAAGCAAAGACTCTGTTTCAAGTGGCAGCTGGATAGCCTGGCTGCAAATGGGACAAAAATGTCCCAGGGGACAGTGCTACTCACTGATGAGGCATAAGTCCTAGCAGCATTCCTGGAGAAAAGATGGGGGCCCTCATGCTACGACTTGGGACCATGCAATGAAGCAGAATGTTGAAAGATTTAGGACAGGCTAAACAAAGCACTTCTTTAAACAGTGCATAGTTTAACTATGGAAGAGGCTCATAGAAGAGGCAGTGGGACAACATTTAAAAGAGGATTAGACATGATGGCTATTTTCTACACCCATACCAGTTGTTGTACATCACAAATAGCCAGAGTGCTGTTGTACTCAGACCCTGCTTGTGGGCTTCCCGTGGGCACAGGCGTGTGGTGTGGGGGGCACAGGGGTGGTTGCCCTGGGCTCAAAATTGTTAGGGCCGCAAAATTTCAACACTTGGTGCTGCCTCAATACAGCTGTGCATTCCCATCTCTGGGCTGCATGGAACATGGCTTCTCCATGAGAACCAGGAAGTGATCTCTGAAGACAACGGAATGCCTCTTATTTTCTTACCTCTGCAGCTGCAATCTCCTGAGTGACCAGGACACCATTAAGCAGTTGAATGTGCATGTGTACTAAGTACGTTTCCCTCCCTCCCACCCTCATCTGCATGACCCCGGGTGCTGACAACCCATGCTACACCACTGCGTGGGTATCTGGTTGACCATCATGAGAACTGGATGTTGGACTAGATGAACCACTGGCCTAATCCAGCAGGGCTCTTCTTATGCTTTAATTTTTTAAAAATGAAGTTGAAGCTAGGCCAGAAAAAGGGTCCTTTCGAAAAGACCCAACTTCTCTTAAAATGCTATGTCTGCGTCACCCACAATGAACATCAGGCAAATCTGTATTCAGATCCAGTTCCTCTGTATTGAACTTATATCTTGAGAAGAATGTGCCTTCAGAAAGCCAAATGATGCAAGTAATCTGCCACAATTTTAGGCTAAGGAAAGGCGGGGATATCTTGCACTCTTCATCAGGCAATAACATGCAAGTTATATTGGATGCTTAATTTTTCATGTCTTGCTGATGTTGTGAGATTATTCTGAATAATGTTTGCCTCTTGTAATGGTCTTTGTGCAGGCAATTTTATGGTGCTATTCGTTCCATTTGTTCCAACACCCTGACTTTGTAGGTATGTAGGTAGCTTCAGTGAGAAACAGATGAATTTGTGCCAACATAAGTGCACCAGTATTGTGTACTTGGCAAAGTCAACCTGTTATGTTACCTAACATTTACAATCTCATTATAGAGATTGTTGTCAAATAATAGGGATGCATACTATACTGAATTGTGGACTGTTCTGCTAAGGGGTGGGGGTGGAATCCCTTCACAAAGGAAAAAAAAATCTGTGTCAGGAAGAAGGTTGCAGACTAACCTTTCTGATACGATTTTTTCTAGGCGCCAGGAATGATTTTGTTTTTAAATATGAGGATCATCCAAACTTACAGTTCGTATCACCTGCAGTTGAGAGTAGCAGACAGTTCAGAGAAACCTTTGCCACTCGATTCTCCTGCACACATAAAACAACCCTTAAAATAACACTCCAAACAGCACCAGGTCACCCACCTCTAATGGGGAGGGGACAGTGGTGTTTCCAACATTAGCAGGGATGAATTTGCTTGACCCCTTTACCTGAAAGAGACTCTGAAAGTAATTTCCCCAAGAGGAGGGGCAAGGAGGTCACATGAGGCGAGGTGACCAATCAGGGGAAGCAGATTTGCCCAATTAACAGATGTTCTGACCCATTCTCACCCTCTTTCTGCTCTATGTTGCCTTTCTGTCCTCCATCTACAATATGGACTTCTGCCATATGCTTCTTCAAAGGGCCAAGTAGGCATTTTGGGGGAACATTCTCACACCTGGAACTCTCTCTCTCCCTCCTACTTTACATTGCAGAATGTTTCTTTTCTCATTTCTTTTGTGCATCTCAAATGATTGACAGTAGTTCCACTGTCTTATCTGGTGAATCTGGTTTAAATAGTATGGGCTCACACAGTTGGAGAAATCAGACACAACTGGCAGGAGTGCTCCTAAATTTATTGGGTTAATCAGGCCCAATTGGCATTGGTTTTCTTATTTAACGTACTCAGTTTGGCCTGGTTGGCAATTGTTTTCTGTTGAATTCAGTCATATTGGTCTCATTGCCATTTAGTGTAGGCAGGTGAGCAAATGAAGATGCATCCATATGCCACCCTGAAGCATTATAGGGTTGTGGACATGTGGTCATCACTTCTTAGTACAGACTGGGGCAGATTGCAGCGTCCACAGGGATGCAGTGTCCACACTGCAGTGTGGACTGCAGTGTCCACACTGGATGACGAATGTTGTGGCGTCATGCTGGACATCCGTGCTGTACATCCTTAACCTTCTTACTCCAAGGCTTACCTATGTGATTGTGGCAGGGAAAGAGAAGTACACCCAGTCATTGGCTGGGAAAACACTGAGTCCAACCGCTGGCATGCTCAGAGGATGAAAGAGAGGAGCTCCCCTCTAAACAAGGAACAAGCCTCACCTGCCCTCACTTATTACCGTATTTTTCTGTGTATAAGACTAGAGTTTTTTCTTTAAAAATAAGCTTTAAAATTTGCCCTCGTCTTATACATGGGTAGTGCAGAGGGGGGTTGGGTGCTTGGTTGCTGCTACGAGCAGGAGTTTTTCTGCAGCGACAGGGTGGGTGATTGGTGGCTGTGTGAAGAGCTGTTTGTGATTGGCTGCCTCTGTGGCAATAGTGCGGTCGATTGGTGGCAGCAGGTCTTTGGTGATGGGCACGATCTTTAGCGGTGGGTAAGCGATTTTTGGCAATCCCACCCCCCAAAAAGCTCTAAAACTCTAGACATACTCCCCCAAAGAAGCTCAAAAACTGTGGACAATCCCCTCCAAAAGAACCTCAACAACTCTGCCAGCGATGGGGCAGATGGGAGTTGGATTTAGTGACACATGCGGGTGAGCGATTTTTGGCAACCCCCCCCCCAAAAAAAAAGCTTAACAACCTTGGGCAATCCTCCACAAAAAAGCTCAACAAATCTGTGCCATCTCCCCCCCATTTTCTTAAATTGGAGTCCCCCAAAATAGGGCTCACCCTATACATGGGGGAGTCCTGTAGATGGAAAACTACAGTGATTGGCTCTCGATTTGCAGATCTTCTTATGCTCTATTTCAGTAAACACAACCAATCCACCAATCTGCTGCCTCTCAAGTCCTCTTCAGGGTGGGTGTGTGGCAAAAATTTGAAGAGGCAGAGCATGAAATGCAAATTCCTCTCACACATAATGACTGGTCTTCGTTTTGAGCCAGGTCCACTCCCCTTCAAACTGGGTCCAAAATAAAATGAGGTTCACACTCCATATCTGCTGCTGCCCTGACCATAGCAGACACTGAGATGCAACCTTTGGTCAGCTATATCACAGCTGCTTACCGTCAGGTAAAGGGGGAGGTGGTAGTGAGGTTGCTGCAGTAAAACACATTAGTGCAGTTAATTCAGCATTCCTGCTGGTGTGTTTGCATTGCACTGACCTTTTTGCCTAGCCTTCCTTCTTTTCCTCCCAGTAAGCAACAACAATGCAATGAACTGTAGGTCAGTTGAGTGCCACAACCATACCACGCTATCCACCACTGACTTGGCCTTCCCTGCCAGCCACCCCCCCACCCTATTTTCCAAGACAAAAAGCTTTACTTTTTGAAAAGGGTGTGCCTTATCCTCAAATTGTTCATGGGACATTGTTTCCTGCCAGGGAACATGTTGATCCTTGCAGAAAACTGAACAAGCCTTCCCAAGTCCCAGCAGCCAGGTGAATAAATAGGTTTAGACATGCTTAATTTTGCATAGGATTGCAACAGTAAAAGGCCCATATATCGCCCCCCCCCCCAGCTGCAGAACTACATTCTGTGGTTACATAAACTCCGATATATCAAGATGAACCATTAGGGCAATGCATTCTGCCAATCACATTTTAATCAAAGGAGGATCAGAGGACTGTGACACTGGCACATCCTAGAATATTGTCTCTGAAGATGCCTTATTCATACAATACAGCCCAGAAGCGAGAGGGGAGACTTCCGCTCTCACCCCAGAAAGCTGAGTTATAGAAAACACCCTAACGATTTATCTGAGCAGTGCTTGTACTGTGATCAAAAGAACATCATATCTGAGTCCAATTAAAGCACATCACAATTAACTGGAAGCCTTCAGAAATAAAACTTCAAAAATAAATCACGGAAGGTTGGGATACAAAAAATGCAACACTACTCAGCCTAACAGCTGCTACAATCTCCTTTCTTACCAAACCCTTCAGCATTGATAAGATAGCAATAGATATCAGTGATTTACAACTTAGTGTTAATAAACATGTAAAGATGCCCCCCCCCCCTTTCTGTTGCTGGGAGTAGAGGGAATTTATGAGCACACAATATGCAAGTGTGTGTGTGTGTGTGTGTGTGTGTGTGTGTTTTAAAGTAATAAAATGTATTTATAAAATGATCCAGTAGGTTTTGGTTACCCCCTTATACTGCACAGATTGTCTTGCTTGAATGAGTAACATGGGTGGTTGTACCCAGGTTTTCCATTATTTGAGCCCATCAGGAATAAGCAGGGTAGTTTTCCCATGCTCTTATTTTGTGGCTCACTATAATATGAACGAAATACAGGAGATGCAAACCACAAAAGTTGGCTGTTTCTGAATCTAGGTCTGGGAGGTGTGGAGAAGCTGGAAGTGATGGCAAGCTTTCATCTGAAGGGAAGCAGGCAACAGATGTCCTCTTTCCAACTGAGTTGCTGCAGCATACCTGGACAGAGAGGCGAAGGGGTGCAATGCTAGTGAGGCTGTCACAGTGCAAACACACTGGCAGGAGCACTGGTTGGCTTCACTGGTGCATTTGCACTGCGCCACCAACCACCACCAAAACCCTTCCTTTCTGTGTCCTGGCATGCTGCAGCAACTCAGCTAGATGGAGCTCAGGTACATAGTACAGCTCTACCATGCCACCCACTGCAGTACTCTAGTCCAGGGGTAGCCAGTGTAGGGTTCCCCATATGCCAGACTCCAACTCCCATTAGACCCAGCCAGATGGGCAATTATCAGGAAAGATGTGCATTGCGGTTCAACAGCACCTGAGTTATGTGTGATGGGGGATGAGTGGCAGAAATGTTTTCATCTTTGCCATGAAGGATGCTGAGCCAAAGGAAGCCTTGGAATCTCCACACATGCACAAAATATTGAGGATAGTTGGACACTGTGGGAAGAATAGTAACTCTGAAACTCAAACATTTATCATCTTTCCCCACTTGCTTTGTGCTACTACCTAAGTTGTGGGGTGAAAGAGACAGAGATGGATGAATCTGTCAATTTTTGTTTCTCTCAGCTTCTCATCTTTCCAATCTTAAATCCAAATCACCACATTTCCACATCAGTTTCTATTTTATTTTATTTTTTAAGACCTCATGAAAATTCACAAACATTTTAGGGCAGATTTATCCCAGTATAAACACTGGGACAACTCAGTCAGATAGGTGGGGTACAAATAAATTACTATTATTATTATTTGTGCATTTTTGAAAGAAATTTCAAATATATGTATACCTGCTCGGGTAGGATCCCACTCCCAGAACTCCCTTTGGGTCCTGTGGGAGTAGCTGCTAGCCTGCAAAGCCAACTCACTGAGATAATGAGCTGACTTTCCACTTTTTCTACCAATATCCTTGATACCAAACTTTTCTAATGTTTCAGGCCTGTAGTTGTTCAAAAGGAAGTGTAGCTGGATGGAAAAAAACAACCAAACAACATTCAATTAGTGTAATAGTCTAGATTTGCATTAAAGAGGGAGGGGAACAGGCTGTCAGTTCTTCTTAGAAATGGAACACGGAGCTCTGTCTCTTTTCACGTCTTGTGGAAGAATTGTGCATTCAGAAGTTCTCAAGGTTGCTTGTTGGCTAAACACAGCAGACTGGTCCCTTCAAAGCATTCCTTGTATGCATTGCTGCTTTGCCAATGTATTACAATGCCACAAAACACACACACACACACACACACACACACACACAAACACATTGACATATCTAGCTGCTCCATGATCATTTCTCAAAGCAAACAACTTTCAGTGCTTGCAAATTAAAATAACTTGGCTAGAAGAAAAAACAAGCCCATTTTGATGAATATCATGCAGGTTTCAATTACATACTTGCTATTGTATTGAAGGGGTTTTTAAAAAGAAGACAATAACTTCAGATGTTCTGGTTAGTCAGAGAAGCATCTATTCATAGTTTGTGACATCAGATCTTTCACTATGTTGATCCTGCTTCAAGAGTTAAGCTTGAGTACACTTATTTCATCAGACTGGATCCTGAAATGTCACGAAGCAAACTAGAAGAGTGTTCCCCGTACCAGATTGTGTCCCAACCCTGGGGTTCCTTGAAACTCATCAGGGGTTTTGTAATGATAGGTAAAGGTAAAGGGACTCCTGACCATGAGGTCCTGTCGTGACCAACTCTGGGGTTGCGGCGCTCATCTCGTAGCGGGGATTTGAACTGCCAACCTTCTAATCAGCAAGTCCTAGGCTTTGTGGTTTAAACCCCCAGTGCCATCCGCGTCCCTTCTTTTGTAATGATACAATCAGTAATAAACAAGCTTCTGCAAAAGGCAGCTTGCCCACCATTATCAATCTCTATTGTCATGCAGAAGGGCACTGCAACGGAGGCTCATTCATTAGGGCAAATGGGACACTGTCCCACCATCCCCAGTCTGCCCTCAGCCAGACGCCACCTACATATCTTCTTACTTACAACCAGCCTGCCATTTTCCTCCTTCTCTGTCTCTGTGTTGCCCTTAGCAGGGAGGATGGGGACAAAGGTTAAATTAGTTGGCTCCACCTACTGTTGGTCTTCCTGCATTCTGTCCTAATATGGACTTGCCACTGTTAAAGCATTGGATGTTTTCCTGATCACACACATCCTGGAGTCCCTGAGAGGGCACACCAAGGTTTTCTAGATCTTTCCCTCTGCAAAAGGGAAATGTGACCTTGTGAGCATCCTCTGCGGGGATACAAAAAGGTCTGCACCCTGTCCTGCCGTGGCATTAGAGTTCTGAGGCATGCTGGGAGAGGCTGTGAATCTTTAAGAACCACATCCCATTTTCCCCAGCATGACTGTGGAATGAGGAGCAAGCTGCAACACCTCTGTGGCTGGCATGGCCTGTTTCCCTCCCACTGGAATCATACCCCATTGGAATGGGATCCCTTAAAAGATAGTCATTTCTCCTTATCCGTACCACACATTTTCTAATACTTGGGAGAGCTGCTTCCCCACTCCAAACCTGTAGCAACCATGGTCAGGGTTCTTCTACATCCCATTTCTCCCCTCCCCTCCCCACCACAAACTTTTTCTCATTTTCCAATACAGGATTCACATATCATGTAGATGTGGACTTTCAACATTCACATATATGTGCATTGGTTAGGGAGCTCCATTTTGATCCCATTGGTAGTCTATTTTTGTTAGGGGATGTATGAGAAGCAATAATTCCCCCTCCCTGCCCATAAAAAACAGACAAAGCAAAAAACAAGGGGTCTAGTGCTCCAAACACACTAAAATGCTTCCCTATCATCTTCAATCTGAACATTTTGCTCTCAGAAGATGTGGTTGCGGTTAATGATACCAATCAATCTGTGCTCTTACGACTGGTTTCATTTCCGCTCAGTGGTGTCGTTAATGTCCCAAGAAACATTAAGGCACTAATTCATCAGGTAAGTATTTACCTTTCTCTTCCTTTGGAGAAACACACACACATAACGCATGCAGCCTCCTTAGGAAATGATTTTTTTTTAAGTGTCTATGAAAATGGAACGAATGCTAATTACACTCAAATAGTGAATGGCCATCTAAACTTAGAACTGCTTGCTTCTTACAAATGCAGGAAAACAAAACCATGTTCTGTTATTAAAGGAAAACCTAAAGGTTATGACTTTGATGTGTGGCTAGTTGAGTAGTCTTGGCTGTAGCTTAGTGGGCCAGTTGCTCAACTAGAGAAGTAATGTGTGTTTCATATGTCAAGGAGCAGCTCAATGCAAGGTCTTTAGGTCCCTTTTGGCAAAAAAGACCAACAAGGCAGAGATAAGATGGTAGCCAGTGGGTGATCATTGAATTGTAGAGTTGGAAAGGAACCCAAGGGTTATCTAGTCCAATCCCCTGCAATGTAGGAATCACAGCTAAAAAATCCCTGGGAGAGAGCCATCTAACCTTCTTGAAACCCCCAGTGAAGGAGAGTCCACCAGTTTCTGAGGTAGTCTGTTCCACTGCTGAACAGCTCTTATGGGCGGAAAGTTCTTCCTAATGTTTTCTTGGCATCTCCTTTCTTGCAATTTGAATCCACTGCCTCGGGTCCTACCCTATGGAGCAGCAGAAAACACTATTGCTCCATCGTCCATGATGAGATTACACTTGCTGCAAAATCAGACTCAGGAGAGCATTTCTCTTCCTCCTCCACTGATTTCTCTCTTACACACTCCAGGGGGTAAACAAGGTCACAAAATCTCCACCCCAGCAAATGTGAAGGGGTAATATACAGTGGTACCTCGGGTTACATACACTTCAGGTTACATACGCTTCAGGTTACAGACTCCGCTAACCCAGAAATAGTACCTTGGGTTAAGAACTTTACTTCAGGATGAGAACGGAAATCGTGTGGCGGCGGTGCAGTGGCAGCGGGAGGCCCCATTAGCTAAAGTGGTGCTTCAGGTTAAGAACAGTTTCAGGTTAAGAACAGACCTCCGGAACAAATTAAGTACTTAACCCAAGGTACCACTGTAATCCTGACTAAAAATAGCAGGATTCCTGGTGTTTCCAAACTACTCACTTCTGTGAGAGAAAGGATATGTTGCTTTAAACTTGTAACCTACAGTGTCGTGACAGCTGTGATGTCCATGTTTCTTCCATGTAGCAATGAGAAACAGACTCAGTGGGGCAACACCTTCTGAGCACTCAGTTTGGTTCAGGAATGCTTTCATGTTTTCATTGATTTGGGGGTTGTGGAGTGGAGACTCAGAATGAAAAACTCAAGCCAAAGCAAGGAGAGCTTCAGTGAACTCCCTCACTGTTGGAGTAAAATCCCAGTCATCCCTGACCTTTGACCATACTGTCTGGATGGAGTTGATGGGAATCTCAAATATCTGGAGGGCACCAGGTTGGGGAAGGTTGCCATATGGGGCACGAGAGAGAAACACCATTTAGTTAGGAAGCTCAGTTACAAAGATATGAACCACTGGGGCTGAAATAAAAACTGTGTGTATGCAAGTCTGAAGTCACATTTGAAAATATCATTCTTTACTATGAGTTTCCTTCTGACCTAGGCAGCATCCTTTTCATCATTATTTTCCCCAGCCTTACACTTGTAGAATATGCAAGAGTAGCAAATCCTTTTTCAATCGGTCAGAAATTAGCGGCAGTTATCCTGAAAATCCTTGTGTGTTCCATCAGCTTCATAGGGATGATTTTTAAAATGCAAAGTGGAAACTGGCTAACGTTTGCTTTGAACTTTTTTAATACCTCCTTTTCACATCGCACTGTCAGTGAATTTTGAATCCTTCAGCCACTCACATCCATATCATCCTCGCCACAATAGCAACCATACTCACACAGGTATCAGAGATATTTTGCCCAAGTTGCGGAACTGCACTTTGCAGGAGCTGAAAACTGAGGTGAACGGTGGTGATTTTATTCCTCCATGAGTTGAACCACGAGTTGAACAAAGCACCCCAAGTTGGATCAGGGTCCCCAGAAAGCCTCATGCTTTCTTGTTTTGTATTATCTACTTCTCTGTACCCCATATCTCTATGTTTTGCTATGTTTCTGTACTCTAGGCCCATGGACTTTGCAATAACCAAATCTGTGGATGTTCAAGTGCTGCCTGTGGATGATTTTGTTGTTGTTGTTATTGTTGTTGTTGCTGCTGCTGCTGCAAGTAGTGGAGCTGTCCTAAATATTGCCTGCAGAGCTCTGGGCTTTGTTGTTGTTGTTAAAAGCACAGCAACATGCTTCTGTATTGTTAGGTGTAGTTTTAAATTTAAACACTGAACGTGAAATTTTACCTTCATATTCAAATACTTTAGACTTCTTGACACCTTTTGATTTCAGCAGGTATCAGCCCTTGTTATGCAGCGTACATCTGAACTCTCATGCATTTTCAGCATGCAGATGAACCCAAAATATGCACATTGTTGTAAAATTGTGAATAGTGTCATTTTGGACCAGTTTTCCTCCCATCCCTACCCTACAGAGCTGCTGCCCACCAGAATAGACAATATTGTGCTATATGAACCAACAACGATCTATAAGCCACTTTCTGTATGCATCATATTAGATGGGTGTGGATCTGCAATACTGATTGGCTTGTCAGTGCTGGAGTTTATTCCTAAAATAGCCCCAATCCCTCCTTGTATATGTGAAAGTTTAAGTCATCCCCCCTCCAGCCTTCTTATTAAATTTCAAAATCACTTGGTTGTGCTGTGGCTCTAAGGACTGTTGTGATTGTGATCTTCTGTGAAGAGTGAATGGCCAATTCAGAAGTTGCCATAATAAAATATTTTTCAATCCAGCAGTGGCCCAGTAAGTTCTATCAACAGGAAACCTGTGGGCCAGGAGGAGAATTACCTGGTTTCTTTGCAAGCCCATTTTGCCCCTCCCTGGGGACCCTCAACACCGAAATGAAATAGTTATGCCAATTGCTTGAGCCACATGGTTCCTGCTTTCTCATATTGCTGGCACGGTGTGTGACTAGACTACGTGGAAGCAGCTCCCACAATTTGATGGAAATGTAGCAAGAATTTGGCCACAGTCATTCAGGGATGCTAAGTTATCTCAGCTCATATGCACAAAAAAACTCTTCCCCTCAGTTCAGTTTCATCTATATCTGTAGCATCTATATCTATGTTTATCTATATATCATCTATATTGAAATATACTCAGAGTCGCAAAGTGATTTCATGCTCTTTATTCAGCTCATAGTGGTGAGGAGGAATGAATGAATGTCCCCTCAAAGTATCTGCTTTATATACATTATTTACACAATGGGCTGCACATGATTGGCTAATTCCGGAATTCTACTGTAAGCCAATCAGGTTGTGGATTCACTTCTATCTGGAGCATGATTGGGTGGTTCCTGCCAACCAATCATACTGCTGCATTGTTCTAGGACCAATCAGACTGCTGCATTCTGAATCCTATTGTTCTAGGACCAATCAGACTGCTGCATTTTAGATCCTATTGTTCTAGGACCAATCAGACTGCTGCAGTTTGGATCCTATTCAACTCAGTACATAACATATATCATCTATAACTATATATATCCTTAACTCTCCATGTGTATGTGAGCAGCACCAGGCATGACAGGTGAGTGGAAATTCCCTACCTTTACAGAACAATAGCATGATCCTAGAGTGTCCAACAAGACCCCTCCCCAAACTGCCACAGATGAGAGTGCTGAATATGGTCCTTCCCTCCTGAAAATTAGAAACATACCTGGCATAGTGCAGAGCTAGTCCTGCATTCATTGGAGACTTGTACAGTGGTACCTCGGGTTAAGAACTTAATTCGTTCTGGAGGCCCGTTCTTAACCTGAAACTGTTCTTAACCCACTTTAGATAATGGGGCCTCCCGCTGCTACCACGCCGCGGTGGTGCGATTTCTGTTCTCATCCTGAAGCAAAATTCTTAACCCGAGGTACTATTTCTGGGTTAGCACAGTCTGTAACCTGAAGCGTCTGTAACCTGAAGCGTCTGTAACCCAAGGTACCACTGTACTGTGAACACAACTTATGAGATCTCAACAAGTTTAGTCTTGCTAGGCCCCTTTCTCTACCGGCTTCATGGGGTCACTGGTCATGAGTCTCTGCCAGACAGCAGCTGCATGTTCTGAGGAACAAAAAAGAGGTAAGGAGAGGATGGAGGTAAGATAAAGACTAAAGGGCCAGAGTTGGAGGTGAGAGTTGGGAGGGAGGTGACGGGTTTGAGGATGGATGGGAGGAGGGAATAAGAAAGGAAAAGGAGGTGGAAGAGGGATAGGCAGGAGTTGTAAAGGTGCTTGAGGAATTTCATCCTTTGCAAAATGCAATACAAACTAATCTGATCCGTACCTCTTAGGCTAATGTGCGGATTGGAACTTATATTACGTTTCTTACACTAAAATCCATTTTTTTCCTTCCATTTATGGAACCCAAAATGGCCTGTGGTTCTCAAGTGATCTTCCATCCAGGTACTGACCAGACCCAGATCTGATCTCAGGACCTCAGTAGCTAACCACCATAACTTCTCCTGGGGCCATTAAAAAAAACCCCGCCACCATGGACATTGTTGTTGTTGTTGTTTTCAGATCAGGAAGTCCAAGCATCTGGGCAGGCTGCAGAATGCTGAAGAGATGTTCAGTGAAAATAAGTACATATGCACAAACACACAACTCATGACTGGCTCTCAGCAACGCTGTAAACTCAGGCCCTCATTTATAAATAAATTCCTGAGAAGGGGGGGGGGAATCCTCTTCAACAGGGGATGAAAGATTTAAATAAATTAGAGGTCAGGTTTTGGCACAGCACTTAAAATAAATATCCTTTCTACTCCTTTATTGAAAAAGAAACACCCTAATAGCTTGAGTCCTCTGAGCTCCTTGTTGTAGGACACAACTTTTGTTCAAGGGGGTTCTTCCCCTTAGGGAACATCGCTCAATAATGGCTTACATGGAAGGAGTAACAATAGTGGTCATCATTCTATAGCCCTTTTATCACAATTGTTCATTAATTCAGTGTGACGCTTGCTTGAAACCAGCCATTTCCCCCTCAGATTTCTATCTCCTTGTTGCCATTCTCGGTTACACATGCTTTTCAGCTGGTGAATAATATAATCAGATAAGAAACCAAGAGGCCAGAAAAGATGTCTTGCATTTGCATCCCGCCCACCCCCAAAGCAATTTACACAGATGCTGCTGCTTCAGTATTGGGTGAGGGGGTGGCGCTCTATGTTTTCAAGGGGTTTGATGTTGTTCCTCATTTCAAATCTTTGTAATTCATTTTGGGTCAGAAGGCTGATTGCTGTTAATTGAAAATTCTGTTCGTTTCTTCCACGTTGGATATTTTTCATCAAGCAGTAATTCTAATGGAACATATAATGGGGAATGACATATAACTGTCTGATTGTGAGATCAAAATAAAATCACACACAAATAGGAAATCTAGCACTCCTCAGCTTGTTTGCAGGCTGGACTGCAAATCCCTCATTGGATCACACCTTTCTCTGAATATTGCAATGCCAGTTATTGTGTTCAAAAATGTGCACAAATCATCTCCCCCAACCCCATAATATTATGAAAAAACATCTATTTTAGAGAATCACATTTTATAGGCTAGTAAAGGTAAAGGGGGCAGATGAAGGTGATGGACTATATGGAACTGGCGGAAATGACTGGCAGAATCCGAGACCAGGGAGGAAGGAAGAAGATTGGAAGAAATTTAAAGACTATCTACAGAAATACTGCAAAATTAATGAATGTTAGAATGATGTCAGAATGAAGTTAAGTGGTTTTAGCAGCAATGTTATAAAGGTGTATGTAAAAATGGATTGTTAACAGGTGAAAATCCAAAGTTATAATATATTAAGTTAAAGGATTAAGACAAAAACAAAGAGGGAAAGCAATTGCTGAATTAACTAATAGAACTGGAACACAAAAAAGGGAGGTGTGAGGAGGTCAGGGAAGCAAGGAAATGAAATGTAAGGCATGAAAAGATTGATGTGTTTTTTAAGTGTTTTTTATCTTTTTTCTGTATTTTGTATTTTTTTCTTTTTTATTTCTTTCTCTTTTTTCCTTTTTTTATTTATGTAATCTTTTCTTTGAAACTTTAATAAATATCATTAAAAAAAAAAATAAAGGTAAAGGGACCCCTGATCATTAGATCTAGTCGTGGCCGACTCTGGGGTTGCGACGCTCATCTCGCTTTCCTGGCTGACAGAGCCAGCATACAGCTTCCGGGTCGTAATAATAATAATAATAATAATAATAATAATATTTATAGGCTAGTACACACAAAATGTGTATTTTTCTGCTTCATGAATTTAAAAGCATGTATTTTACAAAGGGGATTGTAATTTATGGGGGAAATGTGCACAATTGTATAGAAAACGTATTAAGTGTGGGAGGGAATAGGACAGAGTGGTACACAAGGGGGTGCAAGAAGCAGGAACAGAACTATTACTAGTGAGATTGAAATGGCATGGAATTAGCTGCTTCACACTTCCCAGCGTTTGTTTCCCGTTGATGCAATGTCATGCATGTAGGTATGTTTCTCTTTCTTTTTTAGTATTGTAACCACAAGGGGCATTCCCACTTTATCAACATCACCCCTCCTAACTGAACACCAGTTGGGTGAGTAAAGCCCTTGTGATCAGTTCTGTCCACGTACTTGCAATCTAACTGTGTGGGATACACCCCAGGCAATCTGTTTCTGTTTGGATCAGTGTTAGGGCTCTGCACCGGATTTCACTGAGGGCCTTGCCGAAATAGGCCCGTTGAGAGGGATTTGGGTATTGGTCAAGTTGGGTTCAGCCAGCCCCAGATCACTGTGGGTCAAGTTTGACAGTTCGGAGTGATCCAGGGCTGTTAGGGGGCAGGACATCGAGCAGGAAGGAGAGGCAGGTATCAGGCAGAAAAGATCATCAAAAAGGACAAGATCCACCTGAACAGCAGCTAGCTGCATCTTCCTGTGAAAAGGTAGGAGCCCACAGCACACTGACTCTCCTTCTTACCTGAAGGAGCATCACACAATGTTGATGCCTCTTTTCAACATTTGCTCAATGCAGGCACTGATCCTGCAGGGCGCTACTCTTCAAGCAGCTTCCCTGTAGGAAATCTGCTTGCGAGGAAGCAGCACCCTACAGGATGGGTGGAGGCATCAACCCTGTGGAGTGCAGGATGCTCCTCCACAAGCGCCTTCTCTGCTTGTGAAGGAGCACCTTGAATGATTGACTCCCCTTGCTTTCAGTTGGGAGTGTGTGTACAGAGGGAGATGCATCATCATCATCATCATCATCATCATTTATTATTTATACCCCACCCATCTGGCTCCTTCCCTATTCTCCTCCTAGCCATATGTTTAATTATCATTTGTAAAAACAGCAACAATAACAACAACAACCCCTAAACAAACATTGGCCCCACCACACAACTCATTTGTGACTAGTGGTTCTGGGTTAGTCCAGGTTGGCTTCGCTTGGTGGGACGGGGCTGAATTAGGGTCACTGAGTGGACAGTATGAATGGATCAATGATAGATCATTTCTTCGCTGCTTCAACATCTGTTGTATTGTACTGTAAGCTGCTGGGAGAGATTAAGGCTAGGATGTGGAAGTTTGCAGCCCCCCAGATGTTGAATTATATCTCCTATCAGCATCAGCCACTCTTGTGGGTGCTTGGAAAGGATAGGTGATATAGTCTAACAACCTCTGGAGAGTCACAAGCTCCCCATTCCTGTGGAAAGTGTGCTTCTATCCTCCTTGTGCAACATCTGATGGGGAATTTGTGGTCCTTAAGGCCATGGATGAAAACACAAACCATTGCTGTTAGAATGGATGGGGGCAGAGCATGGCAGACCTTAACAGTCACTGTCCTGCTTCCCAGAGACATGGTTGCACTTTGGGTACAGTGATGAAAAACTCTGCACTACTCAGAGTCTCTAGGGCAGGCATAGGCGAACTCCGGCCCTCCAGATGTTTGGGACTACAACTCCCATCATCCCTAGCTAACAGGACCAGTGGTCAGCGATGATGGGAATTGTAGACCCAAACATCTGGAGGGCTGGAGTTTGCCTATGCCTGCTCTAGGGCCCCATTCAGAAATCATTTGAGAGGTACCCTTCTCCCAATTTTGTGTATATTAAGGGAACATGCAGACACAAAGATTGCTGAAATTAATATGCAAAAATGCATTCTAGTAGGAGCGATTGCTTGAAAAAAATGCACTCTGTTAGGCAAAACATATAGGGGAAAGCAGCACAATTTGGAGCAATATTTATTTATTTATTTATTATTGAAACTATGATACATTTTTCTTTATGACTTTTTAAAAAGTAACAAATGGATGCAGAAATGTGTCAGACTGAATTTAAGATTAGGAAAATATGGGAAACTGAAATTGAAAGATGATCCCTACATGCTAACTTTCTTTCTTTTCCACCCTTTGGGCAATGGGGATAGGCTTGTGGGAGGTGAACATCTATTGGGTCCTTTGAGTATTCTTTTCAAATGCTCAATAAATAAACAAATAAACCTTCAAGGCTTTTGAGTGTTCAGTAGGAAAGCTCAAAGGGTTTGATTTTTGGGGTGAGCTCCAGGCTGCTTTCATATCCTTAAGGATACAGCACGGAAAGTGTGTGTGTATAATTCTTGCGCCCCTCCTTCATAAATTTGAAGATAGAAACATTTTTAAACAACTAAAGTTCTACAGGAGCATGAGAAAACTCTTATTTTTAAAATGTTTGTGTCCATTTGAGGTGAAATTAATGGTATGGGGTCAAATTTAGCCGTAAATGACATTTCGAGGTGAAAAATTATGGGTGTGACACCCAACAGATGAGCAATTTAGGCCCTCTGGCCCCTTTGACTTTTACATCCCTCCTATAATATGTACTGTTTGTATTACCAAAAGCTGGGCAGGTGAGCTAGGCAGGCCAACACTCACCCAGTTTACTTGCTTTGGGTGCAGCAACATCACAGACCAGAAGGGAAGGGGTGTTGTTGTCATCCATGCAAGTTCCACCACAAGACCAGACCATTCTTGCGCTGAATTTGAGGGTTTGCCCCTGGTTTGGGGCCAAAGACAGAATATCCGTACTGCTGGTGTACTGCCCAGCTGAAGGCCCAGCAGCCTTCCTGGCTGAACTGGCGGAAATGGTGCCAACTGAGAAATGTCAACACCCGTGGCAAAGCTCTATAGTGGAAGGATCTGGTCCTGCATGTTGCCAGAAGCTGCTCCTTCTTGGGTGGCTTCCCCTGCATGCAGGGAACCCACTCTCAGTGCAGCAGTACTGTGCAGGATTGGATCCTCCCACAACAAATAAGGGGGAGAATTTGACCCTGTCCGGTTCTGGCCACTGTTCCTTTATGAGTGGTTCTCTGAACTCAAGGGTTTTCCCGGTAAGCAAGGAAGCAGCAACACCATGCAAGATTTGATCACCCTGCCTAGGGCTTATAACGCCCCTTTAAAGCTCTTTGTTCCATCTCTCAAATTGCTTCAGGGATGGATCTGGGGTGCAGTGGGTGGCCCTTAGGGCAGCACACATGGTGAATTGGCCTGGACTGGCAGCCACAGGTCAGGGATGTAGGCTTGTATTAGAGGAGTCCATGCACTATATGTATGTGTACATAAATTATTGCAGACCCTCCAAGTGTCCCTATTTCCCAGGTACAATCCCAGATTTACAGAAGTCAACCCAGTTTCTGATCTGATGCCAGAATGTCCCACTTTTAGTTAGGACACCCCTATTTTCGTCAGAGAAATGTTGGAGGGTGTGTAATAGGACTTTCCCAGGGCTTTTTTTTTTTTTTTTTTTTTAAAGCCAGAACTCACTGAAACTCAGTTTTGACACCTCTCAGGTAGGCAACATTGCCATTCTAAGAGAACAACTCCTGAGGAGTTCTGGCACCTCTTTTTTTCTAGAAAAAATAGAACTGGACACCCCTATTTTCATCAGACAAATATTGGAGTATATGATATTGCTTTATTGATGCATTCCTGCCCTGGGAAAACTTGTTGAAGGGCAGGTTAGAAATACTATAAATAAATACATTAATATGTTAGGGTTTCCCTTGTTTTTTCTTCCTCCAGCTCTTGATATATTGGGGTCCCATAAGCTTTCAGGCTTGGCCTGCCTCTGAAAGCTGTTACAATTGGTCTGTCATAGATTTATGTCCATAAAGATCTGCAGAGCAGTCACCTCTCTTGCTCTCAAAGGACAAAGCTCTAGTTTTTTCTGGGTCTTTTTTTCTGACCTCCTCTGTCCATTCACTCTGTGCAATCAATTCATCTTTTCCCATAGAGTTGACAAGTGGGACTCTATTGCACCAGTTGACGTGCGTGTCAAGGATTTCCCTAGCTAGTTACCCCCCTTGCACACTTTTCAGTGCTGTCACAGCAGAGAAATGGGAGAGGAGAGTGGATATTTCATGATGAAGGTTGCAAATTGACTAGAGGAAGGAAAAGAAGAAGCAAGTGTTGGTTGATACTTGGGAAATGTAAGTAATTCGAAGTATTCAGCAGGCCAATATGGGCTCTTATTTTTACCCCTATGCAATTTAAGGTTTCACTGTGAAGATAAATAAAATTAGGCCATGTCAATGCATTGCAACTTTCCAAGTAATATAATGGCCTTTTGCAGATCCCGGAAGGTTTAATAAGACTATAAAAGGGGTTTTTTTTCTGCTTTCAGTGAGATTAGATTCCTTGCTTGCTAGACATGGTGGTACAGCCATTGTTGAAATATGCTACATTTATCAAACATCACTGAAAATAGGAAACCTTTAGAGAAGGCACATTGCTTATATTTGAAGTGCAATAAAGCATTATTCCAAACCAAATGGACTCAGAGGAGAAGAGTCTAAAGCTAGGCTGTGTCAATGCATTACAGCTGTTTTCTAGAAAGCCCAGAATATCCATCCCATGCTATATAACATCTATATTATAAAATATACCTAGCAATTCGGTTTTTTCATGGTTTGTGAAATGTGGGCTCCAGTAAATCATCATAAACCCAGTAAATCATTGTGGGCTTGCAAATGTTCTTGGACTACAACTCCTATCATCCCTGACCAGTGGCCATGCTGGTTGGGTCTGATGAGAATTGGAGTCCAGCAGGATCTGGGTGGCCATAGGTTCCTAGCTCTTTGGGAATACCCAGTACTGCAATATTAGTGTAGTAGCAACTTCCATTCCCTGTTTTGTATGAACATCTTCACTCTCCATGAAAGAGGCATTCTTTTTTCTGCCTCCTTCACAGGGAGCAGATTTCAATACATGTTCTGGGAAGTGTACAAGATAGCCAAGTGTTCCTCAGTGCTTTTTATTTTTTTAAAACCTATCTTCATGAACTCCTGCAGCATTGATCTTCTTGTACAAAGAGCCATATCATGACAGCTTTTCCTGGAATGATATGGCATGTGGTTGCATGGTCATTCTAGGAAATACTGTGAGGGTACAGCACAAATGAGATATGCATGTGTGAGAGACAGCCCACATATCCATTGAACAGCTTCCAAGTGATCTTGTCACTGAGCAGCTCATTTTCACGGCCATTGTGCATATCTCCCTAAGAACTTGACTCCTAATCTCCATTTTGTCTGAGAAGGAAAAGGTGAGCTGAGGTTTAGGCTTTAGCATGTTCGATTGGAGCAACTTGAAAATCATTATTATGAGAATTATGGAAAATGCAATGGCTTCTTCCCTTCTAGGTCTCCCTTCTAGGTGCAATTAGGCCAACCAATCTGTGCTCACTAAATGGCTAGCTGAAACCACTGCCAAAGGAAAACATTGTCTCAGGCAGAGCAACCAGACTACGGAAAGTCACACTGGTGAGTACTCTGAGACAACATTATGGTGAAATAAGATTCTCCAGGCTTGCCTCTTAGTATTTGGAGACCTGCAGGTTAGAAAAGGAATTGCATGGTTTACATATCCAGAGTCCTTGAGGCTCAGGAAAGTAATCAGGAAGGCCTCACTCAGCATCTCAAGATGTAGCCTGATAAACACAAGCTGGCAGTACACTGATTCCAGCTTAGAGCAGGGCCAGGCACAACCTCAACTATGCATACTTTAAGGAGGCTGCAGAGCAGCTCCTGCCCCAACCAAATCAGGCACGGCTGATGGTGCGTGTTGCACATCTCCTTATGTTAATGTCTTCCTTTCATGTGTCACAGATTTTTATTTATTTATTTTGTAGTAGACATCACTACTAAAAAGAGAGGGTATTTGTGACCTGTTGTTCTCCTATTTACATCATTGGGAGTTCAGTAGGCTCATAGGAGCCAGCTCCTAGGGGCCAAGGGGTCTTCGCCCCCCTAATAAAATATTTGAGGGGCCTAGGCCCCCAAGGTTGATAGGCATAGCCATTCAAATGGTGTGCGTGCACCGCATCATGTGATGAATTATGCAGGACGGTGCTTACCTGCCTCCCCCCAATATTTTACTCAGGATGGCACCTCTGAATAAGCTCATGATTCATATCTGACCTCTAAAATCACTGATGTTTAACTTGTGTGTGTGTGTGCACGCACCCACTCACCCCAAAGTGCTTTCTCTTAATGTGCGAGTTTCAAAACAAACTGAAAAAGTCTTGTCAGCAGCACCTATCCTGTCCATTACCTCAAAACTGCTTGCCTAGCAACTTAGCCTGTTTGGTCAGTGTTTGTTCTGAGAGAATGAAGAGAAACCATTAAGTACATTCATCCTCAGTGATCATCTTGCTATAAGGCTGAGCAAGCGAGGGACTGTCATCTGAAGTGACAGGGCTCGGAGGCACTGTCAGGCTTCTGTGGCTGACCTATCAGTGAAGCACCATTGTCCCCTGCTCGAGTGTCAGGGTGAACTATCATTACCTCTCTGTGTTGCACAATGAAAGGAGTCTTCCACTTCCCCTCCAAGGATAATAGATGGTATTTGTTCACCGAAAATATATTCAGTGAATAAATGCATAGAGGGAAGCATATTATAGCCTGCAGCATTCTTCTCAAAAACTACCTTTTCTTTGAAGCATCTTGGATTTTTAAACTTTGGTGCAATGAATTACCAAAGATGGTGTAGATCAGCAGCAGGCCAAATTAAGGACTCAGGCCTTTCAGCAAACCACAATCCTTCCCACACTCCATCCCTCACTGGCTTGGCTTCAACCCTCATTGTGTTGTGTGTGTGCCTTTCTTTCATTGGCCTTGCTGTCCTTGAAATATGATAATGCCTCTGACTTGCCTAGATGAAAAGAAACATCTGGATTTTACATGGCTTGATTGTAGCCTACTGCACAAAGTCACAAAAGTTGCTTTATCTATTTTGTTGCTTCTGGTCATACCTGCCACTAATATGCAGCTCCCATAAATTTGACCATCAGGGAATATGGTCCTCAGGCTGAAAGAGGTTCCCCAGTGCTGATACAGCTATAGATAATGGGCCTTGAAAAAATAATTACCTTTTTTAAGAAAAATAATATGTTGTTCAATTGAATATTCAGTATCATTTGTACTTTATAATTTGCTATAAACTTCATTTGTAATTTGTAAATTTGATATAAAAGTGACTGATTAATTTTCACCCCAATCCCAAATAAAGCCCAACTGTGCTTGCTTCCCAGCTCCCTTTTTACTATTGCATCTTCCTTCCCTTCTCTCTTTCTCATGGCCCTCTTCATAACAGGACATATTGATTTCCCTTACCATTATCTAAGATTTTAAGTTGTCTTTCATCATTACCAGTTCTGAAAGAGATGACACTTGAATTTGTTTCCACTACATTGAACTATTTTAGATCACTCCCAGCCTTAAAACTATGGCCAAACATTCTTCTGTGGACTTATCAATAAGTACTATCAAAAGCACTAGATGTGGAGAAGCACAGTCAAGGCATACCACCTTAATTTAAAATCCATGGGAACCCCCATGTTTAAGACTATATGCATAAGTGGGTGTCCCAGGAGAAAAACCATTGTTCTTTCAGTGTCTGGAATATATTGTGGTGTGAACACTCATCTCTCTATTGCCCATGGTAAAAAGGTTTTAAAGGGCTTTCCATTGTTTCAACACCTTACAAAACTTGTTTGACCAGATATAAAAGAAAGGAGTACTGTCTGTACACCGGTGTCTGCTTTAGTTCTCTTAAAATATATATATTGTCTGTCATTATGGAGGAAATAATAAAAGGAAATGAGACCTTCACAGTGAAAGCCCATAGGATTTTATTATCCAAGGTATCCTCTCCACAATTTCCCTTCCCTATTAAGGCTTTTCATATTGTTTACCAATCACACTTTCCCTCCAGACAGTGGGTTGGATACAGGTTGGTTGTTCTGTGAATGGAAAAGGTCATTTCGTTTATGGAAGGAACCATGAAAGTTTCACAATGAAAGAAGGGGGGAAAGTAACTGTCCTGTCCCCTCATTCCCCCTCACACTACCTCTCAAAATTTTGGAAGTGTCTTCCAACTCTCTAGGGAGGTTTTTCAGGGAGCACAGGGGGTGGTAGGGGGAGAATGTATCATCATTTCTGTTCCCTTCTTCCTGTGCCAGGAGAGCTCAACAGAGTTCAATTCCAAGACACAGTTCCCATATCACTAAATATTACCCCTATGTTTTCAAAAGGAATCAGTTCACATATTCACCTGTAAGGCAAATGTAGATTAAATCCAATGATTGAGATGTTTCATCCCATTTTAAGGGTTATACTTCAGACCATTTTTTCCAGCTCCTCTTCTATTTAGGGTCCAGCTTTCAGCTGAGTTGAGGAGTGTGCTACGACAACAATAAAAAAATCAACAGTTATGACCTGTTATGAGGCCCAGTGTCACAACCTAGGCAAGCAAATATATTTATGCCATTTCAACAAATGCAATGCAACAATCCAGACCTCAAAGCCCTTTGCAGAGCCCCAAGCCACATCACCAGAGATTCATGTTGCTGTCACCCTTAACAATAGCAACATTTACGCACGATGCTGCATTCTATCATTGTATCATAATGGAATAATTATTAAAGCATTGCTAAGCAAATGTTACACACAGAAATAGATGATCTTGTAAACTTCAAACACCTGCTGATCTTGTTTACTCAGCTGCATGTCAGCTACAGTCGCTGTTTAATCTCCTGAAGGAAACAGAGATGGCATATCGAAAGTCAGGAGGATCATGGGTAATGAGTATTCGAAGGTATTATTTTTTTTAAAAAAAATTATTTGATCAAGGATTTTTCTCTCTGTGCAATATGCTACAAAGTCTTTGGTGTGTTTTGCTTCGGAAGTCTTCCTGTCTCTAAGTATTCTAATTATATCTCTTCCTCTGGAAAGATACATTTACTTTCTTTTTGTAAATATTAGAACAAGATGTCTATTACAGCTACTTCTGCAATTAAAGTAAAAATGTTCTGAGATGTAAAAGTGATCTTAAAAGAAACCCGGTAGCAAATATGTTCTAGGAGAGATAGGGAGACAAGTTTCAATGCCAATCAAAGGGTGAGAGGCTAAATTACAATTAATTAGGTAGAAGACAGTAAAGATCAGACTGCAAATTAAATGCAGAAAAGAAGATACTAATGTTAGATTATTGTTCATTATCTTTAATTTTTCAACATTTCCTGTAAGAAACCTTATTTTGTAAATTAAATGAAGGGTAAATGTAAATGCCTGCCTAGTTTACACAGTGAAGGTTGATCTATTATGGCAAATAGGGCACTGCCCCACCAAACACAGTTGATTTTTTTCAAGTGCACCTGCTTTCTTACCTACAACAAGGCTGGATGGTAGTCCTAGTTATCCGTTTCCTCCTCCTTTGCAGTTTTGCCCTTGTAGAACTCAATGGAGAAGAGGTTGGAGGAAAAAAGTGCTAGGATATAGTTCTGTTCCACCTTAAAAGGAACAGGCATGACTGTTGTGTGTCACATGCCTGTTTACATTCCAGCACAGTCTGCTGGGAACTTCCGTTTGTATATTGCTTTTGCTATACTGCTGTTTTGCTGGACACAAAGGGAAGCAGACATGTTTTTCCCTTGTTCCTGAACTATGCTGAATAAATGCCTGTAAATAATGCTTACACATGTCTCTGTCCGCCACTTCCATTGTGAGAAGTTATTCACTCTGCTGATAGAGCGTGCTCAAGTTTCTGAAGGCTTCTGAAGCTACGAGTCGCTGATTGATGCTGTTCCAAGGGAGGCCAGAGTTCGCCCGGCTGCCGGCCAGTGGCTAGAGCCAGCTGGGGGCCTGCCTGTTGCCCCCGTCTCCCTGGCAGCATCCCAACAAAAAGTGCATGTCCTTGGTTCTGACTCCTCCTGCTTTTGGCCTTCCTGCTGACTTCTGCCCTACCAGTTCCAATGGGCACCAGCCACCACAGAATATGTACCCAATAAAAGCTGCTAATTGGCATAAATGCCTAACAGCATAACCCTGCATGTGTGTTAGCTCAGAGGTAAGACCTACAGAGTCCAATAGCGATTATTCCATGGTGATTGTGCACAAGACTGAAATTTATACAGCAGCTAGTATTTGATTTTCCAGCTCTTACAGGATAATGTCATTGTCATGAAATGTTCACAAACGTTCTAAGGACTCATAATGTGTCAGCAATAGAATTTCATTGCATACTGCCACTTCTCCGAAGGAGCCATTTGAAATGGAGGAAAAGCTCCACAGAGGAAGACAAGAGATATATGCTGTTGGTCATTTAGTATTTATTCAAAAGAGCCAAAGTTTGGACTGCATTTGGTGTAACTATAATAGTCAGAAGGGAATGCATAGCCACATACATTAAAGGCCTCCACCATTCAACGTTGGTCTCCTCAGAAAGCTCAGTTGCAGACATTGAGTAGAAGTCATCTGTATTAATTTGTTTTTTGAAGAGTCATTCCAATTTCAATATAGATGGGTCCTCCCACCGTTATTATTTTTACCTTGTCATGAAGTAATATTGCTTGTTGGCAACCCTTATCTACAATAGTGGTTATCTCCCTTTCACAATTCAGTGTTTCCCAAAATGCTATTTCACATGTCAGTTTTGCAAGTTAGTTTGGAAATCTACTGCACACTTGAAGATGTTTATCCACAGCTAAAAATATGTAATTTATGCTCCTGAAAATGACAAATGTAGATAGCCACTGTATGTATCCCTAGCTAATGGCCGACAGTAGTTATTAGTGATCACAAGAGGAAGGTAAGCAACTCTCTGTTCCCATACCCTCTTTTGATAGGAAAATTATCATTGACACACTTAACCCTCCAACCTGCTGTCTCAAGGCATCTAGAGAATAATGGGATGGTGGATTTAAGCATCCCCTGATCAGAGGAAGAGCTTGCAATAGCCACAGCTGTCTCATTCTCTTCCTGGCAGTATGGAAATTATACTTCTATCGTATGAAAATGAATGCCTAACAGCGATGGCAGGGGATAATATTTTCTTATTCTTTTTTTCTGAACAGCACATGAAAATTCCTTTCTGTTTCTAGCAAAGAGAGAGTGCACAACTCGTAATTACTTTTTAAATTCTCTTAGCTCTACTTTGTACAGCTCACAGTCACTTATATGTTCATTTCCAGTTGCTCCAATCAGCTTCAGGTAGGAGGGAGAGAAAGACTAAAGCTGCAATCCTAACCCTTGCACTCAGTCAATCAATTCTAACCCCTGTGTCCTATCAGGATTTCCACTCCATGCAATCTCAGAAACAGGCCTTCAATGTGGTGGCATCTATCCTTTGGAACTTCCTCCTTTTATATATCAGACAGCCACCTTCAACCTGGTCCTCTAGATGTTTGTTCAAGATGTTCCTCTTTTGACAACCCTCCTAAGGACAGACTTTTATCCCAGTTGGTATCCATATTGGATTTGAAAACAATAGTTTGTGTGTGTGTGTGTTGTTTTAAGTTGCTTTTTCAATGTAATTGTTTTTAATACTTTCTATACATGCATATCTTTTAGCTGTTTTTATACATGCAATGATTCTATGCATGCTTTTATAGTATTGTAAATTGCTTCAATATGCCCCATGGGGAAGAATAATAAAAATTATTATAATCATTTATTGAATTGATATACTGCCCTATACCCGCAGGTCCCAGGGTGGTTCACGGGATAAAATCAGAATATAAAACAACAAAGTGCATAATCAAAATAACAACAACAACCCAATAACCCCAACACATTTTAAAAGGGCAAAGGATGTAGGTTAAAAACAGTTAAAACACTATGCACACACACACATATATATATACAACATTAAAGAAACAACAACACCACATTCACCTAGTAGTAAACCCCATCTTATTCTTGGGCTTTACTATTACCTGTAAGTAAATGGCTTGTCGTCTAACCATGTAGGCAACGTTAGAATTGCCACAGTAAATCTAGCTCCCACCTCACTGTATAGAAGGCTGATGGATGCAACTTATCTTTTTAAGACTATGCCTCCATAGCCAGAGCTGTTTCACATGTGTGCAGTTGGAACTAGAACAAAAATATTAATAATAATAATAACAACATAAATAAATATGTCTACAATGATTAATGCTTTTGAATTCTGAAAAAGGGGAGAGAGGAAAAATCCTGATAGCAGATTTCCCTCTCTCTCTCTGTTTATGTTCAGATACATAGCGCGGAAGCAATAGCAGAAAAGGTGGAAATCCACAAAACCAATCAAAGAAATTGAACATGATTAATGGATGCCGTCAAGTAAAATTCATAATCTCAGAGTAAATAATATTCCATGAATTTACAGCAAATGTACCACAGGGCAAGAAGCCATTTGGTCTGCAGCCAGGTTTCCGGAGGTACAAGTCATCTTGTCACTTGTCCTGAAGGCAAGATCCATTTAATTAGTTGCTTTATATGCTGTACTTCCTTGCAACAAAGTATACAGCTCAGATCCAGGCCCTTGTAGCTTCACCGACTGACATTAGGCATGCTCTTCCCCATGTTCTTTTAATGTGTGTGTGTGTAAAGGACCCCTGGATGGTTAAGTCCAATCAAAGGCAACTATGGGGTTGCGGTGCTCATCTCGCTTTCAGGCCTAGGGAGCTGGTGTTTGTCCAGTGATATCTTTCCAGGTGGCGCTGTGGTCTAAACCACTGAGCCTCTTGGGCTTACTGATTGGAAGGTCAGTGGTTTGAATCTCCGCAACGGATTGAGCTCCTGTTGCTCATTCCCAGCTCTTGCCAACCTAGCAGTTCGAAAGCATGCCAGTGCAAGTAGATAAATAGGTACTGCTGTGGCAGGAAGGTAAACTGTGTTTCCGTGCGCTCTGGTTTCTGTCACGGTGTTCCGTTGTGCCAGAAGCAGTTTAGTCATGCTGGACACATGACCTGGAAAGCTGTCTGTAGACAAATGTCGGCTCCCTCAGCCAGAAAGCGAGATGAGCGCCACACCACATAGTTGCCTTTGACTGGACTTAACCATTCAGGGATCTTTTACCTATATATAGGCAAATTCTAGCAGCAGGTATTCGGGACATTACTCTGTCCCATGGCAGTTTGATAGAGGAGAAAGCTACTATCTTAAACTCTATATTGTACCAACACTGTAGCTGCTTGGGAGGGTCATATTGCAATTACAGTGGTACCTCGGGTTACAGACGGTTCAGGTTACAGACTCTGCTAACCCAGAAATAGTACCTCAGGTTAAGAACTTTGCTTCAGGATGAGAACAGAAATCGCACGGCAGTGGTGCAGCGGCAGCGGGAGGCCCCATTAGCTAAAGTGGTACCTCAGGTTAAGAACAGTTTCAGGTTAAGAACTGACCTCCAGAACGAATTAAGTTCTTAACCCGAGGTACCACTGTACCAGGTTAGTAGGAATTAGGTAACAGAAGAGGATGGTAGTGCTCTAGCTGGTCCTATAAGGCTGCTAACTCTGTCCTGGCTTCTCAGTCTATTTATCACCCTTAGAGTATCCATCCTCATTTGACTGCCGCACTGTCTACTTGACTCCAGACCACCAAACATTGCTAGGAATCAGACACATATTCCTCAAACCTATGCTCTCAAATATGTTCAATAATATTCAATATCATATTGAATATTAAACATGCTCAGAGAAAGAGATTGAAATTAATGAACACGACTAACTTAGGTCCATTAATTTTAATAGGTTTGTTCTTCGCAGAACTTAGTTGGAAGCAACCCATACTGTGCAAAGTTGCCCTAACGCGATAGGTATCAACTCTCCTCCACGTTGACATTTGTTACCCACAGTTCATACATCACAACGGCTCCCTTTTTATTCTATTGCTTCTCAGTGATGTGTGCTAGCAATTCACAAGAAACCAAGGCAAGCAAGAGACTTAAATAATAATAAAAAGGTGTTAGGCACTTACCATCAAAGAGAGTTAATGTCAGAAAACAAAATCTTTTCTTTTGACAATGATAGTAAGACTATTACTAAGAGCTATGCATGTCCACTGTCTTGTTGTCATCCTAGATACACACTCAAAGAAAGATTCCTTTCTAGTTTCTGACATCTGCTGACGTATCAAATAATTTTTATTCCTATAACATCTATTGTTCCATAACTTCTGTCGATTGTTTCATCCAGGAGCATGTTATGAAGAATGTGATTAGGAATGTCAGGCAGTTGTGATTATATGAAACTGACTTATACCAAATCAAAGCCTTCTAGCCTCTCTCTCTCTCTCTCTGTGTGTGTGTGTGTGTGTGTGTGTAATGGCCATTCTGAAGTTGTATGAGGGGGAAAGTAACATGCCACCTTTATCAGTGTAGCTGTTCATAAAAGTGCTTTCATTCAAAATATGCATTCATGCAGTCATTCATTCCCAATCCATTGGCTGCTGATTACTGGTTACTTTGTCAGGGAAGTCCAGGTGGGTTATTGTCTGTTGCACAAGGAAGCTTCTTTGGAGCAGTTCCTGCTTGTTCAAGAGTTGGATGCTGTTATTATCCTCTTCAGTCAAACACCAACTTTTGGAATTATGCCTTCTCTGTCTCAAATATTGTTCATCTTCTCATGGATTTCCTTATCCTGTATGCCAAATTTGTTCATCTTCAGCCACCGGCAGCTGTTGGTATTTTTCAGCAATGCTCCACGGCAGCATGTTCTCTGGCTGAATGGTTACTCATACACATTCACACAAGATAAAAAGCAAAAGCAAAACCCAATATGGCTACACTTAAGCTAACTGTATGAAGCATAAAGTTAAAAAAGGTAAAGGTAAAGGGACCCCTGACCATTAGGTCCAGTCGTGACCGACTCTGGGGTTGCAGCGCTTATCTCGCTTTTATTGGCCAAGGGAGCCGGCGTACAGCTTCCAGGTCATGTGGCCAGCATGACTAAGCCACTTCTGGTGAACCAGAGCAGCGCACGGAAATGCCGTTTACCTTCCTGCTGGAGTGGTACCTATTTATCTACTTGCACTTTGACGTGCTTTCGAACTGCTAGGTTGGCAGGAGCTGGGACCAAGCAACGGGAGCTCACCCCGTTGCAGGGATTCGAACCGCCGACCTTCTGATCAGCAAGTCCTAGGCTCTGCGGTTAAACCCACAGCACCACCCGTGTCCCTATAATCTTAAATATATGAAGCTAAATAGTTACTGTTGTATATTACAGAGGTACAAAGGTTCTTTCAATGGTGAACAAGTTATCTTTCTTTGATTCTTGTCTACCATTGCTGATTTTCTCACAAAGGAACACTTCATAAAGCTCTCAGTGGACTCCCCTGGAACCATTTCCAAATCACTGCTCTATAGGATACTTTGCACCAAAACTTCCTACAGTTCTTCCCTCATTCAAAACTTGGGAGTTTAGAAAAGTAATCCCCATCTGCTAGGAACAGTTGGCTTTCAGCGGATAACAATTAGAAGCCCCCCTTCCTTTTGATGATGCAGTGTTTTTAATTTCATTCTGTGCAATAGAACCATTAATGCTTCATTGCGTGGGGTTAAATTATTACAATGAGTTGCTTCCACAAATTAAATTCCCATTTTAAAGAGTTGTTTGTTTAGCATTTGCTGATTGCAAGTATGGACACTGTATAGACATTTGGTTTTAGACAGATCTAAATTGAATTTGTTGAGCAATTAGCTCATATTATCTACCCCTTTGATAATATGGAGGGTTTTGGGCTATTTTATAACTATAACTCAGCTAAAAAATATGAAGCAGCACAGCTGGTCAGTTGTTTCAGCACCATGGAGAGCTCCCAGTGTTTATCTTCCAGCAACAAGGTTGGAAATGAAACAAAGGCCTTTTAAGCCTCTGCCTCCAATCCCCAGCTCCTAGGCTCCATCGCTTTGGGGGCCAACTTTCTGTCCTGCAGATGTCTAATTCTCCTGCAATCCATGGCCTCCTACCCACTGTGCTACTGGCACCATTGGACTGGTGAGCTGTTTTGGGAGGCACGTGGTTCCCTAAAATCCCAGGGGGAGGTGCCTGGCAGGATGCTTGGTCCATTCTACAGGCCCTATTATTATGGCATTTGGTTCAGCGGGCTAAGCACTGCCAGCCTCGGTTTCAGTGGTCCCCCGATCACTATCACCTCCAACTCAGCATCTTGGTCATTGCTGAATTTTGGAGCCACGACATACTCCAATAAGGTGCAAATAAATGGATCCTTAGCCTATGTCATCAATATGTCTTTTTCCAGAAACACACACACACAAAAAAAAAAAAAACCACAACCCCACACATCCTAGGTTTTGAAATTATGCACATGAACCAAAATAAATTAAAGAGCAATTCTATGCTGCCTGGGATCATAGGATAGAGCAGATCTCCTTCTCCAAACTTGGAGAGAAAGTCTGTTGGCAGAGAAGGAGCTTTGCCCTTGCAAGCCTTCCCTTTGTGAGTGCAGAAATGTAAACTGCCTTTGCTGCTCCACCATCAATGCTCTGAAGGAAGTAATGGGTAAGAACCTAGAGGTGGAGAGGGAGGGTGTGTCAGAAGAAAAAAGAATTGATGTGTGTGTTTGTAACTTTGTATTAATGCAACATTTTTATATGTAACTGTATTTTTTTGTATAATTTTGTTTAAGATGTCTATAGCTGCTTCTTTTGTGTCCACTGCTTAGAGATATTTTTAATATATTAAGTGGTATAAAAATTAAATTGTCAAATCAAAGCCATTCCATTACCTTCACGCACAAATGTCACCATGAAATTTAAGTACATAAGAGCCTTCGTGGATCTGGCCATTTTCCTATCTAGTCCAGAATCCTGTTCTCATAATGACCGATCAGATGCCTATGGGAAGTCTGAAAGCAGAACCTGAGCAGCACTACCTCCTACTTGTGACTGGAGACCTTGGGGACAGTGGATACCTTCTTTTGGATTAATATGAGCCTAGGAGAAGTTCGAATTTGGTGGCTCCATAGCTTCATATTCTCATTCACCTACCTCATAGGATTGTATGGGAATATATATATATACACATACAATGTACCAATTGTAGTGATGGAGCCAGACTTGTCCTTCTGCAGTTCCTTTCACCTACCAGAGCAGTTATCAGGGAGGGGGAATCTTCAAACATTACCTCCCCACTTCATCCAATGGATGTACCACATGAACAGAGTCTCATTCACTGGAACTCTGGATCCAACTTGCTGAATTTTGAATGGCAACATTACAATCTCAGGGTACATATTTAAATGTTTTAAATCCTCCTGATATCTGCGAGAGGGAGTCAGGGGCACATCAATTTCTTATGCACACAGTAGGGTATGTGCAACCAAGGTCTTACATGTTGACCTCAGAGGATGGGGGAGCTCTTAGGGGAGATGAAATTTGGTGGGAGGCATTCCTTTAGTGGCAAATGTTTAGCTTCTCAAAGAAGAAAACCTTGGCCCAGATGAACTCAGTTTTTACAGCAAGTTTTTACCAAGGGCTGCCATTCTGCTGCTTATAGAATCCACAGTTTGAGCATGTCAAGGGAAAAATGGGTAATTGGTTTCCCCACTGGGCTAAGAATACTTGGAATAATCACTCTGGATAATAAGTACCCGTTTATCTTGTTGGCGCTCTCTCACTTTCTCACTAGTTTAAGACTCTTCCTTACTACACAGCATGGGTCACAGTCCTTCCAATACTCAACACTCTACCGAGATTGCTCTCCCCATGTTGTTTCTAAGAGCTGTTCTCAAGTGTTGTTCAGTTCTCTCTCAAGTGAGTCTGACAATTGTTTTTGAGTCTCGCATGCCAGTTGCTGCATCACTTTGGCTTCAAAAGTTTTCTGAGTTAGTCTTCCTCTTTTCTTTCCTCTTAGGGATGGGTGGATCTGTTACTTTCTATTGCTCTCAGTTTATTTCTGCACTCTTAAACTCTCCACATTTCCACATCCATTTGCAATTTTTTATATTTTAAATACACTCATGAAAATTCAGCACCATTTTAGTCTGAATTTCTCTTGGTACAAAATTTGTCCCAATGTATACATTTTGGCAAAGCAATTTTCTGCAATATTCTGCATCTTCATATGCTATTTTTGCTAATATATCCATTTTTATGCACACTTTGCTCTAGTATTTGCATTTAAAAAAATATATTATTTGGCTGGAGAACACCATTACAAAATTCGGAGAACAACAAATTTTGAAGGGTGGCTGTGCATTTGTTTGTACACAGTTTTGGAGTGCAAATTTGATTGGATCATCTGTAAATAGGAAGTGAAGTGAATATCTCCACCATCCCTATCTCTCCCCACCCCCCACCCCCCAATAGTTTTCCATAATTCTGCCCAGGAATCTGTCCAGTGTTTATACAATGATGACCTCCGCATCACCTTGCCCTTCTGCCTACAAGGTTGTGTAGTGACTCTGCCCCACCCAGGAGACCTCTTCTGTTTCAAACTAATACCCACAACATAAAAACAGGCCCTTTATTTCATGTATATTAAACTCCAACACTTATGAGTACAGGTTACATGGAAGGTCAAATATTGATCAGCTGTGCTAGTGAACTTTAATTGAAGCTGTTAACATTTCCATTTTAAGATGCTGCTGCTTATGGGGTTGTTTTAAAATCAAGAGTCCTGTGGCCAAACCTGATCTGTTCTCCTTCTGTATTCAACTTGGCTAGCTAGCAATAAAAAGATCAATTTAGGAAGGTCAGAGTAATCATCCATAGTATATTTATGTACTGAATACATCACTCTCATCTAATTTATGCAGATCAATAACTAATCCAAACAGGAAAGTAAACAACAACAAAACCAACTTCCATATCTGCAATATGCAGGTTTTGATATTTTTGTGGATAATTTCTGATTTTAAGAGGATAGGAATGCTGGCTGATATTTAAAAAATCATTTTTTTACATATCTGTAGAATAATATTATTGTCTCATCCACAAAACTACCTCACATCTCAACTGCTGAGGTTTGATATGCTTCTCTGTTAGGAGTTAAGGTACGAAAATCTTTTTGTGAAATGTTTGAGGTATGGAAGAGGGAATCTGCTTGTTGCTATGTCACTTTTATATGTGTTTGTTCGTAAGTCCATTTCACCTGACTTCCACATGGGTCTCTGTGTGTGCAACAAGAAGGAGGGTGTTACTGTTAGAATTCCTGATCTATGATTGCAGTCATGGGATTATTGTCTTTCACATGCCGGTATATATTTTGACTCCACAGAGTGGGAAGTGACGGAGACAGGATGTTTGTGTTACTGTGTTCCGTGAAGTGGGACTATTTTCCTTTGTTCTTTTTCTCTTTGCTGTCTGTTGCTAGAGAGAGAGAGGGAGCCATGTTGCAGTGCTCCGTGTGTGTTTATATATAAATAAAGTAGATTAGCCAAAATGCTGAGTTGCTGAGGTCTGTCACGGGCATGATGCGCAAACTCTGCGGATCCCTAAGTATGCCGGTGTCTGTTGGCATCGGTCACTGTGATGTTTGGGCTGAATAAAGCTTATGAAGCTCCCAAACAATTGACCAGAAGGAAGGGAACATGCCAGTTGGGCATGTGTCTCTGCCAGGGTCCTACTCAAGTGTAGGCTGAACTCCTGACAGTTACATCTAAATTCACACACACATTTTGAAAGGTTTTCTCTCAAAATATGCACTTATCTTGATGTCAAGAACTGCATCACAACAAAATAGCCTGCTGGATCAGGCAATGGCCCATCTAGTCCAGCATCCTGTTCTCACATTGGCCAACCAGATGCATGTAGGAAGACTGCAAGCTGGAGATGAGTGCAACAACACTCTGTCTACCATGATTCGCAGCGATCAGCATTCAGATCTATGATGCATCTGGCAATGGAGGTAGAACACAGCCATCAGTGGCTATTGATTCCTTTGTCTTCCATTATTTTTTGTAATCCCTTTTAAAGCCCACCAAGTTGCTGGCCAACATTGCCTCCTGGGGGGACTGGATTTCATAGCTGAGCTACACATTGTGTGAAAAAATACTTTCTTTTATCTTTTCTGACTCTTCCAACCTTCTGAGAGGTGTAAAATCCAGTGAATAATTGTGTTGTGATCTGTACATTTGTCAGAGCGGTGTGGATCATGCCATTTTTTGTATCAGTATCAACAATGATCAATCTCCTCAAGCGTTCCTTACGGCCTGGTGAGTCAAATGTTAGTGTAGACAGGGAAGCAGACAGCAGGGAAAGCAGCAAAGAGGGGCGATTCATTGGCTTCAATCAACAAACAAATTAAACAGACTGAGGCAGTGCAAATGCCTTTGGAGTTATAGAGAACAAAGTAGATTCAGCTATCCAGAGACGCCTAGGACTCAGATTCAGGAGCATGGCTAACCCTACCATTAGGCAAAATGAGGCAGCTGCCTCGGGTGGCAAATGCTGGAGGTGTGGGGAAGCGCTAGCAATCTCTTTGGCCACTCCCACTTTTTAAAGGACAGAGCTGTATGCACTACGTGATATTTCCTGTACCTTCTAAACTAGCCTGGTGCCCTCGGTTGTAGGAGAGAACACTGCCTTGTCAGCTTTGTTGGAGCAAGATTCAACAACTAATCATGTCTCTTTCTGTAGTCTCCTTAGCCTCAGGCAGGAAAACATCTTGGACAGGTCCTAAACTTCCTTCCAGTAGCAGACTGGACTGGCCAACATAAAGGAGTTGCTAAGAAGGATAGAGTTTGCGTCTGCAACTCTGTATCAATAGAAGACATAACTCAGGTACTCCTTGAGTGCCCTTTCTATGATGATCTCAGAAACAGTTACATCCACCCATTACTAAGATTGCAGAAGGTCATCTCTTGCAA